>NC_045602.1:65757589-66392276 GCF_009762305.2 Zalophus californianus | reverse complement strand
TAAAATCTGAAAGTGATTGTTCTGGTGATGACACAGTTGTTCGGACCCCTTGTTGTAGCACTAATCTTGCAAACCTCATTTACATAACTGGTGAAATTTTTGAGAGTGGAGATTGGTTCAAAAAAACTCTCCTCTCGCATTTTGTTGTTCTGTTTTATTGTTGTTAAAATCTTGTCCCTTCAGTTTTTATGGCACCTTCAGACTTTGTAGAATGTGACTGAATTAACCATGTAATGACCCTGTCTTCTTCTTCCTTAAAAAGTTGAGGCAAGAGGGGATGGGTTAGCCTGGTGATCGGTATTAAAGAGGGCATGTATTGAATGGAGCACTGGGTGTTATACGCAAAAAATGAATCATGGAACACTACATCAAAAGCTAATGATGTAATGTATGGTGATTAACATAACATAATAAAGTAAAATTACAAAAAAAAAAGTTGAGGCAAAGCCCATACACAGGGTTTTCTGGGATTCCCCACCAGCCTGAAAATCTGATCTTCAGAAAGTAATCAGTAGGGACATGCTATGGCCTGAAAACTCACTCGCTTGAACAATTTTTAAATTAAGAAAGGACAGGGACTGAAAAATGTAATCAGAGAGTCATTGTCGGATAACTGACAGTTCCGAAGCAGCAACAGTTATGGTTGAGAACTGAACATAAAACGCATAGCAAAGTGGCCATCCTTTCCACTTGATAAAATGGCCATCACTTTAAAATGCTTGAGGCACAAAATTACCTCAACATGCCTAATTCACAATCTCCCCTCCCGGAGGGGTCTTTTGAGTAATAGGGCGTATCCCGTTAGACTGAGCAACGTTCTTGCAGAACGTGAGTTAGGCAACCACAAGGAACATGGGAATTGAGAAGAAACATCACTGGGACCAGAAGCAGTACTGTTGGTCTCAAGAGTCAGGACTTGGGAAGAAGTTAATTCATGGAGTGTTGGTACTTCCTGTGTATCTCCAAGCATTGTAGGGTGGTCTTGGGTCTGGAAAATAGGAATGGAAATGGAAATCTTGGGTTTATTGATGAGAATGGGGGAAGGGGGAAGGAGGAAGGAGGCGGTGAGCAGTGCTGTCTGTCCGAATGAGACACGCTGATATGTAAAACAGTCCTGAGGATGATGGCACACAGGAGACATCTGCGGAATAAGGGAAGGTTGACAGCTAAGTGATAGTGTGGTGGGAGTAATAAAACCCCCCTCAGCAGTCTTCGGAAGTATCCATATTCTCTGAGCAAATTGACTTGTTCTACTTTTCATGGCACATGGTTTATAAATCTTGCAGTCTGCCTCAGAGACATTCAGACTTCTGTGGCCTTCTGTGCCTGAACTATCGGCAGGGGAGTTCTGAAAGGAGTGTTGTTGACAGGAACGGTAACCGTTGGTGGAACTTGTCGCCGTGTAGCCCGGGGTCCCAGTGGCAGGTATGCCCCCAACCTTTGAGCCTGTAACAGCCAAACATGAGCAGGGGCTAGTGACAATGAGAAGTGTGGAGGCTGAGCAAACATGGTAGTTTTCCATTGTGATTAAATAAAACTCCCAGTCAAGTTAATTGACACATTTACAATTAATGTGCATAGGATTCTGCTGCACACTCTTCTGACACAAATGTTCTGCAGTTAATGAAAATGCCTACAGTGGCTTTTATTTTTACATCACCAAGCCAGTTTTTCTCATTTCATTTTGACAGTTTTCAAATTTAAAATAAGCAGTATCCATACTGATAATTTCCCCTGATGTCATTTAGACTACATTCTGTTTGACCATCATCATACAGAAACTTCCATGAGGTAAAAATTCAAAGCCTTGTTCATTGACATTTGCCACATCTTACTACCTTGGCACCAGCCCTTCTCCAAGGGAAGGCTCTCCTGTTTGACTGACTTGCGTGCTGCTGCCCCATTAATCCTTCACACACACACACGCACACGCACACGCACATGCACACACACATACTCACACAGTCCTTGAAGAGCTCCCTCCCAAAATAAGTGTCCTGGATGTTGTATGACATGAGTTGCATAAACCCTGGACCTTGAGGGGAAAAGTGTTGGCTTTCAGTAGAGCTTGGATGAGCTTGATGCAGGAGAGAAGCATAAAGTTCAGGGTGGCTAGAGTGTGATGAATGAAGGGAGTATTGTGTACTCAGAGGCTGGAGAGGGTGGTGGGGACTGTGTCATGAAGGAACTTGTAGCCACTGTTAGAAATTTGGGTCTTATTCTAAGTGTGGTGGGAAACTATTGAGGGCTTAAAATGGAGGAGTGACATGACCAATCTAAGTTTTTAAAAGACCACTTTGATATCATGTGGGATGGATTAGGGAAGGGGAAGCTTCAAGTAGACTCTTGTACAAGTCCCGGTGACAGGTGAGGTGGCTTGCACAAAGGTATTAGGAACAGATGTGAACACAGGTGCATGAGGTTAGGAAACAGTGTCCAGGTAGAGCTGAAGGTCTTGCTGATGGATTGGATGTGGGAATAGAGGGAAAGAGAGGAACTGAGGGTGGCTCCTAAGTTTTCGACTTGAGCAGTGGGGTGGATGGTGGCACCATTTATGGAGATGGGAAAATAAGCAAGGAAAAGTGTGTGTTCGGGGGAGAGAGAGAGAGAGGGAGAGAGGTATGGGGATAAGAGAGAAGGGAAGGAGAACTCCTTGGTCTCTGTTGTCCACGATAAATCTGAGGCACCTGTTAGACATCCAAGTGGACATGGGCACACGGGCTATCAGCAGTCCAGGGAGAATTGAGGGCCAGAAGACGAATGTTTGGCAGTGGAGGGCATATCGACAGCACCTAAAGCTACGGGAGAGAGGACCACCAGAGAAGAGATGAGGGCAGAGGTCTGAGACATCCTCATGGTTCAGAGAACCAAGGGAGGACTTGTAAAGTGACCGTGTCCTAAGGAAAGCCTGGGAAGAGGTGGACGTGGCCTTCTTTTATTCAATAAATATTTGTTACGTGCTATTGTAGAGGCTGGAGATACATCAGCAAATAAAAAAGGCACAAATCCCTGCCCTCATGGAGCTTTTGTTCTTCTGAGGGGACACAGTCAATAAAGAAAACGTAAACACATCTCATGAGAAGTGCTACAATGAAAAAGAAAGCAAACAGTAGTAGAATGTTCAGATGGGGGCAGCTTGGTGGTGGTATTTTAAATAGTGTGGTCATTTTCACCTTCATATACATTTAAATCATTACCTCTCCAATGAGTATTTTCAGTTGAACAGATGGCTTTTTCCCCCATTAAAGAGGTTCCGTTAGAGAGCCTGCAGTAGGTAGCATTGTTTCTGAAGGAGGGATGCGGGCACTTGCTGGCCCCCTGAAATCTCCTGTAGCCTTACTAGGCCTCCACATGATAGGATGGACCCAGCTTATTTTCATGACTGCCTTTGTGCTGCCCTCTACCAACCATGTACGAGACTTTGGTAGTTTACCTACAACCGTAAGTGCAAAAAGCTTTCCTTCCACAGTCATTCCCTGGGGATGGTGTTCACTGAGTAAAGCAATCAGTGCAAGGGAACAAAATTTAATTCTCCCAGCGCTACATCCATGACTCTGAACAATAATTTGATTTTTTTCCCCACATAATTATTCTCTGTTTCCCTATTACAAAGGACTCTCTGTCTTATCTTGTATTTGAATAAGAATGTGTAAGATAATCATTCTGAAGCATTTTATTTTCAGAACCAGTGAAGCAGTAGGCATTATCTGGAACAGGTTCAGATGTGTCTTCAGCCACAGGACTTAAATGTTAAGGCCATTTTTAGCTTAATCCATACTGGAATAATTGAGAGAATTTGGGGAGCCTTTGCTTGTTATGATACGTAACACTGAAAATTATATTTTCTAATATATTTAAGGATTTTACTTTTCAACATGAAGAGGAATTGAATTTTTTAACCTATGAATTCTATTTTTTTTTCATTACTAATCTTCTTCTCGAAAATACCTTTCAGGAGCCAAATTTAGAAAGTATGTGGGCCATTCTGCACATGTCACAAATGTCCGCTGGTCCCATGACTTTCAGTGGGTATTGAGCACAGGAGGGGCTGACCACTCAGTTTTCCAGTGGAGATTTATTCCAGAAGGTGTCAGCAACGGTCTGCTGGAAACTGCACCCCAGGGTAAAAACCAATTGTAATTTTTCAGCATTTTTTTTCTGATCAATAAAAATTTCAAAGAATGTTCTAACATCTCTCCTGAAGATAAAGAGTTAAAGCAATTTTGAAAAAAATCATTCCTATAATAAAATTTAGAATTAAAAAGAAAAAACAACTTTGAGACACATATGAGTCCATTGAATAACTTCCTTCAAAGGATTTTGTTTATACCAGATGCAAGTTGAAGGTCAAAGGTTTACATGAAGAATTAGCCTTTAAGAATAACAGGAACAAAGACATTACAGCCTCTTTAGGACAACCGTAACTCTGGCAGGTCTACACAGTGAGACAACAGGGGGACAGAGTAACCTTGGGAGTAGGAGTTGGCTCCAGAATGAAGTTCCAAAGAATGGTCCACAATTGGAACCAATGTGTTCCAGTTCAGTGCTTGTGTAGTCGTTCTATTTACTGTGATGCCAGCAGAAATAATCGGTTAATAAAGTTTAAAACCAGGTGAGGAAATGTTTTCAATGGGAGAGTTTCTGCAGGTTTTGACCATGGCAATTACTGCCACTTGGTGAACATGGCAAAGGCTAAGAGGATATTTACTGAACTAAGTAGTTGGATTTCCTTTTGCTCCAAGCTTCATTTTGGTAGAATCTTTCCCTGACCTTGACCTTTTCTTTCTTTCTTTTTTTTTTTTTTGCCTTTTTTTTCTCTTTTCAAAGCAAGATTTAAACCCAAAGATTTGTTATCTCCTAAAAGTATGGACATGAGTTCAATTTGGAGGGGCAGGGTGGGGAGTAGTTGTCCTTATCTGTTAACGCTCCTGAAAGGAGTGTGCTGAACTGAACCAGAAGATAGGGGGAAGAAAAGATGTTCTAAGAACCTACACCAAGTAAAACTATGGCATCGTGATTTTTAAATTTACTTTGCTAGAAGAAAGGAAATATTTTAAATAAATTTATAAGCTCTCTTGGGTCTCCGCACTTTTGCTTGTTTCTCACGGATTGTGTTTCTGCAGAAGGTGGCACTGATTCCTACAGCGAAGAATCTGATTCGGATTTATCTGATGTGCCGGAATTGGACTCTGATATTGAGCAAGAAACTCAAATCAATTATGATCGCCAGGTCAGTAAGCAGAGAGCCTCATAATAAATGCCTTACAGCCCAGAACATCAATCTCATTGGATTTGGACGTTGCACTGAAAATGGCTGGTACTTGGGCAGAAGAGAATCAAGACAAGAATAAGGAAAATCAACTGCCTCTTGTCTTTAAGTACAGATTGTAAATAAGGCCTTTAACCCATTCACATAATTAAAATTTTTTAAGTGGAAGGTAGTAGCCAATTTTAAAACTGAACCCATGACAGCTTTTCTGTCTCTCTTTTTTTGCAGAAAAATATGCAAGTCAGCCACAGAATTCTTCATTTTCTTAACAGATCATGAAAGCATGTGTTTTCTTTACAGAATTGGTAGCCTCAGAGCCATGGTAGTTTGCAAGTGAGCTGGTGTCCTGCTTTCTCTCTTAACTTACATAGACCATTATGAAGACCATTTATGAAGACCATTATCCATTTAATTAAAATAAAAGCCCAAATACAATACGCATGATCTCTCCAGTCAGTAATCACCTCTAGTAGAAAAGTTGCACAATTACTATCAAACTGGGTCCTCGTTTTTTGAAAATATACATTTCATTTTAGTGCTAAACAGTGAGTGTTAAAGAGAGCCATCCTTCACAGGAATCTGGAGACTCGTCCCTTTTTTATGGTTGATAACTATAGGTGTTCTGTTTTCTTCCTTGTCATTTCATGAACGTCTGTGAAGCAGACTCTGTTCCTGAACATGGAGTGAATAAGATTTCAGGTTTCAGACACAGCAACTGTCAGTGTTGCCCACGGAGATGTACCATAGAGGCTGGGGCAGCTGCCATGTATCACATGTCTCTGTGGGGCCAGGTCCTTGCTTTCCATACACCAAATCCAACCCACAATAACCCTGAGAGGTTAAGTACTTTGTCCAGGTCCACATCACCCATAGTATTGATAAGAATGCAGATCTGGGCTTCTCTCCAAAGTGCACATTCTATGTATTGCTTGGCTTTGCCTCTGTAGAAGCACTGAGCCTTTCCAGTTGATGACTTTTCTTTCCACCCCATAATCATCACTCATTGATTCTGTGTTTGAAATATTAGTACAAAGGCAGTCCAACTGATGGTTTGGGTCAACTTCTTGATGAAATCAGCTTGACTGTGCAATGTATTATGCAATAAAACTAAAGGTGAGGATTGAAAGGAAATTATTGTGGAAATATGCACACATACTAAACAATATTATATCCTGGTATCAAGGGGAAATGGAATTTAAGCAAAGTTAACATAAAATTCAGGGAAAGAAGAAAAACAATCTTCTTTAGTTGGGAGTTTTGTATTTAGTAAAATGGTGCTAGTGAAAGAATGAAAAGGCTTGACTCTACTGAAATCCATGCCTAGGATTTATATATTCTCCCTGGCATCTTATTTTCTAAAACTTCATCTGTATTATTTGATTTACATTATTTTTTGTTGCTGAGTTGCTCCTGAGCAGGAAGTTTTATTCTGTTCTACAGATGGGAATTTTAGGTCCACAGAGGTTATGAGACTTGTTCAAATAAACAGTTGAAATAAATGCCAAGACCAGAATTCCATTCTCTTGAGTAGTTGATGGGCTGAAAAAAGCATTATGGGCTCAGATGGATAATTAACTTTAGCTTTTACAAGCTTAGTTCATTGCATCTGCAATAGACAAAGCAGTAATGAGGTATCTTCTGACTTCCTTTTTTTTTAATTTTAAAAATTTTTGGTTAAATCCTAAACAGAGACTGTATTATGATAATATTCTTTTAGTTACATAGCTTTATCAAATGAAATTTTTCCTTTACGAAGATGAGCAATTATTAATAAATTTCCTTTGTCTTGAATGTGTTAAATTGATCTCTCTCGATAGTAGGTCATGAATACATGATAGAGAAACATTACTTTTTATCTACATTTAGATTAAATTGTAGGAAATGTTCCCTGAGTCAGCAGCACAATTTAGGTCCTAGGTTAGGCCAAGAGCTTTGCTCTAAATCTCAGAGTCTGATCTGTCAAGATGCATGAGATCATGAAAGAAGATAATTCCATAGAGTGATCACCATGATTCATGAGGTCTGCATTTTGCAAATGTCAGAATCACCAAGAGATTTCTCACCTTAGAAGAAATTATAGCAAAACATTTTATTGATTTTTATTGATAATTTATTGAGTAATTTCCTTTCTTACTTTACCAGAAAATTGTTATATTTTCTGAATAAAAATTATTTAAACTCAAGATGATCTTGCATCCCAATGATTCAAAAGGCATTTCAAGATAGTTTTGTTCATTAGAAAGTAAACTTCATTCTCATGTTTTATGTACTCAATTTGGTTTATCTTTTCAAATAACCAACTCTTAAGTTTGTTCATCTCTTCTACTGTCTTATTCTCTATTTTGTTTATTTCTGCTCTAATCTTTATTATTTCCTTCCTTCTCCTAACTTTCGGCTTACTATGTTCTTTTACTCATTCCTTGAGGTATATTGTTAAGTTGTTGATCTGAGAATTTTCTTTTTTCTTAAAGTATACGTATATAGCTACAGACTTTCCTCTTAGAACTGCTTTTGCTGTATCCCGTTGTTGTGTTTCCATTGTCTCAAGATAGTTTTTAAATTTTCTTTTTGATTTCTTCTTTGATCCATTGGTTGTTCAGAACTGTGTGGTTTAATTTCCACATACTTATGAATTTTCCAGCTTTCTTCCTGTGATCATTTCTATTTTCATACTGTGGTGGCCAGAAAACATACTTGGTGTGATTTCTATCTTGTTGCATTTATTGAGACTTGTTTTGTGGCCTAACATCTGATGTATCCTGAGAAGAACTTGTATCCTGCTGCTGATGGCTGGGATGTTCTGGATATATCTGCTAGGTTATTTGGTCTGCAGTGTTCTTCATCTAGTGTTTCCCTACTGATTCTTTGTCTAGATCATCATTTATCCATTCTTCAGAGTGACACCTTCTCCAACTATTACACTACTGATGTTTATTTCTCCCTTTCGTTCTGTTAGTATGTGCTTTACATATTTAGGTGCTCTGATGTTGGGTACATATTTAAAATGGTTATATCTTCTTGATGAGTTGACCCCTTTATCATTATGTATAATGACCGACTTTTGTCTCTGGTGACCATTTTTAGCTTCTTATGTTCTCAAAAACTTGATTTCCTGCAGTTAAAGACCTCCTGAGAATGCCAAGATACTAATATTTTTGAAACCTGGAGAGTCTCAACTAAATGTTTCTGCTATGCTTTAAGGTTTACAAAGAAGATCTACCTCAGCTAAAGCAACAAAGTAAAGAGAAAAACCATGCAGTGCCCTTCCTCAAAAGAGAAAAGGCTCCTGAGGACAGCTTGAAACTTCAGTTCATACACGGGTGGGTGCCTGTCACCAGCCTTATCAGCCTACCATTGTGTCCCCTCTTCTTGGTGCTGTCCCACTTCAGGCTGGCTCTTTCCAGTGTGTACTTACCTGAAGTACTATTAGAACCATGATTCTCTGTCTGGTTATCTCAGTTGATGTCCTGTGGCCATAACAATGTGTGTATCTAGATTTTTCATGCTTCATTGACTTCCATACGCATATGTTTCTGCGGCTCATTGTTACTGCACTCTGTTCTCTCCCCCATCCCTGTTCCTGTTACCCCCATATCTTCTCCTCTGTTTAGCTGGCTCTACCTAGGACAATATTTTTTTCAAACAATTTTGCTCATATATGCCCACAATAATTATGAATTTTTTAAAAATAATGTACAACATTCCACATTTTAAGTTGACATCTAAAATTTTTCAATATAAGGTTAAATGATTGTGAAGAATATAATATCTAGTGCTTTATAACTACATCATTCATTTAAAGGGATCAGTTGGAACTGAAATGTCATATATATTTGATTCCCACCATCACCAATTTAAAAAATACCTGAGCTCATATTTCTATGCTACTTCTTCCATTGAATTTTATACTAATATACTATTTTTATGCTTGAAAGGCTTTTATTGATCACCCTATCATACATTTTGCAAGGAAAGCAATGTATATAAGCGCAATTTAAATTTAACTCCCTGTGATCCTGAGTCTCTAACTTGTATTATCTAGTAGGGTATCCGCTTAAAGCCACTGGGCATGTGAAATATGGCTAGTCTGAATTCAGATGTGTTGTAGGTGTAAATGCACACTGGATTTCGAAGACTTAGCATGAAAAAAAGAATGTAATATATCTCATTAAAATGTTTTATGTTGAGGGGTGCCTGGGTGGCTCAGTCGGTTAAGTGTCAGACTTTTGATATCAGCTTAGGTCTTGTTCTCAGGGTCATGAATTCAAGCCCCATGTTGGGCTCCATGCTGGGCATAGAGCCTACTTAAAAAAATGTTTTACGTTGATTACATAATATTTTAGACATAATAGGTTAAATGTTCTTTAAATAAATTTCATCTGTTTTTATCTTTTTTTAATGTAGAAAATTTTCACTTTACCTACATGGTTTGCATAATATTTCTATTGGACATTGTTGCTCTAAGTGTTCATTCCTTTTTGGATTGAATTTTTGTTACAACTATTAGTACAAAGCTTATCAGACCAACATAAACATAGCACAAATTCTAATAAGTACTTACTAAATATAAACAATTTTATTGGAAAACAATTTTAATAAGATTTTTTTCAGTGAGTTCAGATATATATACACATATATTATTGCTAGAATGTGATAGAGTTTAGTATTGATTCTATTCCCATTTATCATTTTTTAATAGTTACAAGCACTGAGAAAGCTTACTCACATAAATAAGTAGATGAGAAAGGGAGCAATTTTACCATAGCAACCTTACTCAGTTCTTTAAGCTCCTCTTGTAACACAGATAGGTGTATCTTGTAATTTTGATACATCACATGAAAATATAGTTTGATGATCTATCACCTGACAGTTCAATGAAATCACTCTTCAATTTTATTAAAAGCAAAGAATTGGAAGTCACTTGACTTACAAAAGAACTTCGTATCTAGTTATTGGAATTGTTCACTTTCAACATCCATACCTGAGTTTGTTTTGGTGTTCCTGGAAGGTTCCATGCTCCAGGGTAATAGACCATAGTAAGATTCTATGTGGACAAAAGGAATGGCTTTCTAATGTGAGAGGAAGGTGGTAGAGAAAGGGGAGGTGGGAAGGGAAAACCTGCAGCTTCTCACAAGTGTGTTCTCAAACTGGTCACTTTGAAGAAAACACATACAGTAGCTGAGGATCTAGAAACAAATTCTGTTAAAATTATCAGTGCACATTTGCCCTTTAGAGAGACTCTCATGCCCTCAGAGATCCTCGTACCCCTGTTGAAGATTACTGTCCCGAGCAACTATGGAGATACCTGTGGTTCTACTTGTGCATGTCCGCAGCAACATGATAGCTTTGCCTTTTGATCTCTCCTGCTCTGTTGACTCACTGTCCATTCAGCTACTGTGCATTTCTTGGACCTGTGCTTCAGTTACAGAGGCTACGACTGTAGAAATAATCTGTTCTACACGCAAACTGGAGAAGTGGTCTATCACATTGCTGCAGTTGCTGTTGTGTACAACAGACAGCAACACTCCCAGAGGCTGTACCTGGGGCATGATGATGACATTCTCAGCCTGACCATCCATCCAGTGAAGGACTACGTGGCCACCGGGCAGGTATAGTCTCTCCTCTGAGATGGGGGCCTCGCCAAAGAGAGGGAGAGGATTTAGTTATGAACCCAGTTTATATACTGGTTCAAGAAATACTTGATAGAAACAAATATGAGGCATGAAGCTGAAGATTCAGGGGATGCTGGGTCATGTTGTGATGGTGGGAGCCTCATCCACTATATTATAGCACTGTGGGAAGCCTCTGAGGGATTTCATCGTGACATGATATCTACGAACAGGATTAGCTAAAAAATTAAGTTCCATGAATGCAGTCTTAATATATTTTCCTCATCACTGTGTACCCAGTACTTATTATATCCTCAGTAATCAGTGTTTATTGAATGAACCATCTTTTAACACTAGCATAACATCTAGTGAATAGTTATTTTTGTAAAACTTAAAGCCATGAATTTTGACTAATTCATCATTTTATCTTTTAACATTTCAAAAAACAAAATTCTTTCAGAACCGTTTTGGAATGCCTAAACTTTGGATTGAACCTATAATTGGAAAGCTACTTAAAACAGAGCCCTATATTCAGTCATTTTGTGCATGGAAAGGAGAGAGATAAAGTCAACTTCATAAACAAAAAACCTGTTAAACTCAGATTTATTATCTTGTGGCAAAGTAGTAATGTTAGTAGTATTTTCAGTTTTGTACTCTTTCAATGTATAGACTACATTTTTGTTCAGTTTTATCATGGGCTTTTAACTGCAGGTAAGACTTAAACTGATTCTCAACATGTAAGTGGCAAACTCAAGGAAAAACACGTGGTATGAGGGTCAGCAATTAACAGGAAACAAGTGTTTCTGAGACCTGACATACAGGTGGTAGAGAAGTCTTTGCACAGAGTTCATAGCCTTGTGTTCATGAGATCAGTGGTGAAAGTGAGGGCATGAAGGGAGTCAGTCTAAGAGATTAGACCATCTCTTCTGAATTAGCTGACATGATTAAGTTTCTTACAAGTAATTGATGACGACTTTGCATTTTTACATTTCACTCTCCTCCCTCCCCCTTTTTATTGTTCTGATAAACAGATGATGCTTGGTTCGTGTGTATTTAATAACTTTCCTTTGAAAGAAGGAACAGGGATTGGTTCTTTGCGTAAACCCCTGAGGAGATACCACATTCTATCCTGTAATTGCTGAGAGACAAACCAGGGACAAATCAGTACACCAGCAGCCACTCCAGGGGTAACCGGGCCTCCATACACCAGTGTAGGAGTTGGCTGGATTCTGCTTAGTTATGTGCATGCTTTTATGTCACATTTCCCCTTTTATAGTCATTACACCCAACAGGGTTCTTTTCTCCATTACAGTCAAGTGAGGAAAACCATTTTACTATTAAATTTTTTTCTGTTGTTGGGAATTAGTGGGAGAGAAGTTGGTACCCCCTCAAGGAGAATCCACTTTAGGAACAGGTAAGCCATGAAAACTGTCATTTCCTGGGGGAGAAGCAAGGCTAGGCCTTCTTGGAATGAGTGAGACGATTGAGGTGGGTAAAAAAACTCTGAGAACAGGGCCGGAACAACATACAGGTGACTTCCTTGACCAAGAAGTGGAATCGTATGTGGAGCTGAGAAGGCAGGAGAGAGAAATGTCGAACTAACCCATAAAGCACAGTGGACATTTGATTTGGAGTTTTACAGTACCTTGCCTGGGAGCCATGTACCAGGCTAGGCTGGCCTGGCACCCGATTTGATGCCCCAAACGAGCCTGTTAGACTCTTTGTGCCTCTATTTTCTCAACTGGAAAATAACGGCATCAGACCAGATGATTTCTGAGAGTCTTCCTACTCTCCAAATGTGTGGCTTTGGATTGATTTCTGAGCAGCACTTGACTCGAAGGAGCTCCAAGAATGACTCTTAGGAATCATTCTTGTTAAAATTTATAAGTAGTTAATAACACTCATCCTGTTACTTAAGGTTGGAAGAGATGCTGCTATTCATGTGTGGGACACACAAACTCTAAAATGTTTGTCGCTATTGAAAGGACAACACCAGAGAGGAGTGTGTGCGCTCGATTTTTCAGGTAAGGCCCTGTTTTCCACTGAAGTCATTGGTGGTTCTGCATTTACTCAGGCTCGGGGTTTTGGGGTTTTGTTTTTGTTTTTACAACCTCCTATTTAGTCGAGTTCTGTTTGTAATGAGCTAAGCCCCCGTCTCAGACCAGAAATTAGATATGTGAATAGCTCACACAAAAAAATGTGGCCTTTAGATTACACGTCCTTTTCTGGCCTTTCTCATTTCCTCTTGCCCAGGTCATTACCCAGAGCTCACACTGCGCTCTGCATTTGTTTGAGCTGTTGGAAGTCCAGAGCAGCTGTTGCTGTAGAGTCTTAGTTGCAAATGTCTGGCAGTGACTCAGAACATCAATTTCATCTCTCCAAATAAGGGGGAGCACGGCACTTGCAATTTAAAATATAAAGAACTAGAGGGAGGGCTGCAAATTCTCTGCAAAGGGTCACTTTACAACACTTGTGTTTTGGAAATATATTTCAAATTGAAAACAACAGAGCTGGATTTTCCATCCCCTTAAGATTTGAACATAGTACTATTAGAATACTAACTGATGGGGCACCTGGGTGGCTCAGATGGTTAAGCGTCTGCCTTCAGCCCAGGTCATGATCCCAGGGTCCTGGGATCGAGTCCCGCATCGGGCTCCCTGCTCCTTGGGAGCCTGCTTCTCCCTCTGCTTCTCTCTCTCTCTTTCCCTCTCTCTCTCTCCCTCTGTCTCTCATGAATAAATAAATAAAATCTTTAAAAAAATTTAAAAAAATAAAAAAGAATACTAACTGATGAATGTGATTTCCTTTACAGTGAGACCATTTCTTTAAGCTAGAATGGAGAATGAGGGCCTGTCACCAAAGGTGTCTTTACCTGGAATTTTTAATCCCAATTGTAGAAGTTAGATAAGTAGAAAAAATTATAAACTTTCTACCAAAAATTGATTCTATAATTTCTTTTTTTCTAAATTCCGTTCAGATGTTTAATACATGCAGTGTGTATAATGTTAATCATTAAGTTCAAGGACTACACAACCTCATTCTCTTTCCTCTGTCCCCCTCTCTCTACTTTCCTCGCTCAAGCCTCAACTCCTTCTCATCTCTGCCATGATAGTCATGCTGGACTCTGATTCCATTTCCACTTTCTCCAGTCTATCCTACGCAGTTCTGGAGTCTTCGAGAAATGCAGTTACACTGCTACCATGTGGACTCCTCTTGGCTGGCTGACTCAGGGTTGAGCCTTTGGTTGGACATTCATGGCCTTCCATGATGCAGCCTCAACTTCCCTTTGCAGTGTTTCCACCCACCTACCCATTCATGTTCCCTTATGTCTCTCTAGCCATAGAACTGAAATGCATGGCTTTCCTTCTTTTTGCCTGTCCCTTTGCTCATGCTGCTGCCATGTGTCCGTTCAAGTCCTCCCATCCTTTAAGATCATGCTGCAAGTTTCCCGTACAACCTTCCAGGGAGAAAGAACCTGCCCCTTGTTCTGCATCCCCTGGCCCACAGTTGTCATTGTTCTTGGGCTACCTGTTGGACTCCATGTGGTACAGTAGCTGTTTGCGCTGATGCCCTTATCATACAATAACTTGCTCAGCCAGCAGAGCCCGTCTCTCTCCTCCCCACTGTGCATGTTGTAGTGCTGCGGACACAGAAGCGACTCCAAAACTGTGAAGGAATGAATGAGGTTTTGCCTCATTCACTTGTCTCGCCCGTCACTATTACTACTAGAACCTCACATTGTAAACCGTGTTTGGGTGAAAATAATCTCGTTTATGTTTTGACCTGCAGTAACATGGGGCAGTGAGGGTTTTTTTTTTTTGTGTGTGTGACCTGCACATCCTCACATACTGTAAACTACTGTACAAATCTAAATTGTTGGATCATTATTAGAGGTTATTTGATACTTTCTGTGGTTATTGAACTAGTAAAACTCCAGGCTAAAGAGTCCCTCCTGCACACTGGCAGGCATGTGAGGTTGGGAAGGCATGAGTACTAAGGGACAGAGAACAGTTCGGCATGCCACCTGGCCATGGGAAGCCTGGATAACACACCCAGTAACGGTGAATACAAAGTCCTAAACTTCTGGAAGTTTGATGAACCTACAGGTTTAAAATAGGAGTGTCGTATGTCCTTGATAAAGCAGTAAAATCTGAAAGGAAACGATAATTTGAGTTCAAACATTGTTCTCTTCCAAGGATGTGAATGAATTTCCTCTGCTTTTTTTCATGACTCTCTCTCCTCAATAGCTCAGCTAGCCTTTAACTTTAAAATTAACTCTGCTAGCCAATACATATATATGTACTTAATATAAAAATTATATTACTAAATATGCTCTAAAAGAAGTAGTGAGAGACCCATTAGCAAAAATAAATAAAATAAAACATAAATGTTAATTAAATTATAGAGAATCTAATATATTCATATTTTTGGCAACATTAAAAATTGACTCTATAACGCCAGCAGATAATTTGGCACCATGTAATAAAAGCTATAACTCAAAATGACAAGTATGTGGACTATGTGTATTTCATACATATTTCTATGTATCAAGTTAAGTGAAAGAGAAAAATAGAACTCAAAATAGCATCTATTCACTGATTTCCACTGGAAATGTATGTATGTGTATTAATGTATAAGCAGAGTGGCAGGAAATTTAGAATAATATAAATAGAATTTAATAATCATTAGAATATTTTTTCTGTAGAATTAATTTTGTGGTTTTTAAATTAAGATACATCGAAAGATCTAATGCCTGTTACTTGCATACCTTTAGGGAAGGGATTAAAGGAATGTTGTTGATCAACGACATTGAATAGAGATGAGTTAGTAGCAATAAGCTGGTCCCCAGTAACTTAACCTCCGCATTTCCGAGAAGTCCTCTCTCCTCTGGGCCTAATAGTTTTGCAGAAGGAAAGATGAAGAGGTTAAGTGAATTTAGAAATCTTTCCTTTGTAAGGCAGTCCCTCACATCAATTGCCTGGGGAGAGAAACCAGATGCTTTAGAAAGAGGTTGAGAAGCTGATTCTGTCACTTCTTCTAATTCCCATCTTGGGCAAATGAATATTGAGATATGAAATAGTCTCTGCATAAAAAGGATATTTCAGTGTCAACAATACATTCTTTATTGCCCTTAACAATGACTAGGGAGGAGCCATATTTGTTCAGCAAATGTGTTATTTTTGATTGTGGAAAATTACGTTTGTCTCAGAGTTCAAGTACAATGATGATATATAAATGGCAGAAAGGAAGCTAGTTGATAGTTTTAGAAAGCACTACTGTTAAGGACCCTTCAGGAAGACCTTTGACTAGGATCTCTTGTGTTTGATCCTTCTTTGAATGTGTAACCATTACATGAGACAAATTATGGTGGTTGGTTGATCTTTGTGATCTCTCTGGCACCTCCTGAAGGTGTGAGCAGTCTCTTTGATTTAAGTTACATTGATAGTACTTTGTGTGATAATGATAAAACTGAAAGCCCTCTGTCACGTCGTAGAACAAGAATGGAGATCCAGAGAGTTTGGTGGTATGGCTGGGGTAAAAGTCAGACCGTGGCAGATCCTGAGCTAGAACCCAGGTCTTCTGGCCCCAGTGCAGTGAGAAGTCCACCAGGCCTGGGGTTTTGAGCTGGCGAGAGCTATGCCAGGAACTCTCCCCACTGAGTCCTCTTGCCTACTCCTGCCTCTGCCTGCCATCAGGGCCAGTGCAAACTTTGAGCATAAGAGTCATACCTGGAGTGCTCAGTGTCCCCCCTTTACCCAAAGGCAAGTGTCTCCAGTTGCCCCACCCCCATTTGCCAGTATAAAGGTGGAATGGGCTTAGTGGTACACAGAGGCGGCCACATGAACAGTCCCCAATAAAAAGAGAGCCCTGTCCATAGAACAGCCCTGAATCATACATTTATGTGAATAGGAACAGGAGCCACTATACCTTTCTTTTGAAGAGTGATAGAAAAGTGAGTAGCTTAAGTCTACATGCCAAGAGATATTACTTAGATTTCCCTGTTGAACCACATGAACAGGGCACCAACATTGGTCATTACCTAGCTGGTGGTACCATCTGTGTACCTCAGGACCCCGTATCCATCCATCTCTTATAAGCCGGCTCATTTGGGGAGGTGTTGTGGAGACCTGATAGTACATTTGTCTCTTACTAGAAAAAGAAGTTGTCATGGAAATACAGAGCAGGTAACAAATAAATGTGAAAACTAGACAACAAATAAACAGTCATATGTGGGGATTTAGATTATTCTTGCCACTGTTGCAAAGCAAAAAAAAAAAAAAAAGACATTTTTAATGAAAAGCATTTCTTACAACATAACCCATAACTCTATGTAAACAAGAAGGAATTAATTTACATTATCTCACTTAATTGAGCAACTCTTTGCTCTGTGACTTTGTTACCACTGGCTAGGGAAAATGGAGCCATCTTTGATTTTGTGCTTACAGGACAGATGGTGCTTCCACTTGAATAGAAAACCAGATTAGAAACAGAAAGTTTCAGCCACATAAAGTTTTTTTAGTTTAATATCCTACTCATATTTTTAAAAATCTTCAGTGAATAATACTGATTTCCACAAGGACACCTCTAAGACTGACTGGATTTCACTATGTTCAATTTTGAAAGTCTGTGCATTTTTTATGAGCCCTGAATGCAGGGACCAACTTGTAATTGAGTAGAAATTTTCTCTTTCCACTATGCCCTTTACTGTTGACATTAAGTGCTTTAGAATTATTTCTGGACTGTGTCACAAAATATCCATAATTAATACACACTGTGACCGGAAAGATTTAAAAGGACATTACCTTGACTCTAAAGATATGGCTGAAAATAAAAAACTCCAGCTGGTCAAGGAACAATGGATTTTCAAAACTAAATCCAAGTCTCTTTGGGAGACGGTAGAGGAGGGTGAAAACTAGGAAAAGATAAAAAGGTAGCCAATTATATTTCTGAACCATGTGGTATGCAGAAATAGCCTACACCTGCAGAATTTAAGAAAAGGTCACTATCCTAAAGAAGAGGTATTACGGTTGTTGAGGTGCATCTGGATTTGGACTATTTCTTCGTTTCTCCTCATAGTCGTGAATTGAGGTAGAAAGGAATGTAACTGTGAAGACAAGCAAATAGGGCCTTTCAGAAATGCTAATAAAAAGCCCCCAAAATTAATTTACCCTGAGACCTTCTTCAAAAGACACAAAACTTGAACCGTCATTTTAAATGTGTGGATGCTTGCCTTCTAAGGACATGTTAACATAGCTACACAGGTTACAAAAGGAAACACAAAATGTAGATTTAATAAATGGGAAAAAAAGAGACACTGAAAGTGCCATGTTTTTGAAAGAAATAATTAAAACAATTAAAATTTGTAGAGCTAGATAACAGCACATTGTCTTTCCCTTCATACTATCCATACACACATTCTTTTTTTTTTTTAAGATTTATTTGTTTCAGAGGGAGAGTGTGCGAGCAGGGGAGGGGCAGAGGGAGAGGAGAGAAGCAGACTCCCCGCTGAGCAGGGAGCCCACTGTTGGGCTCTATCCTAGAATCCTAGAATCCCAGAGATCATGACCTGAGCCTAAACCAAGAGTTGGAGACTTAATCGACTGAGCCACCCAGGCGCCCCCATACACACATTCTATCTTTAGTTCTCTCTACCTCTTCATTGTTGCCAGTATCCTCAGTGTTCACTGGAAACTAGCTTAGTGGGAGGATCACAAAGGAAATGTGATATGATTACCATAAGCCTTAGCAGAGCTTATAATCTAAAAAAGAGAGGAATCTCCGATAAATAAATAAATAAAATCACCAAAATACAGAGACATACTACTACGGAAATAGAACCAGGCCATCCCAAGAGGTATGGAAAGAGTCATGTTGGTAATGAATAGGAAGCCCTTATCATCACTTCCCTCTCACAAACGTTTAGAAAGAGACCGTGCACAATTTAAAGCCTGGGCATGGTTAAGCATAAGGACTTAGAAGTGATTCAGAAGACATGTTTATCGTAATCACCTGATGATAGTTCAACACTTTTGGAAAGCATGAATGTCTCATCTGATACTGAGCCTAATAGCTTGAAGGGGTTCATGTACCTTTCAAAGCCTTGTCTCATACATAGTAGTAGTCCAGGATTGAGGAGAATTTGTTTGTTAAGCCAGGCTCTTCCTTTCTCTGACTCTGCTCCTGCCTTTGGAGAAGGAAGCTTGGTAGCTTGGGGAACAGTCTGGCACAAGGAAGGGTACTCACAGGTTGGGCATTGGTTAGCATCTGGGGAGGGTTGCCAGATTTAGCAAATCGAAATACAGGAAGCCAAATAAATTTGTGGTACAAGTATGTTTCATGCAATGCAAGTGTAAATACATAATTTAAATAATGCATGGGATCTACTTATACTAAAATTATTCATTCCTTATCTGAAATTCCAGTTTAACTAGGCTTCCTTTATTTTACCTGGCCACTCTGACATCTACCCCAGACCTGCCTTTGAAAACACCAGTTAAGACCCTGAGTGGACTGGGGAGAAACAGTTTATCAGATACTTGTGTTTCTTTGCCCTCATATTGTGGGTCCTGTGTCATCCCAGAAGACACCTGCTAAACTGGTAGATAGTGAATCTGGCTACCCACCTCCCAGTCAGCACAGAGCTAAGGTGGAATCGCTGAGCCCAGACACTCCTCCTGTGAATCTGGCTTGTGAGGAGGAAGCAAGGGAAAGATTTGCTAACTGTATGGCCTCTTTGGTCTTGAAGGGAAAAAGCATATTAACTATTTTTGATTTTCAATTAATTACAGAGAATGTATTTTGTTTTTTTTTTTGAAAACAACCCAGTGTCTACATTATAGTAGTCATTGATATTATAAATAATATTTAATACTAAGGGAAAATGTTCACCATATAACAAAAGAAAAAAGATTAGATAATAGTATGTTCATTATCATCCTGGTTTTGTTTTTTAAAAGCACATTTATATGGAGGAACTGATAGGATATACACCAGAGTTAGGCCTAAAAATTGGGATGAGTTTTAAATTTCCTCTATATTTTCTAAATGTCCTATAATCATAGTACATTTGAAATAAGGAAACAGAGATTAAGATTTTTAATTATATCTTTTGAAAGAATTTTTGAAATTAAATTTAGTTTCTATAATGCTCTTATCTTGGAGGTTTAAATAGAACCCAGTTTTTTAAAGCTGAAAATAGACTGAGTCACAAAGTCACATGGCTCTTTGAGTGAATGTCATGAGATTTGTTTGTCATAAAATAGACAAGGTTTTTGTGATATACCTGGGAGGCTTCCCCCAGCTCCGTGTCTCAGACTGGAGTGTTAGGTCAGTGATTTAATTCATCAACCAGTTGTGAGGCATTAGGAAGGTCAACTATTACTAGTTATGTGTTTCATTTAGTGAGGTCCCGCTAGTATATGGTACGTCTAATGTATTGTAGCCTAAATAATATTCTTAAACCCATTTCATATTTGTCTTTACAGTTTATGAAATGTTTTGGTTTTTCATTGAAGAAATGAGTCATTTGCCATTTGTGTTGTTTTCATACAGCTGATGGAAAATGTCTGGTGTCGGTTGGTTTAGACGATTTTCACAGTATTGTGTTTTGGGACTGGAAAAAGGGAGAAAAAATAGCCACCACAAGGTAAGGCGGTGCTGAGGTCGTGCAGCATCCTGCTGATTGTCTCGCTTCAGTAAAGGTCAATAGTTTTCATTTTCTGGTGAGATTTCATCTTCAAACTCAGATGGAATTCACATGGAAAACTTAACACCTAAGTGAAAACATCCTGCAATATTTCATGGTGACAAACCTGACTTAGAGCAGTTAATGTTTGTTTCAGGGAACTGGAAAATTCTGAAACCCTTTCCAGAGAGTTACTCATCACTTCACTTTTAGTAATATACACATTGTCTTTATCAAAGCTTTCTCCAGCAGTAGAAAAGCAGCTTTTCTCAGACTTGGGCCTTGCCCCTTGTTTTTCGATTGTCTTGCATCTGGTAGAGGAGTGTCAATGTCACTCGAGTCAGAAGTACCATTTGTCAGGAGGCTGTGTCATGCTGGGAAGGAGGCTCCATCGTGTGCATCTGCCACTCGCTTTCAAAGCAGGCAAATTGTTTCCCTAATCTCCCCATCTTATAAATAGACTTTCCAAGACCGACTGCTGTTTATAGACCACCTGTCCTCCCTTACCCCAGCCTCCCTCCCTGCTGAATCAGCCTGAGGTCTGAACACTACTTTCTACTCCTACTTACATTGGGCTTAGCTGTTTGCCTGGCCGCGGTCAGAGGTCAACATAGTTGGCAGCTCAGGCCCAGTGATACAATTTGCTGCTCAAGACAGATTATCAGCTTACCTCTCCACTAGTTCTTCTCTACATGAACCAACATCCTTTCTGTCTCGAGGTATAAAGTCATTTTTAAGTTAATGGCTTTGAACCCCAATATTCACTTTGTAAATTAATATTTCCCTTCACAGTATTAAATAGGAAAAAAGTTATTTTGGCAATTTGATTTAATAAATGAAGATCTACAAATTGCTGGGGACTCAGAGCGGGAGCAGATGGAGCCCTGAGGACTCCAGCTGACCATCTTAGGAGAAAAACAGATTTTCTGATAAGTGCTATTGAGATGAAATTCTTGGCAGCAAATAACAGCTCATAAATCTGCCTGCCCAAGTGGGCTTTCTTGGCCTCTTTCTAGTATTCCACACTATTTTATCATTCCCCACTAGTACTCAGATTCAGTTCCTCTTTAGAACTCTGCTTTCCCTTTAGACTAATATGCTGAATTTTAGTTTAATATTTCTGATAACATACCAACTGCAATGTAGATTACTTCAGGCAAAGCTCATGTCTGCATTTCAAAAGCAACAGAAAAGCGATTTTCCTGCTAGAAAACCCTCTGCAACCTTCTGTGGCTCACCTGTTGTATGCCAGAAACATTCATAGAAACAGAAGAAATAAATATTTATTAAAATTTTAAAGGTATATATTTTATATGCTGGGTAGTGTTACTTCTATATAATTAACACAAAGTGACTTAACACCATTATGTTAGTAATACACTTCATTTTTGGAATTGCTCCCAAGCCTTATGTCACATTCCCCAAACAGGACACCTGCAAAATTGCCCCCCCAGAATATTTTTGCAATTGTAAAATTAACCAGTGCTCTTTCCAAGAAGGAATGTCAAGGGTTGCTAAAGTTCTTTGAAGACTACTAGGTTTTAAAATAATAAATAGGTAAATATTTACATAAATACCTGTTTATATAATAATATTTATATAAATTTCTATAATATAAATATAAATATACAAATAAAAACTCTATGGCCTTCAGTTACATACTTAGGCAGATAGAAACCTTAAAAACCGGGGCATAGGGGCACCTGGCATTCTCAGTCAGTAAAGCATATGACTCTGGATCTCGGGGTTGTGAATTTGAGCCCCACATTGGGTGAAGAGATTACTTAAAAAAAAAAAAAAAACTGGGACATGAAAGAAGTGACAAAGAAAAACAGGTGATACTTTACTGATGGTACCTTACTGGCTTCAAGGAGTCTTCACAGCTCCTGAAAGGGCTTGATTTACTCTCAGGATGGCCGACTCAGTGACACCCCTCACTTTGTACTGCGTCTCAGTCGTGCCAGTGGTGGGCATGAGCCAGTCTTGCCCATGAACCTGCTTCTGGCAGCCTGCACTGCTCTGGCCGGATGGTGTTCTACAAAACCCCTACCCCCAGGATGGGAGAGATGCCTGTGGAGGGACGGGCAAGGCAGGAGCCACGATGGGGTCACCAGCTGATACCCAGGGCTAGGGGGCGCCACCTGCATGACACTGCACCCTCAAAAGCCACCTGCTGTTGTGAAAATGCTTCACAGAAGCTCCTTTGTTATCAGCTCAGAGAAATTAGAGAAATTCGGGATTGGCACATGGAGATCTTATTAGAAGATCTCTGAGACTTAATCCAATCTCTGAACAGTTCTTCTGCCTCTGCTAATTTTCATGAAAGATTTCAATCACCTCCATTACAAATGAATTTATTCAGTCTTTTTTTTTTCCTTTTGAAGGTTGTTCAGATTTTAGTGTTATATACAAGTAGCCCATTTAATAACCAAAGCCAATCTCTTATGGGCAGTAGTTAAATCACCTAATATCAGTGTCAGTCAGAGAAGAATAATGAGATAATCAGGTGCCTCTGTGTCCCTTTATGTGCATTTCTAATGCACCAGTAACAGGACCGTGGGGGACAGTGACTAATTATTCTTGACATGCTTCATCTCAGAAGTGTGAACAGTAGGCAAAAGGTACAGTAATCAAGGTGCCTAACAAGAATACTTGCAGTGTCAATGTGACATAATTGTGCCACTGGAAAGCTCAGGGATAAAATGTAGGCCCACAAAGAGCAGGTGTGCAGCATGTATTTCCATGTGAGTATGTATTTCCATGTGTGAGCTTTGTTGCTCTATTTATTATAGGTCCCCACCCTGACATGCATTTAGGGAATGTGTTAAAGTCTCCTGCAAGACCGAATTGGCACCTTTGTTTTCTCACTTTCCTTTTTAAAAATGAGTATCTCTTTTTTAAAATCACATTTATTACTCTTTTCTCTGTTTTCAAAATAATGCGTGATCATTATAGAAAAGTTAGAAAGCACAAAAAAACAAGAGGAAAATGAAAATCATCCATAATTCCACTACCCATGACAGAGCCAACATTTTAGTGTTTGTTCTTTAGTATATATTGTTCTAGTATTCTTTTTTTTTAAGATTGATTTTATTTATTTATTATTTATTTATTTATTTATTTATTTATTTATTTATTTATTTGACAGAAAGAGAGAGATAGCGACAGCAGGAACACAAGCGGGGGAGTGGGAGAGGGAGAAGCAGGCTTCCTGCCGAGCAGGGAGCCCAATGTGGGACTCGATCCCAGGACCCCGGGATCATGACCTGAGCCGAAGGCAGATGCTTAACGACTGAGCCACCCAGGCGCCCTGTTCTAGTATTCTTATCAATTTTTATTCATATGTGAGATTTTCCACATAATGGCTCTGCAACTGGCTTCTTTTTTTCACTCACCAGTATGTCCTCTCACTTTATTCCTATTATTACCTGGCTTATTCTGTATTATTATTCTATATTGTAAGCTATTTTATTTATTTTTTTATGGGGAAATGTTTTCCTTTTTGATTTTCTTTCAAATTTTTATTTAGATTCTAGTTAGTTAACATACAGTGCAATATTGGTTTCAGGAGTAGAATTCAGTGGTTCATCACTTACATACAACACCCAGCACTCATCCCCACAAGTGCCCTCCATAATGCCCATCACCCATCTAGCCCATCCCCCACCCACATCCCTCCCTCAGCCCTCAGTTTGTTCCCTGTAGTTGAGTGTCTTATGCTTTGTTTCCCTCTCTCCTTTTTCCCCCTTCCATATGTTCGTCTGTTTTGTTTCTTGAATTCCACATATGAGTGAAATCATATGGTATTTGTCTTTCTCTGACTGCCTTATTTCACTTAGAATAATATATTCTAGTTCCATCCACATTGTTGCAAATGGCAAGAGTTCACTCTTTTTTATGGCTGAGTAATATTCCACCATGTATGTATGTATGTGTGTATGTATATGTATATATACATACACACATAACACATCTTTCTCCATTCATGAGTCGATGAACATTTGGGCTCTTTCTGTAGTTTGGCTATTGTTGGGAATGCTGCTATAAACATTGGGGTGCATGTGTCCCTTCGAATCTGTATTTTTGTAGCCTTTCGGTAAATACTTAGTAGCACTGTTGCTGGATTGTAAGGTAGTTCTATTTGTAGCTTTTCAAGGAATCTCCATACTGTTTTCCAGTGCCTCCACCAGTTTGCATTCCCACCAACAGTGCAAGAGGGTTCCCCTTTCTCCACATCCTCACCAACACCTGTTGTTTCCTGTGTTGTTAATTTTAGCCATCCTGACAGGTGTGAGGTGGTATCTCTTCATGGTTTTGATTTGTATTTCCCTGATGATGAGTGACGTTGAGCATTTTTTTCATGTGTCTGTTAGGCATCTGGATGTCTTTGGAAAAATGTCTTCATATTTTCTATTTCCTAACTGGAATATTTGGCTTTTAGTTGTTCAGTTTGAGAAGTTCTTTATAGGTTTTGGATACTAACCTTTTATTAGATATGTCATTTGCAAACATCTTCTTCAATTCCGTAGGTGCCTTTTAGTTTTGTTGATTATTTCCTTTGCTGTGCAGAAGGTTTTTATTTGAATGAAGTCCCAATAGTTCATTTTTGCTTTTGTTTCCCTTGCCTCAGGAGACATATCTAGTAAGAAGTTGCTATGGCCGAGGTCAAAGAGGTTGCTGCCTGTGTTCTCCTCCGCGATTTTGATGGTTTTTTGTCTCACATTTAGGTCTTTCATCCATTTTGAATTTATTTTTGTGTATATGGTGTAAGAAAGTGGTCCAGTTTCATTGTTCTACATGGTGCTGCCCAGTTTCCCCAATACCTCATGTTGAAGAGACTGTCTTTTTTTCCATTGGATATTCTTTCCTGCTGTGTTGAAGATTAGTTGAACATGGAGTGCCTGGGTGGCTCGGTCAGTTAGGCATCTGACTCTTGATTTTGGCTCAGGTCATGATCTCAGGGTCGTGAGTTCGAGCTCCGTGTCAGACTCTGCACCAAGTGTGGAGTCTGTTTGGGGTTCTCTCTCTCTCCCCACCCTTCTGCCCCTCCCCTATGTTCACACTCTCTCTCTTAAAAAAAAAAAAGAGATTATTTGACCATATAGTTGTGGGTCCATTTCTGGGTTCTCTGTTCTGTTCTATTGATGTATGTGTCTATTTTTGTGCCAGTACTATATTATTTTGATTACTGTAGCTTTGCAATATAGCATGAGGTCCGGAATTGTGATGCCTCCAGCTTTCCTTTTCTTTTTCAGGGTTGCTTTGGCTATTCGGGATCTTTTGTGGTTCCACACAAATTTTAGGATTGTTTGTTCTAGCTCTGCAAAAAATGCCAGTGGTATTTTGACAGGGATTGCATTAAATGTGTAGATTGCTTTGGGTAGTACAGACATTTTAACAATGTTTTTCTTCCAATCCATGAACATGGAATGTTTTTCCATTTTTTTATGTCTTTCTCAATTTCTTTCATCAGTGTTCTTTATTTTCAGGGTACAGATCATTCACTTCTTGGGTTAGGTTTATTCATAGGTATCTTATGGTTTTGGTGTATTGTAAGCTACTTCAAATCCTTTTTGAAGATGGGGTATCAATCAAACATTCCTTCCCTCTTCCAAGCTGTGGGCTACCTCTACAAAAAAAAAAAAAGAGAGAGAGAGAGAACACAAGTCACACACAGGACTGGGCCTCTAAGCAAATGAAGGGCTCGGAATAGAACATTTGGAAGCCAACTCACCTGTGTGCAGCTGCCCTGGACTTCTGGAAGAGGCACATTCCTTCCCTCTTCCCCTCTGCTTGCCAGTGGAGTTTACATTGTGGCCCTATGTGGTGAATTACTTATGACTCTGGCATGAGGAATCATCCTTTATTAGGGCAGCAGGACAGTCTTCTGCATTCTTACTTTCTGCTTAGGACCTGAAACTCTTTCCGTTTTATTTTTCTTACTGACACAGTTGTAGGCAACTACTCTACAGATTTAACAAGTATCTAAGGGAAAGATAGCAGAAGTATCCATGAATGTCCTCAATGTAGGTTTTGGCATTAACTGAACATTGATCTGCCATCATTCATCAGCTTAGAACTTTAGCCACAAGAGAAAACCCACTGGTGTTTTTACGACATCAAGAAATTAGATGAAAACTAAAAAGTGCTCTCAAAAAAAAAAACACCATTTTTCCAACTATCTAAATATTTGGCGTTGGATAAACACAAAATAGTCCTCTTTTCTGTGTGGGAAATGTAATTTGTATACCTGCTCTCAATTTTCTTGTCAGTTTTCTCTAGCATCCTCTCTCTAAAGTTTTTATTAATGATCTAAAATCTGTGGGCATTTTCCTCCAAGCAAGAAATCTTTGGACGCTTAATGTCTTTTATGGTTATTTGGTCTATTTCCCCTCTTGGTGTTAAGCACATTTTCTCTCCTTACATATCTAAACTTTTATCTCTCTGTCCTAATTGCTCCTGATAACTTGCAGTGCTGTACCTTGGCCCTAATGTCCATTTGTCATTTTGGACTTTCAAAGAAATGAAGAGAGAATGTTCAAACATCATTTCCTCTCCTTTCCTTGCCTGTCAGTATAGGGCCCGTGTAATGGGCATGGAGATGCTCTGTCTTGTTGTCTTAACTTACCATGGAAAATCTCAAAGTTACACAGAAGTAGAGGAAATAGCATAGTGGACTCCTTTTCACCCAGCTGCATCATTCTACAGATGGTACAAATCTTCCCCCGCCCCTTGTTTTTTTTCTTTTACTTACTTTTTGGCTAGGCTATTTTAAAGAAAATTTAAGACATTGTGTCTTTTGACCTGTATATACTTCATTAAGCATTTCTAACTTAAAAATTATATTTTTATTATTTAATTGAAGTATAGTTGATATACAATATTATGTTAGTTTCAGGTGTACAACATAGTGATTTGACATTTATATACATTTTGAAACGCTAACCATGATAAAAGTAATTATCATCTGTCACCATCCAAGGTTGTTAAAATATTGGCTGTATTCACTGCTGTACTTTTCATCCATAACTTATTTATTTCATAACTGTAAGGTTGTACTTCTTAGTCCCCTTCAGTTATTTTGCCCTTTCCCCAAACCCCATCCCCTGTGCAACTACCAACTTGTTCTCTGTATTTATGAGTCTGTTTTTCTTTTGCTTCATTTGTTCATTTGTTTTGTTTTTTAGATTCCACCTATCAGTGAACTCTTATGGCATTTGTCATTCTCTGTCGGGGCTATTTCAGTTATCTTTTGGAATTGGTGTTTTTGTTTCCTTTGGGTAAATACCCAGTCATGGAATTACTGGGTCCTATAATATTTCTATTTTTAATTTTTTGAGGAAACTCCATACTGTTTTCCAAAGTGGCTGCACCAATTTTTATTCCCCCAACAGTGCATGAGGCTTCCTTTTTCTCCACATCCTCGCCAACACTTGTTATTTCTTATATTTTTGATAGTAGCCATTCTGACTGGTGTCAGGTAATATCTCATTGTGGTTTTAATTTGCACTTTTCTGATGAGTGATGTTGAGCATCTTTTCATGTGTTTGTTTGCCATTTATACGTCTTCTTTAGAAAAATGTCTATTCAGGTCCTCTACACATTTTTTAATGGGATTTTTTTATGGTGTTGAGTTGTATAAGTTCTTTATATATTTTGCATATTAGCCCCTTATCATATATATCCTTTTCCAATATTTTCTCCCATTCACTAGGTGGCCTGTTTTTTTGTTGATGGTTTCCTTTGCTGTGAAAAATCTTTTTATTTTAGTGTCCTGATTATTTATTTTTGCTTTTGTTTCTCTTGCCTGAGGAGACATACCCTTAAATATGTTGTTGAGGTCAATGTCCAGGATATTGCTGCCCATGTTTTCTTTTGTGACTTTTATGGTTTCAAGTCCTTAATCTATTTGAATTTATTTTTGTATATGGTATAAGAAGGTGGTCTTGTGTCATTCTTTTGCATGTAGCTCCCCAGTTTCCTCAGCACCCTTTGTTGAAAAGGCTGTCTTTTACCCATTATAAATTCTTGCCTCCTTTGTTGTAAATTAACTGACCACATAGGCATGGATTTATGTCTTGGCTCCCTATACTGTTCCATTGATTTATATGTCTGTTTTTGTGCCAGTACCATACTGTTTTGAGTACTATAACTTTGTAGTGTATCTTGAAATCTGGGATTGTGATAACCTCCTGCTTTGTTCTTTTTCAAGATTTCTTTGGCTATTCAAGGTCTTTTGTGGTTCCATGTAAATTCTAGTTCTGTGAAAGATGCTATTGGTATTTTGATAGGGATTGCTGTCAATCACTACGGACATTTTAATAATATGAATTATTCTAACCCATGAGCATGGCATATCTTTTCATTTGTTTGTGTCATCTTCAGTTTCTTTCATCAATGTCTTATAGGTTTTAGAGTATAAGACTTTAGCCTCCTTGGTTAAGTTTAATTGTAGGTAACTTATTCTTTTTGGTACAGTTATAAATGGGATTGCTTTTCTTAATTTCTCTTTTTGCTACTTTGTTATTGGTGTATAGAAATGCAACAGATTTCTGTGTACTAATTTTATATCCCGCAACTTTACTGAACTCATTTATTAGTTCTAATAGTAAGGCCATATATGAAAAACCCACAGCTAACATCATACTGAATGGTGAAAAACTGAAAGCTTTTCCTCTAAGATCAGGAACAAGACAAGGATGTACACTCTTACCACTTTTATTCAACATAGTACTGGAAGTCCTAGCTGCAGCAATCAGACAAGAGAAAAAGAGATAAAAGGCCTCCAGATTGGTAAGGAAAAAGTAAAACTGTCACTATTTGCATATGACATGATCTGATATGTAGAAAACCCTAAAGACTCCACCAAAGGTTCCTCCATGTGTTCTCATGGCTTGATAGCTCATTTCTGTTTATCACTGAATGGTACTCTATTGTCTGGATATACCACTTTTTTTTTTTTTTTTACTTACCTGCTGAAGGACATCTTGATTGCTTCTAAGTTTTGCCAATTAGAGTTAAAGCTGCTGTAAACATCTATGTGCAGGTTTTTGTGTTAAATTTATACCTTGGTTTTTGTTGTTGTTTATAAAATCATTTATTCCATTATATTTTTCAGCTGTTTTTTGCATATGTTGAAGTTGTTGATTCTGCACTTAATTTTGTATGCTGTAGCTTGACTAAATTATCTTGTTTGTAATTGTTTTTACATTATTTTCTTTTGAGTTTTCTAGATACATAGTTGCATCATCTGCAAATAGAAATAGTTTCACCTCTTCCATTCCAGCTCTTATGCCTTTAATTTTTAAAACCTCACCTAACTGCACTTGTTAATATGTTCAATACAAGGTTAAATGGCAATGGTAATAATCTTGTTCCTGACTCCACTGGGAATGACATTAAATAAGAATCTGACTTTTGAGTTCACACACACACAAACACATCATGAATAAGCTACTGTTTCAGCAGTTTCTGTTTCTAAAGGATAATGGCCCACAACATCTGGAGAGCCAGCCCGTGTATAGTTGTTCTTGAATGAATCTGGGTTTTTCAGTGAGAGTGCCTTGGATTAATAGATGAAATCCTTTCTCTTCCCATGGATGTGAGCTAGAGGCTTCAATTTCTAGTAAATACATTTCTAGCTGAAATTCTCTTTAACCTAAAGATATGCCTTCCACAGGAAAGAATATTACATTTGAAACTTCTCATTAATACGACAGCAGTGTCTTCCCCTTATTTCTGTATAGGACCTCTATATCCTGAGAACTGCAATCTTATGATAGTGGCATTAATTTTATCTTATGGAGACATTCTGATCCATTATAAATATTTCATTAATTTGTTTAGAGCATAAGTGAGTAGACTTTGGTAGCAATAGGAGGGTTAGAAGAGAGGGCTCAAACATGCAAAGAAAAGTCAAAGCTCATGATTTTATTATAGACCTTATGTGTATTTTAAATTACTTTCTAATTTACTTGTCCTGTTAGATGTATTTAATGAAAGACCAAATGTATGCTTTTAATAAAACTCTGTATTAAAGCTTCATGACAACTAGATTTTTTTTCTATTTGTCTCTTACAGAGGGCATAAAGACAAGATATTTGTGGTTAAGTGTAACCCACACCATGTTGACAAACTGGTTACAGTTGGGATGAAGCATATCAAATTCTGGCAACAAGCAGGTATTGTTGTTTGGGTTTATTGTTTATGTGGTTGAGAGCTTTAAAAAAAAAATCTATCTGAAAAAAAGCCCACCACCATTACCTAGCCAGTCTCTACAATTTAAAATTAAAATGTTCCTGGAAGACATTCTCTTCCAAATTCCACTTTGGGCTGTTTATGTCCAAGCTGTAAAACTTGGAACACTCTGTATGATGCTATGCATGTTTATCAATATCTAGGAAGCATTGGGAAATGTTCTGTAAAAACAATTATTTTTATATTTAATCATCTGTTCTGAAAGCTGTAATTATGTTGGACCACTGAACAAGAAATAAAATAATCACTTTGGTTGAGTGGATAACATTTTCAGTATTTTGAGCGTTCTTTTATTACTTTCTCACTGAATTTAAACATGAATTAAACCCCAACACTATACACAACAGGTGATCCAAATAAATTTTTGTGCGTTATAATATTGATAATAAGGATGAGTGAATAAGCATATCAAAACATGCAAGGACATCCTATTCTTCTCACTAATAAAGCAGACCTGTTATTGGGATTGTGAATTCTTAGTATTGGCTTAGGTACCACGCACACGAATCTTACACTGGACAAAATGTAAACACGCAACTGTTCCAGTGCTTTCCACTTTTAAAGAAAAGATAGTGGCACCCAACATGTCTGGAGAGCCGGTCTATGCATAGTTTTCTGGACTAGGTCTGGGTTTTTCAGTGCTTGTCAGGAAGTGCAGGGAAATGTGAACATCCTAAGGACAAATCTGATGTACCTTTTCCTACATAGTGATTCATTTTCTCACCCTAAAGTTCCCATGACAAAAATCGAGGCAAAACATATGTCACATGTTCACATTTTTCATTACTGCTAGTGTTGTTCGCATTCTCTTTGGTCAGCATTCATGAAGACTTTCCTAGCTAGCCCAGGCACTGAGTCCCTCCTCCGCTGGCTGGAATGGAACTGGCACTGAACCTTGGTTGGATGTATGTCTTGTTGGACTGAGATGCATAAAGACAGCCTCTCTCCAACCAGGACCTAAGTTCATTGAATGAAGAAGCTCCTTCTTCTCATCTTTATACCCCAGCATTGACCACTGTATCTACCACAAAGGGGGGGATTCAATAAACATTGAATTAATGAATGTGTAAATGAGAACCCCTCTTAGAATATTTTTGTTTATGATGTTTTCTGCCATCTTTATACATCTTTCCATATACATATAATGTAGACATACTGGGGTTTTCACTGAAGAGAGTCATTTCAGATGCTCATAGAAGGTGTCAGTATGTCAAAAAATAATAAATGCTCTTGGTCCACTTCAGGTGGGGGCTTCACCTCTAAAAGAGGAATTTTTGGAAGTGCTGGAAAATTGGAAACAATGATGTGTGTTTCTTATGGGCGAATGGAAGATCTAGTGTTCTCAGGAGCAGCTACTGGAGATATTTTTATTTGGAAAGATATTCTACTACTAAAGACAGTGAAAGCTCATGACGGGCCTGTGTTTGCTATGTATGCATTGGATAAGGTATGGCATATTTTCATCATTAGCTTTCTAAAATTATAAATTAGTCTGAGGAAGGCCCACACCAGCAGGATGCTTGCTTGTCTCTAAAGCCTATCTGAATTGGGAAATAGTTGTCGTGAATGGAGAGGAGTACAAATATTTTTAAAAATTCTTTCATTTATAATTATTTATTTATGTGCAGTTTCTACTGTTTTCATACTCGTTCCTCCTGGCTGTCAACCCTGAGAGCCCCTTAATAAGTGTTGAGATAATGTACAAACTCAGTAGCAGACGAGTCCTGAGAAATGTTTCAGCATTCTCTTTCTCCTTTGTACACAACAAGCAAAGACCTCAAAGTACCAAGTGGTTCGATTATTGTCCCACTCATCAATTTGACCAAAAGTTTAGTTGATAACCAGTTTGTTCCTGTGTAGACAGGTTCAGCTTTAACAAGAGTGTTAAAGTGAAGTCTTGGCTTTGCCTGTATTAGGGTTTTCCAGAGAAACAGAATCTGTAGGACATACATACACATACACATCTACAAAAAAAAAAAAAAGATTTATTATAAGGAATTGGTTCGTGCAGTTATGGAGGTTAAGAATTCCCACTGTGTCCTCTGCAAGCTGTAGCCCCTGGAAAGCTGGTGGTATAACTGAGTGCGAATCCAGAGGCCAGAGAACCAGGGATGCCACTAGTGTGCATCTCAGTCTGAGGATGGGAAAAGAGGAGATGTCCCAGCTCAGTCAGTGAGACAGAAAAAACAGGGATGAATTCCTCCTTCCTCTGCCTTTTGTTCTCTTCAGGGTCTCAAAGAATTGGATGATGCTCGCCCACATTGGGGAGGGCAATCTACTTTATTGAATGCACCAATTCAAATACTAATCTCATCTGGAAACACTCTCCCAGACACATACAGAAATAATATTTAATCAGAGCACCCTGTAACCAGTCAGGTTGACACAAAATTAATCACACCTGCTCTATTTCCACTTAAACTCATCTTTGTTGTCCAGCCACCTTCCTGCCCTACAGTGTTTTGTTGTTGTTTGTTGTTTGTTGTTTTTCAAAGAAAGATCACACTTACTGTCAGTACTATGAAAATACCTTGTTCAACCACTTTGCCAGAAAAATCCATTTTTTATTCACTGCCAGCTTGCTGGTGGTACCAGTTTGTCTACTCTCTGACCTCTAAACAGCATAAGCCACCCAACAAACCTAACTAAACCATGCCTCATTTTGCATTTCCCTGTTCCCAGGTAAATATGCTGAAGTAGGTTCTTGTTAGATGTGCAACTACAATGGTAGTTTTAGTGTTTAAGCTGTTTTACTGGCAAATTTGTTTTGGCTAAAACTGTACGTTAGACAAGATGAAAGTAGAAAGCAGGATCTGAGGAGGTCTCGAAGTTGATGTGCTGGTAACTTATTTAAACTCTTTCACTGCTTGGTAAATTAATCCAAAACATCATGTAAAATACCAGGATGTCACAGTCTAATTTGAATATAATTTGGGGATTGAGTCTCCCCTAAAATCTATAATGAGAATATGGGTATTTAATATAAACAAAAACTTCAAAATATTATTTCCTTGTGAACTTCATTGAAATAAAGGAAACTAAAAGTCTCCAAGAAAACAATGAATTACTTAGTAGTTTTCATTTAAAAAAGGTTTTTCCTAAGAGCAGTTGGTATGTATAATTTGCCGGAAAGGAAAACTAGTAAGGCCAAGAAATCATAAGCTTAGAACAAGAATAAAGATCACTGTTCATTAAAAAACAAAAACAAAAACAAAACCTAATATGCTAATCATTTTACTTTCCAGGTTTTATAAAACTTAATCTGGATTTTAATTATTATGGGCATTGATGTCCATTGAACAAAATAAGATGGTTGTGTTACATGAAGTGCCTAAGTTCCTCTTAAAAGATAATGATGTTTTCTCCTGGAAGTAAATATCTAATTTGAACATATTTAGTAATCATTTTTAATTACAGTGTTAATTCCAGTTCATTCAGTAGGAATAGATGAGATGCCAGAAACTCTGCCAGGCTTTCCTGTTCCTTAGGCGCCCACATTGAAGTGGGGGACAGGGCACAGAAATGGCCATCCGGGACCTAGGGTGCCAGATACCAACGAAAGTTCTGGGGAAAGTGTTGGGAACACACACTGAGAATGTGCTTTATCCACTAGAGAAGTAGGGGAGGGATGCTTCTAGGAAATACTATATTAATATTACTTGTAATCAGGTTTTTCAGTCTCCTATATTTAGGAAGGAAACACAGACAAAGCTGCCTTTCCCAAGGGGGAGCCCTTTATAGGTGGGGTGGGCAACTTGTCATTTTGATGTGTATTTCATTCTTCCCATGTGTGCCTTCACAGGGTTTTGTAACAGGTGGAAAGGATGGAATTGTGGAACTCTGGGATGATATGTTTGAAAGATGCTTGAAGACTTATGCCATTAAAAGAGCAGCGTTGTCAACCAGCTCAAAAGGTGCCACCCCCAAATATGTGATTGGAATCTTTCTTTTTACAGGAATGGAAAAGATGGTACCGAAGTTCGTGGACACCCATTACTAAATCGGTTCTCCTCCTTCTGCAGTTAGACCTCTTGGCCCCTGGTAGAAATATCAAGGATGATTGCCTAGTACCTAGTACTTTTGAACTACAAAGATGGAGTATATGTGATTATGAGGCTTGTTGTTGTTGTTCTACTAAATGCACTATTTACAATATTAAGTACAACATTTCCCCCCTCAGGCTTGCTTTTAGAAGATAACCCTTCAATTCGTGCCATCACTTTGGGACATGGACATATCCTGGTGGGAACAAAAAATGGGGAGATCCTGGAAATTGATAAAAGTGGCCCAATGACACTGCTTGTTCAGGTACTGTGTACATATGCTAACGCATGGTTCCCATCACAGCTGGGACTTGGGTGAGGCCAGGGGGCCGGTTAGGGTGCAGTGTTGAAGTACGCACTCAGTCTCAGGGTGGTGCAACTGCTGTGTTAATGACTTATTGTAATATAACAAATTGCCACAAATCTAGCAGCCTAAAACAATACACGTTTATTATCTTAGCCTTCTATGGGTCAGGAGTCCAAGCATGGCTTGACTGGGTCCTCTGCTTAAAGTTTCAGAAGGCTACAGGAAAGGTCAGGGCTGCAGTCTCATCAGAGGCTCACCTGAGGGAGGATTTGCTCCAAGATCATGCAGGTTGTTGGCAGAAATCACATCCTTGTGGTTGTAGGACTGAGGGTTGCATTTCTTGCCAGCTGTTGGCCAGAGGTCACCGTCAGCTCCCAGAGGCTGTACACAGTTCCTTGCCACATGGGTTCCCCAACATGGCTGCTTGCTTCCTTGAAGCCATGAAGAGAAAGAGAAAAAAACAGGCACTGGTCTTATGTCACCTAATCATATCATCAAATGCATGTAATCAGGAACAACCATACCCTTTGCCCTATTTTATCAGTTGGCAAATAGTGACAGGTCATGCAACACTCGAAAGGGGGTGATTACACAGGGGTGAAAACCAGGAGGATCATGAAGGTCACTTCATGAATGTGTCCACCACAGTCTTCCCTCTGGCTGCAATAATTACTGTCCCTACCATATGCAGAGTACATTCCCCCCCCCACCCCCAAGAGTATTATCCCATTACAGTATCTGCTCAAAGTCCATAACCTCATTGTCTAAATCAAGTTCAGGTGTGGAGGAGGCTCTTTAGGTATATTTCTTCTCGATCTGTCAATCTATAAAACTATCAGGACAAATTATTTTCTCTACTCACACCAGATATACAAATATCTCCTTAGATTTTTTGCCTCATTCTAGTCTTCATCTTGGTGCATATAAACACATGACCTACTTCTTGCCCTCCATCTCCCCTCAAGAATTATATTCAGGTAAAATCACATTACAATAACATCAACAGAATCCTCAAAAATCAGTGAAGTGATAAAATCTCACTTGAGGGGGTGAGACTATGTGGAGGTGACAGATAGTCCTACCCAATTTAGTGATGGACAGGCCTTATTTGTAGATGGAAGAGGCTCAGATTGGGATGAGGGTGTCCATTCAGAAGCTGGAGTGAAAAAAATATGCATAAAAATATGTTATAATAAGCTTCAGGACTTTTGTGGGTCCAATAGAGAAGCTTCACCTCCTTCTCCTACAGGCTTGCTATATTAGAGATGAACCCCAAAATCCCACTGAGAGTGGCCCTCGGATTTGCTACATCATGGGAACAGGTCTGCGCACACACCGTGGTTCAGAACACTGTGAGGTTTTAAAAATGCATGTGCCCAAGTCCCACTCAGGATATCCTGAGTAAGAATGTGTTTAAAGAAGAATTCTGTGTTAAAAACAAACCTCAAAAGCTCTGTAGCTAGGGGTGCCTGGGTGGCTCAGTCGGTTAAGCATCTGCCTTTGGCTCAGGTCATGATCCCAGGGTCCTGGGATTGAACATCACATTGGACTCTTTGCTAAGCGGGAGCCTGCCTCTCCCTCTCCCTGCCACTTCCCCTGCTTGTACTCTCTCTTTCTCTCTATCAAATAAATAAATAAAATCTTTAAAAAAAAGAAAAAGAAGAAGGAAGGTAAGATTCCAAGCCCATTCCTATACCACTTGAGAAACTTCCAGCCTGTCTTGCTCACTGTCAATTCCTATGTTATGCAGAAATTTAGTCCCATTAGATAGGAAAATGCCATGTTTAAGTCAGTATATGAGGCAGTGATTTAAAAGGGTCTCAGAGCCACACAACCCTGTCCTCAAGCAAAATGTAAAAGGGACTTGGTCTGGGAAAGACCTCCAAGCACATCCATTCTGGGGGGACATTGGGGTTGACACCTGACCCATCCTCTGACCATGACCTTTGGGATGAGAGGCTTCTGAAGGGAAGAAAACTAGAAAACTAGGGATGTAGGGTACTCCAAATCCAATAAATTCAAAGACAGTATCTACACCATTTGGCCCTTCTCAGATATTTGAATGTCAACATGTCAGCTCTGTTTGGAACTTCTGCCAAATTATTGTTTTGCTCAGTTTCCCTGTTAAACCAGAATCATCCAGTTTCTCTTCAGAAAGCCACCTGTTCCCTGAAGCAGTCCAAGTACAAACACCTTTCCGATGCTGTGTATGGTCTTCCTTTTTGCTTTACTAAGCAAAGTCTTTTTATAAGTAGACACTAAACGCAGAAATTCAGTGAACAGTCTGGTCTGTTTTATTGTTCTATGCACTAATCTATTCTTTACACTGCTTTATTGAGTAATAAATTACAGGAATCAGTAATTTTCTCCCTAATTGTTCATTTTTAAAACACTTTTATCTTATTTCTAAGTCATTTATGTGTGTGTGTGATAAGATATAGGTATATGGAATTGGCCCAATGCCTATTAAGCACCTTTTAGTTTTCTGATATTCACTGTATAGAATAATGTGTGAACAAACACTGAACCTGAGTTATTCCCAGGACACTTGATATGAAAACTGAGCTTTTGTTTGGCCAAATGCTATGCATTCAAAGGACTAAAATTAAATTAATAAGAATATTGCTGTCCAAACTTAAACTTATACACTGTTATGTGTCACTTGTATCTCAGTAAGACTAGAAAAGAGAAATATGACAACCAAATGCAATGCATATGCCTTAATTGGATTTTTTTTTTAAAAGTAATTACTTTTTTTGGAAAAAATAAAGAATATTGCTGTCCAATCCCTCTGACAGAGATAGGTGGTTACCTACATCTTTTAGAACATGGGTTTATTCATAAAGGTGCTTTGTGTCACGATCAAGCTGTTTTGCAAGTGTATGTGTGCCTATATATACTGTGTTAACTCAATATCAAGCAAGAGGATCAAATGAGGGTATTTTATTATTTACCCAGATGTTTCTAAAAGGAAAGACATTTGGCATCATATAAACAAAGCTTATGAGCAACGAGTCCATGTTTTGCTTTACAAATGAAGATTTTGGCATCATGTAGGCCCAGCTTTAGATTTAAGTTCAAATGAAAAAATTATTCAGTGCTTTCATTTTGGTTTAAGGAAGCTCAGCCTGTGTTTGTTCATATGTGAACCTGCTGGGTCTACAGCACAGTGCTACGGAAGGGCTAGCCAAGAAGCGTGAACCGAGTTGATATGGCTTTGTTTCCTCTCCCACAGGGGCACATGGAGGGAGAAGTATGGGGGCTGGCAGCCCACCCTCTCCTGCCCATCTGTGCAACGGTGAGTGATGATAAAACACTTCGGATCTGGGAATTATCCTCCCAGCACCGTATGCTGGCAGTTCGAAAACTCAAAAAAGGTACGTGATACCACTTTACACATCTGTCAAAGTATTTACCAACAACAGAATGTGTTGCATTCATTCATTCACTCAACTTATATTTACTGAGTGTGCCTGGTACATGCCCCCACTTATGCCAGGTAATGGGATTTCAGTGTTCGTTGCTACAGACGGAAATTACAGAAAGCCGGCCTGATCTATTATTTCCTTCATTTTCCTTGCACTGCACAGACATTTGCCACCTGGGGGCAATATGTCCTTCTTCTTCTCCTGGTGGAGCTCTGTGGAAGTCTGTTGAAACCCATCAGCTTGTAAAGAATGCTTCTTTGTCTTTATGTCTAACAGTCTCTACAACTGATTTTATTACTGAAAAGCAAAAGTTTTATTAAAAAATAGTTAATATCAAGAAATGAGTAAATATGTATTTAACACTCTTTGCTACTAGAACAAAGAGGTATACCAAGAAGTGCAAATTCGGCAAACATTTATTGAGTAGCTTCTGTGTGTCAGGTCCTGGGGATCCCAAGATGAACGGTCCCATCTCTGGTGTCAGAGATGGACAAGATTCAGAGTCCCAGCAACAGATGGTCCACTCAAATAGGGCGATTTGAGGACAGTCTAAAAATGGGACCATTTGTTAAAGGGATGGGTAAGGTGTTGAGGAATGACGAGGGATAGTGCAGCGCCGTGCAGCTGCTAACAGCCAGGTCCCTTCATCAGCCCTGGGCCTGAAGGGGCAAGAGGAGAGAGCAATGCTAGAACCCAGAAGTGAGAACTTTGTGAGAGGACAAGCCGGAGAGGAGCTAGGACCTTCAGCCCAGGGCTGCCGCCAGTGCATAGTGACCCTGCAGGGGAGGCAGCTACGGGGGTACAGAGCCCAAACTCCCTGTTCCCCCTTCCTCCTTTGCGCCCTCCCTCGAGTCTCTTGTTCATGCTCCCCCTGGGCCAAACGCAGCCAAAAGCCAGAGGGCCAGGGAGACCACCGACGCGATCTGCGCAGGCCAGCAGAAAGCACAGAGAAGGGTGGAGAGCGGATGTGGAGCGACAAATGAAAGATGTCTGGCATAAGCAAGGTTGTGTGGAGAGGCTCAGGAGAAGGCCTGCTGCCAGGGACAACTTCAGCAGGGAGGAAACCCGAGAGCTGAGGCTCAAAGCATTTGTGGAAGTTCCTGGGGAAGGATGAGATGGGGCCTGGCCCTAAAATATTTATATGGGGTAGTTTTACAAGTAGAGAGACATGGAGAATATATTGCAGGGGAATAAAATGAAAAAAGATGTCAACACAATAGTAACAGTGATGGTGGCTGATCCTGTTGAGTTGGTGACTCCTAGCAGTTTGCATTTGGTCTTCATGGGAACCCAAGGAGTAAGGCCATTATTATTACCACGTACAGATTAGGAGACTGCGGCACAGAGAACTTCGGTTGTTTGCCTGAAATTGCACTGAACTCCCACCCAGACAGAGTGGCTTCAGAGAACACGCCTACGGCTACTGCCAAAAGCCGTTTTTCTCTGCCATCTTGCCTTTCTTTACAGTGGACTTGTGGGCTTTAGTAAGTGGGGGAGCCAAGATTCAAACCCAGGTCTGACTCCGAAGCCCATGCTTCTCGCCACTGCAAGACTGAATCATTTGACCACGAATTTATACTGGGAAAATGATACACTGAGACCTCCTTGTGAGTGACTTCAACGTCAGACGGTGGATTTTATTCACTGGGTTAAAAATTAGTTCAAAAGAACAATTACCAACATATCTTAGATGGGATGACCGTTCAATCCAGTTTATAGCAGTTTTCCTGGTGTAATTATTACTAGCTCTCCCCTTCACTCTGAGAAGTGTCCTGGTTTGTATAATAAAGTGTATGGTTAACCTCATCTTGATGACTCTCCTCAAGGGCAGGCTTGTCTTTTGTTCTCTCAGCCCTGGCACCATGCGTGACTCACAGTACATAAATAACTTGTTGCTACCTGAGTGCATGAATGAAGATAGAATTTAGATAAGGCAGTTTGCAGTTACTGGTATGACATAGCTTTCAGCATACCATGAACCGTGACAGAGGGGAGTGTGTGGAAGCTGAATTTGGAGTGCCTTAGCACAAAGCTGTATGATTGTCCCATCCCTGGGGCCGTGCTTACCAAAGTCTTGACAATAAGGGGGGCAGGATATTATTAAACAGGATTCCTATTAAACACCCCACACACAGAGTCCACACTCATTCAGAAATATCTCTCTGTGACCCTGCAAAGCAGGAGAAAACATTGCTCACGTGGCACTGGCAGCTCGTACTATTTAGAGACACCTTTTGAAAGAGTATTGTCCACAACAGAAGAGGCAGGATAAAATCTATCACCTCTAGAATTATGCCTTAGGACCCATGGATCAAAGACTTGGAGTGACTCTAAGATCAACAAGGTCTCTAAAGCAAGTTTTGTGTGTAAGGCATGATATCCAAAAAAACAGTTTCTAGAAACTGAATTCCAGAATTCCCATTCTTAAGTATTATCTCTCTTCTTGGGAGCAAAGGTACTGGTTTTATTAATCCTTTACTCCTTTCCCCCATTCACTCCTGGGGTCTTTTGAAAATCCCATGTACTCAAGTAGTAAGAAATGAATGGATAAACCTTCAAGAAATAGAAAAGGTTTTGTTTCGTGGGGTTTTGTTGTTAGTTGTTTTAGCATTCCGATCATTGCCCTTGGGTTTGAAGAGAAAATACATTCTAAATTACAAAGTTTTAGTTCTCACAAGTAATGTTAAAGACACAGTCACATGTCTATGTGTAATGCATATATGCAAATGTCCATCTCTTCATTGAGTTTGTTTGATAACAGAATCATGGCAATAACTGTTCTTCGTGGATTCTTTTGTAGGGGGAAGATGCTGTGCCTTCTCCCCTGATGGGAAAGCCTTAGCAGTTGGCTTGAATGATGGGAGTTTCCTGGTCGTAAATGCTGACACTGTTGAAGACATGGTCTCCTTCCATCACAGAAAAGAAATGATCTCTGATATTAAATTTTCAAAAGGTGAAGATTATAGCAGAAACTTTCTAGAATATGTCAGGACAAAAATTTATAAGAATAGACTATTTAAATACTTCCTTGACCTTTTCCCCATTTTGAAATAAGCTCCTGGAAACAAATTCCTGTATAAAATGTTTGGGTGTTAACTGCACATTTTCTTTACAGATACAGGAAAATACCTTGCTGTGGCCTCCCATGATAACTTTGTGGATATTTACAACGTCCTTACAAGCAAACGTGTTGGCATCTGTAAAGGTGCTTCTAGTTATATTACACATATTGACTGGGACTCAAGAGGTAAAGTATGTTGAGGCTTCTAAGATATAATTTTTGTTTTAAGAAAGTCAATATCCATTCATGTATTGTTTCCAGAGAGAAGAACAGTTGAGTTTTGGAGAAAAGCAGAGTGGGAAACCCACAACCAATATAAATGACTGTAACTTTACACCTCAGGGGCACCTGCTATTAACATTTTGAGTATTTTTTCTGTGTTATTACTACTACTACAGTTACTATTATTAATTCAAGCCTTTGAGTTTTAAGACCGTTAAAGGTACACGATGCCTTCTGTTACCGTAGCAAGCCACCCCTTCACCTTTGGGTTCGGCGTGCTGTGTCGTTGCCTTGTGTCTCTCCCTTCCTGTTTTCCCTTTTCCTGTCAGTGCTCCACCTCCCGGAGAACTGCCCAGGAAGTCTCCAGCAATTTTCACCTTCCAGCAGAGGTAGAGAGCTCCATTCAGCTCACCTAATATCACCCTACTCTCCAAAACTCCCAGCCGCCCCCCCCCACCTCCTCTAAGTCATGCCCATAACAAATCTAGTTTCTACCATGTGTGAAGTTTTAAGCCAGAAAATGTGAATGATTCAGAAGTAAGACAAAGTTCCTGTAGTTCTCCACCAGAGTTTATAAGTTAGTGAGGGAGACATACTTGTACTTGAAGTACAGGCGCCCAAACGGTAAGGCACTGGAATGAGAAACAGTAAGTCACGGGGCAGTGGCGTGCAGGGCCTCTGAATGGGCCATGTCAGCATTAAGCACCCAGGGTGGAGCAGCATTATTACAGTGTGGGTCACTTTTTTTTTTATTATTATTATGTTATGTTAATCACCATACATCATTAGTTTTTGATGTAGTGTTCCATGATGGGTCACTTTCAAGTTTCATCTCAGAGACTTGGCTGATTTTAGAGTTTGGGGTAGGCATGTAGGAATGGGCGGGGTCCCAGCTTCGAAGAAGTTTTAGTTGACTGTGATAGAAAAGCACCAAGCCCAGGGGTGTCTTTGAGGAAAGAGCTCACAGGGGAATCCGTGGAGCCTCATGGAAGCAACGTCCTTTGAGATGGATCTTGAAAGATGAACGGAAGTTCACCAGATGGTGAAGTCTAGGACAAGCATTCCAAACTCAGAAGGAATATGGCATGTCAAGACAGGAGATGGGAAGAACAGGGGAGGTTAAGAAATAGTGATGTTGGGTGGCTGAGGGCAAGAAGGGAGGAGGTTGTGGAGGGACAGATCAGGACAGACTGCAAAGGAACATTTATATCATGCCAGGGAGCTGAGCACTGAACTTTATCCTGGAGGTATTAGGTAACTCTAAGGGACTTAGGGTGGGGCATTCCCTGCCACCTCAGGAGGACGAGTAAGCCTGGAGTGGGAAAGCAACTAAAATCAGCCAGGAGAGAGAGGGGCTGAGGGCCTCAACCCAAAAGAGATGATTTCAGAGTTGCCAGAATACTTTATTTCAAGTATTGCTTGAAGTACTGGCCATAGACAGATGGCTCCTTCTGCTAGGCGGGTATTCATTTGTAATGGTACCTGCTGCCCTGGGATTTGGACTTTATTTGAGCCTTACAACCCATAGACGTTTTATACAGGGCACTAGATGGAGGGAAACATGCCGTGAATTGTAAGGTGCATGTTCCAGCAAGGGCAGAGGGAGATCACATAAGTCCCTCTCACTTTCACATCAGAGCCCTGCCAGACACAGTGTCAAGGGCCTAGGCTGGCGTTGGTGACCAGGCAGTACACTGATGGCCTGAGAGTGCTCTAGGGACCAGTGAGGCTGAGAGGGTAGAGGGACACAGTTGATTCTCAGCGCCCGCCCCCCCATGCATGTTCTCTGCTTTATTGTTTAAAAAAAAAAAAAAAGGAGTGACTTCCCCCTGGATATCCTCTTGCTAACGTCCCTATTTATGCCATCATGGGAGCAGGGTTTAGAACACTCAGGGCCAGCCTTATGCATACACAGAGTAGAGTACGGATCATTTTGTTGGGGATCCAACACCCACACAGTACGTGGCACAGCGTGTGAAATCCCACCATTACAGCGACCATTGGTGGGGGGGGGGGGCTACACTCAGTTATTATTTATGTGAGAAAATGGGACATAGGAAGAATAAATTTCAATTGGGAAGATTTCTTTTACATTAGTTTTAACTGTGGTAAATACACATAAAATTTACCATCTTAACCATTTTTAAACGTACGGTTCCGTGGCATTAGCTGCATCCACATTGCTGTGCGCCCTTCACCACCGCCCATCTGCACAAACTCTCTTGTAAACCATCAATAACTCCCCTTCGCCCTTTCTCCCAGCCTCTGATAACCACCATTCTACTGTGTCTCCATGAATTTGACTACTCTAGGTCACTCATGTAAGTGGAATCAGACAGTATTTGGGTTTTTTTTTTTTAAAGATTTATTCATTCATTTTAGAGAGAGAAAGAGAGTGAGAGAACATGAGCGAGGGGAGGGGCAGGAGGAAAGGGAGAGAGAGAATCTCCAGCAGACTCCCCGCTGAGCACAGAGCCCGATGTGGGGCTCGATTTCAAGACCCTGAGATCACTATCCAAGCTGAAATTAACGAACTGAGCCACCCAGGCGCCCCCAGTATTTGTTTTTTGTAACTGATTTATTTCACCTAACATAATGTCCTCAAGATTAATCCATGTTGTAGCATGGGTCAGAATTTCCTTCCACTGTATGTATAGACCACATTTCGTTTATCTAGTCATCCATCAATGGACCCCTGGGTTGCTTCCACCTTTTAGTTATTGTGAATAATGCTGCTATGAACATGGGTGTACTAGACCTTGCTTTTAATTCTTTGGGGGTATAGACCCAGAAGGGGAATTGCTGAATCATATGGTGGTTGTATTTTTAATTTTTTGAAGAACCACTGTACCATTTTCCATAGTGACTGCACCACTTTACATTCTTACCAGCAGAGCGCAGGGTTCCAATTTCTCTACATCCTCACCAATACTTGTTATTTCTGGGGTTTGGGGAGGTCTTTTTATAGTCACTATCCTTATAGGTATGAAATGGTATCTGACTGTGGTTTTTACTTGCATTTTTGGTATTATTTTTTAATTCTGCAAATGTAGGGCACCTGGGTGTCTCAGTCTGCCTTCGACTCAGGTCTGGATCCCAAAGTTCTGGGGTCAAGCTCCACATCGGGGCTCCCTGCTCAGCGGGGAGCCTGCTTCTCCCTCTCCCTCTGCCATTACCCCTGCTCATGCTCTCTCTTTCTTTCTCAAATAAACAAATAAAATCTTTTTTAAAAAGTTAATTCTGCAAATGTGTAGGCCCCGTGTGCATCACTTAACTATATTAGAGATATAAAGAGGAGTAAGTCCTAGATGGAAAGAGCAAGATCTTGGCCAGGATCAGTGGGTCGCAATCATGCAGGTATCCAGGTGATGGCCTATATAGATGGCCCTCAGTGTGGAGCCAACACTTTGCAGGGAGAGAGGCACACCTCACTATTTCCATAATTCTGCCCTAAGCCAGCCTCTGTGGTCCATTGGAGCTCCGCGTGATGGAAAAGGCCCTGGGAGTGAGGAGGCTGAGTCTTTGGAAAGCGTCCTTGTCTCTTGTCCTAAGTGGCCCCTTGGGTCAGGTGAGAGCGTCAGACCAAATGTTTTCCACGGACAGAGAGGAGAATAGAATACCTCTGACTTTCAGGGGGGCGTTATGCCATCCGGAGAATAAGAGCAAGTATGCCCATGGATCTTCCCTGGTTTAACTCCAGTGTGATGGCCATGAGACCTGTGTCGCGTTGGTATGGTGTGCTCCTGACAGCCCAGCTCCCAGAGTGCCTGACCTCAGGGATGTGCCATACTGCCTCAAGAACAACCTAGCTCCTCATGGCAGGGCCTCGAGGGTCGGGCAGGGGTAGAGAGCAGAATTCAGGAGCAGGGATCTGTTTCATTCCTTTGATCTTGTCAAAAATAGTGAATACATTTGCCAGAGCCAGCTGGCTCGTCAGGGGTGGGGGATAGCGGCGCAGTCACTAGCCGCACGCGGCAGCCTTTCGTGTCCATGGCAACCACGGGTCCTAAGAAACCAGAAAGCACATCAGGCTGTTGCAGGAATATCAGCTACCCCTGAATGAAAGCTCCTGTACAGAATGCTCGAGAAAGAAAAGAAAAATGTGGGGAGAGATAAAATAAGGGAAGAACATTTTCTAGCTGATAGTAGTTCGTTTCTAGAAATATCAGGACTATAAGATTTTTACCAGTGAACACTTTGGGCCGTAATAGAATGCTCTTTGCCATTTTCATTGCAAATGGTCTGATATATTTAGTACATTTAGTATGAATTTTGGAACTGTTCTAACTTGTAAATCATATGGCAACTGGGATGATGGGTGTGAATCATTTTGTGGATTCTATAGCTCTATACACCTGCAGGGATTGTGGTTTCCTATGCCTGCTTAGTAATGAGGACATGTGGACCTTCCAGTTCTCTTCCTCCTTGTGAGTAGACATTTCTAGTGAATAAAAATTTGGGGATTCTGAAAGAATAGGATTACTCTTACTAAGGGGCAATTATACATGGATTATACAGATTTTTTGCTCTTTGCTTCTGTTCTCAGAATATTTCGGTGCTTATATGACAGAGCAGAAGGCAGCAGAAAAAAAGAGTGATGACCTAAATATTTTCTCTATGCTTAAAAAGAAAAAAAGAGTAATAACCTCAGTAAAGAATAGGGTGGGGGCAGGGGAAAGAATCACACCCATAATTCCACTTACCTAACAAAGAATTGTTGCAATTTTTAAAAATTCCTTCATATCCTTGGTTGCAAGGAACTCAAACCCACTCAGCTTAAAATTTTTAAAATCATAATGAAGAATGAGCTTATTGGGAAGATACAAGGATAGCTCATAGAATCCAAGAGCAGGAAGCAACGTCTCCTGAGGAACTGGCTTTAGGAATGAACCAGAAAACCAAGCAGGCACTTTGCCCTTCTTCTCTCCTCTCCTGCTCCGGGGCAGCTCGGTTCAGTGTCCACTGCTGTCCTCGGTCTGGTGTCTGTTTTTGGCCCCTCTCTCTGCACAGGCAGCTCTCCTTAATTCATCTGCACTCGGTCTACTCAGTCACCCCAAAATGCCACCCTCACTTCCAAAGTCCACATCTTATCCCAGCTAGGCACCCACTGATTGGGTCTCCTAGATTCTGAGTCCCATGGAAAGAGAATTTGAGTGCCCACTCCCATCTCTGGCCCAGCCCGTCCTGGGTCATTGTCCTCCAGAGGACAAACACGACCACAGGGGTCCAGCCCAAGGTGGGGGGCAGTTCTCAGGGAAGGGGCACAAGCTAGGTTGGTACCGCATGGGCATTATGGTGCTGGAGAGCACTTCCGGTGCTTGTCTCTTGTGTTTAGATTTTCTAATAATCTTGCAGTCATAAAGTGCTTCACTTAACTATGCTAATAATTTTAGGGTGTTCTTTAGGTAAAACATTATCTTTGAAACTATGGTGTAGAGTGAATTGTTGGGATTATCTGGGAATTATAATTCTTTGAATTCTCTTAGTATCTCATGGCCAGAAGTCATCTAAAATTAGCTGCTGAATCAAAGGCTGTTTTCATTGAATCCCTTAATCCCTTTTCCAGATCATTTGTTATTTGCACTTCCTCTTGAGAATCCTAAAAAATACTTTGTAGGTCTATTTAGTCATTGGAAAAATATTGATTATTCATTTTCTTATAATACTAAATAGCCAAAACTAATTTAACTACCTTTTTTTTCTCTTGTTTGTGTATGTTCAGCCATAAATTCAGGGAAATGTGCCCCTTTCTAAGGAAATGTTTTCAGATTCACTTGCTCCTCATGGCCAAGGCCCCTCATCACCATATTATAACCCAGCAAATTAGAAACAGTTAAGGTTTTCAGTTACAAAATTAGAGAGAATTATTTTTAATTAATCACTGAGAAATAGACCTGCATCTTCAGAAGGTTAGCCAAACCAGCCTGCAGACCCAGGTGGTACCCACCTGAGCATTAAAGAGCATGATAGAAGACACAAAGTTCTTTTTTGAAATTACTTTTTCAGGAAGGACATTTCAAGACCACTAGATGTACAGAGTTGTGGGGGAAAAGCGGGGGAAGAAATAGTATGATGTAAATATGCACAGAATTATTTACAGATGAAATATTAGGCCATCTGAGGTTTGCTTCGGAATAACCTGGTGAGGGCCTGGGTGGAGGCTCATGGAATGGGGTTGGGCCATGTGCTAATAACTGTTAGAGCTGAACATTGACTGGGCACATAGGGGTTCTTCATACTCTTCTTACTTCTATGTGTGTTTGAAATGTCCTGTGATTTAAAAATGCTGAAAAAATATCAGAGTCTGTATCTTTTCAGTCATTTAAATTTCAAGGCATAAAGAATTAGTGAGGTGTTAGGAGGAGAATCAGGGTATCTAATCTTTTTCAACATTAATCAAAATGAATCCAAGATTTTAATTTTACATCAGACCAAAAGACCATTTTTGTTCAACACTTTGTTTTGGGAAAATCTTGGATTTCTTTACAAATTTTCAAGTAAGATGGGGGGGATTTATAGGTTGTTTTACACATCCTTATCTTCCAGTTTCTAAACTTCAAAGGACAAATTTAGAATTTAGGCCTGGATAAATGTGGATGCTTGCCACAGGGTTCTCACTTCTGATGCCATAGTTCTTGCCAAAGCCGTTTCCTTTTACTGCACGCTTGTGCAACCAGGCAAATGAGCAAAAAATCCCGCTTTTTGTCAAGCTTTTGAAAAATATGTACTTCCTTTGCAACAGAGTAAAACATAGCAGGCTTGATTCTAGGAGGGATGTGCAAGGCCACATGAAAAGGGATGAGGTGCACATTAACAACCTCCTGGCTTCGGGGCCTACACCATACCATGTAATCACCTTTACATGCAGTTCTGGAGAATTCACCATTTATTTGCTCAATTTATGAGAATGATTCAAATGAATCAGAATAGTTGCAACCGTGCTTATCTCTTTACAATAGAAAGATAAATGCAGATGTGAATTGTCTTTCTGTTTCATTCTCTCATATCAGGAAAATTACTGCAAGTTAATTCGGGTGCCAAAGAACAACTCTTTTTTGAAGCTCCAAGAGGCAAACGGCATATAATAAGACCTTCAGAGGTAATAGTCCTACACAGAGCTTTTTAAAAAGTGTTTTGTGAAGATGTAATATGTGCATTTTAAATAAAAACCTGTCACTTATTATCCCTCAGTATGGGTTATATTCAGTGTACCTTTAAGCCTGCTCGCGTCTTAAATCTGACTGCTTAATCGGGTTCCCTACATTCTGAGGACCTGTGGATTCCCCGGGCTGCTGATGTAGCATCATGTATTCGTGCAGTCAGCCTTCAGCTCCATTTCCCTCTGCTGGAAGCCACCGACTAAGCTAACAGCTTGGATGCCACGTAGTACTTCTTCCACTGGACACACCCTGTCCTTTTGTGCACAGCTTTCTGTGAACATCAATTGTTGAAACATGCTTTCCCACTCTTTACTATTTGTTATATAGTAATACCTTCTGCAACAACAGTGAGAGAAATTACTTTTCAAAACAAAACCTATCTACAGCCTGACCATCCATTTGTATCAAACTCTTTCCCTTCTCCCTGTTTTCCTAATGTCCTTGGCCACTTAACGTCATTTTTTAATTGTTGAAATTAAAGCCTATATACAATTTTTGAATCCATGACCTAATGCCATCCTAAAGGCTCAGCTGCTCTTGTGGGCAAGTGGCTCTCTCAGGGTCTGTGCTAATGTGGATGGCCAAAAGGTAATTGCATGATAGAGCACTAAGGACCTCCGCTTCGCCCCAGGAGGCAATTTATTTGCTATGTAACCTTTGAAGAAAGAAAAGGAAATCTTGCTTCTTTAGAGGGAAAGGGGTCAGAGGATACACAGCTGAGGGACAGGCATCTGCCTCTCTCTGGAACTGCAGTTTGCTGGTAATAGAAACTATCCCATGGTTGCAAAGTGCCCCCAGGGACCCTGGGACATGGGCGCATTCATGATGTTTTCGTGGTTTCTAAAAGAAGTACAAATGCATTATGTAAGAAACAGAAGTTGTTATAGATGATGACATCATATTCATGGAAATTGTTTACTAATCAATTGCTCTCACTCCCAGATCCCAATTTATTTATCTCTGAATAGTTGCTGTTTTAACTTTTTAAAAGAAATTTCTGTTGCCTTGAGTAAGAGATATTTTAACTTATGTCATTTGTTCACTGGATACTTGGTGAATGTGCCGGGCCCTTCATATGCCTGTATTTTTGTCTGCAGAAGTGCCTTGTGTGATGGTTGTCAGTCTCCTTTTACAGAGAGGGAGATGAAAGCTCCAGGAGAGTAAGAACCGTGGAGCTGTGGTCCCAGTCTTGAGGGGTCCATGTGTGACTCGGCAGCTAGACCACGGGGCCTCTTGGATTTCTCCTGTGTAGTTAAGCATCATTTTACACCACTGCATCTGTGTTTTCCCTTCATGTTCTGGTGCCCCAAAATAGGTATACTGAAATAAAATCCAGTCTAACCAAGTGGTGGAGGGGGAGTGATGCCAACTTGGGACCAATGAGCACTTACTACATATAAGAAGAGTAGGCACAAGAGGGAAGTTCATGTTACGAGGCTTCTTGCAATGCCAGGCTCGGGCCGTGAAGAGCTCACTTGTCCCTCTGTGGTACACAGTTGGTATCCCAGAGGCTGATGTCTGGTGCTGCTGTCTGGGGAGGCCATCCAGCTGATGTTTCCACGCCTGGGCCTCCCTGGTCTTGCCCCCTCAGAGCACCAGAGAGGCAGCTCAGCATTTCCTTTACCAGTACTGTCAGGCCCTTCAGCTGCATATGAAGGATTTGGGAAATCCTCTTTCCACGAAAGATTAAAAACAAAACAAAACAAAAAAAAACAACCATGGTGAAGCTAATGCAAAGCTTACTGAGCAAATTGTGAAGTATGACAAATATTAAAATGTCTATTTAAATCCTCCTGCTGCAGCCCGGTGCAGTTAAAGCCACACTAAACTAGGAGGCCAGCTCTCTTGAGCTCGCTTCCCCTCTGCTCCTAAGCCGGCTGTGCTGGACGTGGCTCACCTCTCTGGGCTTCAGTTCCTTCCCTTGGAAAATCATGATGGTAATGGCACATCTGCCCAAGGTGAGGTGCTGTGGAAAAGACCCTTTGAGGACCCTTCTTCCATCTAAGTTCCAGGATTTTTTAACAAGTTTACCCCCTTGGGGTTTTGCGAGTTACAGGGGGTCATTCTTAATGTTCCATTTTACATGCAATTTCCATAGCTTCCAACAAATGAGATATTTGCCTGGGGACCATGGTACCCAGATCTGGCCAAGGGTGAGCTGCTGGGGTGACCACAGGGTGAGCCCTAGATACTGAGGTTAGGGAAAGTGGCACAAAGGGTGCTAGCCCTGCGGATGGACAGGAGGGTCTAAGAAATGGAATCTAGAACCTGGAAGGGAGTCAGTGGCCAGAAAGCCTGCTTGTACAACCAGCAGGAATGGTTCCCTTCTCTTCCCGTGAAGGCCAGTTTAAGCCACCTCAAGTCGCCTCAGTCTGCGGTCCTGCCCGAGGCACCCCAAATCACTAGGGCCAGTGCAGCTTTTTGGTTCCAGTTCTGCATGGGTCCAGAAGGGACACAGAACATGAAATGAGGAGACATTTGAGTAACTAAAACACATTCAACACCTCCCCACGTTTTGTGACTAATACCCTAGCTGCATCTTTATCTTGCCGTTTCCCTGTAATGCTAAGGGATACTAGCAGATCAAAGCCCCCAGGAAAGTCTAATACAAAGTGTGGTTACTGTTGTTTATTTTAAAAAGGAAAGCCTAGATTATATCAGGGTTGGACCTATACGAATTTTAAGTCTTCTGTCCATGAATTTCAGACAAAATAGTGTTAAAGGATAAAATACACATTCATGGCAATGCAATATGAACAATCCTTCAGATTTTTAAGATAGTCTCTGTGCTAGCTGCAGAATCTTAGTACTCATTCCTTCTAGAAAGCAGCCCTTCAAAACAAAAGTTATATCTGTGACTTTTTAAAATAGTTTGCTAACTGATCAGCCCGAGTGATCAATGTAGCTCAGTGGTCCTCACTTGGGAGCAGTTTTGCCCCCTCTCCCAGGGACATTTGCCAATGTCTGAGGACAACCTGGGGAGGAGGACTGCTGGCATCCAGGGGGTAGAAGACGGGGATGCCGCTAAAATACTACCGCGCACAGGACAGCCCCTGACAACAGAGAATCATCCGGCCCAAAATGTTAATAGTGCTGAGACTGAGAAACCCTGATCCAGCTTATGGATTCAACGATGGTAAATATCTAGGGAAGAACTAAAAAACTTTCTTACTCTCTGGTTTCCACAATTCTGAAATGTTGATTCTATCTGTAGAAAAATATATGGCTATCTGACTGTAGTGTTTACTAAGATAATGCAGATGCCACTCAGAAAATGCAGCTTAGAACTTCCGCACCTCAGATCACAACACAAATGCCTGATGTTGGCGAAGTCGTTAGTTAGAACGACTCTGCTTCATATCGTTTCTTTTAAAAGAAAAACAGATGATACAGCATAAGGAATGCAGTCAGTGGTATTGTAATAGGGCTGGATGGTAACAGATGGGAGCTACACTCATGCTGAGCAGAGCTCAATGGACACATAGACTTGTCCAGTCACCGTGCTGTACACTGGGAACTAATGCAACGTTGCACACCAACTGTGACTGTGCTTCCATTAAAAAAGATCTCTAGGTTGTGCGAAAGTATGTTAACTTTCTTTCCTTCTTTTTAAGATTGAGAAGATCGAGTGGGACACATGGACATGCATCCTGGGGCCCACCTGTGAGGGCATCTGGCCCGCGCATAGCGACGTGACCGATGTCAATGCGGCCAGTCTTACCAAAGACTGTTCCCTCCTAGCAACTGGAGATGATTTTGGCTTTGTTAAGCTTTTCTCCTATCCCGTCAAGGTAATACTGCATGTTTATTATATATACTTGCTCAGTCTCGTTAATAACTTCAAATCTATGTATCGTATCTAAGTGGATTTTTAAATATGGAAGGCATAAGCAGTCATTAATGTCATCAGCAGCCCTCTTGTTATGAATGCTATCTAAACACCTCATGACTAGTTTACTATAGAAGTCCGATTCTCGTGTTATCGAATTCCTCCTTGAAAGGCCTTCAGTGGCCATTAAATCCAACACCTCACCAACTGTGAAGGAGGAATTTCTTCACAATGTCTTGGACCAGTGTCTTTCCAACACATACTACCATACGTCCAGGGAGGAGGGATTTACTACCTCACAAAGCAGCCCAATTCATTGTTAAATAGTTGAATTGTCAAAATGTTCTGTTCTATACAGAGCGGAAATTTCTTCTCTTTAGCCAAAGTTCTGCCTTCTGAACCCTCACTAAATAACTGCAGTTCCTCTAACGGTCTTTGTGTGGAGGAAGATACTATTTGACTCCCCGAAATCTCATTTTCTCCTGCCTAAATGTGTCCGGTTCTTCAGCCATTTCCCACAGGACATGGTTTCCGGCTGCCCCTGCCTCTGAGTACACTCCCTGTTATCAGTTCCATTCCAGACTCTTTCATCTGAAATGGAATGCACCACTTCAGTTGTTGACCAGCTCAGGCTCAGTGGGACTCTTTCTTTCTTCTTTTGATTTTGTATTTGGATTAAATCAAACTAAAATGGCACCAACTCTGTGGGCTGACACACTATGCAACTGAATCATAGGTTTCCTGTCAGCATCTTTTAAATACCTTTTCAAGATACTTACTTTCCTTTTCAGCCTCACGTTATCGTCTCATTTCACAAGGGGAAGTTTTAAATCATGGGGAGAAAAAAAAAAAAAGACTAGAACAACAAACCTAGGCACCGCCAGGAGCCCCATTCATTTTGATATTCTGTTTATTAGCGTACACATTGAGTTCAAGTTCCTCAGTCAATCATAGACGTTTACATTTACCTGACTATGCTATCACCGAGCTCGCATTTCTATCTCTAGTCCAATGACCATCATTAATGACTTGGAAAATATCTTGCTACAAGCCACATGGCCTATGTCTCTGGTATCCTTAATCTCTCCTTCTTTTTGTTTTTTCCTTAATCTCTCCTTCTAATAAACCAGTCAGTAAAAGATACGCAGTTCACAGTGAACCCCTGTCGCTGCTTAGTAATCATTACTTCCTTTTCCAAGTGTTTATTGACCTTTTGTGTAATAATTCACCTTAGAATTTTCCAGGGATTACATCAACTCATGAATCAATATTTGCCATAGTCTACATGTTTTCCCTTTTGAATACAGGACCTTTTTATGTTTGATGCCACCAAGCAGGGGGAGCTGCAGGCAGAGGGAGAAGCAGGCTCCCCACTGAGCAAGGAGCCTGATGTGGGACTTGATCCCAGGACCCTGGGATCATGACCTGAGTCAAAGGCAGACACTTAACCAACTGAGCCACCCAGGCACCCCTTAAGGTGCCCCTTAAGGCCTTTTGATGAACATTGACAAATACATACACCTACATGATCCAAACACCTATCAAGATATAGATCACTATCATCAACCCTGGAAGTTTCTTCATGCTAACTTCTGAGTGTCAATCCCCACCCTCACTCCCCACCACTTCTATTCTCATGTGAAAAGACTATTCCATTGTTTTTCACCATAGATAAGTTTTACCTGTTCCAGAGCTTCATATAAATGGAATGATCAAGGGGCGCCTGGGTGGCTCAGCCGTTAAGCATCTGCCTTGGGCTCAGGTCATGATCTCAGGGTCCTGGGATCGAGCCCCACATTGGGCTCCCTGCTCGGCGGGAAGCCTGCTTCTCCCTCTCCCACTCCCCCTGCTTGTGTTCCTGTTCTCACTATCTCTTTCTCTGTCAAATAAATAAATAAAATCTTTTAAAAAATAAAATAAATGGAATGATCAAGTAGGTACTGTTTTGTATCTGGCTTCTTTTACTCTGTAGCTGAATGGAATTCCATTGTATGTATAGAACAGAGTTTGTTTATGCACACGGCTATCAACGGGCACATGCTTTTCCAGTGTTTGGTTGTAATAAAGCTGCTATCAACATTTTTTGGATGAATCTTGTGGACATGTTTTCTCCCTCTTATGTAAATACATAGGAGTGGAATTTCTGGGTCATAGGGGAAGTGCATATTTAACTTTTTAAGAAACTGCCAGACCTTTTCCAAAGTGGTTGTATCATTTTACATTCTCATAGAAAAGGTAAGAGAGTTCCAGTTGCCAACATTCAGTGTTGTCCAACTTGTAAAATTTATCTATCCCAGGAGCAGATAACGTGATCTCATTGTGTTTGTAATTTATGTTTCCCTGATGACTAATGATACGAAGCACTTCTTTGTTTCCTTATTGACCATTTGTGAAGTATTTGTACAAATCTTTTATCCACGATGCTAAGTTGGATTGTTTCTTTTTACTCTTGAGTTCTACTATGTAAGATCTGATTGAAGAAAGAGTTTCATAATTTAAAAGCATTTGAAAACCCCGGTCAGTGTAAACTACTTTGATAGTATCACTTCTCTTCCTCTTCTTTGTCTTAATCTGATTTTTCTGGCACACTTTCCCTCCTAAATATGTTGACTCAAGCTGATGAATATTTCTAGCTGTATAGTCATACTCCTCCAGTGCTCTGAGTATGTGGGACAAAGTTCTCCATCTGTTAAGGACTGAATATTTGCTTCCCCACCAAAATTCATATATTGAAGCCCTACCTTCCAATGTGACTGTATATACAGAGAGGGAATTTGCAGAAATAATTAAGGTTAAATGAGAACATAAGGCTGGGGTTCTGATCCGATAGAATTCGTGTTCTTGTAAGAAGAGACACCAAAGAGCTCACTCTTTCTCTCCATGCACACAAACGCTGAGGAAAGGCCATAAGCACACTTGCTGTGTTCTCATAGAGAGTGTGTCCAAGCTAGGAAGGGAGCTTTCACCAGGAGCCATATCGGCTGACACCTTGATCTTAAACTTTCCAGCCTCTTCCTATGACTGTGAGAGATGAATTTCTTTTGTTTAAGCCCCCTTGCCCGGATGTGGTATCTTGTTAGAACAGCCCTACCACATTAAGACACTGTCCCAACTGCAGTATTCTAGCATTGAGTTCCATGTCATCGGGTCTTAATGAGATCCCATCACCACACAGCCATCTCTTTGCTCAAAGTCCAAGTTCCATTTGTTAGACTCTAATGTCAGGGCTTCTTCTTGACTGTTTTTCTTGTTCTCTGTTCCCAGGAGTGACTTGGCCTATCTTCCAGGCAGTTTTCTTGCAATGACTAATACATGCTCTTATATATTCAGTTTTACAGTTTAAAATCTTCTTGATGAGGTATTAGTCCCCTTATTTCTAGCCTCCCTGGAATAAACTCTTCTTTCCCAGAGTCCATCCATTTTTCTAGTACCTTAAATCATGTAGCAGAAATCCCAGCTCTCTCCTTGGATGCCATCTATATAGCTGGCCAACTGTTCCCTTAGCCTCCATTCCCTTGCAAGCTGTGCCCTTCCACTCTACCAGCAAGGCTAAAATACACCATGTCATTTACATTTCTAAAACCCACCCTTAAGTTCTCAAGTCTCCTTCTCGGAAAATCAAAGGCTCTAGAGAATGGTTCTTCTGAGAGGAACTTTGTCCAGTAAGTATTACAGGCAGAGAAACTCTATGTGAAATGTTGTGAATCTGGGGAGAGGGTACATTGCTTTCATCAAATTCTCAGGAATTTCTCACTGAACAGCAGTTAACACCCAGTCCTGTGGGGACATATTCCAGATTCTCTGTTCTGTCATGACTCAGGGGAAGAGGCAAGTTGTGGTAGTGAGTCCTGATGAGTGATACACAAATGCGTGGTTTGACATGGTGACCAAGAAGGACAGCTCATCGGACCAGCTCTGCCAGGTCTTCAGGAGGCTCCTTTCATAAGCCTTCAGGGAGCCACCAAACATCCCTGCTGGCCTGTTCCTCCTGGGGGAGCAGCTAGTTTCCTGGAAATGTCTAGGAACTGCGAATTCCCGTTATTGTTCCATGGAGCAGTGATCTTGTTTCATATTCTGAGAATCTTTAATCCACCTCTGCTGCAAGAATCTCAGCTTTGTTAAATTGCTTTAGTGGCTCAGAACTTTTTCCTCTTTCTCCTCTGTCACTTTCTTTCCCTCTGCAACCTGATTATGATCACCTTAGAATATTTTTTCTCCTGAACCTTTCTTTTTGGATTTCTTCTTTCATCCTGTCTAAAAACCGTATATCCCGTTATATAAGTAGGGGTATGGAGCAGCATTCCTCAGGCTCTTTTTCTTTGTCCACCTCAAGAAATAAGCTTGTATGTGTAGTAGATAGAGTGGGTAGGTTCCTGCTTCCAGCTGGGAGACCAGCAGGACACACGACTGCAGCCACTATAGCTGGCCTCTTTGCTCCCATGATCTCACATAGAACTATGTGAATAGTGGTTTCCCTTGGAACTCCTTATTTCCAATGCTAGGAAATGTGCCTATTTTCTAGCAACTAGTGGCTCTGGAAGGCTTCCTGGAAATATGGCCTGCCTGTCTGCTTCCCTAATCTTTCTACACTCGGTATTCTGTTGGGGAGTGGGCATTTCCACTCTGCTGTCAGGTAGGGGTCTGCCCGATTCAGAGAGATCTTAACTAAGAGTATTTTAGAGTCATACACTCTGCTGCACCTATCTCCTGCCGTGTGTCTGTGCTGGTTTCAGGTTCCTTAGCATGCCAGTCCAAAACCCTCTGGAAGCTTCTTCTGTTACTGAGACCAGTTTCCATCAGGGACACCGATGGCGCTCTTACAACCTCAGAAAAAGCATGCAGCTTCCCACTTTGGTCAGGGTATTCTCTGGTTGTTGCTGAGAGGATGGAAAAACTCTCCCTCTTTAAATGGCTCTCGCTGGAGCTGTTTTTGCCAAGCCATGGCTCATGAGCCAAAAATGGAAGCTGGTTTCTGGTGGCAGCTTCAGCTTCCACCACATGTCAGGACTGCCCAGTGTGAGCAGCCGACTCATATTCCACCCTCATCCTTCCGCACCTGGGATGAACGCTGTGTGGCCTGGGTGGGCAACTCTGAAGAGCTTTTCATAATCACTCAGAAGTTGGGCTCTTTTATTTGGTTATGCTTGTTGAAAAGGAGCTTCCTTTGTTTTAAAACCAATTATTTGAGTGTTGCCAGTGAAAACTGTTTCCAGTATCCGTGGCACAAACTGCTGTGTTCATTTTAAATCTTACTTTAGGCCCCAGGATTATAAGTGGTCCCTTGCTCTTCTGTCCTAGCCTGGGCTGTGGTACAAAAGCCACTATGGGGGATGACTGTGAAGACACTTCTGATCTCAAATGTCAGCCAGACTAACCATTAGGAGTTTACACTAGAGACCCGTGGAGAATGTACACTTAATATTTGAGAGAAACAAATAAGCTTTGTACACTTCATTAGGCTCCCAGAAGTAGGGTCTGTAGTCTAACGTTTCGTTCCTTCCCTCACAAACTACCTACTGAGGACCCATGATGAGCCAGGTAATGTTTTAGGAAAAAAAAAGAGACCGAGTTCCTGCCCTCATGGAGCTTACACTCTAAAGAAATGGAGGGAAGTTGCTGCTTAGATTGACTGCTTAATTTGTATCTACTAGAAGCCACTCTGGAAAAGAACACGGAGGAAGTAGTCTGGAGACAGGAGTAATGAGACTGTGGAAGGGGTGCTCACGGGTTTCTGGTTTTACAGGGCCAGCATGCAAGATTCAAGAAGTATGTGGGGCACAGCGCGCACGTCACCAACGTGAGGTGGCTGCACAGCGATTCTGTGCTGCTCACGGTCGGCGGTGCCGACACCGCCTTGATGATCTGGACGAGGGAGTTTGTGGGGACCCAAGAGAGCAAACTGGTGGACAGCGAAGAGTCGGACACGGATGTGGAAGAGGATGGAGGTGAGTGAGCCCCGCCTGCCGCAAGCCGGCTGCCCTTCCTACACATTCCCCCCCTCCCCCACATTCCCCTTTCCCACTGCCAACCAACTCCACGCCCCTGTTCCTTTCCGTTGTTTGAGGCTATGACAGTGACGTTGCTAGAGAGAAGGCCATTGATTATACCACCAAGATCTATGCGGTGAGCATCAGGGAGATGGAAGGCACCAAACCACACCAGCAGCTGAAGGAAGTTTCAGTGGAAGAAAGGTATGGTGTTGCCAGGTTTGTTTGCATTTACTGCATCTGATGACAAGAAACTGATTTCAACAAGAGTTCATTTTCTTTGCCCTCAGAGTTGCTACCTCAGCTAGTCTTTTGTGTATATGCACAGAGTCTTAACCTTCATACAAACTGAAACTGGGGAAAATTGCCCATGGCCCCTTGCTATGTGGCAAAGGGTGGGTTACCCTTTGCAGAAGTTGGTTGTGGAATATGACTTGAATAGAAGTGAGATCTGGTTGAACCAGGCTTCCCCTTGCCCAGGAAGGATGTCAGGATAGCCACACACTGTCTGGAATGTGATGGCTAACAGGAGACATGCTGATTAGAGGGGTAGAGGGTGGGAGGGCTTCTAAGGTCCTGGAGGAATATTTGTGGGTCATGAAAAATAATCCTCTGTTCTTACCAGAGTCTGTGCATTACACTGTATCACTTGGCGTACCTTCTCTCATTGTGTCTTCACCTGCCCAAGATTGTTCAGGTGGGTTTGGTGAGTCCAGACCTAACCAATTTGGTTTTGTCACCTCGGGATCCTTATATAGAAAGAGAGTTTCAGATGTCATTTTAGACCTTTTTGATGTGCTGTTGTGAGTATTGATAAGGGCAATAGCCAAATACTTAGGCATTTTTAAGAAAAAAGCTCCCAGTTACTACAGTTTCTTCATTTACCATATTCATACTAGGAAGGATAAATACTCACTAAAACTCTAACATCTGAAGAGAATTTAATGGATCACAAAAATGTTTTAAGAATTCTCTGTGGGTTCTTTATAATGACATGGGTTCGGTGTTCACAAGTACCTTTGTCCCACTATAATTAATGAGATTCAAGTTGTTTTTTTTTGCATTCAGTGTGGCTTTCTGCCTAATAATTATTTCAAAAATTTGATCTATGACTTCTTAAAATTAGGTGGGAATGTAAATATAAAGAAATATTTCTCCCTCCTGCTTCAGTTCATTGCTAGATGTTAAAATAAGCTTGATAAACAGTGGGGGTGCTATACACAAACAGATGGAATCTGCTGCAAAAATCCCCAATTCATCCCTGACATTTTTGTTAGATGTCACTGTGAAGATTCAGAGTTCTCTTTTGATTAAAAAAAAAAATTAGAGATTTTTCTGCAGTAGTCTGTAAATTATGGTTTATCTTCTTGCAACATGGTTTTTCTAGAGGCCATGAAGAGAAAATAATTTTTAAGGGCCTACTACTTAGAATAGAGAAAGAAAAGAATCATATGCACATAAGTGCCTTAATAAACCTCACCTTTAGAAACATTTGGCCTAAATTAAACATTCTTTTGGGAGAAAAATTACTCAACCTTCCAATGTCACAAAACATTATGAAATGAGTTGCCTTGGCTATTATTCCAAGGTTGTTTCTGGCTGATGTCTACAACCCAGTGCTTCATCATGCTGAGACTTAGGCCAGCCACTAAGATTTAGAAATCTAAGCAAATTCCCAATTCCAAACACTGCAGTTGGTTTCTAACCTAAACTGAGGCTCATCTGAACTTCCCCTTGTCATGATGTCTCTTTGGGTAGGCCTGTAAAAATATTCATCCCTGTTCAATTTAGGAAAAGGTGTGAGACGTGAAGGTACAGAGGACCTTTAAGAATTTTCAGTAACTCCAGAATTTAGAAGCTACCTCACCACATCAGTTTGGGAACTTGTCATATGTACATTAGCAGCCACAGGACTGACTTTTTTATATATACAAAAAAAAATGCTGCATAGTATTAAGAGATATAGGGATAGGCATTTCAGGACTCTGTTGACATTTTAAAATAATTCACACCAGGGTGTAGCGAAGAAAACATGCACTGAACAAAACATTTTTGAGATAAATACAGGGTCCGGAGGAATAATCAAGCCTTTTTTACACAGAGCAACATCCTTGGTAACTTAAAAGCCTTGACAGCTTCAGTTCCCAGAGTGGGCTGTAACCAGAGAGCCGGATGCCAGCTGCAAGGCATGCTGGGAGCAAAGCTCGACCACAGTAGGAAGGGGTGAGCAGGGAGGGAGCAGCAAATGGTGTCTGAATCAACAGTGTCCATGGGGGCAAATCCTAATCAGAACCAAAAACAAGCAGTCTCCACCAGTCCTCATCAGTAATGTTAGGGGAACTTGAACCTCAGAGATATGACAGTAGACAGCATCTGATCTGCAGAAGAGAGAAGGGGGCACCAGACAAGGCGGGATGTTCAGAGACTTTGTGAAAAAGCAGGATGAGAGAAGGAAAGTGGGGTGGGGAGGACTCTTGCAATAAGGTAGGCAAATACCTCACCTGAGTCCTCACCTGGGATAAGAAACGGGCTCTGTGGACTCCAGCATCCCAAGCAGAAGAGAGAGAGGCAGAGACAGAAATGCTGGGGAGCTCAGACAAGAAGAGTCTGGGGCCAGGCAGCACCTGGCTTCTCCCTGCCAATATTCAGGACTGTCAGCCCTGATACTCTTCCCTCTGGCCCCTCAAACCCTCCTGATTGGAGAGACGGAGGCTCTTCTTGACCTGCCCTTCGCCTTTCCCTCCCAGGCATACCTGTGGGTACCTGGGTGCCTTTTCTAAACACCTGGGCCAAGACATGCCCCCCAGTAAGACTAATGGGAGACAAACACTGGAGAATTGCAAGAGGTGTGGCTCGGAACAGCCTCTCAGTGCAAGGACTTGTTTTGCCTTTTACCAATGTTTCAGAAAATTCTACTTCCGGTTTAAATCCTTTTCCACTTTAGAACCGTGAAATGAGCACAGGATCCAACATATTATTAATAGTGCTTTGCAGACAGCTGCACATTATGCACCAGTAAGTTTTTAAGCAACTGCATCTCTAATTCCTCACATTTCAGATAGTCCTAGATTGGTTCTAATTAGACTCAGTTATTTGATTTTAAAAGAGCTGTGAGGCTTTGGACTGTGCTTCTTTATACAATTTCTAACACACCATGAGTTTTGATTCTTCAACAGTCACGTGATATTTAGTTCCAATCTCTTGAGAAGTGGGAAAGTGGAGAGAAATTTGTAATTGCTCTCAAAAGAATAATGAGTTATACCTACCAAATATGTAATCCCTTCCAAGTATTTATCAAGTATCATGGTCCCCCACTTCAACTTTGCTCTAGCACACTGGGATGCCTTGCCCCTTTCATCTATCCACACTGGTCTAGCCAGTACCCAACCTCGGGTGAACTCTTGGGTAATCCTGCTGCTCACCTGCCGTGTGTGGCATGTGGCTGAGGAAAGTCAGGTTTGGGGAACCTGTGCTTTTAGACCTCATCTGCATATTTAGGGCTGCCCCATAGTGCTCTTCTTCATCCTCTGCTGACTTCAATTCTGGTCTTCAAGCAACCTTTCCAAACCCCTCCTGCCTCTCATGTTCCCACCTCCACCCTGACACACCCTCTTGCTTTCAACTTTTGGTGTCATTCCTACTTTGCTGTGTTTTCTCAATATTATGGCTGTTTCATCCACCTGCAAACTTAAAATTATTACTTAATAAATACTTTAAATGTCAGTTCTTTTTTAGAAAAGAAAAAAACAGGAGGGGAAGCATGGTTTTCAGAGCAATTTAAGATACAAAACGCCTACCATCATCACAGCACAAGAAATAGTACCAAAATAGTGTGTTCTCACTTCAGTAAAAACAGTTCTCCTGAACTCATCAGGAGAAAAGCCCTGAAATTTGCTCAGCACCAGATTACTAGAGTTGCCTATAAAATTAAGAAGTTTCTTTCACCACTTTACCAAGGTCACACCAAGTTGATATGTCATTTTCTAATTTATAAGGTACGACTTTCAGTTTCAGGGAGGTCACCTAGCCCAAACTGGCCTAAGCAAAAGGAACCTATTGGCTGACATATCTGAAAGTCCAGGGATAGGGTGACTTCAGGTGTCACATGATAGGGAAACTCACATCTTGCTATTCTCTCTCCATATCTCAGTTCTGCTTTCTCTCAGTTATTGCAATTCAAGTAGCAAAATGACTATAGTGCCTGGACCTTAGAGCCCAGCAGGAAAGAACTACTGCTGATTGACAAGTCCTTGCAAATGTTTTATTGGCTCTGGTGGGTCACATGACCACCCTTGACCCAATCACTGGTGATCTGTAAACTATGAGCCTTTTACTGACTGTTCAAGTAAGTAGATTATATGCCACCCATAGACTAGTAGTGTAATCACCTCTACCAGAAGTAAAAATCCAAGCTGGTTAACAAAATTTGATTTTAAGTTTTATTTATTTATTTGACACGGGATGGGGGAGGAGAGAGCAAGCACAAGCAGGGGCAGCGGCAGGCAGAGGGAGAAGCAGGCTCCCTGCAGAGAAAGGAGCCTAATGTGGGGCTCTGTCGGAGGACCCTGGGACCACAACCCAAGCCGAAGGCAGCCACTTAACCGACTGAGCCGCCCAGGTGCCCCCAAAATTTGATTTCTATATGAACCCAAAACAGGACATGTCTACTGCCCTCCACCTTTTTTTTTTTTTTTTTTTTTTTGGTCATATACGCACTCTTAAAATGCTCCACTTTAAGCTCTCCCACATAAATGATTGAAAACACAGTTAGCCCCTCCCCAGAGAGTTTCAATCAGTTACTGTGTCCAGCCCCACATCCAGGATCTTGGGGAGCTATGAAGTCTTCTCATCCAGGTCCAGATAAAGCTCTTCCTTGTCCTGTGACTGATGATAATGTTGACCACCCTAACGTGCCAAATAGACAGTGGTAAAGAGAGGACAGAATGAGCATAGTTTTTTAAACTGCCACTTGGAGGGAGAGAGAGTGAGACCCAGTACGTAGTGGTCTCTGGTCCACGTGCATGTCATCCCCTGCTGGCTGGGACAGTCATAGGCTCCTGCCCTTGCCACGTGCTTGTTTTGCAGAACTAAATAGTAATACGAATGTTAGAAGAGGTCGTCAGAGGATGTAAAGGTTGTGTTTGTTATGACAAAAGATACACCAAGTGGAAACATAGAGTAGGAGGTAACACACTGTCTTCTAAAAGAACCAGCTTCCCCTAGTCTTTCAAATTCCTTCTGGAATGTAACTGATGCCCCTGTAGGGTAAGGATTCTACCAGGCACCAGAAACTCCCGTGTAATTCCCATAGAACTGAATCCTCCCCTCCCACCCCCACCCCCCCACCCTGCCCAGAACTCCTCCCGGACTCTTCCAGAAACTCTGGCTCTGTGCTTAGCCACTCCCCAGGTGACCATGACCAGTGCACACAGTAAGACAGGAAGGAAAGGTCAACTTTAAGAGACATCACCCAGAAGGCCCAAGCTTTAGGTGCATCTAATTCCATTTTTGATCCTTTACCCTCTGGCCTAAGAGTTGGCATTCATAGCATCAACTTAGCAGGAAAAGGACTTTGGACATTTCAGACTGGTAACTACTTGGATAACTCAAAGTCAGTCATATCAGTGAAACAAATTACTGTTTTCTTTTGAAAAATCCATTAAATCATTTTTCATACTTTTTGTCCTCATGTTTTGATGATAAACTGAGCACTGGTTAATTGGTTACTGTTGGTATATATTCCTTTTTAAAAGCATAGTTCTTATTTGTCTCTTGAGGTAATAGTATAACCTTTTTCGGGGCAGCCGATTCTGATGGTGCTATTGTTATCATGGTTTAATGTTTAAATTGTCACTGTGTGGTCTTTAGCAGACCTTTCTTTGGGTTGGTATCTGCGGCTTTTTCACAGTACCACCATGTACTTCTGAGATTCTCCTTGTTTTTTGACAAGAGGTTGGTCCCATCCTCATCAATGGTTTTCCTGCCCCAGCATGGAATCTGGTTTCGGTGGGTGCACACTAGTTCCCCATAACTACTGGAGGTGGCTTAAATTGTTGTAGACCTAAAATAGAAAAGAAAAAAAAAAAGCAACTTTTTTTAAGATCATGAGGTAAACTGATATTTTAAATTTAACTCTTTTTTTGCCTTGTTTTAATAGGACATTTGTTATGCTTCAGTGCACCATATTATATATATTGTATTTCTAAAGATTACATTGGATCATGTTGTGTAAAAGATGAGAAAGCTTTCTTTTCCTTTTCTGGTTTTGATTCTTGGCTTGAGTTCTCTGAAGTTGGCTTCAAAGAATGTAAAAATATAGGGCACCTATTATCTTAGATAGAATTTCTTAGAATTAGTGCACCGTGAGAGGTATAACCTAAGTCTTTCAGGTGTGACCTGAGCCCTCTGTCAGTTGTGGCGCCAGCAGGAAAGCAAGAGTGCTCTGAAAAGGAAGTAATTTGGGGAGAGTCTAATGAAAGGACTAGTCACAAAGGTGTGGGCAGGATTAAGAGAAGCAATAGGGATGGGGTAGCCCCTCCACCACTCTTGTGTCCAGTGGTTGGTGGGGGGAAGCTGTTGCCAGATGTGGGGAGCATTAGCTGTGGGAGCAGACTGCCTTACAGGAGCTGAGACCCGAGGGAGAAGGCTAAAGGGCACCGACCTCAGTCCCAGCAAGGAGCTCTCCGGGGAATAAATTCCCCAGTTGCATTCTCCTCTGACCCTCTCATCTTCCACTGATGCCCCTCTCAAGCTGAAGCCAGTCAGAGCTGAAGGGTCGTCAAAGGCCAGCCCTGGAGGGCTCAGAGCAGGAGGAGAGAAGGGTGGAGAGTAGACATGGGAAGGGTGGAAAATATCCTGCTCATGCTCCTTTCATGTTTTTTTTTTTTTCCTAATGGAAACTAGTATTATTATCACAGAAAAGAGCCTCTGGCCATTTTGTTGAACAGTAATTCCTATAATTTATAAATGCCTTTGAATATATACAGTCATTTCAAGATACCAGTAAATATAACCAAATCAGTATCAAGAATTATTAGAGACATTTAAAGCTCTACCTAATTTTAAATGGATCAGTTTTGATGAGCCATAGTTTTACACCCCTGTCTCGGGATGTCAGAAGAATTAACCTGTAGAAAATATTAGTACACTGAGAATGGTCACTTTTTAAAATTGATTATTTTTACTCACATTTTCATATTCTCACATATCTTTAAAAATAACGTGTGAACGTCTTTGGCCCATCTCCAGAGGTTTTTATTTTCACATTAAGAAAAAGAAAAAATTAGAAACTTATAGCTCTACAAGTATCTAGTGCCAATACCCAATTTTTTGTATGGATTGGATTACCGTGCAATCCCAATTTTGGGTATGAGGTAAGTGCATGATCGCAACACAGGTGGATCACGAAGATATCTTTTTCATAACTTGTAGATAGGATCTATAATATCTCCAAATGTAGCATGTGGTCTGTTAATAAGATCCAAATGAGCTGACCAGCCATTGGTCTCCCAAGTTTCACATGATTGGGCCATGGTTCCTAGCTGATTTTGAAATGTCTCCTGTTTGACACACTTGTCCCCATCTCCTCCTCCCATCACTGCTTAGATTAACCATCTGCATGGGGAATGGGAATAATGGCGATTTTTATTTGATATATTTAGTTGGAACATGCATTCAGACAAAAACCTAACTCTGTAATGAAAAATACAAAATAAATACCAAGTGAAGTATTTTTATGGAAATTGGCATATAAATATTCAGTAACTTCTGTTCTTCTGAATGGGTACTCAGGTTAGCTCAGGGGTTGTGTTCTCACGGCACCTGAGTCAGCAGTCTGTATTTGTTCAAGGTCCTTGATTAACAAGTGCTGAGGCTTGCAGCTTTTGGCTGGCTGTCCAGGGATGAAGGAAAGAATGTGGGAATTGACTCTTTCTGTTTCTATCTTTATAACATATTTACCACCTTTCACTTGAAGAAAGAGAGGTTCAACCCCTTCCCCCTGCCTTCTCACCTCAGAAGCTGCATAACTTATGACCAGCAATCAGAATCCCACACTGAGCTAAAGTGTGTCTCCCCTTCCTCAGCCAGGCCCTCGGCTTGCTGTCCCCTCTCCTGTCCGTCTCAGACTGGGAGGGTCGTCTTTCCCTTTAGGAAAATGTCTGAGGTAGAAGAGTTCGTTTTTAACACCTAAACTGTATTGTCTTAGCACCAGTTTAATGTAGTTTACTTATGAACTGTGGATAAGTGTAGAAATGATGACATTTATAGTTCTAGTCATCTCTTGATTAGATGTATGTAGTCTAGATGTTCAGCTCTTTGACCTGGCTCTGTAACATACCCAATCGTGTTGTAAGAAAAAGTTTCAAGAAACAAACCTTTTTATAGACTTTTATCAAGCAAGCCTTGTGTCTTAATTAAATACTGTTTGTTTTCCAGAGAGGGGGTCTGTAATATAATTAGAAAATCACTTTTAAATTTGAATATCATCTTTAGTGTTTTTGTCCTAAATGATAAAGAATTACAAGGTTGAGCTACTGTCAGGGGAAATATTTTGTACCCATATATATTTTTTCATTTCCCTATCATCCAATAGTAGGTAAATGTCAATATATCTTTTTTTCTGTTTTCTTCCCAGTTTTGTTGAGAAATAATTGACCTCACTGTATAAATGTAAGGCCTACAGCGTTATGGTTTGATTGTCATATATTGTGAAATATATCGCCGCAGTAGCTTCATCTAGCCTCTTTCCTCTCATAGAAATACAATACAAAAGAAGGAAATAAACCTTGTCTTTGAGAGGAGAACTCTGAAGATTTACTCTCTGTCCTGTATACCACCCAGCTGTGTTTACAGTCCTCAGGCTCTCCATTACATCCCTAGTACGTACTTACCTTAAAACTGGAAGTTTGTGCCTTTGACCACTTTCCTCCAGTTCTCCTCAGCTTTCCCTTCCACCTCTGGTAACCATAAGTTTGTCTCTTTTTCTGCAAGTTTGGTTGTTTGTTTTAGATTCCATATATAAATGACAGCATATGGCAAATGGCTGGAATTCCTCTGTTTTTAATGGCTAATATTCTACTCTTTATTATACCACATCTTCTTTATCTTCATCCCTTGAGGGACACTTAGGTTATTTCCGTGTCTTGGCTATTGTAGGTAATGGTGCTGCACACATTGGGGTCCAAATATCTTTTCAAGTTAGTGTTTTTGTTTCCTTTAGATACATTTCCAAGATGTGGGATTACTGGATCATCTGGTAGTTGTATTTTTAATTTTTTGAGGAGCCTCCATACTGTCTTCCACAGTGGTTACACCAGCTTGCATCCCACCAACAGGGCACATGGGTTCCCTTTCTCCACATCCACTATCTATCTTGTCTTCATGATGATGGCCGAACAGGTGTGAGATGGTATCTCATTGTGGTTTTAATTTGCATTTCCCTCATGCTAATGATGTTCATCTTTTCATGTACCTATTGGCCTGTCCTATATCTTTTTTGAAGAAATGTCTCTTGAGGCCTTTAGCCCATTTTTTTAAGGTTTTTGTTTTTTTCCTTTGTTACTGGATTGTATATATTGGATATTAACCCCTTATCAGATACATGGTTTGCAAGTATTTTTCCCATTCCATAGGTTGTCTTTTCACTTTTTTGGTGGTTTGTGGGTTTTTTTGCTGCACAGAAGCTTTTTAGTTTGATGCAATCCCACTTGTTTATTTTTTTTGTTGCTTGAGCTTTTGGTGTCATATCCAAAAAATCATCACCAAGACCCATGTCAAGGAGTTTTGTTGCTATGTTTTCTTCTAAGAGTTTCCAGGTTCCATGTTTTACTTTCAAGTCTTTAATCCATTGAGTTAATTTTTGAGAGTGGAATCAGATATGGGTCCAGTTTCTTTCTTCTGCATGTGAATATCCAATGAGTCCAGAACCATTTATTGAAGAGACTGTCTTTTTTCCATTGAGTATTCTTGGCTCCTTTATCAAATATTAGGTTGACCATGTATGCTTGGGTTTATTCCCAGGCTCTTGATTCCGTTCCATTGGTCTATTTGTTTTATGCTGGTACCATACTGTTTTAATGACTGTAGCTTTATAGTATACCTTGAAATCAGGGAGTGTGATACCTCCTGCTTTGTTCTTCTTTCTTAGGATTTCTGTAGTTATGAGGGGTCTTTTGTGGTTCCATACAAATTGTAGGAGTGGTTTTTTTCTACTTCTGTAAAAAATGCCATTGGGATCTTAAATAGGGCTTGCATTTAATCTATAGATGGATTTTGGTAGTATTGACATTTTAACAATATTAATTCTTCCAATCCGTGAACATGGGATACCTTCCCATTTCTTTCTATCTTCTTCAGTTTCTTTCATCAAGATCTTACAGTTATCAGCATAGAGATTTTCACCTCTTTAGTTGAAATAATTCCTAAGTACTTTATTAGTTTTGATGCTCTTATAAATGGGATCAATTTCTTTACATCTTTTTTCAGAAAATTTGTTGTTAACATATAGAAATGCTACTGACTTTTTGTATGTAATTTTATATCCTGCAACTTTACTAAATTCATTGGTTAACTCTAATAGTTTTTGGGTGGAGTCTTTAGTATTTTCTATATATAAAATCATGTCATCTGCAAATAGAAACAGTTTTACTTCTTCCTTTCCAATTCCGATACCTTTTTATTTCTCTTTCTTGCTTGATTGTTTCACCCTAGGACTTTCAGTACTATGGTGAATAGGAGTGGTGAGAATTGTCACCCTTGTCTTCTTCCTGATCTCAGAGGAAAAGCTTTCAACCCTTCACCACTGAGCATGATGTTAGATGTGAGCTTGTTTTATATGACCTTTATCATGTTGCGATATGTTCCTTCTATGCCTAATTTGTTAAGAGTTTTTCTCATGATTGGATGTTGAATTTTGTCAAATGCTTTTTTTGCATCTATTGAGATGATCATAGGATTCTTTTCTTTCATTCTATTGTGATGTATCACAGTGACAGTCTGCGTATTTTGAACCATTCCTGCATCCCCAGAATAAATCCCCCTTGATTATGGTGAATGATCTTTTCAATGTGCTGCTAAATAAGGTTTGCTGGTATTTTACTGAGAATTTTGGCATCTATAATCATTAGGGATATTGGCCCGTTATTTTCTAGTAGTGTCCTTTTCCAGTTTGGTATCAAGATAATATCAACCTTGTAAAATGAGTTTGGGAGTGCTCCCTCCTTTTTTATTTTTTATTTTTTGGAAGAATTGGGGTTAATTCTTCTTCAAATGTTTGGTAAATTTCACTAGTAAAGCTACTTCATTTTGGGGTCGTCTTAGTTGGAGTAATTCACATATTATAAAGTAGAAATCTTCCCAGTTAAAATTTTTAATTTGAAATCATTCTCCATTTTTGGCCATTTTTTATAGCAAAGGTTAGTTAATGACAGAGTTTTATATCAACTGTGTCATTACCATTACCTCCAACATTTGAAACCATTGTTATCTGTAAATTCCCCTTGTTTTTTTATTCTGGAGTCTCTAGCTTTTACAAAAAGAGTTGAATCAGTGAAAGTCAAAGCAACACTCAGTTCCCTCGGGGCTTCCTTTTACATCTAAACCTCAATAGGTGTGCAGTGTTTATCTGGAAAGTGGCTGGCTGCATTCTGGCAAGGGCCTGCGGGAGTCCTTGGCATTAATCCCACTCCGACAGCAATCTGCTTGGTCATCACAATAGGACAGTGATGTCAATGATGGAAAGATGACCGTACAGAAGTGAGAGATGTAAAGTTTCTTTAATTTTGGAGTATTGGAAAGCTGTAAGCATAGTTACCTAAGGCAGGAACTAACAGGATTTCCTTAGCCTGTGTTAAGGCTTCACAAGTCCCCAGAGTATGCCAATGAAACAGACAGCTGTACTTAGGAGAACTTTTTCCAAATAGAAGAGCCTCCTCTTACTGTTCTCCTGAGGTTTTGTTTTATACCTTTTAATATTCTGCCTCCTCCCCAAACACATACCCAAGTGTTTAGGATGGTCTGACTACATGCCGGCAAGCTCAGAAGCTATAACCACTCCAAAACAATTCTCACACACTGCAACATGTTTACATGAGATTAGGGAAACTGACTTTGGCTTGACCAGACTCTTGCCTCAGCATGCCCTGGTTTCAGGTTTTGTGAGGTTATCTCCAACACAGTGGGACAGGGTCCTTGGTCATCCTTCTGCTCAACCTGTGGTGCTTGTCAAGATCTTCTTTGTTTGTCCTTATTTTTTGCCAAGTCTGAGATTGGCTTCACGGAGGATGACCTTTTTGGGCTTTGCTCTATTATCCCACTCCTGTTGTTGGAGGCCTTAAGAGGTGAGCAATCACAGGCCTTTGTTGTTGGCCAGATTTGGGGATTCTCATAAAGCCCCTCTCCTGCAGCTAGGATGTCAACTCTGTGAAAGCAAAATTTCTGATACAGTGCCTTTTCTCAGAATTTGATAACAGTGCCAGCACTCAGTAAATGATGGTTGATTGAGTGAATAAACTCCTTAACAATTTAGCAAGGTTTAGGTTCATTTCTAGTCACTGATATCCACGGGCTAGATATCAAAGTCTGAGATCTTGTTGGCATCTTCTCTTTATATCCGTAATCCATTTTGGAAATTTTTCCTCTAAGAATTTGGCACCCCTGGCCATTTTTCCAGCTCTCAGTCTAGTCTACCCCTGGCTTCTGCCCTTAGGCAATTCCAAACAACTGTCCTTACTCCTAGTCTCTGTGGCATTGAGACTAACTATCCCCCTTTTCTGGCAAGGAGTGTGTGACATGGGTGATCCAGGGGACCAGGCACCTCCTCTGCTCATTCATATGTGCTGTGAGCTTCCTTTCATTGTGGATGGATGAATGGTGCCTTCAGTAGTCCCCACACACAGGGACTTGTCCCCGGGCACCAGTGGCCCCCTGAACTACTCACCCACATTTGACTGACCCCAGCTGTCAACATCACAGTATCCCTTAGTAACCCCCACTTGGACCTACAGGTAAATCAGGATCCTGAAGGGTGATCCTCTCCTTCACATCTTAGTAAGTGTTCCACTATGAAGAGGGCAGTTTGGGCACCCCGCAACATGTATGAGGGAGGTGTTTGTCCTGAGTGGAATCTCTTTCCCAGTCCTCCATGGTGTGTGAAATTATGTCACCCTCCATCCATCTCAGCTCCCCAGTGTGAGGAGATGCTGGGGTGGCATTGCCAGAATTATTCTTAGCAGGGGATTATAAAGGAGGAATCTGTGAATACTCCTACATTAATATTTTAGTCCCTCTAGTACATTTTTAACCATCAGTCTATGCCATATGTTCCTCGGGAAACCAAGACGCTTTTACCAATCCACAATTAGAAGCAGATTCTGAGCCTTTTATAAATGCTGGTTTCCTCATCTCTGAAAGGTCGGGTCCCAGCACCAAATGACCTCAAGACTGCACTCTAGCACTAGGGTTTTGCAAACCTTTTCCTAAGTTGTACTTACAGCTGAATGGGGAAGGCCCTAAAATTGACCTACTTTATCATATCCCTTCTGAATTGGTTTATACAGATTCCTGAACGTAAGCAAAAAGAAAATCTTATAAAGAAAACGATACACCATGGGTTTATAAAGAAACACTAAAGGAATTTTGTTTTTGTTTCAGCCCCAAATTAATAGCCACCTTTAATCCTTGGATCCTGAATATTTTGGTCCATGGTATCAAGATACTTAAAGTTCCACTGGATTGTCAGCTTTGTCTGTGAGTCTCTTAGTGCCTCACGGGTCAGCGCCGTATTGTCCTGGTTCTCTCCGTGTGCCTAATGCAGTGCTGTGCTCACAGTACGTGGTAAACAAGTGTTTGTCGAATGAGTAGATGAATGGATGGATTTACTTAGCCTGCTTCTCTTAATATTTAAATATATTCATCTGTCCGCACAAAGGTCTACAAATCCCTTCTTGGTCAGCAACCAGATTTACCTTCATTTTGTTAGCATCCATGGGTGGTCTCATCTTTGTGGGGCACAGTGTGACCCACGTGGGACGGCTCTCTCAGGTTAAACAATTTTATCTTCGTACCGTCTGTCTGTTAGGAATTAAATGTCTGTTTGGTTTAAATCTATTTAAATAACCCAAGGCAAAAAGAACGGAAAAGACAAGTCGGTGTTATTGTAGCCATCACACCTGTTTTACATCCAAAGCTTCTCTGTCAGTGAATTTACAGTGAAACAAAAAACATGCTCACAAGTGGCAAAGTGTAAAAATATTGCAAAAGTTAGCTGGATTTCCCTGAATTGAAAGAAACCGCCATCTCTAGGTAATCCCAAATTTTTCTTCTAACCTTTTCTGCTATGTTCAGGGAGAGAAACCTGCCCCCCAGTTTTTGTTTTGTTTTGTTTTGTTTTAATGCTGTATTTAATCAGTCACTGCCCATTTCAAGTTTGCCTGAGGCATGATGAACTTGGCGAATCAGGACAGTGCTCCCCTCCATGGGGAAATAAACGAATAAACAGCCTGGCACTTCCCCTTTCCTCACTCCCCTGGCCTCACAGAGGCCCTTTGTCATCACTGATCAGTAGCTGCTTTGTGAGCTCAGATTGTAAGAGCTGCTAAGAACTGACAGTCTTGCTAACAGGTGCTTCTGAATTCACCCTCAAAGTTACCATTTTGAGATCTGTCAAACCCCCTACATCCTATCTTGAAGCTTGGTCTGATAAATGGGAAGGAGCCTGAATTCTCTATTTCCATCCCATTTGTGATGATTGACCTTAAAGAGCCTAAGAGTTCGTTCTTAGGAGACATGCCATTGCCTGTCTGTTGCGTGTAAGCCAGGCTCAAACCTCACTCGGGGGCAGCAATTGCACGTGTGCAGGGCACACAGGCCAAGGAGTGTCCCTGCTCTTCCAGAGCATTTCTCTCTAGGCTGAGTTGTTCTTTATTCCACCCCTTAGTTCTGTCGAGTTCTGCACTCCCGGCTGGTCTGAGTAGGTAGAAGCTGGGAGGATGTGAAGTTACGGTATCTATTAAACTCTCAAAATGCTGAAATTAACCATTTCAAACGCCTGTTGTTTGCCTATGTAACTCTGAATAGTTGGGTTTTTTAAGGGAATTTAATGGTACCTTCATAAATGATTTCCCTTATTCACTTCTTTTGATTTTATGTATTGTTTGAAGCAAAATAATGACTTCACTATAACTGGTAATTTTAGGAATCAAACCTGCCATTCATTAGAGCCTAGTTTGTTCACTTTTTATCGTAAAAAAATGTGCCAGGGCTTGAAAATGCAGAGGTAGAGTGATTTTTTTTTTTTTAAAGATTAATACACCCAGGAAATCATACTCTTACAGTGTAAACAGTTGACTCAAACTGCTGGCTCATGGAGGTAACAAACACATCACACACTGGTGAGCGATTTTCTGTTCAGAGGGAGCGTCTCTTACAGAACAGTGGCAGGGTTGGGTGCAGTTGTTTCTCTCAAGTCTCTGAACATGTCTCAGATCTCCATTTGGCGGGAATGGGCGCTACCGGGGTTGTTACCCTCCCTTTTTCTCCTATTGTGTGGTTGTAATGTGGTAACCGGGGAGGTGTTTGGAGAAGCAGTTGTTGGAGTGCATGATTCGTGCCCCTTGAAACAATGTCCTTGGCTGTAAGGTGTGGGGGATCGGGTGTTCTGTGGGTGTTTGGAAAGCATATTGGCTCGCTCTTTGGCCAGCCCCACCCCGCTCCTTTGAAGTTCCCATCATGCTCTGCCGTCTTTTCCCCTTTCCTGTCCTTGTCAGTTATCAACTTCCTGTCTCTGAGGAGTTTCGCTGACGGTCAACCAACTGACCACCAGCTCCTGCCAGCCAGGGGTTATATCATCACCAGTAGCTCCCTTCTCCATCAGTGTCTTCAACTTCTCTCCTCTAGATTTCTCATTCCCAGTAATCTTGATCTTAATCCTCATTAAACCATCCTAGATACCTTGATACTTCCATTTTTTTCTAGATTCATCAACTCCTCCTGGCCTTGTTTTGTCTGCCTGAATGCCACTTTCCCAGTCTTCTTGGCTCTTCACCCCTGTATTTCCCCTACAGCACATACCTCCATTCTTCTGACTAGAAAATCGCACTAGTGCAGACTGTCCTCACCAGAGTCCACGTTGCCAGGGACACTGAGGCCCTCCACTGCTCCTTCGTGTTCATTCTTGTCTTTGGTTGGCTCCCTCTGCCAGCCACTCCACAGTGAAAGACAGTTCTGGCCTTTCCTCATCCTCCTGCCCAAACCCTACACCCTCCACTCTTGGCTTTTCTACCCTACTTCATGGAGAAAACAGAAGCTATTGGGCATGAACTCCATCTTGGCACTTCTTTATCGCTCCTCTGTTTTGCTTCCCATCCTTTACCCCATGTAAACCATTCACTTCCTTTCTTCTCAGAAGGATGAAGTCCCTCCTCCTCTTCAAGGCTGGTCCCTCAGCTGGTGCTTGGACCTCAGCCTGCCAGCCTCCTTGCTCCCTGATCATTGCCTTTCTCTCCTATATCTCTTATGCCACTCCCCCCCAAACTGGATCCTTGTCCTCAGCCAAGAAATGCATTCTAGTCTTTCCCATCCCCACCAAACTCTACTCGGGAAATAAGTAAATCTTCCCACTGATCCTATACACTTGCACACATATTCCCGCCCTTACCTTCCTTCCCCTTCCTTCTTCTCATCCAGGCTTTACCAAATCTCTCCTTCACTGTCTAGCCCATTCCATCAGTCAGTCTTCTGTCCCTGCCATCCTACAGACATGGTGACTTTCAGATTCCCAAATCCTCTTTGTCTTATTAAAAGGAAGAACATGCTTCTTCTAGAGTAGCATTGTGTGGTAGAAATACAATGCAAGCCACATAGGTGATTTTTCTAGTAATCGCATTTAAAAAGTTAAAAGAGATGGTGAAATTAATTTTAATAATGTATTTTATTTAACCTGATATATTAAAAATATTATTTCCACACATAATCATTGTGAAAATTATTAATGAGTCATTTTATTTTCTTTTTTAAAAACTATTTTTACTAGGTCTTCAGAATTGGTGTTTATATTACTGTTACAGCACGTCTTAATTTGGGCGAGCCGCATGTGGCCAGTGGATACCATGTAGGATGGTGAAGTTATATCCATTTTTCTCTCACTTATTTTTTAGGAACCATCTTTCCTGGCCCTCCTCCTACCTCTTCAGTCATTTCTTCTCAGTGTCCCATGTCTGCCCCCTCTTCTAGCCATTCACATGCTGTTGGTCCTCAGGCTTCCAACTCTCTTCCTGATATTCTCATATATTCCCCCCATTGGCTGATGATTCTCTGAGTCCCACCTCTCAGCTGAGCTTCCAGCCCACAGACGTCCAAAGTTTAACATGCCACAAGGGAGCTCATCATCTTTTGTCATGACTCTTCTCTTCCTGTCTCAGTCATTGGTACCACCATCCACCAGGTGCCCAGGCAGAAAACTGGTATTCCACTTGAAATTGCTCTTCCTCCTTCAATGCCTACAACAAGCAATTACAAAGTTCTTGAAGTCTACTTTGCCAGTATTTCCTTAAAGATTCCCTTGTTTCCTTCTCTACAACCATGGCTTTAGTCAAGATCTTCATCATCCTTCCCTTGGATTGCTGGAGTGGCCTCTTCAATAGTCTGCCCACCTTATTCATAGTTCCTCCTTTCTATTCTTTATGCCCTCAGTTTTTCACCCAAATAAATTGATATTCACCTGAAATGGCCAAGTCTGGGATTATATCCCCATTTTTGTAAAGATAAAAAAGGGGGAGATGGGCTGTATTATAGGCTTCAGTCCAAAGCATTTAGAAGTTGGCAGGCTTCCCTCAGGGCATCCCATAATTCTCCTGTCTGACTCTCTCCCTTCTACTCCAGTTCACCACTGAGCAGTTCTACAGGTGGTTCTGGAAGACATAGGAATACATTTAACAGAATCCAGCTCCTTTTGTTTTGATAATGGAGATCTCCCATGGCTTTGTAGAATTGTCCTCAACCTGAATTTATCTGAGCACAATGGTTCTTAATCTCTCTCTCTCAAATCACATACATCTTCGAAAATTTGCTAAAGACATGCCTCATTTCCCCCAGGAAAGTGCACAGGTGCAAACACAATTTAGCATAAGTACCTGAAGCCCACCCACGGGCTGATAGGTCTCGTTGGAGGACAATACTGAAACAGTGCTCAGATCATCTGCTGGTTCCCGCAAAAAAGAATCAAAAGTAGCTTGGTTTCCCAAGACATTTCGAAGACTCTTAGACCATTTTATGCCACATTTTGGAATCTGAAGAAAGCTATGTTTCCTCCAAGGACCCTTTGAACATTGTCTGACTAACAACACTAAAAACAATTCCAAACTTTCATTTCTTGGCTAAATGTAGCTGATTTTCTCCACACCCACACCCCTCTCTTATAGAAGCTGTTTGCAACAACTTTGTTTCTTACCGGCTTTCTGAGCCTCACTCCCCAGTTGGCTGTCATGTTGCGCTCATCTGGGGGTGTGACTGATTTTCCTCCCGTCTTCCATCATTTCAGATGCTTCCCTAAGAGACTTGGCTCTGAGCCCTCTCCTGTGCGTCTCAGGTCATCATGTGCTCTGCCCCACCAGCACCCTGGGGAGGGGGCAAAGAGGGGTGAACACTGGGCCCTGGCCACCTCTGGGGGGCTCTCTGTGGGGTGAGAGCTCGTGTTGGGAAGACCACACAAGTCTTCAAGTGAGCCTAAGCTTTCTCTTCAGCAGCCCAGCTGCCAGACGACAGGATGGCAGCACCAACTGACCTCGTGGTCCTTCCCTGCCCAAGAATGTGCCATTTCCACAGAGGCCATGGGGCTGTGCAGTAGGGACTACCCACCGGCAAGGGTGGATGTTGCAGCCTGCGCCCCCCAGTGCCACACAAGAACACTGCCACCTCGTTACTTAACACCCAGTCACAAGCCCGAGGCCACAGGCCTCCCCTTGGCTTTTTGCCTCTGCTCTGTCTTCATTGGCAAGGCTTCTCTTCTACTCTCTCAGAGCTCAAGCCTGTCCGTAGTCCTCTCTCCTGATTATCCAGTTCGTTTGCTCTTTTGCCAGGCTCCCTCAAGTTTCTTGCCCAGTGGAAACTCTCTTCTTTGTTTCCCTGAGTGACTTCAAAGTTCCACTTGCCTCCAGAGGCCCCTTCCACCCCTCTGGGATCCCGCCCCGCCCCCGCCCCCCAGGCTCTTCACCTTCCCATGTCTCTGTGCTAATCCCCACTGCGCTCACTCCCTTCCTGGCTCTCCTGTCCTGAGTACCAGCTGGGACAGCCAGCTATAAAGAGTTTATTGGACTGAAAAGTGAGTGAATGTTCTCATGCACCCTACTCTTTCCCACCTCAGCAAAGCTTTTCAGAGTCACATTTCCAATGGAATCTGAATCTGGAAGGATTTAGATCTGCTGAAAAATGCCAAACCTCCAGCCTTTGGCTGTGTTTGAGATTTTTGGCAGTTCCTCCCACGTCTGATGTTACGAACACTGTTTATAGATGCCTGGAAAGAAGCCTTTAATGCTTGTATTGTGTTTTAACTTGCTTTCCTTTGGAGGCAGGGAATTGTCAAGTAAGTATTCACAGCACTCTGGAAAAGCCCAGGTGTTCGATGAGCATCCAGTACTAAGCGTTCATGCAGAATCCACAACCGCCAAGGGTCTATACTTACAATCCGCTGAATTTGCCACCATGCAGGTTTCTTCCTTTTGCCCCTCTCATCTTCAGTTTTGAAGCAATACAGCTATAAACATATGCTTGTGAAATAAGAAAGAAACATTCTGAGATTGCTTTACTTTTCAGTTTTTAACTGAAAATCGAGGTGAAAAAAAGCATCGGATTGCCTCTATGTGTATATATATACAATCTCGTGTATATATAAATACGCAGTGTCTGTGCTTGTATGCGTACTTCGTATACACTGTATAATATGGAGCATATTATACAGCCTGTGTGTACCCCGAAAATGAGCCCTGTGTTTAATCTCGAATTCTGCCTCTGAACCACGCTGTAGCCCCAGTGTCCTCCTGCCCCCATCTCAGACCTCGGCTTGCTTTTGTCACACACTTGAACATTCTTAGGTGAAAGAAGAAACCCACGGATTTCATTTGAAAGTCCCACTAAAACAGAAGAAAGAGCAGATGTCCTGGGAAGTGATAATTAATGTGAAGGAAGTGTCTAATTGCGAGGACTGGCATGCCCCCAACCTCCCGGTTTTGCTCAATTTGGCAGCAAATGACATCAGCCGGGGGTGTCGTTTTGCAGAGATGTGCTCACTCCCTATTCTTCAGCGCAGATAATAATACCATTTGGTCCAATTATCACTTATGATTACATAACCTGTTTGGATTGAAGAGTTTCTCAGAAAATAAAGGTAACTTGTTTTTGCCCCAGCACAAAAACGCAAGCCATTCCAGCAGGCAAGCTGCCCGACCAAGAAACACTGGGAATTCTTAGGCTAAATTATGAGTCGAACTTGAGTCGGAAACAAAGCGCCCATTGTGCGTAACTGCCAGCGACATCCAGGAGGATGTGATTGTTTCTCTGACCACAGGTTTTTCCCCAGCACACTCTCACATAAGCCGAGTCCCCAGGCGCATTCACAAAGTCGCCGAGAGCGTGCGGGAAGCATTGACAAGGCTTCCTTTTTTCTCCCTATTCTGTAGGCGCTTTAGTGCAGAGTTTGCCCAGAGACGCCAGGGTATGAGCTTTCTGAATTCGTAGACTGGTGCACTCTTTCATTTCTGTTTTAGTTCTTTGCTGGCATGCCCGGGAAGCATGGTTTGTGCCACACAGGAATGTCTGTTCACTTGGATAATGCTTGTGCATGAATGAGGTGGTTGCTAATGTGGCTCTGAACTGTACTAAGTTTCTCACTTGGCTTTGTTTGCTGCTTACAAGGGGATCAAGGTAATCCTTTCTCTTTGCATAGCCCAAGAGCAGTCACTGGTGGATTTGGAACCTGCAGCGGGAGCTGGGACAGGTCTCTCCCCACTCATCCCCCATGTCCTCAACTCAGGGAAGTCCGATTTAAGGGAACCCCACGTTACAAAAAATTGGCCTACTGGTGTAAGAGTGGAGAGCTTACCCATCATACAGTCTCTTAGCTAAATTTGGAGGCCCAGAGCCAAAATTGAGCAGGGAAAGGCAAACTTTGGGATGATGGTAGCAGTTTAAGGTAAACCATAACCCCAAGGTGTAGGGCCAAGTGGGCATTCTTTCTGCCTTCTCTCCCTATACTTCCCACTTGCCCTTTTGTGTATCGAGAATGACCTGGGCACTTGGCCATCTGGGCCCGTTCCCACACCTGACTTGTAAGTCCCACTTCACACCATGCCACGATATTTGACCACCTAATTCTGAACAACGTAGGCGCATTCCTGCCTGGAAAATGGCCGGTGGTTTCAGAAAGCATAGCCTCTTCCTTCTCATTCTTAGGCTCCTCTTTGGTTTGAAAATCAGCCCCTCTGGCTCCTGTGTTCTTCCTGGCTCCCAGGAGGTAGAGAGCCTGATCCCTGACTACGATGCTTTAGTTGTGGCGTAGCCCACCCCAGTGCATCTAAATCTACTCCCCCATCATCTGGGACCCCTAATGTCAGAATCTACCCTTTCTGGGGGAGCAAAGGAGGAAGCAGGACAGACAAACCCAGGTGGAGGGTCTGCTGCGTGGGGGGAGGGGAGAGGGGACCCTGGCACTGGCCTTAGCTGAGCACACTGGACCAGCAACCTTGCTGCCTTTTGTTCAACACTATGTTTTGGGTTGTTTTTTTGTTTGTTTGTTTTGTTTTGTTTTGTTTTTGGTCCCTCTCTGTTCCAGACCGCCCGTTAGCAGAGCAGCTCCCCAGCCTGAGAAACTCCAGAAGAACAATATCACCAAAAAAAAGAAACTGGTTGAGGTGAGGAGGTTAAACTATTTTGTTTTTAATCTGATATCAGTGTTCTAAGACCTGCCTGGTGGACATCACCATCTGCGTGTCCCATAGGTACCTTCTAGTAAACCTGAATGGACCTGCTGGATCTCTTTTGTCCTCTCTCCCTCCTACATAGCGTTGTGGCCCCAAACCCAGGGAATCACAACCATTGGGTCATGTTCCTTCAGCCCTGTCACCGGGTCTTGTCAGTACTAACTTGCAAATGTCCTATGTCCTTCGAACCTGACTCCTTTCCCCCAGACCTAGTCCCCTCAGGGGAAAAGAGGGGAGACACAGGGGGGAGCGCGAGTTTATTCACTGTCTCTAATGTTGTGGGAGCTCTCACGGTGAGCCGGGGACTGTGTACGTACTTCCCAAGATGTATTTCATGCACCTCTCATACCTGTGAGGAGGGTAGTACTATTGTTTCCATTTTACAGATAAAGACACCAGCTTCCAGAAGTTAAGTGGCTGATTAGGTCCCATGCTCAAGTTCTCCAAGCCAGGGAGTAGAGAGAGATTTGAACTCGGTTGTTCCTACTTAAGGATTGCCGCTCTGTGGGCCTGTTCTTCTGTTCTTCTCTAAGAGAGGCCTCCTAGCTGTTGTTTCTGCCTTCAGAGTCCCCTGCCTCTCTGACACATCTTGCTGCCCACAGAGTTCGAGCTCTAAAATACAACTCTTGAAGTTTCACCACAGCTTTAAGACCTGGGAGATTCCCACCCTGCCTGGGGGATTCAAGTGCCTGGTTTCAAAACCTTAACCAGGAGCCACCTTCCAGCTTCAGCACCTGTGATTTGCCACCGCACGTCAAATCTCCAGTCCCCAAACCTATTACTTAATGTTCTCTGATGCTGGGGTGGGCCCTCAGGACCCTGTGTATTAGAAGGCATTGCCTCTTGCCTCCCCACACCCTGGTCTTTCCAAGGTCTTCTCTAGCGTCTTCTCTGTGCGATCTTCCCTGATTCTCCTCATCCTAAACCCTCCTACACTCCTTCACACACACCCCCCATCCACTGCCCTTGTCACACACGCTACCACCATTATTTCTCAGTCATCTGTCCCTCCTACCACACTGTGAACTCACTAAGGACAGAAGAATCCATCTTAAAATTTTTTTTTATTGGAAAAGGAGGACTAATTGAGGGTATTTATCATGGAACAGAGCACAGGTCAGAAGATGCGGCTGAGCTTTAGGAAAAGACAGGATCCAGAAGCTGAGAAGCCATCACAAACCAAGATGGTGCCTCTTTCTGCCCACCAGGGCCCTGTATGTCTGATGCATTCTTCTCTTTTTCTGCAGACTTCTTGAACTATTTTGGTAGATGATGGGTATGACCCAGCCCCTGAGTTTATATCTCCTCACTTAGTTAGACAGGCAAGCCTACCAGTGTCCTCAATTCTAAATTCCTGGGAGAAACCATCTGGCCCTGTTTGACTCAGTGTCCACTAGGATGAGGGGTCACATATTACACCTGCAGCTTCTGGGAGACATATGGGGGTGGGAGAAGGCGGAGATGAAAGGAAGAGAAGGGCTCTCTAGGCAAGAGAGATTTCAAAAAGCAAATTTATAAAAATGGGAAAGCTCATGATAAGTGGGCTAAATAGACAATTCAGCTTGACCGAGGGGTACAGGGCATGTGTAAGTAGGGGTAATTATGCCAGCTTAGGAGTTTGGGCTTTATCCCAAATGCAGTGAAAGTCAGTGAATGTTCTGGAGTAAGGAGGAGTTATGGTATTTTAAGACAATTTGATGTTTGCAACTGATGGGCTTTAGAGAGAGAAATCAGGGAACCTAGAAAAAGGGACCCATACCTTCTTAATCTTGTATCCCACCCACCAGCCCCGTGCCTGGCACAGAAGAGCTGCCAACGGTACATGTGTGTCAAATCACATTAATAACTGATCTGGTCTTAATCGGCCACTGCTCTTTGTCATGGAAGACAAGATGGGAAGAAGAGAAAGACTGTAAACCCAGAACAGTATCTTGTTGTTGAAAAAAAAAATGCAAATGATGTGGGAACTTTGTAGGGCAAGCACCAGGCAATAGAATGAGCATGCCATTTGCCTCGATATTCTGCCAGTCCCAGTGGCATCCGTGGGAATCAAAGCAAACCCCCGGGCGACCATTCGGCTCCCCCTAAAGAGTGCCTGCCCAGGTACGGACACAAAACTTCCAGGTGACCTCTGTAGGGCATCAAATCAGTAGGCCTGGACTCACCTGGAGAGCCTCGAAGCTTATCTAGCCTATTTAGAAAACTGCCTGTAATTCTGTATGTGAGCCTAGTCCCCCTAGCGTTTCAGGGAACTAAAGAAAGGGCTGCGTTTTCTCCTGAGCTAGCCAAGAAGCGAGACGCTTTGGGCTTGGGGTTGGCTGTTCAGCCGGCTGCGCGGTCCCTGTGAGGTGAGGGGCTGGCTGCCCCCAGAGCGCGGGCTCACGGCCCTGCTCCTGCTTCCTCTGAGGGCCACTGCCTCTGTGTGTGGGAATGTAGGAGCTGGCTCTCGACCACGTGTTTGGCTACAGGGGATTCGACTGTCGCAACAACCTGCATTACCTGAATGACGGCGCGGACATCATCTTCCACACGGCGGCGGCTGGCGTGCTGCAGAACCTGGCCACGGGTAACGCGGCCCCAGGGCCCCCTCTGAGGGCAGGCTCTGCTTCCCGTCCCGCCCCCCCCCCCCCCCGGGTGTGCCTTCCCCTCCTGAGACGCCCAGGAGCTGGCACCTTCTCGGCCTGTGGGAGCCGTTCCTCTCCATTCCAGCCTGGAATCACTTGGTCCTAGAAAGTGTGGAGGCCCACATTCAAAGGTCAAAGCCCTCTTCCTTTCTAACAACACCCTGCTGCCAGCCCTCGGAGGGAGGTGTCCACATTTCCATCAGCTGCTCAGAGGCTGGGGGGGGGGCGGGCAGGAGCTGGAAAGAGGGTGTGGGGAGTGGAGAAATTCCTTGCGGCCGGTTACCAAGAACGGAGCCCAGGGGAACTTTGCTCATTAATTTTTCACAGTGACCAATATTTTAGCAGCTCAGATTTTCAAGTTTGGCTTGCTTTGACTGGTTAGCCAGAAGAATGAGAACTCTTACAGCATAAGCAAATCACCCCAAATGTCCCTTCACTGTAGGATGACTCAAACAAAAAGTTGAAAAAGAAATACCGCAAGCTGAAAGAAGCGTTCAGAAATTAATTTGACACCCATATCTTTGCCACCAGATTTAAATGTGTTCACGTCTTGCCTTATTTGCTTCATATCTTAAAACAGACCCCCTTTCTTTTTTCAAATTTTTATGCTCCTTCCCAAGTCTGCACGCTTGTTTATGCATACATTTTTAGACCGTGAAGTCACTGAGCACATAATGATTTGCCTTTTTTGGAAAGAAGGGCCTTGAAATTTTCTATATGTTTTCTCTTTCGTGTAGCCACATATTAGCACTTTAGTAGCAACGTGCTATTTCTTTGTCTACCAGTGCCATCATCTACCTCTTAGTTCTTGGGCCTTTGAATGGGTTTACAGTGGCCACCTTGGAAGTCGGCAAGCCCATTTGTCATAGCCGATGATAACATATTTCTTGTCCTTTTTTCTACCTCCTGTGACATATGTTGAGTGAGGGCATGAGCGGGTGAAGACCTTACCTGTGCTGTCTAGGCACCCAAGTGGATTGGCGCTTTGAGAAATAAGGAGGATGTGAAAGAGAGTCCCTGATTACTTTCCTATTCCACAGCCCTCCCTTTCGGTTGAGTAAGTGGTGCCATTTTGCTCAGTTAGGTAGTATCTCCCTTATCATTTTGGACCTTTGGGAGCCTTGCACTTGGACTGAGCTCTGGACCGCCACGGGCAGCAGGGGCCAGCAAGTGCTAGAGAATAGACCCCAGCTCTTCTGCCCGTCCTGGAACAGAATCTGTAAATGTAAAAAAAAGGTCTCCCAGCTCCCCAGGCATGATTCTAAAATTGAGAACTTGGAGCCTTCACCGCTCAGTTTTACAAGGCTTTTGCAGATGCTACATAATAGTTCGGGGTTGCCCTGAGAGGTCTGCAGCCCCCCCGCCCCCACTCACCCTCCCGTGTCTGCCCCTAGGGAGCCAGAGCTTCTACCTCGAGCACACGGATGACATCCTCTGCCTCACGGTGAACCAGCACCCCAAGTACAGAAATGTGGTGGCCACCAGCCAGATAGGTAGGAGCGTCCCGCAGTCGCCGAGCTTTCCCCCAGCAGAGCAGGGACACTGCCTGATGGGCAATTATCCGGAAAGGGAGCGGGCGGGTTGCTGACATCTACCCTTTCTCGACATGGCTGTTATCTTTGGAGTCCCCAATATATCTGTGTCGTCTGGGTTGAAATATCCAGTGATTGGTGATTCTGAGGGATCATAAAGTCAGACCAGAGCCTGATATTCCCAATAAGTGGGTGCCCCAGCCCTGTGGGCTTGTGGGGGTAGTTTTTCAGACGCCAGGGGTCAGATAAAGAGCCCCACGTCTGTAGTCTGGGATTGTGCTTGGTGAGGGCAGCTTGCAGTCTGCGTGCCTGGCTCTTCTGCACCCTGGGGAACTGCCAAGGACAAATGTGAACTGATTCACATTTGTGAGAGGTTGTGTTGTGTTGTGTTTTTTTTTAACTTTGTCATTTCAAAGGCAGTCTTTACAAACATATCCACTGCTTGTGTTCCTTGAACCCATGTCCATTTCTAAGCTTAATTTGGAGCTTCCCGATGCTGCTGCTAAGTGCCTCGCTATTAGAAACGTGACTTATTTTAGCTGTTGTCTTCCCTTGACGCTTCCTCATTGCCATTGTCCACCCAACGCAGTTGGTATGACGGAGACCCCAGGTAAGGCTGCTCCATCCGTGAGTGGTTGGAATCTGCACAGCAAAGTCATGTCGCTGTGTCGCGTTTGCTGATTGTATCTGGCGAAACTGTGGATACAAATCACTGAGCTCACCAGTTTCCTTTGTATAAACCCCTCCACAAGTGCGTGTGCTGGACGTAAATGCCCCCTTGGCCTCCGGCTCTAAAAGCACGGCACATGTGTCTCATTGTCTCTCACCACTGGCCCTGTCGGGCTGGAGGTCTCTGAAGCCCAGTAACTGTAACACCCCAGAATGATGGTCTTAAAAAGACTTTGGGGTGAACCTAAGCGTGGCCTTGGCCACGCCACCCCCCCCCACCCCGTTCTCCGGCCTCAGTTCTGTGTCATGCCTCACACATTCAGGGACGACGCCTTCAATCCACATCTGGGACGCCATGACCAAACATACCCTCTCGATGCTGCGGTGCTTCCACTCGAAAGGGGTGAATTACATCAACTTCAGTGCCACTGGGAAGCTCCTGGTGTCGGTGGGAGTGGACCCTGAGCACACCATCACCGTCTGGCGTTGGCAGGAAGGTAAAAGGAGTTAGGCTGTCTGTTCCTCCGGGAGGCTTGCTTGTGCTGTGTGTGGGGCTCAAACCTCCATGGGCCCCACTCTGCAGCCCACCGTAGGCACTGCTGCTGGGTCCGGCAGAAGCCGGAGAATCCCGGAGAAACTGCCCACCAGACCCCTGGACCCCATGGCCAGGGCAGTCCCAGGCTGGTTGAATGAAGGTTCTGTGGGCACTCTCTGCTGGCAGCCTTCCTCCTCAGGCGGAAGACCATGGCCTCCTCCATTTCCATCCTAACTCCCTTCCCACCCAAATGTCCATGTCCTTGACATTCCTTCCATGACCTCCAGATCCCGCTGCCGCCTTGTCACCCTGGTTGCCTTATTACAGGAACTGGGGCAGGATTTTACCACCATGGGCTCAGAAACACTTTTTTTAAATTTTTTGTTTTTTGGCATTTTAACTTTTTCGAAATGGGGATTCATCTTATAATCAAGGTTTACATTTAACGTAACAGGATTTCTTTCTTGCCTTCCCCCAACACACTCACACACACACACACACACACACACTCACACACACACATACACACACAGGCTGCTACTAAATTTATGTTCATGTTAGAATCAAAGATGTGTAATCTTTTGAGTGTATTCTCAGGTTGGCAGAACAGATCCAATTAGGACGTTAATGAGGTCTGTCTCCAGCCGGGCAGCCTGTATCTGGGGCACACTGAGCCAGGCATGCACGGAAGTGGCACTTCTCCAATTCAGGGCTTCTAGAGATTCATTATCTCAGCACCTCCCCATGGAGGGAGCTAGAAAGAGCTGGGAGCTAAGTTCCAATCCCTCCTGAGCCCCCATGTGAGAAAAAGAGGTTGGGAACCTGCAAACTTTTATGATGAGACTCCTTCATCTTATCCCATCCATTTCTCATTTTCTTATTCATTGGTGCACGGTGCCCAAATGGCCCCATTATCTAAGTTTTGGGGATGCAGCTTCATTTCCTGTCATGTCGAGTTGGTCTTAAATAGACTCAGCTCCTGATGAAACATTGAGGGTCTTAAACTATAGACTCATAGCCTTGTAGCATTGGAAGGACCAGTCCGGATCCCCCCTGTAGAGCAGTCCCTGCAAGTGCCCTCCTGACAGACTGACTCCCATCCTTGGCCGAATACTTGCAGGAAGATGGCCCACGTCACTTCCCAAGACAGCCCACCCACTGCTGGAAATCTCTTATAAAGCCCTTTCTTGCGAGGGCCTAACTGGCTTCATTATGCCTTTCTTCTATGGCACGAGCTCTGCCGTCTGCAGTGGCCAAGACCAAGTCCATGCCTAGGTCCTTGGAAGAGAGTTGTCCTGTTGGGCCCCGTGCACAGGCTAGTCCTTCAGTCCAGGCCCACTCTCCTCCCTTCTGCCATCTGCCCCTCTGGATAGCCACCTGCTCCAGCCCTGCCCCAGCCCAGACTCCTGCTCACCCGGGGCGCCTTCTGACCTCCTGTGGGGGAGGGGGGCTCGGGGGGGGGGGCACTGGGAGAGCCGGGACTTTTAAGTAAGCTTTTAAAACATGATCAAGAGAAGCCTTCTCTTGGGGAACTTTCTCCCATTGTCTTTGTTGGAACCAGCCCTTGGGTGTCTGCAGAAGGGTCCTGAGCCAGTAATAATGTCTAATGTTGTGTCACCAACCACCAGCTCATCTGAGCCGATTGTGTGTGGTTTTTCCTTCACTTCAAGTCCTGTTTACAGATGATACAGTTTTGAGGGTGGTTTATCTACATTTTTCTTACCATTAGCATATTATTCATTCTTCGTTTGTTGGAGGACTGTTTTTGTGGAACTCCAGGTGTATGTGTGTGTAGCTAAGAAACAAAGTTGAGTACAAAATGAGCTTATTATATAAAATGCACATTGTCAGGTCCTCGATACTTGAATGAAACTTGTTCTGAGCAAAGTAGAAGCCACTGCAAGGCGGGACACAGGCATGCCTACAATTAGAAGGGTCCCTGGAGTAAGACCAGGAAAAAACAAACAGTGGCTTAGAAGAAGGTGCAAAATAAACCACTCAAGTGTACTCTCAAGGCGGAAGAGAGAGAGTCTGGGAAATTTCCAGAGCGGCAGTGCTGCTAACATAACCCTCCATCCCACTCCACCCCCATAAGCCACATCAAGGCCCCCATGAACACAGCAGGAAGGGATGGCCCCAGGGGTGGAAGCTTCCAGATATGAGAAAACGGCAAAGGGCACCCTTCATTTCCCCACTTCTGGTGTCTGAACTCACCACAGGATTCCCACCCACGGGAAGCTGAACCCTCCCCTGGAGTGTAATTGGAGACTCCCATTCCTTTAGACAGTTCTTTATTTCTTTCCAAGATTCTCTACTTTTACGTTCTTCAAAAAAGAAGTCCTTCACATTCCTTTCTCTTTCATGGTTTTTGGGTTTAAAAATTCTACCTTTTATACTTAATTATTAGTTTTTTCCTCAACCCCATTTATGTGTTTGACTCATCTGTGGAGCTTTAACTTTTGTCCTCAGACAACCCCAGCTCCACCTTTTATTTGTAGAGCAATTTTGGGAAAGTTATTTTAACCTCCTGGTGCCTCAGTTTGGCTCATCTGTAATTTGGGGATAATAAGAGTTCCCATTTTATAAGGTGTTGAGAGCAGTGTCTGAGGTGGGGAGGGTGCTGTTGAGGAAGAAGGAACATCTACAGGGTACCCTGGGCCTTGCTGGGATGGAGAGCCATCTTGAGTGAGCTGCGCTTCAGTGCCTGGCCCGGAGTGTGGGAGGACCCCCTCTCACCAGAATCTCTCACCCATACAGGCGCCAAGGTTGCCAGCCGAGGGGGTCACCTGGAGCGCATATTTGTGGTGGAATTTCGCCCGGACTCAGACACCCAGTTTGTGTCCGTCGGGGTCAAACATATGAAGTTCTGGACCCTGGCAGGCAGCGCCCTGCTTTACAAGAAAGGCGTCATCGGGTCCATGGAAGCTGCCAAGATGCAGACGATGCTCTCTGTGGCCTTCGGTGCTGTGAGTTCCAGCAGAAGCTTCCTGAGAGGGGACCCTGACCCCCGGGCATGGGCATGGGGGGCACCTATAGCCGCAAAGCTGTAAGCAACAAGAAAGCAATTTCCCCATTTTCTCCTTTATTGGCTTACTTGCAACCATTATTCCCTTTCCTTAGCACAGACAGGTGAGTTGACTGTATTTTTCCCTATTTTTACCCTTGAAATATTCATTAGAAAAGGTAGGACCCCCCCCCCCCTCACCACACACACACACACTCACTTAGGGCAGGAGCTTCGTCATTCTAAAGGCAGACTGACTTGCAAGCCTGTTAGGCCTGAGTTAGACAGGTGCAGACGGTGTGGGACCGATTCCTCCCCGGACAGCCTCCCGATTCCTCCTAGCCTTCTTGTGCCACAGATGCCCCAAGTGACCCCTTGCGTAGGCTGTGGGGCACCCTCAGTCAATGCAGGCTCCCCTGGGGACATTCTGAAACCCAGCCAAGTCTTGGTCCTGCAGGTGTGGATTTACGTACCTTGTTCCCAAGCCCATGAAAATTTGGGCTGGAGTCCTGCCCCTCACCCCTTACTCTGCAGTCATCTGGGGCTGGTTCCCAGGATGGAAGTTCATTTGCATGCAGACATGCACACAGTGGGGAAGTCAAATGCCCCAGACCAACTCAGGAGAGTGAATTTCAGGGCTGAGTGATTTTCTTATCATATGTGCCTCGTGGTCTCCTGTCAAGTCTTTTGCCTTTCCTTAGCATGGAAGGTCAATTTAAGCGTGTGTTTGTGATTCTCTAGCTCTGGTTCCCGAAGCAAGGAGCAGGTGGCTGGGAGGGGGCCCTCTTGAGAGCTGCTGTGAGTGTCCTGGTGTGGAAGGTGTCCCTTTGTTTACAGAACAACCTCACTTTCACGGGTGCCATCAATGGAGACGTCTACGTGTGGAAGGACCACTTCCTCATCCGGCTGGTGGCCAAGGCTCACACAGGCCCCGTCTTCACAATGTACACAACCCTTCGGGACGGACTCATAGTGACCGGTGGCAAAGAGCGGCCGTAAGCTGAAACTCCCCTGAGGACAGCTGGGCTTCTCTTACTGTCTTGGGAGAGAGTGACAGAAACACTTGCCCCTGGGAGAAAATGCAGCTTTTCGTTCTCCCATCTTTTCTGCTGCAGCAGGGAGATCAGTCTCCCCTCTCTCCAAGAGGCCCTAGGTCAAACCTTTCAGAAGTATAAATCAGAGATGGGGAGAGGTGGTTTCATGGCAGTTTAAAACCCAGAGAGGTATTCTTGGATAGACCCGAGTGACTATGCTGATCATCAAGTGTTCCTCTCCATAGCTCTTTGGGGGGGCGGGAGACTGGGGAGGAGGGGAGAGAAGTTCCCGTAGGAACAGAGATGTGAAAATGAAGCAGAAAAACAGAGAAGCATTTCTCTTCATGTTTGATCTGATAAAAACATGGTTTGATTTCTTTAGATTGCAATCCTCTCCTTCTACCATAGTGGCCTTTGAAAGTATTCTAGGACATCTGCCAGTCCAAATGGTTGTAACCACCCATCGGTGGGGCCGAGAAAGAGGCCACCCTGGAGGGTCTGTCCTGCTGGGCCCCAGTGGCTGTGACCTTGATGATAGGGACAGGGGGCCTGGCGTGTCACAGGCAAGTCTTAGGACAAGGGCCAACATGCTAAGTGCCTCTTGATCCTTTTTAGGACCAAAGAAGGAGGTGCCGTGAAACTGTGGGACCAGGAGATGAAGCGCTGCCGGGCCTTCCAGCTGGAGACAGGCCAGCTGGTGGAGTGTGTGCGCTCCGTGTGCCGGGGCAAAGTGAGTGGGCGGGGCCGGTCTACCCCCAGCTGTCCCCATGGGGCCCAAGTGAGAGTTAGTGCAGCTGGACACCTTCCCTGTGCTGGATTGTTGAATCCTTAGAACCAGCCTCCGAGGTGGGACTCGAACTGCCGTGGGGAGTTGGCTTAGCAGAATCCAACAGACCCAGGTGCAGACTCTTCTGAGTAGCCCTGGCTGTGTGACCTTGGGTGTGTTACTTAACCTTTCTGTTCCAGCACATGCATCGTTGTGAGGATCACATGCATTATAATGCATGGTGCCTTTCCTTATGCCTGCCTCATAGCCACATTCAGTGGATGTTAGCTGCTATTACAGATAATATTATTACTATAGGCATAGAGATAGTCAATAATTTGCCTATGCCCACAGTTACACGAGCAGTAAGGGGGCAGGAAGCGGCCATCAAACTGTGATGCAAAGCCATAGGTTTTCAAGTCATACCTGGGCTGAGTCTCAGAAACAAGTGCGAGGTTGGGTTTTTTTGTTGTTGGTCTCTTGGTGTGTTGTGTTTTGTTCAAATATGGATGTCCAGGCTCTTGCCCAGAGCTGCCAAATCAGAATCTTAGTCACGTGTGTTCCTTTTTTCCTTTTTTTTTTTTAACTCCCCAAGAAATTCTGAGGTACATGAAAATAAATCTTAACCTCTGCTTTGGCTTCAGGATATACCCCATAAAAAAAGGCAGACATGACTTGGAGTCTCCATAATTAGGAATGGAGAACTTTGTTTTTAAATAGATCAATGGCAGTCATCCGGTAGGGTAATGAGACATCTGGGAGGTGAGGCGGAGCTAGGCCCAGAACGTGGGGCTCATCTGGAGATGGCATTTTTGTTCAGTGTGTGAGGGAGAATTTAGGAAGAACCTGAGCTGTCCAACAGCAGAAACTGGCTGCCCAGCTCTGTAGTGAGGTTGCTGTCGTGGAATATTCTTGCAGAGACCCGATGATGGAGGCTCTGTTCTCATCCACGGCTGAGGGAGAACGGGCGGTGAGGGGTGACGTGTAAGGTGGGCGACTGAGTCAACAACAGAACCCTCTCAGCCCTTCCCGTGGTAGTGCCGGGGCCGGCAGAGCCACTCCCAGTTTGCTCTAATTGTGTTCTTCTTGAAGTTATTCTTTAAAATACAGATCTCCTTTTTTACCTATCTTTATCTATTTGTCTGCCAATCGAGCACTCCCTAGAGAGCGAGTAGATGATAAAATTATTTCATTTTAAATTGTGGCAAAATATAGATAACATAACAATTTACCACTTTCGCCATTTTTAGGTGTGCCATCCAGCGGTAGTGAGTACATTCCCGTTGCTGGGCAACCATCGCCCCCGTCCACCCACAGAACATTTTTTATCTTGTAGAACTGAAACTCTGTACCTGTGAAGTACTCACGCCCCTTTCCCCTTCCCACCAGCACTTGGCGACCGCCATTTGACTTTTCTCTGTGAATTGGACTAGTAAGTCATACGAGTGGGATCATACAGTATTTGTCTTGTTTCTAATGTTTTTATTGCAACAGGGAAAAATTTTAGTAGGAACCAAAGATGGAGAAATAATTGAAGTTGGTGAAAAAAATGCTGCTTCCAACATCCTGATTGATGGACACATGGAAGGGGAGATCTGGGGCCTGGCCACACACCCCTCCAAGGACATCTTCATCTCTGCCAGCAACGACGGCACGGCCCGCATCTGGGACCTGGCTGACAAGGTGAGGGGCCCTCTCTGCCCGGGCTCGGATGCCCGCAGGTGGGTCTGGCCGGAGCCTGCCGGGAGGAGAGGTCTGGCCAGGGTCAGGCCAGAGATGCACGATGTGGCAGGTCAGCCATTAAGTTGGACAGCCAGCACACACCCAGTCCGTCTGTCTTTCAGCTGCGTATCCATCCATAACTATAGTACAGGAATAATCTGAAAATGATTTTTCTCTTGTCATAGAAAGTCCACAAAGCCTTAAAAAGAAAGAGATAGGTCTCCCCTGGATGGGAAGACCAAGAATGATTTAAAACATCAGATGTTTCCAAATGGAACGTGTCAATCAAAATCCCACCAAAGCTCCTCTTGGAGTATGGAAAAAAATTAAAAATTAAAAAATTCATCTTGAGTAAAAAATAGCAAAGAGTAGTCTGGGGAGAAAATTATTGTTGCCAAGTCTTATCTGCTATTAAAACAAGTAGTGAGGGGCGCCTGAGTAGCTCAGTTGGTTCCGTGTCCCAATCTTGCTTTCGGCTCAGGTCCTGATCCCAGGGCTGTGGGATTGAGCCCCGCGTCGGGCTCTATGCCGGGCATGGACTCTGTTCAGAATGCCCTCTCCCCCTCTCCTTCCGCCCCCCTCCACCTCCTGCCACCTCACTCACACTCTTTCTAAAGAATTTTAAAGATTCCTCTCTCTAAAGAATTTTAAAAAGTTTTTTTAAAAAAAAAAGTACTTAAGTTCTAATAATTAAAATAGTTGGGCTCATCACAAAATAGCCAGTAAATATTTCATATTTTTAGTGCGAGGATCAAAGAACAGATATGCAAAAGCCTAACTATGGTTGCTATATTTACGTTAATTTTCCTAATTATTTACTGTGTTTATTATTAACAATGGCCATCATTTAGTGAGTACCTGCTACACACCAGATGTCTCATATGCACGATCATTAATGCTTACAGAAATCTTGCACAAGCAGTATTAATCTCCCTTCTTTTCCAATGGGAAAATGGGGAAGTTACTGACGCAAACACACCGGGCTAGTGACAGCCAGGACTCGGGATTTGAACCACCAGGTGCGGAAGCTCCAACTCTTTTCCCGGAGCAAGAGGGGGGGCAGTCTAGGGCCGGAGGGTCCGGTCCGGCTTGCTGCCTGTTCTACAAAGTAAACCAGGCTCGTGGGTTACAAGGCGCCCGTGGCTGCTTTGGTGCCACACTGGCAGAGCTCATGGTGGCCAGAGATCATATGGACCGCGAAGCCTACAGTATGGACTACCAAACCCCTTACAGAAAACTTCAGCAGCCTCTGCCCTGATCCGTGTTGTCTCCAAGCGGCTCTAATTCAAACATCCTGGCTGCCTCAGCTACTCGGGCATGGTTCCTATAAGAAGCAAGAGGTCTGCAGGCCAGAGACAGCCTGAGCGCTCTGGCCTGGGTGCGGGATTTCCCTGGGCGACCAGCCGAGGCGGCCGGGGGCTCAGGGACTGTTACTCTGTATCAATGTAGAAGCTGCTCAACAAGGTGAACCTGGGCCACGCAGCCAGGTGTGCAGCCTACAGCCCCGATGGGGAGATGGTGGCCATCGGCATGAAGAATGGGGAGTTTGTCATCTTGCTGGTGAACAGTCTCAAAGTCTGGGGGAAAAAACGAGACCGGAAATCTGCTATCCAAGATATCAGGTACATAGCAGGTGGTCTGGGCAGGGAGAAGGAGGGTGGTTCCCATTCCAGAAGGGTCAGGGCCAGGGCTGGACTGAAGAACTCATTTGTGAGGGGGTCCCTTTCAGCGAGCCAGCTGTGAAAGGAGACTCTTTCCCACACGTGAACTCTCAGACCTGTCTTTGTTAATTTCCATGAGAGTTTTTACCAAGTAAAAACTACATGTACCATGCCATTCTACCTAAGGCTGCATCCATTTCCTTACTGCCCTGGGCTAGGATCCAAAGAAATGGCTGAATTCCCTAGAATGTCAGAGAAGGTAACCGTGTGTGAGTCATGAAGTGAGATCTCCCTGCCTTCGAGCCTGGGAGGCCCCTCCCAGAGCCGACCTCATGCCTGACCGGCCCAAACAGCCCTTCTCATGGACCATGCTCTTGGATTGCTTTTTCTAGAATCAGCCCAGACAGCAGATTCTTAGCTGTTGGTTCTTCTGAACACACAGTTGACTTCTATGACCTCACTCAGGGCACAAGCCTGAATCGCATTGGCTACTGTAAAGATATTCCAAGCTTTGTCATTCAGATGGATTTCTCAGCGGACGGCAGATACATCCAGGTATGTTTCAGCTCTGCTGTGCTCCGAGGCAACCAAGAATAATAATAATAATAATATTACTAATACTAATAGGAATAATGCCAGTCACAGCAACAACAGTGGCGGCTTACAGTAAGTAATTGAGTCCTTGTTTTGTGCTGGGCTGTGTACTCACTTCCTCTTCATAGGAACCCGGTCAGTACTGTTACTTTCCCCCGACTTGGTTAAGGAAAGGGCAGAGGCCTAGAGAATTTAAGAATGTTGAAGAACTAGAATTTTAAAAAGTGGAGTTGTCCTTCAGTAAGAAATGCAGGCAGCATAAGCCCTAATCCACGTCTAGCCTCCCCCCACCTCCTCCCCGTCAAAGCCTCCTAGCTTCGGGTTCCCTGGGGCCGTACCTGAGCCTGTGTGGCTTCTTATCCGTGGTCATTTCAGTTCCGCTTCTTCAGTAGTGTGGCCCATCCACACTTGGGACCTGAACTCTGGGCCTGGAGTGGAGACTCCTCACTCTCCTGGGGAACAGACGGTGGGAAGGGACGAAGAGGGGTCCCACCTTAGGGACTGTGAGCTGAAAAGAGAATGATGTCTTATCCAGCACTCTGAACAAATATTAGGCGTTAGTGAGCCGGCCTGGAGTCGGATACCCGTTGTGAAATGAGAGGGGACCCATTCATCAGGGGAGTATCTACGGAACGAGGCACCTTGCTAGGCTTTTGGGTGGACAGAGTGGGCCTGCTCCTTGCTCTCCTGGAGCTTGCCCTGTAATGGAGAAGACAAGCGTTCAACAGATGATCACAAAATATACATATAATTACAAACTGTGATTATGTCCTGGGAAGGAAAACTACAGGGTGCTGTGGGAGCGCTTAACAGGCGCCGAATTTAGATTCACTTCCTCTCCGCACAAGTGATACTTAAGCTGAGGCCTGTGGGCTGTGTAGGAGTTAGCCGACAAAGAGAGGCAGGAACAGTTTTCCGGGCCATCTGTACAAAGGCCCTGAGGTGGGGAAGATCTCGGCGCATTCCATGCACAGCAGGAAAACGCAGGGTGGCCAGCCGAGAGGCACCCATGGGGGTAGAAGGGGCTGGAGATTTTTTGGAAAATGGCTATCTCCCCCTCAGATATTCTCAAAGAAGAAAAGGTCAGGTCCTAGATGCTTCAGAAATCATCTACGTCAGTGGCTGTCCATGAGAACACTTGCCTACCTCTGTACCAAAGCACCTGTTTCTCCCAGAACACGGATTCCCAAACTTGGAGCATTAGACATCCCCTGGAGGCGTTGCTAAAGCACAGATTGCCGGGCCTCACCCTCACAGTGTCTGGTGCGGGGGTACCCAAGAATGTGTATTTCCAGCAACTTTCCAGATGCTGCTGCTTGTGGTCAGGAACCACATTTGGGGAACCACTGCCTTGGGACTTTGGAAAAGAGCTAGAAAAGGAATGGAAAAATGTCCTGCTCCCATGACTTTTGCTGCAGGCTGACCACAGGCTTTGCAGCCTCAAGCTGAACTTGGATTTGTTGAAAAGTCCTGGGGATCCAGAGGCTTGGCTGGTGTTCTGGGAAACAGCACACCGAAAGGGGAGCCCTTTGAACTAGAGAGAAGGTTGATGGACTTGGTTGCCTTCTGCTTGCAGGTGTCAACAGGAGCCTACAAGCGCCAGGTGCATGAGGTCCCCCTGGGGAAGCAGGTCACTGAAGCCATGGTCATCGAGAAGATCACCTGGGCCTCCTGGACAAGGTGACTGGAGGAAAACAACTTCTTAAGGAAAAGGTCACAAGGGAGCCTCTTGTGCCAGGCTCGGCCTCCAAGTTTGCATGTGGCCGGGATGTGAAGAAGCTCAGAGATGGAGCTGTCTTGTCTTTTCTTGGGGGCAAGGGAGGGCTTGGAAGGCTTCTCGGTACCAGTTTGGGCCACTGGCTTTGATCCAGCGTCGGCTTTTGAAATGCAAAATCCCTCCTTTTGTGTAATGGTCCCAGGGCCCAACCTCACCCAGCAAGTGCAAAGGGAAATGGTCTCCGGGCTCCTGACTCAGGCCCGGGCCGCAGCGCTGGGAGGCAGAGCCACTTAGGATGAGAAAGACGGCCTTGCCAGTTCAAGGGAAAGGTCACCACCAGGCTGTGAGCTTGAGGGCGCCCAAGCAGGCGTACAGTCCGAGGGAAGGACCGGAGGGCCAAGAGAGTCAAGGATGGGGGTGACTTTTCTTCTGGGGTGTGAGGGACTGGGGCACAGCAGAACAGTAAGAACAAGGGTAAGTGCCCAGTGTCCCCTAGGAGGGGACAGAAGAGCCACATGATCATAGTGAAGGACACAAAATAGCCCTCTCTCCCTCTTACCCCCGGGAGAGGGTGCCTGACTGCGGGAAGCCTTCTCCTACGTCTCCTGCTGACACCTCGTCTTGTTCAAACAGCGTTCTGGGGGACGAAGTCATTGGCATCTGGCCACGAAATGCAGACAAGGCTGATGTCAACTGCGCATGTGTGACCCATGCTGGCCTCAACATTGTCACCGGGGATGACTTTGGGCTAGTGAAGCTCTTTGATTTTCCATGCACAGAAAAATTTGTGAGTCTTCCTCAGAGTAACCTCCGTGTACTGCCTCTGGGCTCTTTCCTTCTGCAGACTGTAGGCCGAGGGGCCACACTGAGACGGCCATCTAGACTCTAGAACAAGAGCAACCCTGTTCTGGCCCTGTGGAGATTTGGTGACCCCTAACCGTTGCATCTCCCTCTGGAGGGGAGGTCCCGGAAGCCAGGGGAAGGGAGGATGGGAGGTGTACAAATTGGCCACCTTGGGCAAGAATGAACGGGAAAGCCAGTCAGCGAAAGGCTGGCTGAAAGAAACGTCCAGACCCAATGGGAATGGCCGGAGTGACGATGATTCCGGGAGGGGGAGACTGGGGTCCCGGAAGTGGTCTGTGGTTGCTGGGAGGGGCAGGGTCTCTCAGCTCTCTCTGTTCACTTTGGCTCACAGGCCAAACATAAGCGTTACTTCGGCCACTCAGCTCACGTGACGAACATCCGCTTCTCTCATGACGACAAGTATGTGGTCAGCACTGGAGGAGATGACTGCAGGTAGGATCCTGACTGACCTGGCTCGGGTTGCCCGGGCCTGGCCGGTACTCCCTCCCCCCGGCCCCACATCAGGTGTCCTGGGGGTCAGCCCCTCCCAGGGACATGGGGAGGGGCTGATGTCCCAATGAAGACAAGGACTTTTCAAGTATGGTCTTTAGTCTCTGATGACTCCCAACCCCAAACTTGATGGGCCCATGTCCCCACTGGAGCTGTCCTGGGACTGGTGAGAAGGGGAGGGCATGATTCCTACTCCGAGCACTGCCGGGTGGAGGGGGGGGGCGGGGGGGGGCGGGGGGGGACCCAAGATGGCTGATTCCAGGCAGCCCGTGGCATCCTTGCCTATAATCAGGTTAAAATGACCTCGATCTGTAGGTCTTTTAACTCCTAACTTCCAGCTGATCACCAGCGTTCTTAAGATGGATGATTAATCCACAACCAAGAGAGGTTTAAAAATAGTAGTAAGCTTCAGTCACCCTGAGAAACAAGGGTGTTCCCCAATTTTACATGAGGTCAGATGAGAAGTGAAGCCATTAGGCCCAGTGCTAGTTAGTAGCAGGAGAACCTCAACCAGCTATTTGCACGGGGCTGCTTTTGACCTTAACTGTTGCTGTGTTAAGGCCCAGGGTTCAGTGGGAGGCATGACTGGCCTTCCAGTGATTTGGAAGGACCCCTGCCAGCCTGCTCCAGAGATGACCTCAGCCTCTGCAGCATTTCCAAGGCCCCTTTCTCTTGTCCCTCCAAGGGCATCCCTTCTTTGGGTCACGGACGAACAGGACGAGGTCGTTCCTCAACTCTCATTCTCTACCTCTAACGTAGTTCAAGGGCTTTATTGCAACACGAATATTGGTTTCATTTCAGCCCAAGCAAAATGCTTGGGGAGTGGGATGAAGAATAGAGCAATCCAGACCAGCAATGCACCGGTCTGAGAGGTTGTGGAAAAGGCCTCTGTAGAGAATGCCAGAAGGATGGTGCAGAAAACGGCCCCCAAAGGTGCTTTCTGATAGCCTGCGGGGCGGGGGGAGGGCACGGTCTCGGGTCTGCCGAGCCGACAGCAGCCGGCACTGAGCGCCCTTGAGGTCCTACCGCCAGCCTGTCCCCGCTTCAGGGCCCCCCTGAATGCCCCCTTTCGGGGCCGTGCCTGCCAGACCACCACCAAGCTAGCAACGAGAGGCTAAGTGAACTGGTCACCCCGGTGTAGGAGATCGGAGGTGACTTTTGATGACTCTAGAAGGCTTAGAAGTAACCTTTAAACTGCATGGCCCCTGGGCCTTTGTAGCCATGGGAGCGTACTCGGACCCCTGGCTCTATGTCCAACACTAGCAAGGGTTCTCCTACCCAAGCGGGGCTGATAAAACCTCTTCAGCAGTAACGGGAGAGTGTGAAGTCGAGGTGCCAAGGTCCTTCCATTCAGCACACTCAGGCTGCCCAAAGAGCCAAACGAAACAAAAACCAATAGGCCATTTTAAAGAAGCAGATCTTTAATTGGCGGCAAGTTCCCTGGTTCGTCTTTAGAGATGGAAATCACAACGTCCGGTACATCCCCTGAGCTTGATTCTGGAGCACTTGGTAAGATTGCTTTTGGTCACTCGACAGAATGATGATGTCCAGCCATGCAAGATCAATGTCTGGTCTGCTTTTTCAGTGTGTTTGTGTGGCGATGTCTGTAAATGCCAGAAACCTCTTGCTCGCTGCTGCTGCCCGCCCCCCAGCCACCGCGGAGGCATGCCGGGGCCCCTCCGTGCCACCAGCTGCCGCGTGCCCACAGCGCTGCAGGCCACACGAGCACCACGTGCCAGCGAAGCGGGGTGACCGCCCCATCCTCTGCGGAACTGTGCTGCCCGGAAGGTCAGTTCTCACATGGGAGGAGTGCTTGCCTCTGTTCGTGACACGACACAAAAAAATCCTCTCTGACCATGTAGCCCACTGACAGACTTTAAAGCCTCAGTTACCCTAACCAATATGTAGCTTTTAATTTGCATCAGAACTTTTACAAAAGATGTTTTGCTATTCTGTTTCTATATACTTTAAAAATGTTCATTTTTACCAATGAGTTGAACAAGACCGCTTCAGTTGGATGCGCCTAAGCGTTAGAACTACCGACAGCCTCGGTTCTCCACATTTAGCTTTCAAAACCAAATGAGCCATGTATAAACAAGTTGAGAAACTTAATTTTTTAACGTTTCATTTGCAGAGTTTTATATCCATTAAGTGCCTTTGAAAGTTTCCAGTTGTGTGGGCTGTCTCACCTCCCACAGATTTTCTCCTTTCTACATATGGTGCTAAAACTTCACAACTGAGGAGGGCTACAGGACCCTTAACAGATTCCTGGTCTGTCACCCATGTCATGTGTTTATGTCCCAGCTTCCTAAATGCAAGACATCGGTTACCTGCTTGGGAAATAGTGGCAGGTGAGCAGCAAAGAAACTGAAATTCAGGAGGGAGGGGGTAGAAATGGGTTTTCGCTGTTCAGTGCCAAACCTACAAAATCCAAATAGAAGTAAAATAAACCTCTACTACAAAATAGAAGGGGGGGGTGGGGAAAAAAAAGATCAAGTGGGTCTAGGAGGATGAACCCTTAATCCTAAAATGGTAATACATGAGGTGACCCAAGGCTGCATTGGGTCTACCCCCCGCCCCCCCCCCCGAGTGGGACTGACTTGACCCCATGGATTTGTTCAGGTGAGCTATATAGGTCAAGTCCAGATAAAAAGAAAAAAACAAAAAAAAAACCTGCTGAACAAATTCCTAAGCCCAAGCAATATTTGATAAGATTATAAAACAAAATAAGCTAGCCTAAGAGTTCCTCAGAGCTGGCTGGATGACAGAAAATGTGACCTGGACAGTATCAATCAGAAGATAGCCCTACCCTGCCTCAGTCACACTTTACACGTGGCTCACCGCTGACCCCGGGAGAGGCGGCCCACATACGCCTCGAGGAAGGCCAGTGAGGGACCGAGGACTCTGAGCACACAGATGCCAATTAGTCCTTCCCGTCAGTGAAGCAAAATTCTGGGGCTTGAGTTCCTGGCTGTTGGCAGTTGTCAGTTTAGAGAAGGGTGAAATGAAGCATTTTCAGTTAAACAGGCTAACATTTACCCCAGAAGTGCTTCTGCATTCTAAAGTGGATTAGATCACTCACGAAGCTATTTTTATATGCCCAGTTATGAATGCCTTACGTTAATCCCCTGGTAGGCTGTTGGGTCCCCAGTTTGAGCCCCTGTGCAGTCCTAACTCTGTTTTCTGTAACCATGTGACGCTGAGTGATAACCATGTCTGCCTCTACTGTACCACTGACCTTGCATTGAAATAACCATGTGGAAGAATAAATTGTTCAATGAGGATATATACAAACTATATTTAAAGAGCAATAGTGTCTGTGTCAAGAAACTTCTTGTCTTATTTGTAAACATTTATATGGTATGAGTTTGTGTATGTTCATAAATCCTGCACTGTGTTCTGTTAAAATATTGGTGCATGAACTTATTTTCAATTAGCAAAGTATAAGAAATACATCATTTGAAAACATTTTGGTATGTGTCAAATAAATTGGATCATGCAGACACAGCTGCCCCACGCGCGGGCAGGCTCTCCGAGGGGACCAGCCCCCACGCCCCAGAAGCAAGGGCTGCTGTGTGGGTGTACTCTGAAGGGGCTGCCATTTCAGGGAACCAAAATACCAAACATCCTTTAAGTCTAGAAGCTTTATTGATACTTTGCTTTTACAGTTCACAATGCATTCCACAGATTCAGGACAGCTTAAACCACAAATGTATAAATCTTCATTTTATAATTTTTTTGCATCACAAGGTTTGATATTTGCAAACAACGTTTTTGGAAGCATTAGATTCAGTCCGGAGATTCCGAGTTTATGACAAAATGAACTACAGGAAGTCTGTGCAGTGAAGTTTACTATGTGCATGGCATCGCCTCATGTTGCAAACAGATGGTAGTGCTCCTGGAAATGGATTTTCTTTTTCTAAGCTTATGTGCTCTGGAACTATACACGTATAACCAATGACTCTCTGAAATACCAAGCACTGTGGGATAGCCGGAAGGTAAAGGTCTAAGCTTTGTGAAACACTATATATAGATATATATATCATCTATATTTACTTATATTGGCAATTAATATAACAGTAAAATTCACAATACACCTAGAACATACCAGAATGGCAAGCTTTTTCACTCTTGCTCTAGTGGTATGATCTCGTCTAAACAAACATTTCATTTCAGAAAATCTGCATCAATCCACACAGACCATACACAGTGCACAAACTGTGGAAAGGATTTTTTTTTTTCAGCTCCACTTTCTCTGCGATTCCCCCCCCCCAAAAAAAAACAGCAAGACTACCTGCCACAAGTGTAATATACAGCTTTCTCAGATCTTTTTTTATTCACCAGTGCCTCATATAGGAAAAACAAATATGATTACGGTTTAAATCCACACATAGCAGCTTACAATACTTAAGATGATGAACACATGGCAGTCAAGACAGGTAATTTTTCCTCAGACACCGCATTGCTAAAAATAAAGATCTGTGAAGCTGCAATGTCAAGGTTTCCTTCTTCCCTGACCCTCCCCCATGTAATCAAATGAATATCCCGTTTAAAGATAAACTCCTATTTGTTAATGATTTCTGGCTTTTTCATTCAGCTTTGCGCTTCAATCCAGGGATTTTTGCTTGGATTCTACAAATGAAAAGGTTGGGAAAAAAAGGTCAATGGAAATATTTTTCAATTTTAAGTATTTAAAAATGCTATCCTTCAAGAACTACTTGTGTAAGTGCTCAGCTTCCACAGGACATGAAATCCTAAGACTGTCAAACTGTAAGCTGTAATTTTGCCACCTTACCTCCTGAACTAGACTTAAAGCCTAAATACAACACAGAGCAAATACAGGAATCAATGATCCAAATGGAGAAAAATCTTTTGGCAATTCAGTCGTACTTTTTAGGTATGATTAAGATGTACTACTGATTAGGCCTATAAGATGAAAATACTACACTTTGTTCTCCAAGTCCAGCACACCTTATCCTTAGTGGGGGAAAAAAAAGTTGTGGATTTGAAATACTTACTTAGCCATAGCATCTTTAACATTTTTATTTGCAAGTCCTAGATAATGATCTATCTGTGCCTGAAAGAGATATAAAGGAGTTACTAGAAAATTAACATTGCTAAAGAATCTTATTAACCGTTACTATGTTCCAGCAAATTAAAGGCTTTAATAAAGGCTTAAGCGATATTTTTCATTTTTATAAGGCTTTGGAAACCAGCACTGGTTTTTTACGTAATACAGTAGGGCTTGTGTTCTGAAATCTACAGTTAAGAAATTACCTGATGCCGTTCATAAATAACAGGAACGCTGAAGAGTGAAATCAGAGCTGAAAAAGCAAATACACAACCTCTAAAATAGACTGGTATGATTTAGGGAACAAGCACTGAAAAGTCACCTAACTGGTAAACTCATCAGTCAGACAGTGTTCCTAATGAATGAATAAATACCCAAGGTTCTGGAGGCACCTGCTGGTGGACAGCCACTCAAAAGAGTAATGAATGAATGAAGCGAAGGATCCTGCCGGAACCATTCCTAGCTTAAAATCACATCCCAAACACCTTATAAGATAGAGGTACCCCATGTTAGTCTGATTTATGACTGCACCATCAGGTGAGGCCAGCCCCCATCTGGTTTATCACTGTGCACTGGAGCATTCTTTAGGAATTAAAGTAGCAATTCAATACACAATAGCAGTATCAGCAATTTATTTAAAGAGCTCACAACCTCAAATATCTTCCCTACAATATAAGAATTTTCTCCACTAAAATGTCTCTAAACTCCTGCACATAATCTTACTGTGCAGTTTTTCATTCAAATCGTTCTGTAAACTTACCCAGAATCAGTAGCGTCAGACCGTTGAACAAGGCACCCACATAGGTGAACACCCACATCAACACTGCAAACTGTAAGGAAATAACGTCAGCCTATTAAAACAGCTCACACAAAGCTGAGGCTTTCAAACAGAAGCATCCCATCTAAATGCCAACCTACCAGAGGCATAATCGTTGGAGACTTGGTAAAGTAACAGGATATTTTACCTGTAAGTCACCAGTCTCAATTCAAAATTTCAGGATCCTAATTAAGATAGCTTTGATTCATTCTCTCTGGACTATACCAGGCCAAGTAGTTGACTGTTTTCTCTGACCAGAGAACATGCCAAAGGTATACCTTATCTCTTCAGCTCTGATATAGCATTTAGCTTTTAAATGGGAAGCCTGAAAAGGTATGCAAATTTGCTCCTAAACCTGATTTTAAATCACTAACAAGTATTTCAAGATCGACACGAGCTGAATAATTCAGACATTAAAATCTCAGCTGAATAAGCAATGAGGCAGGGAATATTTATGATCAGAGAGAAGGGGTTTCAGGTACCAAAAATACCACTTCTAATATTTTATTAAGGATCAGAGGCATTGTCTGCACAGTGATATATGTTTTAATAGATAACCCTGGAAATGAGGATGCCTCAATCTTATATACCCGTTAAAAAAACTGACCATTAATATTCTTTTAGCCACTGCCTTCTGTATATATTTAACAAACACCAATATAGTTCTTACTATATTAGTGCCAGGCACTGCTTTAAATGCTTTACAAATATTAACTCATTTATTCCTCTTAACAACTTGGGAGGTAGGCACAGCGGACGGACACAACTCCAGAACAGACAGGTTTACTACCTTGCCTCGGATCAGCTTTCACTGTCTCCTCTAGGGGCGGGGACCTGCAGGGAAGTAACCAAACTTTCCTACTTTAGAGGTCAGGGTCTTAAAATCTAGTTTGGTTTTTGTTTTCTGTTTTGTTTTTTAAATCATCCAACAAAGCAGCTAGGGAAAAGCTGTTCTAAAAAGGGATTTCATTTTGAGAAGTCCTTTATTTCCTCTGCATACCTTATTCGTGAAAGGTTGGACAAGAAGATTTCAGAGTTTTATTCCAGTTCTAAAATTTGGTTGACTTCATCTAGTACAGACTCGAGGACATGTTCGAAGCAGCTCTTGGAAGACTTAAAGTCAGTCTGGATTTTATTCTTCTTAATCAGTAATTCCTTCGCTTTCTGTTAAAGGCCTTCATGTGTCTGGCATTAGCTCTGCCCTGATTAGTAGGTAACACAATACAATGGCACTGTCTACACTGATTAGTCAGGTACATACAACACGGTATACATGAAAAGGAGCGTGGACTGGAGTCAGCACCTCCATCCCCTAAAGCAGGGATCAGCAAACCTTTCCTATCAAGACAGTAAGATAATAACCATGTTTGGTTTTACGGGTCTCTCACATATCCTTTGAATGTTATCTCTGAAAATTTTTTGAATATTATCCTTTAAAAAATTTAAAAACCATTCTTAGCTCCCAGGCTATACCAAAATAGGCCATGAGCCAGGCGCAGTAGTTTGCAGACCCTTGAACTAAAGCATATATTCCTCCATATAGTCATTCATTCAACAAAATCTGTTAGTCTACTATGAGCTGAGTACCAAGCAGTAATTAAGGTGTTCAAACTCTAATAAGCACATTTACTGTAGGTTAGGAACACACATTGGATTCCTCCACCAACTGTTCAGTTCTACAAATAGCAACCTCTGGTTACCCCTACAACTGAATTTAATGTTCAGGTGACCAAATGTCAAGCATTCCTAACACCTGCCAGTTGAAAATCAAAAATTAAATACTGCCCTGGTCTCAGCAACTGCTATGGTAGAAAGGTTTGAAGCATGACTCCAGTTAGCAAGCCTTTTCCTTCTCACAGAGTTTTACAGACTCCTGTTGCAGAAGCTAATTGTAACTTCTGGTTCTTAAGCAAGTCTGCTATAGAACATTTTCATGTTTTCATCCATCACCATCCACAAGTCTAAAGGGAAAAGCGTCAACCTTCTATATTTTAGAAGAAATTGCTTTAGCAATAACGATGCCTTTGTCCTGACAGAATTCAGATACTAACACACACAAGCTAAAAAGAAGTCCTAATTTGTCATTAAGTCACCCACAAGGCCGTACTCGAAATCCACAAGGAGAGAAGCCCAAGACTTCACACCTAGCTCATCTAAGGGACTCAAATGAGTCCTTTATGTCCCCAAATGTCACTGGACTTGCCTTTTGGGGGACACTCTGCCTAAAAGCTACACTACCCAAAGGCAAAGAAAGGAACAGAGGGAAGACCAAATGTCTGTGGGACCAGGCAGGCACCTTAAATTCACGAAGGAGCTTGACTAAGGACTGGGGCAAACAGACATACGTATTCTCCTTCTCACAGAGGCATGTATGACCCAGCTCCACAGACTGTTGCCATGCAAGTATTCCAGGCCAACATTGCCAAAATTTCCCATTTTAAGAGAGAAACCAGAAATTCACATTTTTATGTGTTATCATAGAACTTTTAAATACTGCAATCTGGAGAAAATTTAACACTTTTAAGGATTAACAAAAATGCTAGGTAAGGTTTTCCAGAGAATGCAGCATGAGAGGAGAAAGGAATGGTAGTTAACGATATGCATCCAGCAATTGCACAATTACTGGAACCGTTATATAATAAAAGCAACATATTTTTCTTTGCAAATATATTAGGTCAGTGAATCTCATCACAATGCCAGAAGTACTATTGTTATCCCTATTGAAGAGCAAACCAAGACAAAGAACAATTAAGCAAGTTGCCAGACCAGAGGTCACAGTGATCTCCGGTTTATCTGACTCCAGAATCAATGTGCTCTGCTGTACAGTAAAATCACCTACCGAGTAACCAAGCATCATTAGTGAGTATTTGCCAGGACTGTGCATGCTATCATTCAGAGGCAAAGAACAAACACTTCAAAGAAACAAAACAAGCAACTTGCATTTTGGACCTACAAATTCTATGCTACGTGGCAACTATTCTGTGACATTATAGCCAATGCATATATTCACACGGAAATCAGAGATCATCTCTCTTTGGGCAATAACGAGAGAGGAGGAAAAAGGACCAAAAAGGAAGGTCTAATAAATCCTTAAAGTGAGCAAGGGCCATGTCTTGTTGGCCTTTTGTCCCGGGGGAATAGGGAATTAAACTTTAACTGTGTATCACAAACACCTAATTAAAAAGCTCTGCAGATTTTTATTAGATGATGTCTCAACAACCGGGGGCAACATTTTAAGGAAAATGGAGGAAGGATGCATAACAGAATTTCAGACATTACTCTGGCAATTATGACATTTTCAAACATTTCCTGCATTTTTAAAGAAAATGCTTTGCCCTTTTTGAAATCTTCAGCCTCATTCACTAGTATCGCTTTGATTGCCTACATTTTCCCTAGCCCATTTCCCTTCTAATTTTTTTGTGAGCCGGAGAAAGCAGGAACTGTCAAAATGTGTATGTTAATAACCACATAAGAGCCCAGAGTCTAGATTTTAATATTCTTCTGGGTCAGCTATTTCTGGAGTTCAGATCTTTTAGGCTCACTTTCAGATTTAAGGTTGTATTCTGGAGCATTAGGATTGCCTGATGTGCAGGCAACTGGCAATTCTCTTATAATTTTAACATGCATTTTCACTGAAAGTCACAGAACTACAGTCATACAGAATCTGGTCTTTATCACCCAAAGCTGTATTACAGAAAAAAAAGAACCTCTGCCTAAAACACCTGGTCTTGGTATCTGATAAAATTTTTTTTTTTTTCTTGAGATTTGAGGTTTCAAAAGGCAGGATCCCTCTAATCAAACTTGGAGGCTTATTCAAGAAGCTCCAAAGCTGAGCCCAGCAGGGACTGTCCTATGCCTATTACAGTGTGGGTGGTGGTGAGTGGGAGGTGGGAGTGGGGGAAAAAACCATAGGCTGGGGTTTATAGCTCAATGCCACAACTTTTAAAAAAGTGATTCTCCCAGCAATATCCCCAGAAAAGTTAAGTCACAATTTTAGGAGAAGGGTCCCCCATTCCTTCTCTTTCCCCCCTTCACAGTTATCAGGTGGTTCCAGTGTGCAGCCAAGACGGAGAACCACTGTTTTAAAATAAATGAACCCTATCAAAGATCCCTTACACAGAAGACCAATCACAGAAACAGAATTAAACCTTAACTCGGGATCTAAATATACTCAACGACCATATACTAGTTTTCTGGTACTCATGGGTATTATTTAAGACAAGGTTAACAGATATCACTGGATTAAGTAACGTTACCCTGCCTCTTTCTGACTTTTCAGAGACTAATAAAGTACACCAGACTCTCCCAAGAAAAGGCTATATACATGGCTTTTGCAACTTAATTTTACTAGAGGACATTCCTCTTTCCTTTCCTTCATTCTCCTCCCCCCACCTGATGTCTGGCACTCAGTAGAACAAACCCACTTTAAGAAACAGAACCTTTAAAACAAATCCTGAGGCCTGGACAAAACATTTGGCTGCAGTGAAATTTTATACTAATATTTGAAATAGAATTGGAAATATTTTGTCAGAGATTTTGCCCATAATATTTGACTAAAATTAATCCTTTGGGAAATGTATCATTGCTCCATCTGTGGACACTTGCAATCTTTTCTAGGACTTAGAAGCTTGTAGTTAATTGCAAAGGAGCAAAACAAGTGGAACTTTTACACAAGAATTTAAAAGGAGAAATCTGTAAAACATGTCTTATTTGTCCAAGTCAAACACCAAAAGGAGACTTAGGCCAGACACAGTGATGACCACCATGTCACATCAGGGCTTTTTCAGCAGGCCTGACGCCTCAGGAACCTTGGAGTTTGGTTATTTTTTTTTTAAATCACAGTTAATGATGTGATTTTTTTAAATCACTATCAAAAAAAAGTAATAAGAAGAAAAAGTTTCACATGCTAAGACTAGTGGCTCTAAAATTTTCACTTTCTGAGGAAAAAGGTTTCAAATAGAAGTAGTGGTAACTGTGACCCAGAATCTAAAAATGTAGATTATGTAAATGTGAGGGCACCAAATTTATGAAGATAGCAAGTTACAGAGAAACCTCTTTCAATGAAAATTTTTGTTTAAAAGCTATTATTTTAAATACACCACAGAGCTTGATACCATGTGTATTTTCTACATTTAAAAACTTATGAGACTCCACTGCATTTTCTTGAATTTAGGGTGGTGTCCATCTTCCTAATGATGAATCATACAAAATCAAAGTAATTCATCTGGAAACTGGAGACACCAGGGCTATTTATGAGCAAACTTTCAACAGACTGAGACTCTAAGTATAAGGAAATAAATCAGTCTAATAGGGCAAATCGTTTCTTCTTTACATTGAAAAAGTAAAAAAAGAATGAACTGAAAAAAACCTATTTTTGCTTGCTTTAGGGAGAGAGAATCTATCATTCTACTGGCTGTTATGGCTAAAGGGCAAAAAGTAATAGAGTCAGAAAGAAATCATTATCTTTAAAAAAAACAAAAACAAAAACAAAACCACTCTGTATATACAAAAACTGTGGGGGAGTAAGAGTGGTAAATGCTTAAGGAACTACCTATAGAAAGGGAATACTAAGTCATTTTTGTAAAGAGTCAAGAGTGTTAAGATTTTTGTTAGCTTTTGTCAATGAGACATTTTAAGCAAGCACCCTGTTTCTATAATACCCTTATTCAGTGGAAACAAACAGATGGAATCTGTACTACTCAGACACAATGACACTAAGATTTAATTTTAATTAAAGGGGGTCAATTTTTTATTTGAATTAATTTTAAAGGGGGTCAAAAGGTAAAAAGAAAAAGTTTATTGACTTTAGAGGTACCCCAGGACAGGAAACAAAAAAGAAACAAGAAAAGGTTTAACTAAAGTCTCCCAAGCAACAGGACCACCAGGTTTATCAAGGAAGACTCTTTGTGTATATTATCAGAACGTGCAACTGAATTACCAAATGCTTCATACCATCACCATTGCACAGGGAGAAAAAGATATAGCCTGCCTTACTCTTTTGCTTCAACAGATTTTGAGACCTAAATGCAAAGTTCATTCTATGTGTTAATATGTTGAAGTACCTGTTCCTTATTCGGAGCCCTGAATGAATCACCATGTGTGGAAGTCACCAAGCAGCTTTCCTTGAGCTCTGGGTTTGCCAAAAAACACTACTCGAGAAAACCATTCAAATAAATTTTCTTTTCAAAAGTACTGCTAATCCATAAGTAGTAAAGTAGTAAAATATAATTCTAATGCAAGTCTTCTTTTTTCAATATTAAGAATAAAGAATTTTTTAAAAAAATAAGAAAATTTCATAAAAATAAAGTGTTTCAGGAAGTAAATCTGCCTCATTATGTGCCACATCTGTTAATCAAAGGTCACATATATAAAAGCCACTCAAGGCAAAAATTTATCAAGTTCAACTTTTCTCATTTATGCTAGTTTCATCATGAATAAAATACCTGCTTTAAAAAAAACCCCTGAGCATCTAAGGTAATTTTCCAAAGAAATTAAAAATTGAGATTTAACAGAAAAATGAAATTCTTCATCTTAGAGAAGTAATTTATTCATAAAATTTCATCTTTTTTTCAAGTATCTGTGCAAAACAGATTTAAAAGGTGTTTATAATATTTAATCAGGCCTTCTCTAACATTTTCATGCTCCTCTAGCTTTTGCCAAGTATTTCCACACATAACTGTGTACACATAGGACTGTATATAGAGGATAGTAAAATCTGAAAGAACAAAGAAGTTTGGACTATAGACATGTGGAGACTTTAAGCTAAAACCTGTAAAAACTGGAACATAACAAATCATTTATTATCTTTTGATATTAAATTCTGGGTATATCAAAAATGAAAAGCAAATAAACTTACCTTCAGAGAATCAACTAAATCATCAACTAAAAAGAGGCGTCTGAGTTCTTTTATAGTGCAGTTCACATGACCAAGAGCAGAGTTACTGTATTTCTGAACCAACTCCTCAGATATAGCGACTTCAGATTCCAAGTATGCCCTGGAAAACAAAACACAACCTAACGGTCACTGATCAGAGTGATTCTCCCCGGATGTCTGTCAATCAGCAAGCATGTACCTGTAAAAGAAGACATTAATAAAATATTTTACTATAAAAACCTACTGTTTCCAAATTAAGCAGAATGTAAAAATTCACCAATCAATGCATATTTCATTGACATGCACAGGGTCAGCTGATGAGCACAGAAAAAATCATTTGCTTTGAAGTTAGACTGAGCTGGGCTTGAATCGTAAGCTCCGCCGCTTACTTGTCTGTTAACTTTGCAAAGTTACTATCATGAGGATTCAAGGAGTAGAGTGCTCACTACAAGTGGGCACAAAGAAGCACTCGATAAATGGAAGTTATTATTATGGATTTGGTTTTTTCTCTTCATGCTGACATTATGCTGTCTCATTAGATTTTCCTAACAAAGATCCTATTCATTCCCAAATCCTACACTCTCTCAGCCTAACTTTTAGGGGAAACTGCCCAATATGTAGGGGCCCAGATTGGGAAATGGCTGCCAAAAGTATGGTGCTAATGCTAGTAACACGTAATAGTTACTGTCCACGTAGCTGCCCTCATCTACACTAAGACAGCTGGAACCGTTCTAAGAAAACAACTGTAATGAAGAAGAAAAGTCACGTGCAGGAACGCAAGGAATATTTCATTAGTTACTGTTTCAAAGAAGCCATTTTATCTTGATAGACTAGAACCAACTCAGAAATACTAAGCATTCTTTTCTATCGTTGGAAGTAGCTCCTTATAACCCAGCCTCTCTCCATCACTCTCCGATGTTGGTGGACACTAGTTACTCATACTGGAAAGAATAGTCCTCTCATAACTCCCTGTCCCATAGTTTACTTCTGTAGTATGTCCCAAATATGTCTCTTCATTTTTATTCACTATGCTATCTCTCTAGTTTAAGTGTTCATTATTTAAAAACTGGAACATTCTTTCTCCAAACCAATCGCTAATCTGTCTGCATCCTAATCCATTCCTTCAGCCAATGCCAGATTAGTTTTATTTAAATTTTCCTAGATAGTGCTATTTAGATTGAACTCAGGTAGGAGTAGAAGACCTGCTACTATCTAGCTGTGTAACCTTGCAAAGTCATTTGACTTCTCAGGGTCATGGTTCCCACTCTATAAAATTAGAGAAACAGACCTTAAATCTCTTCAGGCTCAATCATTCTGTAATTCTATGTATCCAACTTTTCAACCAGAGCCCTCCTCAATCTTTCCAAACCGATTTCTCACTACTCACTATGCAGCCAAATATGAGCCATTCATCAAACATTTTTTAATCTTACTGCCTTTGTCCATCGTGCTGTTTTCCCAATCCACAATGCTCTCCTCTCACCCCTAGTCATAGCATACCCACTCAGTTAGCCCATCTCAAATCCCACCCATACGGGAAGCCTCTTTGGCTCTTTCTTCCCTAAGACCCTATTATGCAATTCTAATAATGCTTTCTTTTGTGGTATTATTATAGCATTGACCATAGCCAGCCTTGGAATATGGACACGTGTATACTTGTATATTTTTCCTACAAAAGTATAAACTGTTAAAGACCAGGAACATATCTTTACTATGATGGCACAGCACTCAATTATTATTGATTAACCAGCACAGATCAAGTTGTTCTCATCGAGTGAAAAATGATCAAAGAGTCACATCTACCCTTAAATCAGCAATAATTTATTTGTACAGCTCTGAGAAACACAGAGCAGAAGCCGGTGTAATTTTCAGTTGGCATTCTGCTTCTTCGTACGGCTTTCGCCCGTGAAGACAAGGCGCCCGGCCAGCCGGCACCGAAGCGACGCTCTCCGTCCGGGGGCCCCATGCGTATTTACGCCCATTCAGCCGGCACGCGCACCACACTAACGCAATGCCCGCAGAGCGCCGCTGCCCCAGGGCCCGCGGGTGGTCGGTACACGCCGTACAGCCCCGCCCTCGGTAGCGCAGAAACTGCCCAATAAGGGTCAAACCGGCATGTTGGCTGAATGTCTAATGGCTCTAGAAATAAGGAATAAGAAAAATCTCTAGATTTCTCCCCCAAAAGTCTTCTTTAAAATGATTAAAAAAAAAAAAGTCTAAAATTTATAGTGTAGTTAATTTAGAAGTTTTGGCTTGACAATATTTTTATATATTTCAATATATCTAATTCAAAATCATATTCCTCTATAGGAGGATATAGCTCTGCCATTTTGCAGCTGCAATTTCAAGTTACTGAAACTCAAGTATGTTTCCCTCTCTGTGGAACGAGCTAATACCATCTGTCTCACTGAGCGGTTATGAAAATTACGTCTGTACATAAAGGCCAAGGATATAAGAGCCATTCATAAATGTTGGTCTCTCTCCCAAACTGATGTAGCATCATTACTTCACCAATATGAAGAGAGAGAACAAAATAAATAACCAATCTTTACAATAAGCAAAATAGATCTTTTCTTATAAAGTCTGAAAATCAGTTTACATTTACCCATTATCAACTAGATAATGTTCTCGGTAGTTACATACTCATTCATGCCCACATAGATACTTGCCTTGCCAAAATAGTTTTAAAATATTCAAAATCTATTTGAGAGGAAAAAAATGATGTCTATACACAAAACAACCAGAGAACATTTCAAAGCCATACTTAGTGCAATAGGAAATGAACCCTCAGATCATCTGGAGCCAGTGTTAGGGAAACCTTCTTCAAAAAGTTATATCTTGAAATCAAACACAGAACCAAATAAAAAGTCTAATAGATTAGGTCATCTGAGAAGCTAAAAAGGCAGCACAAATGGGCACAAACAACACCCTACAAGGGGTGAATGAGACAAGATAAAGATATTTGGACTTGATCCTGTAGTGAACAGAAAGCCCATATGCCTAAGAATATAATAAAATTAGTATTGGAGGAAAATCTGACAACATCTATAAAAGCCGAAGTAAACCAAGGTAACCAGAACCCAATTTGGTAACAAGTGAAGTCCAGCCAGCGTAGACAAACTTTTTCTGTAAAGGGTGAGGAGGAAGTATTTTAGGCTGTGAAGACCATGTAGTCTCTGTCACAACTACTTAACTCTGCTATTACAGCATGATGAAAACAGCTAAATGAGTATGCCTGTGTTCTAATAAAACTTTATTTACAAAAGCAGGCAGCAGACTGGATTTGGTCCCTGACTATAGTTTCATGAACTTGTGGTCTACACTGAGGAAGCAGGAGAAAACAACACAACTTATCTTCTTTACATGAGTTGGGAAAAAAGGTAACATCAAAACTGGGAGCCTGAAATGAGGATAGTAGTGGTGTTACTGATAGAAATTGACAAGTGTGAGAAAAAATGTTCACTTACAGACATGATAAGTTAGTGGTTGTCAGGGAGTGGGTGGGAAATAACTACCAATGGGTAGAAAATGTCTTTTTGGTGTGATGAGAATACCTGGAGTTAGATGGTGATGACTGTACAATTCTGAGAACATACTAAAAACCACTGAATTTTATAATACATGCATTATATCTCCATTTTTTTAAAACTGGGAGAAAATACATGCTGAGTCTGAAGTTAGGGCAGAAGACCCAAACTGAGGTATGTCCCATTACCAATTAGATATGTGATGTGACAGTGTACTCATAAAAGTTAAGGGCAGAAGATGATTGTTTCGAGATAAGGAGTGGCCATACAGACGCTCATCAAAGGATAACAAGACAATACAAAAGTATGCGTCAGGGAACAAGAGGAAACGAGACAGAGAAGGAAGGGCAAGAGAACACACGGGCATGACAAGTTGGCATTCTAGGAAAACATGCACATACTAGTGGTAAGAAAGGTATTTCAAATATCAGTATAAAAAGCAAGCAATAAAGAAAACAGAACTTTCACCAATCCTAACCATGTTAAAAAGATATAGTTCCCATTAAAGTAAAATTAGATAACCAATACCTAGTTTCCACAAATATTACTAACACATAGTCGAGTTAGGCTAACGACACACAAACGCAGTATTTTTCCATCATGAGCCCATGAAATGACCTTTAATCTAAAAAATCTCAAAAGCGGATGCTTTTGGTATAGCTTTTTAGCAAAAATCTGCAATTATCTTTAAGCAGTAAAAAAATGCATGCCTGTAACTCTATAGAATGAAGTCTTAATACTAATCCTGTTTATGGCATTGCCAGTGTGTGCCTTGTTTTCCAGACATCTCACCTGAATGGGTGGCCTTCATCTGATTTCTGGATAGCTTGGATCACACCCTTATATATCCTAAAGCTGATAGTCACAGAGAGCAGGGCCAAGACAATGTAGGCCGTTACACTCACAATGCTGAATACTGTCAGTGAGAGCAGCAGGAATAAGCTGGCACCAAACACTACTCCCGTCTTCTTCATGTCTCTCCAGTAGAGGAGGTCAGCCACTAAAAATGAGAAAAGGAGAAATCTGAAATTAGAACATTATTTTATCCATTTGGATTTGGCACATTTATATTTGCTCCACCTACAAAAAAAAAAATGTCTCTAAGGTAAAACCAAAACCTAAAGTGTTACAGAAAGATTAACTTCGTAAGCTGCATTTTAAACCCATTCTAAACTGTAAATTAGAATCAGACCTGCATCTATTTACCATAAATTTCCCCTCATGAAAATCTGTTTCCTTCATGTCCAAATCAGTCTGGCTATACAAGATTGTTCAATCTCTCAAGCCCAGTATAGCAGACTTCTAATCCAAAACAATTTTCTTAAAAATCATCTTGAGGGCTTTCAACTTCGTTCATTGCATGATATAAATACAAATAATATAAAAAAATCTCAACACACACTCACCGAAATGATACTTCAAAAATGTAAAAACATATTTATTTGCAGAAAAACCACTGATTCAAAAAAATGTTAAGCAATAAAACTATGAAAAACTACACATAGGAGTTCTACAGCTCTGCTTTTAAGAGATCTCTCTTCGAGAAACATAATGAAACTATAATCTAACCTGGCTATCATTAAAACAAAAATTTCCTACAAAGCCAAAGACAAAGGGAAACAGCCTTTAGATTACCTGAAAAGCTACTTCTCTTTGAGAGTAGATAAATACAATGCTATAAAAATGTAGGTGTCAAAGAAAACGAGAAAAACTAAATTTGTTACACTGTTTATATAATGTTTATTAATAGTAAGGAATCAGACAAAGCCAAACTTAGCAAGTTTGCTCTTGGCCTATGGTCACAGAGACCCTGTGGCGATCAAATATCCATAGGCCTGCGGTCTTAAGGTCGAGCTATGTACAACACACTAAGAATTCTACAGTGTGCCAAAGGGTTCTTGAATTCACAGGCTAAACATAATTTGTCTCTCTCTGGATTGTGAACAACTGGGGAACTGGGGGAGGTTAGTGTCCTTATAGTAACATAAGTATGGGCATATTCTTGAGTACAATCTTAAATACCCGTTAAATTTTTAAGATAAGAAAGGTAACAAAGAAAAACCACATTTCCAGGGGCTGCTCTGGTCTTGAGGTTCTCTAAGGTATGTAACTTTCCTTTACTGTTAGGGGTACTTCTGCGGGGAAAACTATGTATGTGAAATGTAAAATGTTAAGAGTGTCTGACACATAACAGGGGCTCAACATTTATTTAGTATACACTTATTCTATTCTATGATTTGATTTAAATACTATTTTTTTTAAGATTTTATCTATTTATTTGACAGAGTAAGAGAGCACAAGCAGGGGGAGCAGTAGAAGGAGAGGGAGAGGGAGAGGGAGAAGCAGGCTCCCCGCCAAGCAGGGAGCCCAACACGGGGCTCGATCCTAGGACCCTGGGATCATGACCTGAGCCGAAGGCAGACGCTTAACCATCTGAGCCACCCAGGTGCCCCAAATGCTATTAATTTAACATTTTATGATTTACGGTTTTGTGTTCAACCTCTAATTTCAATTCTTTATTCACATTTTCCCCTATCTCAAGTTCGTTCCAACCCTGCCTAAAACATCTACCTTAGTTTTCTTCTATTCAACTAGTTTCTACTATTGTACCAATATAGTAGCACAACTGAGAAATAACCAGAACTTGAAGTAGTGCATCTATGCTATTAAAATGACATCATGAATAATGTCATATTGAATAAAGAGACAGCAAGTGATGCTAACAGTTTTGTGACATTTAGCAAACATTTATTGAGCTGATACCATTCAAGAAACTCAACCTAGTAGAATGAATTAAAAACCTGAAAATGGGGATGTGGACTTTTCTTTAAGGCCCTGTCCAACTCTAACACACTACAATTCTAGGAAGACAGTGACATGTAAAAACAATGACAAAAAAATTATAAATAACTGTTGCACCATCATGAGAATTCAGAAAAAGAAAAAGACTGGAGGAAAACTTAAAGACTGTGAAAAAGACAGAAGTTGAGCTGGGTCCTAAAGAATGGGTAGATCTAGAAAACGTAAAGATGCAGGTCTCATTATAAGTCTCTGCTAGCAATGGTTCTCCTAATTAATGAAGTTTTGATTGTTTTTTTTTAAATTTTTTAAGATTTTATTTATTTATTTGAGAGAGAGAATGAGATAGAGAGAGAGAGCATGAGAGGGGGGAGGGTCCGAGGGAGAAGCAGACTCCCTGCCGAGCAGGGAGCCCGATGCGGGACTCGATCCCAGGACTCCAGGATCATGACCTGAGCCGAAGGCAGTCGCCCAACCAACTGAGCCACTCAGGCGCCCTTGATTGTTTTTTTAAACAGGGTACCTGAGAGGGTGGGGGATGCAATGATAAAGATTGCTCTTGGTAACATAATTCCTTCCTGTGAGGCTCCCGCCTGCTCCAAACAAAGCACCTAAGAGTCTGGTGTTGGGTCACCTACACTCAACAACTGGCTCCATAACTTACTCGCTATGTGACCTCAAGCAAGTCACTAAATCTCTCTGTACCTCAGTTTCCGTATCTATAGAATGTGTATTGCAAACAGGAATGATCCTATTGAGATACTATGAGGATTGAGAAAATGAATTAACAAAATTTTTCTTTAATAACAAATATAATGCATTTAATACAGTGCACAGCATATAATAAATTCTTAATAAATGTCAGGGCTGTTATTTGTTGTTGTTATTATGAACACCATCACAGTCACTATCACCATTCTTATCAAGATATTAAATATAAAGAAAAAGAAAAGAAAATTTCAACCTCATGATTAACTTGCAAGTTAATAAATCATATTGCTGTTATAAACATGGTACTTTAGAAGCCACGTGGAAAAGGATTTTCAAACTTATCTAAGATTTCACTAATACAGAACAAAAAGTCGATAACCTAGAAGAATCAGCAAAGTAAAGTACACCTCATATTTTTACATGAACAAATGCTGCCTTTAAAAATGTATGGTTCTCTAAGTGCTCCAAAACATTTATTAACCTTCGAAATCACTACTGGTAATAAATTAAAATAAATGCAGATATTTCTCTATTCCTTACCATCATTAAAAACCATCCAATAAAACCTGATTATAAAAGAAATGACTTCAGACTTGATGACTAACCTAATTACCTAAGAGTTATTGTCTGGACAGTTTCAATGACTAGATAAGAATTATTTATAACTGGTCTATGATTTCTATATAGATATGGTAGAAGAAATTTCCAGTGGCTAGGATTCAAGAGACCCACAACCTAGTACTGGCTCTGCAACTGTAAAACTCTAGATGAGGCTCCCAACTTCTCTGGACCTCAGTTTTATCATCAGTAATCAGGGCATTAGATAAATGATTTTTCCTTCCCCTTCAGAAACTAACACACAGTCAGTACAAAGATACACAATCAGTCCTGCATTCAAATTCCCAATCAGTGGATCTGTATTAATGAGATTTTATTGCTGTATTATCTGTGCCAAATACAAATTTTAAAATATCTTCCTTTTTAGTTCTAGATTTTTTTAAGGGGAGAAGGGCTTAAATCATACCAGTCTTTTGAAATGAACCTTACTAAAAAACGCTTTCTTTTTTTAAGTGTCAAACATTATCAAAACTTTAGGAAAACAAAAATTCATATTCCTACAGTTTTTCAAGCAATTATAAATTATATCATTATGGTCACAGTATGATAGAAGCTTAAAAAGAAAAAAAAAAAAAAAAAAGACTGAGAAGCTACACACCTTTTAATCCTGACAGATGTTTCAGAAATCTTTTCCAGGTTGCTGATCTACATTCTCCACACCTCCCTTTATTTCCTGAGTCAGTATTTACCAGGTACTCACATTGTGCCAAATACTGTTTATAGACTATATAACATTATCTCTTTCAATTATTAAAACCCTAAGAGGCCAGCTTTCAGACAAGAAAGTGAGAACCAGCTCTTACATGACTGGACTCAGATCACTTAATTACTAAGTGATAGAGCATGGATTTCAACACAGGCTTCCTATTGATAAAACTCATATGCCCCATGTATGATGCCAAACTGAAGGTTCAGCACATTAATGTTCTTCAAAATGTCACACATTTGCATGCATAATGAATAGGCAGAGTGTTGGCAGGTAATCACCATATGTGAGATGAATCACAAAAGCCAAGAGAGTCAAGGTAAAACTAACAAGATAGGTTAATTAATGAGACACAAATTTTAATGTGAATACTTAACCTACAGTTAAATCCAAAAAGGAGGAAAGAGCTCTATTCCAATATACCTGAGGCTATTTTCCCACAGTTGAAAACTATAATCAAGTTGTGAAAATAACATCTTTTAAAAGCTATGTGAATCTAATTAAGTAAAATTAGAAAGTATATCCATGCAAAAGAACACTATGTAGCCAGTAAGGACAGTGATGCAGATCTCTATTACCAAAGAAACATGTCCGTATTGATAAATAAAAACAAAATGTTACAAAAAGATTCATATAGTCAGATTTTTAAAACTTAGGATAACAATGAAGTCTGAAAGGATATCTAGTAAACACAGTTTGTACCTCTGGGTAGTAAGGGTAATGGATGAGTTTAACTTGCTTCTTTATTTCTTTCAATGCCATTTGAAACTGTCTCCCACCCTCCTTCATGGCAAACATGAATTACTATTAAACTTAAAAAAAAAATTCACCCTTTCCATTCCTGTTCGATATCGCTAAAGAACCTTATAACACAAGTGTGGTTTCCCAATAGGTTTTCCTATGGGGAGAATATAATGTATGCTAGCTTAATAAATATTTAAATCCAGGTGATAGTTAAATTTTAACAGTATATAACTAAGTTGGTAACTCTGGTGCTTTGGGTTGAACCAACTCAATTTCCCCAAAGTTGACGATACAGGAATATCCATATACAAGGTCCAGTAGTATTCAGTGATCACAGCCTAAAATAAACTTAACTGCACGACGGTACAGTAAACCCTAACCTACTATTTCTTTCTGCCTTTCATATGATTCCTAAGAATAAGGTCTTTTCAATAAATGGAAGAGCTCTGAAAATCACAAATGTAAGCTATACATATTACATAAACATATGCAAAAGCTATATAAGAATACTCAAAGCAGGTATCTTGAAAGCCTTGTTGAAACAAGCCTTAGGAATGCTCTGGTGAAGCCACAGAGCTTAAAGCACTCAGGAGGAATAAAGGGAAGAGCAGGAGAGATAAGACAACTAGGTAATGTAGGTCATTCACAGGACAAAACGAATATATGCCAGAACAGGAACGTCTGAGAGGCAATCTGCACTGTTACCAGAGTCACTGTGCAAAATATAGAAGGATTTCAGTATTTTTATGTAAAGAAATTTAAGATTGTTAATGAAGCTGCAAGGATGGAAAAATATTGCATTATAAAAATATTAGCAACAGGGTTGCCACCTTAACAGTCTAATATTTCTAGTCTCTCAGATTCATTAAATTGGTTTTAATGAAGAAATTTTGGAAGATTCCAGGATTGTTTATTCTCAATTAGAGGGGAGTAGTCATTAAGTTTTAATAAAATCCTGAGAAATATATTCAAATGCTGTGGCTTCTAATATTCATCAAGAGATTTATATCCATTAATTAATTTAGATATTCAATCCTGCTATCAAAATCAGGCAAAGACATCGCAAGAAAACTACAAACCAATATCCCTTATTAATACAGACACAATAACCCTCAACAAAATACAAGCAAACTGGATCCAGCAACACATAAAAAGCATTAGATACCATGGCCAAGTGTTATTTATCTCAGAAATGCAAAATTGGCTCAACATATGAAAACCAGTCAATATAACACACCGTATTAATAGAATTAAAGGTGAAAAACTGCATGATCATCACAATAGTCACAGAAAAAGCATCTGACAAAACCCAACACCCTTTCATTATAAAAACTCTCAACAAACTAGTAATAGAAAGAATGTCTTCTGGCTGACAAAGGGTACACAAAAAACCCACAGCTAACATCATGCTTAATGCTGAAAGCTTTTCCCCTAAGGCCAGGAACAAGACAAAGATACCCACCCTCTCCACTAATCAACACTGTCCTGGAGGTAGGAGGTAGAGCAACTAGGCAAAAAAAGAAATAAAAGACATCCTGATCATAAAGGAAGAAATTAAACTATCTCTATTTGCAGATAACGTGATCTTGTGTATATAAGATCCAAGGAATCCACAAAACAGCTACTAAAATAAGTCCAGAAAGGTTGCAGGACAGAAGATTAAATTAATATACAAAAATCCATCTTATTTCTATAAAAGCAATGAATAGTCTGACAATGAATTAAGAAAAAAAATTCCACTTAAAATAACATCAAAAAGAATACTTAAAAACAAAGTGAAAAAACCCCCAAGACTTAGAAACTAAAAACCACAAAAATATTGTTGAAAGAAATTAAAGAAATAAATGGAAAAGACATCTTGTGGGGCGCCTGGGTGGCTCAGTTGAGCGTCTGCCTTTGGTTCAGGATGGAGCCCCGCATCAGGCTCTCTGCTCCACGGGAGGCCTGCTTCTCCCTCTCCCACTCCCCCTGCTTGTGTTCCCTCTCTCGCTGTGTCTCTCTCTGTCAAATAAAAAAAATCTTTAAAAAAAAAAGACTGTGTTTATGAATTAGAAGGATTATTAAGATGGTAATACCCCTCAAACTGATCTACATACAATACAATCTCTACCAAAACCCTAGCTGCCTTTAACAGAAATTGACAAGCCAATTGTAGACTTTGTATGGAAAAACACAAGGTATCCAGAATAGCCAAAACAATCTTGAAAAAGAACCACAAACATGGAGAAATCATACTTCCTTTTTCCAAAACTTCCTACAAACCTACAATAATCAAGGCAGTCTGGTAGTTGCACAGGATGGACGACAGATCAATGGATCAATGGAATAAAATTAACAATACAGAAATAAACACATTCACAGTTGATTTCAACAAGGGTGTCAAGACAATTCAATGGAGGGAAATTTTTCACAAATGGTGCTGGGACAACAGGGTATACAACTGCAAAATAAATGAAGTTGGACTCCTACCTTCCACCATATGTAAAAACTAACTCAAAATGAATCACAGACCTGAAAAACTTAAACTATAGAACTCTTAGAAGAAAAAAATTCAGGTGCACATCTTCATGACTTTAGATCAGGCAGCAGTTTCTTTGATAAGACATCAAAAGCACATTCAGTAAGAGAAAAAAATTAGACCTCATCAAAATTAAAATGAAAAATTTTGTGCTTCAAAAAACACTATCAAAAGATTAAGAAGACAGCCCACAGAATAGGAGAAAATATTCACAAATCAACCATCTGATAGGAGACTTGTATTCATAGTATATTAAAAACTCTTACAACAGTAAAAAGACAAATAAGGCAATTAAAAATGGGAAAAGGGTTTGAATAGACATTTCTCCAAGAATATATACAAATGGCCAATACGCAATGAAAAGATGCTCCACATCATTAGTTACTAGAGAAATGTAAACCAAAACCATAATCAGATACCACTTCAGACCCACTAGAATGGCTAATATTAAAAAGAGGGTCCATAGCAAGTGTTGACAGGAAGTGAAAAGATTGGGACCCTCTTACATTGCTGATGGAAATGTAAAATTCAGTCACTGTGAAAAACAGTATGGCAATTCCCCAAAAAGTTGACAGATCTACCACACAACATAGCAATTCTACTCTTAGGAATTTCCAGCCAGAAGACTAGAAAACCTGTGTTCACACAAAAACTTAAGTTCAGAGCAGCATTATTATATATAACAACCAAAAAAGAGGAAACAACCCCAAATGTTCAAAAATTGATGAATGGATAAACAAAATACAGTATATCCATACAATGAAATATTACTGGTCCATAAAATGGAATGAAGCACTGATACATGGTACAACACGGATAAACCTTGAAAACACGATGCTAAATGAAAGAAGCCAGACACAAAAGGTCACACATTGTATGATTCTCTCTATATGTGATGTCTAAGAACAGGTGACTCTACAGAGACAGAAAGTAGATTAGTGGTTGTTAGGGGCTGGGAGGAGTAGAGATGAGGAGTGACTGCTAATGGGTATGGAGTTTTGGGGGGTGTGGATAAAAATGTCCTGGAATTAGATAATGATGATGGTTGCATAATTCTATGAATATACTAAAAATCAATGAACTGTACACCTAAAAAAATTTAAAAGTACACTAAAAAAAATTCTTGTTTTTAACATGTTTCTCTACTAGGCTGTAAACCCCGCAAGAGTCATGTTGCCTTATTATTATCTACCATACCCACAGATAAACTTTCAATAAATATTACTGATAGATTAGAATGGATGCATACTTTATGCAAGTTGTAGGCATGTACTAATTTATTCAAACAATTTTTCTGTGCTTTGGATTTCACATTAGTTTTATTTAAACTATTTTCAGATATCTACACTTAGTAACAAATAGCAATGCTTTCAGATAACTTATAAACAGTAAATATCAGTTCACAGCCTTGTCTCTTCTTACTACACCCTGAAGGACTGATGAAAGCCTTTCATCTTTATACTCCCATTACCTGCTTCATTAAGATTTGCTGCATTGTCTAAACAGTGGCCAGATTATTCTTAGGAACAGAAACATTTAAATTTAAAACTATACCATTTTCAAATTAAAATAAAGGACATCTTTAAGAAATATAGGGTCACTAAAATGCTAACTTGGGGTTCTTCTGTAATTACTAGTTCTGTTTATGAATAGACTTTAATGGCCTCTTTATTCTTGAGATAATAAAATTAACACAAACGGCTTGTACAAGAAAAGCTTATTAATGTTTCATGGTTCCTCAACTCTCCTATACTGAAAACTAAAGTGTTAATCATGCAAGGTAACCTACGGTAGCCTTAACTTTAGTCTTTTATAAAATATTCATGAAATATCCTTTTAAAGATCTGAGAATATTTTAACACTGCTGTCCTCTCATAACTGTGGGAAATGCTTACGGACTATTGTACTAAAATAATGCTGATCCATTTAAATAAATTCTGGTCATTTAGAAAAAAGTGATTTACTCCCCGCAGTGTGGTGCCCATTTTTATTTTCAAAATAAAAATCTGAAAATTTTTTATTCTGTGTTTTGTGCAGTGTTCAGAGCAGCATCCTTATCAAACTAAAATTTTAATTTGAAAACAACTCTGTACACTACCATCTTTTCTTCAAAATAAAAACTTCTGGCCCAATATAGAGTAAGAAAAGTTGCCTACACTTGGTAATCATAAAATGTCATCTGTCATAACTAAAAATAGTGCTACCGTGCATGCCTTACATGCAAAAGTCATCCAATTACATTTTGCCTCAAATCAAATTCTTACTGAAGCTCTTCCTTGAATAGCCTCAAGTCAGGTTTCAATTTTAAAATCTTTTGTCTAGGGGGAAAAAGTTGAACTAGTGGGTCCTAAAAATACTGGTAGGTCAGGGAATGGCTGGCAGGACAATAATTACTTCCTAAGCAAAAGCAAATATTAAGTTTTCTTTAGTCAGGCAGTAAGATGGGAAATTAATAAACAAGTATACATTAGAATGATAATAAAATGTTATTTTTCAGGACCATAATCTTTAAATAGGTAATTATGTATTTATTGGGAATCATAATCCTTAAATTCTTCTCAATGGCCAGGAAAGTGACTAGAATTTAGAGCTGATCATTTAACCCTACATAGTAAGCTCTCACCTCTACCCAGTAAGCACTCACCAAGCTAGTTAAGTGACAGGTAGAACGTCCAGAAAAAGATCTGTATAGAATGGGAACTTAACTCTTCCAGCAAAGACAGTTAAGAGGGGCGTGAGTCCTATTTCTTCCTTCAATTTACCAGCAGTATGACCCAGACTAGATCACTTAACCTAGTTTCCCCCTGTATAAAAAATTAGAAAATGGATACCAAACTAAGTAGTTAGTTGAAGCTGAAAAGAAATTTCACACAATGGAAATGCTTGGTGAACTACACACACTAAATAAAGGTAGTATCATAAAAGACAAAGTCAAGCAGGGCAATCAAATATTAAATGCAATGCTTCACTAAGCCCGGATTTCTTGAAATATGAATTCAACTTTCTCTGAAAGCACTGCTAATTTGGTTTCAGTGAGCAAGGTTCAGGTTGATGGATACCTACAACTGCTACAAAGTATCTCAACCAAACAGTTGGCAAAAAATACTGGCGTCTCTCTTGGCCATCTCCTCTTCCTATAACTTGAGTTTCCTGAAAGATCACGCACAATTTTGGGTCTTTGTCTCTTTTATCACTAAATCTTTCCTGTTTTACTTTCAACAACATTACAATGCATTGGCCAATTTCTACCACCACACATCTGAGGAAAAAACATTTTAGGTAAAATCAGCATAAATTCTATAGTTGCCTTTTCTATAATTTAGTAATCCCCTAATCTGAACAAGGAACTGTCCTGAGTACTTTGCATATTGAGGCCTAGAAGTATTATTAAATAAACTATGTAGGGGGCGCCTGAGTGGCTCAGTTGGTTAAGCGACTGCCTTCGGCTCAGGTCATGATCCCGGACTCCCGGGATCGGGTCCCGCATCGGGCTCCCTGCTCGGCAGGGAGTCTGCTTCTCCCTCTGACCCTCTCCCCTCTCATGCTCTCTATCTCATTCTCTCTCTCAAATAAATAAATAAAATGTTAAAAATAAATAAATAAATAAATAAATAAACTATGTAGGGTCACGGGTTGAAATTCTGGTCTGACCACAAAAGCCTCACTTTCTCCATCATACCACATTTTTGTATTTAAAGGAGTGCATCAGTACTCATACAGGCCTCATTTGTTAAGTTAAATTCACCAATTTAATTAGTTCATGTGGCTTTCATACTTCCTTTAATCTCACATTCTATTTCTAGCTTTATTAGAAGGCAAAAAATACAGCAGAAAATAATTCTAATTTCCCACTTCCAATTTCTCTAAACCACAATAATTTTCCTTCCACAGGAAAATTTATATAGCTAATTCCATTTTCTCTAAGGTAAAGCTAAATAAAAGCTTTCAGCATGTTAAATATATATATTCCTAACCAATGATTCTCCCTACCTGTGCCAATGTGAATAATCTTTAGTTGTAAAGGATGTCAAAATAAGGACTCTTCCTATAAAAAGCCTGTTAGTTAGTTCCAGTAAATTTTGGTAAGCATGCAGTTATTTATTTTAAATTACTAGAACTGATCAAGATGTACACAAATGTAAATATGAAATTAGAACAGACATTGGTTCAATGCATAATTTACTATGGTTTAAATTTTATTTCTTGTTGGCATCCAAGCATTACATCACAAGAAATAGGAACCAAACCTTAGAAATAGGAAATCACTGCTCAAAATCCTATTTTCTACTAATAAGAACTAAACGGAAAACATACTGTTCTGTAACTCTAGAAACTTGAAAAGCTTAATAGACTGGAATGGGGAGGGGCTCAAAGCAAATTATTAGTACAAAGAAAGAGAATTAACTTCAATACTAGGTAAACTAATTATATTTATACAGACAGCCCATAACTTAGATGGTTCGACTTTAGGATGGTGCGAAAGCAGTACGTATTTAGCAGATCTCATACTTTGAATTTTGATCTCTCCCTTGGCTAGTGGCACATGGGACGCTACTCTCACGAGGCTGGGCAATGGCCACGAGCGGCAGCTCCCAGTCAGCCACGTGATCACGAGACAACTTATAAAACCATTCTGTTTTTCACTTTCAGTATAGTATTCAATAAATTACATAGACAGTCAATACTTTATTATAAAAGAGGCTTTGTGTTAGATTATTTTGCCCAATTGTAGACTAATGTAAATATTCTGAGCACATTTAAAGTAGGCTAGACTAAACTATGAGGGTTAGTAGGTTAAGTGTATTAAATGTATTTTCAACTTACAATATTTTCCATTTATGATTCATTTATCAGGATGTAACCCCATCATAAATTGGGTAAGATCTGTACGTCTATAACCATTTATACCTACCATATTCACATTGAATATAAATGCTCACTGGAATAAACAGCTGATAGTACAAATGAGGTAGTATTCACATCAGAATGCTAAAACAGACCAGAATAACATATATCAAATTATTTTAATTATTTCAGTGGAAAAAATAAACAAATGGGTGCATCCAACAAAAAACAGCTATAATTCCTCTTATTCTTATGAAAATCGTAATTTTAACAAGTCTTCAGTCTGAGAATAGAAATTCCTAAATCTATCTCAATGCTCAACTCTTAACAATGGATTTACAGGGCTATCAGTAATATCTGATAATTTTTAATCTTTAAGTTGCTTTGAGCTCAAGTAAATGCTCTATAGAATAAAGCTGATAGTGGTGATACAGTATTTGAGGAGAGACAATAGTATTTTAGTGTCTATCAATACCTTCCATAAATGCCTAAGTGGTGACTGGCCTAAAACGTGAAAGCCCTGAAGATTTAAAAACATATGTTTGTACATTTTACACACACACACACACACGTAACAAAAGTCAGCAACAACCATGATGAAGCAGAGAAACAGAAAATTTGGTCTCAGAATACTGCTCTGAAGATGCAAAGAAAAGAGCTGGTTAAATTAAATTTAGTAACATTGTTGAGCCTAAATTCTAGCAAGAGAGGAGATCAATTGAATAAATAAAAAGGGAACCTGGGGGATACCTAGAGACCAAAATAAGAGTTCTATTCACTGCTTAAATATTCTTCCTACGTGCAAGCATGTAATCCAACCCCTAAGGACCAAGAGAAATTATTCTCCTGGCCCACAGAGTCCTCACTAGGCTTAACATTTTGACAATACTCAAGACCTAACCACACCTACCTTCTTTCACTGCTAGTGTGAAAGACTACTGCCTATTTTACTGCAGAATGAAGACCATACAAAAAGAGATATACACCATGTTCAATAAGATGACACAGACTATATAAACATGGGTCGATTTAGTAGGTTTTATATTTTTCAATCTTCAGTTGTTCTAATAAATTGTATAATAAAAAACAAAAGCCCCGTGTCATCAGCTATGTGGTCCTGAATAATTTAATCCCTTTCATTTTCTTGGTTTCCTTACCTGTAAAATGAGAAAGTCAGAATAAACAACTAATAAGGTGCCCTGTCTGCACTTTTCAAGACTGTACGTATAGGGGTCAAGGCCAGGACTAAACCTAGCTGAACGTCAGAGCTCTCAGCCTCTCCCTTCACTGAGGTATACAGACCAACAAGGAGACCCAATGATGAAGCCACCACTGCTTCTGACTTCATGGAATTCATGGCTAGATACACATGTATATCCAGATACATATCTATATATCCACACAGACATCTATAGAAGATATATAGGTATCCTGACTCTTTTCCTAGCCTCTAAATTCCAGGAAGGCAGAAACAGTGGTGGCTTCATCACTGCGTCTCCTCGTTGACTCTGCACAGTTTGCAGAACAATGGAGTACCTCCACCTGAGAGGATTAGTAAAGCCCTCAAGGAAGACTAGGCCTTTGATTAGTATGACTTGAACAGAATGAATGGGAAGAAGGGGCATTCTAGACAGAAAAAAAACACAGCAAATGCAAAGAACGTTGAAGGAATGAGTCCTTCAATGTGGCTGGGGACAGAGTAATGAGAGATGGGATTATAAAGGTTGGGACTGAGCCAGGGAATGCCTTCTCAAAGTCCAGGATAGACAGTATGAACTTTTAAGTAAAGAGAAACCTCCTAAGTGCTATGATTACAGGCAGAGTTCAGGAAGATTAACTTGGCTGTGACACATAGGATTTAGTGGAAAAACCAGTGAAAGAGTCCTGGTGAGGAATTAGGAATACCCAGACGTGGATAAATAAATAAAACAGAGAAGATATTTCCACCATTCCTCCCACTACTTACCCATACAAGACTTTGAACCACATATAAAAGAAAACATTTGCGAATTTACTGTTTTTTAATATAAACCTGGCTCTCATCAAGTTATTTTACTACTTAAAACTGACAAAATAACTGTTTCAGAGTTGAAACGACCAGAAATGCATACGTAATATTTAATCTTGGCCAAAGTTTCAGACAGACACTTTCATACATTTGTACAATATTCTGTACCATCTTAAAAAATAATACTGTGTATCATCTTTCTGGAGGGCAATTTTGCACCATGACCCAAAAGCCTAAATACTGTAACCCAGCAATTTGGAAATTATCAGGATAAAAACAAAGATTTATATTCATTTTAACACTGTTTATACTTGCAAAAACATTAGGAATAACAAATTTTTAACTAGATGGGATGTATTTATGTATATATAAATATATATACATTTTTGTAGGAGATTTAGGTGTCTTGAAGACGAAAACTTTTGCTTCACATGGAGTGGTTTTGTTCTGATGTATTAATTTTAATGGTGTGTATGTGTGTGTGTGTGTGTGTGTGTGTGTATGTTGAGGGGGTCATATGGTACGTTTTGTTCTGTAGTCTTTCACTAAATGGGGAAATGCCTTTTATTTAAAATATATTCTACATTGTTTTAATGGCTAATGGCTATATCATTCTAAGTATGTACTATTAATTCCATTGCTCAATCTTCATACTACACAGCTTATCTGTAGTATTTAACCATTCAATTCCCAATTCTTTATCATTAAACTTGTCATTTCTCTGAGCTTCACAGAAGTTCTATAGTCACTTCAAATCTGAAGCTTCTAAAACCGAACTTGGCATCATTTCTGCCGATTCCTACTGATACTGAAAAGCTCTAGCACTTCCAATGTCCCATTCCAATGGAAATCATGTTGTCCTCCGAGTCCCTCCCTCATCCTAGTCCCACAAATCTATGCCAAATGTCAAGTATTTGAGTTTCTCAAATCTGTCACTTCCTTTTCATGCCTATTTTCAGGCCAAGTTCAGTCACTATTTGCTTTAAATCTGGGCACAAATACAGTCTTCCTAACGGCCTCTACGTTCTCCTCGAATTTCTCTTTTTTTTTTTTTTTTTAAAGATTTTATTTATTTGACAGAGAGAGGCACAGTGAGAGAGGGAACACAAGCAGGGGGTGCGGGAGACGGAGGAGCAGGCTCCCCGCCGAGCAGGGAGCCTGATGCGGGGCTCGATCCCAGGACCCTGGGACCATGACCTGAGCCGAAGGCAGACGCTTAACGACTGAGCCACCCAGGCGCCCCTCCTCGAATTTCTCTTACACAGCACCCCCAAACCAGTCTTTCAAACCTGTTGTCATTTTATCACTCCTGACTTTAAAACTTCCAAAAGCTCTTTATTTCCTTCCTGGTAAAATCCAAAAGCCAATGTCTTCTGCAATCTGGCCCAAGGTATCTTCTCATAAAACCAGACAACCTCAAAACTGGAAGCCTAGAAATCATCCAAATGAGGAAACTGAATGAAGACCCAAAAGGGTAAGTTTCTTACTATGGCCAAAATTAAGTTACCAAACCAGAAACTTAAAAACCTAAATCAGTATTTCCTAAATTTGCCTGATAGTAACACAAATGACACCAAGATGTTTAATATACAGATGGCCAGGCCCTTCCGCTGTAAATCCTGTAAATATACAGGAATCTGTATATTTAAGAAGCACTAGGTGATGCTCATCTTCAAGGAAGTTTGAGGAAACCTGACCCAGATCTTGCAAATCTTCTATATTCTTTGACCATGTCGATCTATCTTTCAACTGCTGTCTTATACTCTGTTCTATCCAAAAAGCTCTACTCACTGTCTCAATTATACCTTGTTTAGAGGTTATATCATGCTCCCACCCTACCCAAACCTCCAAACTTTCCCATTCCTTCCTATTCTAAGCTCTTCACAATCTTAAGCAATGCTTTCCATATAACTCCAATAATCAAGTACCATGTGGATTTCATTTGTTGCAATTATGCTGCTAAGAATGGAAAATCAAAGATAAAAACACATGTAAGAGAATACAAATTAATACTGGTTTTAGCCTGAAAGACAAAATGTCTTAAATACTAGTTAATCAGCAACAAAACAAAACAAGAAAAAACAAACTTTTTAAAACATTGAAATCAGAGTAGCTCTCACTTCTATTACACTATTGTACTTCACCATCGTTAGATGACTGTGTTTCAACCATGGCACTTAAGGTAAGGAGGTAACAGTAAGAAAAAGGGGGGGGGGGGGGCGCTAAGTTTTTTTTTTTTTTTAAGTATACCCAGAGTCTAGATCTGTTTCTCTTCTCTATCTGTCACACACTTCTAAAATGAAAAAACCTCATTTCCTCATAAAATCCGGAAAAACTCATTCCATGGCAGTTTCACCTCCTCAGTGATTTCCATTTAAGTCGTAATCTATAATCTAAAATGTTAATACTAAAATATAACTTCACCAATAAGTCAGAAAAATAGGTAACAAGCAAAAAAAACAGACAGACAGACAAAGACAAGCACTAAAATATTAGGCCATTCCATTTAACATACAATGTGAAGCTCCCCAGAGATAAATGTGACTTTATATTTAGTGCCTAAAAATAATCAAAATAAATTTCTGGCATAATATGGGCTATACTGGATCTTAATTGCTCCTGTCTCAAAATATCCCTCAATTAGTTCAGCAAATAAAAAACTTAAGATGTTATTAAATAGTCTAAGATTTAAATTATTAATACAGAACCTTAGTATCTGCAGAGTAGACCATGATGTAACTTTTACCCATTTTTAAAGCTTTTTTTATTGTATTGTTATCACTACTCTCAATTTTAATTATCAAACACTAGTGTTTCAATTCACCTTTCATTAGGTCAGAAGGATGAAGAAATAAAAGTCCTTCTCTTCATTAAATTCACATATAAAGAAACCATACAGGTAAAACTCCAAAGCTGTGTTTTCTGGTCTCTAAATTCTAACTATAAAAATCTTTGTCTCAATGTGAACTCAATCTCAAACTCACCTTTTCCCCACATTTATTTATTGAACCAATTTTTAAAAGGATGTTATGAATGTTACTGTAATTAGCTCCACATACTGCTTTTAGAAACATTATCACCAATTTTGCAAACAATTCTGCTATAGAAGGAAATAACATTTTTTTAAAAAAACTATAAAATTTAAATGTGGCCAGAAAAAAGAAAAAAACTGTGTAATGCCTACCTGGACTACTTAAAATAGCTCTATTTTTAAGACAATTTATTACAAGGGGTCAGATATATAGCTTACCACCTTCTCTTTTTTTTAAAAAAAAATGGCACATTTAACCATCTACATAAAATATTTTTAAAATATTCATTACAGTCAACATTTTAGCACTTATGGGCTTAAATTCTTACACAATGACCCACTGAGACTTGAAAGGATCTGCTGGGCTTTCAAGGGGGAGGAAAGGGGATCAGGATCAAGATCACTGATTGGTTATTACAAGGACAAAGGTTAGAGACTTAAATAGAGACATGCATTTAAAATTAGTGTGTATACAACTTAATGATTTCAAGATATACAAAAATATAATCTACTTAAAATGTGACTGGTAAAGACATTAAAGTTTCAATCAGATTTCCAAAGAAGAAACAAGCTTAATTGCAAACACAGTATCCTACTACCTACAAAAATCTTGGATAGAATTTCAACTACACCAAATCAGCTTTAAAAAAAATACTCCGTCACAGAAAATATGTCATTATGTAATACAAAGATAGCTGTGTGAATTTATCGCACCAAAGTGCCAACAAATGAAACTACACTGTTTACAACGTGCAAGATTAAAGAATAGAACCTAATCAACAATAGGATTGCAAAGCCTAAATCAAATGCCAGTGAAACAGAACAGCATGACATTTCCTCATACACAACCAAATATAAAAACATATGAAATAGCTGTTTTAATCTTTAACTTTTAAAGCTTTCATAGGCTCCATTTCCAATCCAAAATATATCTAAAATTGCAAAGCTTATTCATAGCAATATATTATTGGTCACATAAAAACACTGAATAGAAGATTAAAAAGCATATACCCTTATCCTTCCAATTTTTCTTCTGACAGTCCATCTCTTGTCACGATCTGCCCTCCAGATGCAATTATCAATTATGCATACCAACAGAAAAGCTGTAACTGCACAAATCTACCCTGTGAGACATGAAATACCGGTTCCTCAACCGAAGTCTGCAGTCTCTGCTGCACAACTGCAGCAGGACTGAAGTCACCTGACGTCTTCTGGGTGTGGAACAGTCTGACGCAGTGCAATCTGTAACTAGGCTGCTAATACTCAGGCACTACCGCCTTCCTCCTGTGTGTTTATTGTTCTAATCTTTTGCTTGTTGCTCATACCAAAGGGAGCTACTTCTGCAGGGGGAGGGGCAGGCTACCAAAGAAAGGCAAGAAATGAGAGCTGTTCTTTTGGCAGAGTTAACCACTGAATATATTTGAAATGCACTTACAGCCACATGCAATTTTTTTTTTTCATAGATGGGTGAATTATGCTGTTGGTTTCAGTTTCATTTAAAACTCTAAAATCAATAGTTACCTAATAAGATAAAAATGGACTGATCCAAAGAAGGGTAACAGCTTAAATTTCAAGCCTGAGAAACGCTGAATCTCTTCCTTCTTTCTCCTGAGTTTATTAAGGCTTAAAGCATTCAGCGTTTGCACCCTTATGAGGGTATGAGTGGAGAATCACAAAGTCAAATTATTAATATTTGCTGAATATATTCTACTTAAGGAAAAAAAGGTTTTATTCAATTTCAGGAGTCTCATCTTTCTAATGTAATGCTATTTCTTCTTTTACAATAATGGAAATCTAGACACTTAAAAATATATATTTATTCCTAATCATCACCTGCTACAACTCAATCTTTCAATAAATATCTATTAAACATTACTGCAGGTACTATTAATAGACTCTTAGCTTGAAGAGAAATATTCATGTGCTAATTATATCATTTGCCTTGGGAAAATGACATAAGACCAAACCAAAATTTTACTGATAAACACAAAAACAAATCTATGTATAGGACTTCCAAAATTTTTGCTCAACTTTCCTAAAACTGGCATTCATTCCAGTGCAGAATGTCTTTACTAATGTTCCACAACTGGTTTAACTGATGCAAGCATTCAACGAAGCTATAGAGGCAATATTTAATGACAAATCAGCTAAAATGTTCTAAAGTGTGTGATAGGATAAAGTATTATAAGATATATGGCCTATGTATAGAAGTACATACTTCTGAAGATGATATAGCTACACTGAAATTGGCGTATTTTCTGGAACTTGCTATAAAATTCTGCAAAATCCTTAGAATCAGAAGTAGTCTGGTCAATGACTCAGTTCTTTCCTATCTGCCTTTCTAACTCCATACATAAATAAGGCAAAGCAATTTTTAAAGAGAGTCTACTATTCGATGCTCAAAAGTTAGTATCTAACTTAAAATTTTATTCACTGGACTCGTGTACAATGTGGTATTTGAGAACCCTGTCGCAAAGTCAAACAATGGCTGAAAAAGTCTGGCTTCTCCACACAGTACTTTGAAATCTCAAACTATTCAGTTAAGTATGAAATATTTCCAAAATACTATCTCTAAAAATGAATCCCTTGAAACTGCAAAGACATGTAAATACGTTAGCATTAGAATAAAGCACTCAAAAACAGTGCCCAAACGCTGCTTTCAAGACAGAGATTACTGCACAAATAGGAGAGAAAAAAAAGATTTCTTGAGACAAAGGTATTTGCTATTTATCCTATTCATATCTACTGGTGCTTGATTTGATTCAAAACATTTAAAAATAGTTTCAGAGAGCAAGAACGTGTGATAATAATAACCATTCATCTAAACATTAAATACATTTAAAAGCTCCTGGCAGATTTAAAAGTCAAAGTAGGAGCCCTGAAATTTGATCTTACATACTGATACCTAATTCTTTAATTTTTAGGGTCTTTGCATTTGAAACTACTAAGTTTGCAGGAAAAACTAACTCATATAAATCAACTGACATTTTGCCCATTTCTTTCTTAAAAAGTTTTAAAGGGGTTATGTTGAGTTTGGTTAGCTAAGCAAGAGAAGTACCGAAATTTAAAAACCCGGTAATACAAATCTGTTAAAAACATAAAGCCATATGAGCTATGCTTTTAGTGAGGATCAAATGAATTAGCATACGCAAGGCCTTAGGACAGTCCCTGACAAAAAGTGGGCCCTATATAAGTCCTAGCTATTTAACACTATTATTATGCTACAAATAACAATCAAGCTAGTAGGAGATAAGGTACATAACACATCTAAGAAAGCGCATATATGAAGCCATTCAATTCTAGGGAATAACCCAATCCTTTCTAAACAAGTACAAGAATACACACACACACACACACACACACACACACACACACATTATTGTGCTTTGCTATACAGTTCCATTATACTCCAGCTCAGAAAAATTTATACATGGACAGTTTATAGGTCCTACTCCACATTAAATCTCAACATATCAAAGGACATAAATCTGTTAAAAACTTACCTTCATTTATTTTGTTTTCCTTCAAATACTTAATATTTTGTTTAAAAAATGAACTCTTTCAAGGACAATTTTCAAATAGAACACACATCCCAACTTGTAAAACAGCACTTTGAATATTTGGGACAGGAACCGATTTTTACCTGAAAAGTAAAAGCTTCCAAAGGAGGAGACCACAGAAGATTGGGGAGGGTGGGTGACGGAAGACATTCTCCTTTTTAAAATGCAAAATTAGCCTTACACAGAACTTTTGAAATAAATTTTCCAGAGTTCATGTTTGGCGACTTCCCACTCCTCAATATCCACATCCCCAGTAGACAAAGCATGACAAAAACAAAGAAAACCTCCCAAGCATAACCCTAACTCCTTTCCAAAGGGTACCATGCTCTAAAATCACCTACACTCTCTAGATTTTTCTTCTCCTATCTCAAATCAAAACTCTCATTTTCTTAGCACACTTAACCTCAGTAGTAGGAAAATCATGTGATTAAGTCAATTCCTACTAAAGAATAAAAAAAATTCCTTTCTCTATAACCTTCTCATGGAGAGAGAGAGAGAGAGAGAGAGAGAGAGAGAGAGAGAGAGAGAGAGAGAGAGTAAATAGCAGGATTTCAGACTGAAGACTGTACTTTGGAACAGGCAGCAATATGTAAGCTGTAAGTCCGCTCCAGCCAGCCTTCCCAAGATATTCCTCCTTTCCCATTTCTTTCCTTCCACCTCTTCTGAACCCCAGAAAAATTCAAGTTTTTGTTTGTTTTCTTTACAATATTTAGAAATCAAGGGAAATAAATGAAAAAGAGGTGGTCATTTGGATTTAAATAGTCTCTAAGTTGGGGAATGCTAGTGTACAATTCTTCATAGCTAAAATAAATACTTCTATTTTCTGGAAACAGAAAACAAGAATCTTTGTTTTTAAATAATTATAGTTACACAGGAGTTTTAAACTTATTTCAATATTTAATTATCCTGAGCTATATACAAAAATATAAAACTAAACATATGTCTCATTACTGAAAGGTATTAAACAATGCTGTTTAATACCACAAGCTGTACTATAATGCCCTCTATGGACTAAATTATAGCACTTCAACATTAACTATTAAATTGAATCTGAAGACATGGAGAAACCTTGGTCTAGAAAATGAATGGAACACAAGTTCAAATGGCAAAAAAATAAGAGTATTTTAAAGTCTATAAACAATTTCATATAAGTGGGGCTAAAAACAAATACTAAAATCCATAGAAAAACTGAAAGTGATATACTACTCACTAAGAACTAAATAAAGGCTGGCTTCACGTATTATAATCTAAAATAAATATACATATTCCAAAAGATCCAAAACAGTTTAAAATTCAGAATCAAAAAATTAATAGTCACTAGGCTCTGAACAGATCTTGTAAAACTTATAAATTTTCACCAAACTACACGGGTTTGGGGGAATCTTTAAGGTCATTCCATGTTTAAAATAACATGACTCAAGCATTTGTCTGATTCAGTACAATGTGTCAAAACCCTTCTATAAAGTCATTTTTAAAGTCATTTGTTAATGTAAAGCAAATATCCACAACTCACTAAATTTCTCTGGTCATCTGAATTTATTTCCTACAGTCAATTATAAAGCATTCTGTAGACCTATTTTCTATATACAACACTAGATGGCACCAACACCCATCCAGTAGATTGCTAATTCTGGGCATGCAGTCCAACAAAAACTGTGTTCCCAATTTTCTGAGTCTTTCCGTCTGATACTAGGGAACTAGAGATCAGAATATGATGGCAGTAGAAAAAACAACTCCACCACCAAGAAAGCATGTGATCTCTGACCAGAATTCAAAATCAATTGTAAATAGCTAAGAATCAGCTATAAAAATAAAGTAATAGATACATACATACATATTTTCCTTTGTGAAAACTGAAAATGTCCATTAAAATGTATAGTAAAATAAAAATTGTTCTGAAAACTATAACATAAAAGGAGCTGTCATCCTTTGTAAAGAACTCTCAAAAAATCAGAAACAGATGAACATCTAAATTTAAAAATGGGCAAAGGGTATGAACAGGCAATTCACAAAAGAAATAAAAATAGCCAATAAATACATGGAACATGTTTACTTTCACTAATAATCAAAAATCAAAACTGCAAGATACCACTTCATCCTACCAAACTGGTAAAGGTTTTTTTTATTTGTTTGTTTTTTAAGTGTCAAATACAGGCTGTCTGGAAGGATACCTAAGAAATAAGTCATATATCAGGACTCTGAAGGTGTATGAGGTGACTAGTTGAGACAGGAAGAAGACTTACTGTCATTGTGCTCTTTGAATTTTGTATAATGTGGAATATTACCTAATGAGCAAAAGAATAAATAATATCAATTGTTGGTGATAATAGAGAAATGGGTATTTTCTTTTTTAGAGAGGGGAAAAATCAGTACAACTTTTCTGACAGCCAATTTTTGTCAAAACTCTTAAAAATGCTCATACTCATTTACCTAGGGTTTATTTCTAGTAATTTGTGGAAAAAAGTAATTCAGATATGTAAAACATATTTAAATATAAAGAGGTCAATGACAGCATTATTTATAAATTAAAAAGTCAGAAGCCATCTAAGAATCCAACAATAACAAACTAATTAAATTATATGCAATACCAAGGAACACTAAACATTAAAAAATCATGCAGCAGCAGAATGACATGAAAATGTCAGCATTATATAAGATACTGCTAATTTTTTTTAAAGCTACAAACCATGTGTAGACTATGATCCCAATTTGGCAAAACACTTACTTTTTCACTCCATCATAAAGTATCCATACGCACAGAAAACAGACTAGAAGAATATATTCTAAAATATTAACAATTATGTCTGGGCTATATGATTACAAATTTTTCTCATCTCAATAGTTTTCTCTACTTCTCATATTTGTACAATGAGCATGTATTACTGCAGACTGTTTATGTACTGTTGGTCCTGATAGCAGGTCCTTCAGATAAATTCTGACTACTGAAAGTACTGAAGCTCAAAGAGATTAAAACATCTGCCCAAGGTCATACAGCTAATCACTGATAAATCCAGGATTAGAACTCAGGTCTATAAGATGCCCAAAATGAAGTTCTTTCAACCACACTATATTTAATGTTATCTAACTTTTATGGTACATATTTCATAATTGCTAATTATGAAATATATTCTTATATATTATTTTTGGTACATATAGTACCAAAAATATGGTACATATTTCATAATTATTTCAATCTGTATTGGGCCCATAGTAAGCACTAAATAAATCCCCATTAATCTGACATTTACATCACATTTAATATAATTGATTGTTTTATTAACAACAGTCCATCTCTAATTTAGCTATATTGTAAATTTACTAACAGATTTCCAGTTAAAGGTATTTCTACTCAATTTGTTAGATTAAGCATTTTAATTTTTCAGGGTACTTAAATTTCTTACTTTTATCAGATTAACTGCTCAGTGTCATAAAGTCCAACTAATAATTATCAAAGAGTGTCCTAAATATGCTCCCTAAAAATACATTTTAACCAAAATATCAAACCTTAATATCTTAATGCTTTACAGAGACATTTCAAAGGCTATATAGTAAATTTGGAAAAATGTTTTAAGTCATTAACACTATCTTAAGAAAGCTCTTATTCATGAACACATTTAACAAGCACATATAAATTTGCAAAGGATCATTTTCAATTCTTTACCTGGATAAATGGGCCCTTTTTAAGTGAGTCTTTTATTAAAATGGCAATACTACTTGGTTATTCTTAGATATCACACAGTTTAAGTATAATGAATGAACAATCAAGTTGGTGGTGGTTTACACTTCATTCACCAATAGTTCCAACAAGTCAGGAAAACACAATCTATACTCATTTACGAACAGAAAATATTCCGTGCATTATTGGCAAACCAAGCAACCAACAAACATATTAAGCAATCACTATCGTTAAGTGAAGATCTAAGTGGTTTGATGAAGAGACATTATTAGTACCTTTCTTTACCAATAGCTTACCAACAACATAGACAGCAGTTGTTCACACAAGAGGGTTATTCAGTCTCCACATGGAAGCAAAAGTATTACCTTCATTTTGATATCCCTACATACGGAAAACCATGCAAGAAAATGTACACGATAAACAACTTTCTTGACTTTTTAAAAATATCTTACGTTAGTTAATGCCTCAACACAACAGGTATGTAATAAAAGAAAAGCAACCTTGGTTGCCTGCTAAATTTAGGACTAACCATTCATTCCAAAATGGAAAACAACTGAGAGGGGACAAAACCTAAGTTGGAATCCCAGTTCTTCACCTGCTGGGAAAAAGATCTTCTTCCTTGTGGAATTAAGTGAGAATATAAATAAGAAAGTTAGCCCAATGTCTGCAACACAGAAGTTCAAAACTATTGTGCTTACTATATAATTTGCTAAGTAACCTTGCGAAACAAGACTAAGTCCCAAAGTTAGGTACTGTCATCCATAAAATGGTTCCTTCTTTCAGATTATGGAGGAGACTAAATATGTGGAACTGCTTCATGTTTAGGAGATTTCCCAAAAATAGCGGTCTCCCCTTTCCAGGTAAAATGGTAAGTATTCAGTTTCTATTCTGTCTTTCAAAAGTCTCAATTTAAAAACCTCCAAAATAGAAAGAAAACCTAAAACTGAAAGCAAATTGAAACAAATTAATCTAACTATATTTCAAATGAGTATTATAACCACACTAAGGTTGGGGAAGAGAAAAGGAAGAGGAAAGAAAAAAACTAATTCAAGTAACTTGTACTTGATTATATACATTCAATCTTGGGAGGGTTGGAGTGGTAGATTTGCAAAATAATCCTCAATTTATTTTACCGTGTCTATCAGAATCATATTAGAAAACATTCTAAAACTATTTAGAATTAGAGGATTAAGCAAATGAGTAAATGTATTGATAGTGTTAGCAGCCACGTTCTCATTACAGAAGGAGCATACAAATATGAAATGAAGGAAGAAAGAAAGAATCTTCTGGGAATGGATCAGAATTGGAGGTATCTGTGTGAACTCATGATTTCAAATACACGTATGTGTATGCGCTTAGGTTTATTTGTATGTATTTTATGTTTGTATATAAGCATTTCCTACCTCTGTCCACTGAAAGGCTAGAATGGGAAGACCTCAAGGAGGCAAGGAGTACAACTAGGGTCCAACTCTTGATCTCTAATACTATTCCCATGAATAATGGGTATCTTCAGATATGATACCATGAGAGAGGTAGGGGGTACTACACCATCTTCATTTTGGCCATGAATCCATAATCTCAATCTAATCACTGAGAAACAGCAGACAAATCCAAAATCAGAATGTTCTATTGAAAAGGGAGAGAGGGAAGGGCCTATGTTCTTCAAAACTGTTAATGTCATAAGAGATAAATACTAGAAATGTAACAGATAAAAGAAGCCAAAAACAACATGACAACTAAAAGCAAATTTTGGCCCTAGATTGGATCTTGTAGGAGAGGACACATTATTGGGTTAAAGGTCACATTAGAATATGGATGGTAGATTAGAAAAAAGTACTTCATCAATGTAAATTTATGAAATTAACGGCTATACTGAGGTTATGTAAGAAAATACCCTTTCTGAAGAATTTAGGGATAAAACAGTGTATATAACTTACTGTCAAATGGTTCAGGAAAAATAAGGATGTATTTAGGTATCCATATCTAGTTATTTATAAAGGAGGTCATAAATGATAAAGCAAATGGGGAAAATGTTAATAGATTAAATTTAGATGAAGACAGTAAGATGTTCTTTGCACTATTTTTATTTTTGCTATTAAGTTTGATGTTACTTCCAAATAAGTTTATTTTTAAAAAGCAACCATCCTTTAAAAAAAAATTCTCCTAAATACCATTGTTTATTTCAAGTCTACTTAATTCCAGTCACAGAAAATTTAGCATCTAATGTATCATAAACCCTTCTTTCGCATAGATTGGTTTTTCAGTTTAGTTCTCACAAAAATCTAAATGTTTCTTTTCACTTTGTCACCCACGGCCAGTCTGCAAATCCACTATGTCCTTAGATGCAAGTGAGTAGGTTTCTACAAACTGACCATAATATCCATACACATACGCCTGCCCCAAATACACCAAAACAGAACCTCAAACTTTTTAATCATATTTTATATAAATGAATAGTCCTATGTGTCTACTCACATTTGCTATCTGTAACTTCCAAAGAATCTTCTGTTCTGCAAAGCCACTCCTAATATCCCAAGGAAGAGCTAGCCTCTCTGTACCTTATTATGTGTTGGTGATCTTCTACTTCCAATCATTATACACTTATATTCCTAACCTGACATTCCTACACCAAACTTCCATGCCATCATCTAAGGAAAGCATTTCAATTGTCATGTGGTAGTGCTGCCTGTTAACTATTCTTTTCAGAAGTTTCACTATCTTGGTCTATATACAGTAGTATAAGTGTACACAATTATTGGAATATTTTATCTTCTACCTGTTGTTTTATTTTTAAAATGAGTGAAAAGTAAAAAATGTAAGTGCCAATAATAATCACAGTATATTTTAAATAAAAATAGAAACCATAAATCTTTAGCCACAGATTTTTTTAAGTAAAGAAAGAACATATGAAATGCTGAGCCTAGATCAAAACCTGCCTCTAAACAATGAAATACAGTTAAAGAAAAAAACAGAATAAATGTTCTTAATTTTGACCTGAGAAAAATCAGTATTTACATTTTATTATTAAAAATAGTTTGATAAAATTCCTTTATCAAGGGAGAAGAGGGAGAGTAGCATTCATTTTTTTATGACAAATTTTATCCAAAAATATCAGTAAGGCATCAAAGGCTACATCATACTATCTTGCTCATCCTCCTTACAAAATTAGCCTTTCTTCCCAAAATTAAAATTGAATTCTGCCAACAAATGTCATTTTAAGAAAACAAGGAGAATAAATTGAATAATAAATTATCTGAGGAAATTAATATTTTGTTATTTACCATTTATTAATGCTTTAATGTTTAAATGTATCTTCAGTAATATGACACCAAAATTTTAACACACACCTAAGTATATCACAATTAGGGATGATATGTAATTTTTAGCCATCTGAGAATACAACCGCCCTAATGTTCTTAATAGTCTCTTGCTACCCTTTGGTACATTTGACTTCAGTACACTTAACCATGGTTTTTCGAAGATGGGGAAGCACTTGTACCCTTATAACACATGTTACAATGTTTAGCCATGTCCTTACCAGCCTGTTTCCACCAGCTGACTGAAAGTTGCCTGAGGGCAAGACACTGTCTTAGTCCTCATTTTCCTCCACACCTCCTCCAAAAAACTGGTACAATGCTTGTTATAAAGCACCGTAAAGCAACTATCCACTGCTTAAAACAAATGCCTATTAAAATTAAAGTCAAAGAAACCATTAAGTCACAAGGACCTAATTCAATCCCTTTCTTCTTACAGAGAAAGGAAATTTATTTCTAGAGAGATAAAGTGGTTGTCAGTGGTACAGCCGAGACTAGAACTCACATCACCCACAGTGTTATTACACCACAATGGGTCTCCTTTGCATGACTTCTGTAGCATACATATACTGGGTGTATCCAAAGAGTTTTCTATTCATTAGTGAGCTGCTAGGACACTTAATTAAAAAAAAAAAAAAGATTGAGTAAAAGAAGCATGAGTTAAGTTTTCTCAGAGAAAAGACTTCAATGACTATTTTCTAAAGAGAAATGCTCAACAACTACTTTGACTTCCTTCTTCAACCATCCCTACTTAGGCTTCAAAGGCACTGCCCTCGGGGCGCCTGGGTGGCTCAGTCATTGAGCGTCTGCCTTCCTTGAGCTCAGGTCATGATCCCAGGGTCCTGGGATGGAGCCCTGCATCCAGCTCGCTGCTCAGCGGGAAACCAACCTGCTTCTCCCTCTCCCACTCCCCCTGCTTGTGTTCCTGCTGTCGTTCTCTCTCTCTCTGCCAAATAAATAAATAAAATCTTAAAAAAAAAAAAAAGACACTGCCTTCTTCCTTTACTTAATTCTAAACTTTTAGGCTATAATCGGTACAGGCCAACATCCCTAGGTTTAGTAAAAATCAACCCAAGGAACTACTGACTCCGGAGTGCTCCAATCTACTAGGGGATTGCTAACAGTAAGTTCTGGGAGGCAATGTTGGGTAGAGAAAGTGGGATTTCACCGGTTCACCAGCTGTTACAAACCATTGCTCACATCACTGTTTATCTGTGGTCTTCACCCACACTATATCATTACCATGCTGCTCTGGGATTCTCAGAGTCTTCTTTCTACCATTGTCTCCTAAGCCATTTTATCGTGCTGTTTAAAAAACCCCATTCCAGGCACGCCTAGGCGGCTCAGGCGGCTCAGTCAGCATGACTCTGGATTTCAGCTCAGGTCGTGATCTCAGGGTTGTGAGAAGGAGCCCTGCATCTGGCTCCAACTCAGGGCAGAGTCTGCTTGATATTCTCTCTCTCTCCCTCTCCTTCTGCCCCTCCCCGTGTTCTTGGTCTCTCCAAAATAAATAACTCTTTAAAAAAAATATCTATTCCACTGTGAACTGTCTCCCCTAATCTTCAGCTTCTTTGCTGAATATTCCTGCCACTACATCCTTTCACTAAAACCCGGCTCTTCCTTGAGGATACTGCTTTCCCCATGTAACCTAAATGGGGGCTGTTTATTCTCTTCTACTTGCACACTCGAGGGAGGAGGAGAGAGGTCAGTACCCTTCTTAGCTCCCCAGTGCTGCTTCAAGACTATCTCGGAGGCCTTGGGCAAAAGTCCTAGTTATTCAGCCCTGACGTTCTCTATCTGCTTACTGCCTCCATCTACCATCCTGCCAGCTGACCCACTTGCCCTTTTACCAAAGTCTTGTGTCCCTAACTTCTAATCTTTTCTACCCCAAGTCTTGCCATCATCCTGGGTGACTTGATGAGAGCAATCCAACCTCTCAGCCTCATGGTTCACTTGACCTTAGCTCTAGCAACCTTCACCCCACTCAACTACAGCCCTTGCCTCATGGCCAAACTTTGGCCATGATAATCCATCTGGAATTGTAAGTTCAACATCCAACCAACAAATACACATGCACAATCCTACTTTGACCACAACCTTCAACTATTCTGGTGTTCATATTTTTATTCTTTTTACCCTTAGTTCTTAGATCTAATTTGGACCACAAGTTCTGTGACCTTCTATTTGCCTATCAACTCCCCCTGCGCTCTTCTTTACATTCTTCAACTTAGATGCCACAGTCCATCCCGTCAAACCACTATTACCTTCAATTCCTTTGATTCACTGTCCTTTCACTGGGCCAGACCCCTCTTGCAAAACACAAGCGTGAATCAATATAAGCATCCGCCTTCCCTGAACCTATACCCAAGATGTTAGGCACAATTGAAGAAAAATCATCCTGTCATACAGACTACCCTTCAATCTTGACTGGACTCTTGATACAAGGCCTTTGTTTCCCTAGTCGGACCTCTTCCACCCAGGCATGTTCCAGTTCATTCTCAGCAATTGACCTAACATACCACTTTAAAGAATAAACATAAACCATCACACTCTTCCCTCAACTTCCAGCCATGAAACTAGCAGGAACAACACCCACACTTTCCCTTCCATTCACTACAATCAGTGTCTTCCAAAATTGTTCCTTTTCTAAATGCCAATTCCTCCACCTGAATTCTAGATCTTATCCCATCCCATCCCATCCCTTCCTGACTTTCTACTAGCACCTTTATTTAGACTTTCACTCCCATCTTTAAGAAAACAAAAAGGCCCTTCCTCAACTCTATCCTCTACCGTATTCTTGCTATCATTCTTTCTCCAAGATCTTAAACTTTTTTTTTTTAGAAAGAGAGCACAAGAGCAAATGAGGGGGAAGGGCAGAGGGAAAGAGAGAATCTCAAGCAGGTGCTGAGCGAGGCTCCATCTCACAACCCTGAGATCATGACCCAAGCTGAAATCAAGAGTTGGATGCCTAACCAACTGAGTCACCCAGGCACCCCATGATCTCAAACTTCTTAAAAATTATCAACATTTAGTATCCATTTACTCAAGTCTCCTTCACTCCTCACCCCTAGCCCTGCCCACCCACACCACCTTGCCATTGTTATGCCAACACCTTCCCCACTTTTTGACAAATTCTCGTTCCTTATCTTAACCAAGCTCTCTGGCATTTGATAATGCTGACCAATTTTTCCACCTTTAAAGCTTCCCCTTTTCTTGGCTCTCCCTAGTTGATATCTGTGGCTTTAATTATGGTCTCTGAGCCCATGATAAATATACACATACAGCCAAGGTGTCTCTCAAAAGCTTCATATGTATAACATCCATCACTTCTTGAAGGTCTCATAGTTACTTTAATACCAAAATATTCAAAACTGAATGTATCTTCTCTCTTTAAACCCATTTTATTCTCTCATGTTCCCTAACTCAGTTTCTCATACTGCCATACATGTATTTGAAAACACAAGGAACTCAGGGTTCCTGGAGTCATCTTTAACTTCTTCCCTTACCCTTCATGTCCATATCCAATCAAACATCAAGTCCTATGTCTCCATGCTCATCCCACTGCCTTAACAGTCATAATCTCCTCTTTCTTAGATTATAGCAACAATCTCTAACCTGGTTTCTCTGCCACCGGTACTATCCGTCTCCAAACCCTTAGTATACTCAATAAATAGTAATCACTACACATTTTTATAGAAAACACAGCTAAATTAGAATGCTAAATAAAAAACACATGTGCAAATCACTCTACACACATCAAGTGTGTGGGAAATGTAGTGTTAAAAGACAAAATGACAATCCCTACTTTTCAGAAGAATTCATAACAGCATACCTCAACTTATACTTTTCAACAAAATGTCTGCTACTCAATATTCTTAACTCTATACCTATTACTGGAAAATACAGCAGTATAGTGAAATACTGGAGACATGTTACAGAAATGTGCTTTCATAAAAATTTAAAATGAAGTAATTTCTGGGAAAAAATAGTAAATACATCTGAAAATATTTTGTTTTAATACCTCTCACTCTTCGTGCTATGAGGAAATACTGAAGGAAAAGAAAAGAAAGAAAGACATGAGGCCAATTCTAATATAATCTTCTAGTTACACAGTGTAACATAAAAAGGAGCGATGAATAATTGTGTGGAAAAAAGTAACAAACTACAGAAATGATTCCTGAAAGTATAGTCTTTGTGTGGAAAAAAGTTACAAGCAAGGGCGAGTAATGAAGAGTTTAAAAAAAAAAAAAAAGCACTAAAACTTCTGGAGACAGTAGAAAAGAATTCTTATCAATGTGATATATTAGAGACTCTAAATATAATATACTACGGAAAATGTAGTGGAATGCTCCATGACCAGTCAAAAGGTGGTAAGAAAGTACAAAACAATGTATGGACTGATTACCTGAAGTTTTACTCAGCTCTGCTGAAAATATAGCAGATGGTGATCTGTTCTCTCGCTCTGTATCAGAAGGGGTTTTTTTCTCAGCTTCTTTCACAAGAACTGTGGGTTTGACTATACTGCCTATTTTTGTTTGAGTGGCCAAAGCAGAAACATCTGGAGGCAGTAAGGGCACCTTCAAGATATCAGACCTATCTTTGGAGAGTTCATCTGGGACATGGACTTTATCTTCATCTTTAGGTTGTACATTCTTGAAAGAAAGGTCGTGAGGTAACTCTGAGCAAGGTAATGACCCAGCTTCATCCTGGACATTAGCAATCTCACTTTTGTGGGATACTTCTAGATCAGTGTGTTCCCCAGTTAATTTAGCAGAAGAATCAGTTTTAGAACTGACAAATGTAGGGAACTCATCTATAATCTCAATTGGAGATGAATCTGAGAATGTTTCACTCTCCCTTACTTTTGCTTCCTTTCCAATAAATAAGCCATCATCTGAATAAACTGCAGTACTGAGCTCCTTCATCTGCAAAGGAATTTTCTCCTTTTGGGTCAATGTTGAAACTTCATCAGGTGATAAGGTATCTTTTGTGGTATCTAAATTGGGCTGAAAAGATTCCAAATACGGCTTTCCCCCCTCAGGTGGTAGTGAAGCACTGAGTTTTTCCTTATTTTCATGTTCTATCATCGACTGAGAAGTTGTTTCCATGAGATTTTCGTTCACAAGTATCACAGCTTCATCTTGTTTTTGTGGAACTTCAGGTATTGAATCATCACTAAATAAGTCCACTGGTTCAGAATCAGGTGAGGAATCCTCAACTAACTCAGAATGATCAGCCACTGACTGTGCAACTTTTGCTATTTCTGAGTAATCAGAGAAATCTGAAGATGGTTCAGTAGAGAGTTTCGTTTCTTTAATTAAATCACATGCAATAGATATATAAGGAGCTTCTGTTTCTTGAGCAGCTACATTAATACTTTCAGCCTCTTTCATTTCTTCCTTTATTCCTGATACATTTTTTAGTGATACATTCATGGCCTCTTCATATGGTGGGGGATTTTCAGGCTCAAGTTTTATGCTTTCATAATTAACTGAAGGAGGAGCTTCTAATTGTGGTGAACTGGGCTGCACTGCAGAAGCACCAGCACCAGGAACTACAGAATTTAATGGTGCTTCCATAACAATGTCAGGCAACACTGGTGAAGGAGTAGCTTCAGATTCTTCAAAAGATGGGCAAAGCTGTGCCGCCACAGGGTAGAGCGCCTCCTGCATAGTTTCTGATGTTTGAACCAAGTCCATTTTTGTTTCAAAAGCAATCTTTGTACCTGTAGCCTCACTCAATTCACTTTCACATGCTTCCTGTACTAAATCTGGGGTTAGACCCTCAGCCATGTTTGCCACTACTTCCTCAGTCACCTTTGACAAATTATCTGTTGTGACATAATCAGCCTCAGAATCCTGTGTTGTTACAAAGAAAGGGTTTGATGTTTTGGTACTAAAATTCTTCTCTGTTACAATTTGGGCCTTTTTTTCTTCTATCTTTTTTTCATCTGTCTTATTTTCTGAAGTATGATCTTCCAACAAAGGAAAAATGTTTGTCGAAAGGCTTTCGGCTGCTGTCGGGTTAAAGGGGGCACATGTGATATATGCTCCTGAACCATCTCTTACAGCTTCTGGTGTACTGGGAAAAGAAGTATCATCATTACTGCTTTCACTCTCTTTTTCATGATTTGTTTGCTCAGGGCTATCAGCAAAACATTTCTTATCCATTTTACTCTCTAACTTGCTCTCTATATTACCTCCAGCAGCCAACACATCACTATCTTGCTTCTGAGTATCTTTCACATCCCAAACTCGCTCAAATGGTTTGAAGTCTGCATATTCTTCCCTCATAGGAGCTTCTGCTGCAATTCCCTTTTCACTGAAACTGTCCTTTGTTTGTTCTGGAGACATAGCTTTGTCCTCTTCTTTAACTGATTTATTAGTAAGGGCTATGGGTAACTCTTGTTGATTACGAAGGATGTTATTACTAACTAAATCCTCTTTTTCATCTTTATTCTCTTCCCTAGGACTTGCAACTATTATGGCAGATTCTGCTTTTGGAGAGCCACTGAATGATAATCTCATTTCTGAGTATTCCAATTGTGAAAACTCTGTTAAATCTCTGTCTACAAATGGATTTTTTGCCTTCTCTGTGAACTCTTTAGAAGCTTCAGTTGAGGTTTCTTGAAGTGTTCCTCCAGTGGCTAATACTGGTAAATTACCAAGATATTCATGTTCTTTAAAAGAAGCAGCTGAGAGGGGAGACAGAGAAGGAAGAGAAGCAGTAGTTTCAAGCAGGACAGATGGAAAATCCTCTTGACCAGTGGAAACAGTGTTACCTGGCTGCTCCTTCAAGTCCATTATTTTTTCTGTGACCATGGACAGAAAGGAAAGTTAGAGAATGCCAGCGTTCTCAGAGTTAATGCAAGTTTTATGACAGATTCAAAATACTGTTAGTAAAGAGTTAATGTTAACTAAAATTGAATGTTAATAACAATAAATAATCAAGCAATCTTGAATCATTACTGAAAAAATTAAAGCTATTGTCAATAAAACGTGCATGGCTACAAAGGCAAATACATGCTATGAAAAGGCATAAATCAAGTCTCTGAGAAAAAAACCTCAAGTATAATCAACTGAGAAAAGCTACTTCCAACTAGTTTTAGAGGAAGACAAAAGAATTTTGAGAGGAGAGTTTGACAGTGCAGAAAAGACACTGAATAATTAAATGCCAAAGAGTGGCATTCATTTCTATGAAAGCCTTTCAGCTATAAGTAAGAAAGCCTTTCAGCTATAAGTAAACTGCATTTGGAAAAAAGGACTAGTCAATATATAAATGTAAATCAAGGGTCCAAGAATTCCTTACATATATCCAATTTATTAATCAGGTTCTGCCCATTTGTCTCTTGGACACAGCATATAAAATATAAATTTCAACTTTTTCAATAGACAAACATTCTTGGAACCATGCTAATTTTTAGTAAACTCAAACCACTCTGTACAGAGTTAATAAAACTAAAGAGTTAAAGTTAGAATACACAGAGGATAAAAGGCTAGCAGAAAGAACTTGCCTGCAGAGGAGTGTATCACAGGCTCAGATGCAGCAGGAAGAGCAAAAAGTGTCTCATCTGAAAAACAAATAGAATACAACCTCAGCAGAAATAAAGACAGAGTGTGAAGGAGACTAAAGGTAAGAGGAGCAAGCAAGGGTTCAGTTTGTAATGAGTTAACACAAAACTTGTACAAGAAAAAGCCAAGATGGAAAAGAAAAAGTAGTACTATCAGTAGTACCATTAATTCAGATTAAGTTATCATATATATTATAAAGATGATTAAATGATATCCATAGAACCTATCATTTCTCAAGAGGCAATAACATGTTTATGTTAAAGAAATTTCATAAACCAAAGTGGCTTTAAGATATTATTCTTCACAGTTAACACATGGCATCCAAACTTTTATTCACATTTTTCAGATAGGTAAATTTTTTGCCCTTATCAAAGCCAAAAACTTTAAAAAAATGTATTTGAATAAAATTAATAATTACTTTTGCTTAATCCTTTTTTATTAGCATATGTTCAGTTCAGAAGAACACTTTCAGAGAATCATGTTTTCTTATATTCCAGGTTGTCTATCTCTAAAGAAAAACATTCTAATAGTCACTGTACACTAGTATGTGAGGACATTAGTGCTATGTACCACTGTCCAAATTGCTAAGAAAACACTGTCATTAGGAAGATAATTATTATCATCAGCCTTGTTTTGTTTAAAATTAACATTGAGGGATACTCGTTATTCTTTTTTTTTTTTTTTTGAGAGAGAGCGCACACATTATTGAGGAGAGGGGCAGAGGGAGAGGAAGAATCTTAAGCAGGCTCTACACTCAGCACAGAGCCCAAAGCAGATCTCACGACCCTGAGATCATGACCTGAGCCAAAATCAAGAGTCCAATGCTGAATCCACTGAGCCACTCAGGCATCCCAAGGGATACTTGTTATTCTAAACGCTTTACATGCAGGAACTCATTTTATTCCCTACAACTCTATTGTTGTAAGTGGAGTTAATATCCCTGATTTTACAGGTTAAAAAAAAAAAAAACCCACCAAAAAACAACTGAGTCACAGAGGAATAACTCACTCAATACATAACTAGTGAGACTCCAGGCTATTCAACTCCAGAGCTCATTTTCTTAAGCACTACATCCTGTATGTTATGAACTGAATGTTTGTGTCCCCATCCCCCCAAATTCGTATGTTGAAGCCTTAATCTCCAATGTGATAGTATTTGGAAATGGGACCCGTTGGGAGGTCATTAGGATTACAGGAGATCATGACGGTGGGACCATGGTCTGATAGGGTTAGTGCCCTTATAAGAAAAGACACCAGAGAGCTTGCTTATGCCTCTGTGATGACACTTCCTCTACTTCCCCACTCCTCCTCTCCCTCTCTCTGAGCAACATTCAGAAGCCATGTGAGCACACAGTCACATGGCAGCCACCTATAAGCCAAGAAAAGAGACCTCAGAATGAAACCCACCCTGCCCAAATCTTGATCTTGGACTTCCGAGCCTCCAGAATTGGGAGAAATAAATTTCTGTTGTTGAAACCACCGAGTCTATGGTACTTTGGTGCGGCAGCCTGAGCCAACGAATACATTACATACTGGCATATTAAGCTTGCACAATGTCACTTTATATCTGCAGTTGGAAGATCTGGAGCTAAAGATCTTCTGTGGTTTACACCAGAGAAAGCCCTCTAGAAAAAGACAATTTGAAATAGCCCAAGGAATGACAGGAAGGTATTCCTTTGGTGCAGAAGACCTAATAAATCTGGGCATTTCTGTCTGGAAGGACAAGCTAGGCAAGGTTGATCAACAGAAAAAAACAGAGATGTGGCTATCGTGAACATGGACATGTCTTCCAAAGATACTCCCCTTAATGAGAGTTAAATTCACAATGTCATATAAATTTTAGATAAATCCATGTAGGGTATGATACCATATCTAAAAGATTCTTAGATGGGGTAATGAGGGGAAAATCCATGGTATGCATTTAAAAAGGTCTTCTTATAACCTAGAACACTAGGTTGGATAGGCAACTCATCCAAACCAATAAGCCAAACCACCTTATAAGATTTTATAAAACATACACATGTGTACACACTTTTTTAAAAATTTTTTTTATTTGAGAGAGAGAGAGAGAGCGCGCGAGCGTGTGTGAGTGGGGGGAGAAGAGGAGGGGGAGGGTCAAGCAGACTCTGCACTGAACTCAGAGCCTGATATGGGGCTTGATCTCGGGACCCTGAGATCATGACCTGAGCCAAAATCATGAGTCAGAGGCTCAACAGACTCAGCCACCCAGGCGCCCCAGGGTGTACACACTTCCGAAAGACAACTTACTATGTTATCTTCTTTGATACACAGTTTCTCTTTTGTAAAATGAGGGAATTTGAGAATTCCTTTTAGTTAAAATAATGTATTATAATCTTGTATAAAACTGAGATTTGGGGATCAAAGAACAGAACCAAATAATTACACAGCTGCTCCATCTAAATAAAAGGTAGCAACTCCTTAACAAAAAGGCTGTCTTTTTCATCTAGTTAATTAAAAGCCACTAATGCAGAGGCCAGTCTTCTTGGAAAGTGAACTCGAAACATGTTACTGTTAAAATTATGAGGGAAAACAAATTACAACTAGAATTGTGCCAAAAATTTTAAGTATTTTTTAAAATGTGTCCTTATTCCTATCTAATACCAGACTCTCTTTCAGAATGAAAACTATATTCCTGGCACTTGGTCAAATGACAAAATTTACAAATTGGTATTTCAAATATTCATTAATTTTGAAAAAAGAAAAATCATAAATTTAGATTCAGTCCAAAATTAACCATGAAACAAGTATTGCATTTCTAAAAGCACTTAGAAAAAAATATCCAGAAGAGGTCACTACCATTTGGCCCTCAAGAATAGAGTTGCTGTCACTCCTCCTAAAGTTATCATGGGATCAAACTGCCTGGGTTCAAATCCCAGATTCATCACTTAAAACTGTGTGACCCTGAGAAAAATATTACTTATCCCTTCTGTGCCTCATTTCCTCATTTTTTTAAATATTTTATTTATTTATTTGACACAGAGAGACATATCAAGAGCAGGAACACAAGCAGGGGGCATGGGAGAGGGAGAAGCAGGCTTCCCGCAGAGCAGGGAACCCGATGTGGGACTCGATCCCAGGACCCTGGGATCATGACCTGAGCCGAAGGCAGACGCTTAATGACTTGAGCCACCCAGGCGTCCTGTCATTTCCTCATTTGTAAAATAAGGATAGTAACAGTACCTACCTCAAAATGTTGGGTGGGGGAGGAGAAATAAAAAAAAACTTGCCCTAAGCCACTGAGCTAGAAGGCCAGAGAGCAAGGATGTAAACATGTCTAACTCTCAAGTTCATGTGCTTTATCTTTTGGAGGGATGAGTTTATGCATAAATGCAACCAGTGTAAATTCTTCTTTCTTTATCAGCCCTTTAAGTTTGATATCCTGAAATAAGGTAAGTTGTCATCCAGCAAATACCCTGTAATTATTGGAAACATTTGGTTATTTGTTTCTACTTCACAATATAAAAACATTTATAGAGATGGTAATGCTGGGCAGGCACATTTATTTCAGATGCTCCTTCAATGCTCAAACCACCCTATAAAGTTAGGTAGTCCTGTTATCCTCATTTCAGAAATGAAGAAACAGGCATAAAAACTAGGTAACTACCCCAGAGTCACAAAACTGAAAAATGATGGATCTGAGATTTGAATTCAGAGAGTATAAAGATCTAGGCTCTTTTCTTTAACCACTCTGCAGTACTTCCGTTCCTGGACTTTATAAATTTAGAATTTTAAAATTGTAATAAATAAAATTAAGGATGTTAAAGAAAAATTTTGATTGACAACACTTACATATCATAAGCTACCAAATTCTAAGGCTAAACAATTACTTTGTTTTGAAAAAAATTACTGATTTTAGGTTAGTCTTCCTTTTTCTGTAAAAGATCCTAACCTTCACAAGTGAATAATAAACTATTTTATAATCAGGGACACTATATTAAAAGTATAATATTTTGAATTACTGAGACATGTTATATATACACTTATACTACTACTAGGTTTATAGAAAAGGTAAACAACTCTCCCTTTTTCTATGATCATGTCAAATGCTAACTACTGAATGAAACTGAAACTTCAATCATCAACATCATTTATGCCATTCTGAACAAACAAAAAAATATTAAGGACTTAATTACACCCACACTAAGTAAAAACACAGTGGCATATTTAAATAAACAAGTTTTCACTAAATACGCAAATGGGAAGCCAGAACTTTTCTATTAAGTCTCTCTACTGCCATCAAATTAATATTCCTAAAAGAACAATTCTATATATTCTCTTGCACAAAACATTTAAAAGCTCCCAGTTATCCACTGAATTAGACCTGAAACTCCTAAAGCCCTGAAATATATGGCCCCAAGTTAGCCATCTAAACTTATTTCAACGACTTCTCACATGACATGTTAATCAAACATAATTCTTCCTAACCAAACCCCTCCTTCCACCTCCTGCATATCAGAATGCTCATGTCCAGTACAACAAATTCGCCATATTCAGTCTTACTTTCTTTTTAAAATATACTCATCCTTATTTTTGCTAATCTACCACATTTCCAGTTTTCTAAGCTCAGAGAACTAAGTAACTTATTCAAAGTCAGCAAGTTAATGACAAATCTAGAAAATTACAATTTATCACTATAATCAGATAGATATTTATTTCCTTATAACCCTCAGTAAAATGAATAGAATCACTATACTTTTGACAGTATGAAAGATGAATACCCTTCATAAAAACCACTTTTTTCCAAATGAACTATTCCTTATTGTTGGCCCTAGTTTCATTTCCTTATTCAAGTTTAAATCTAGAGTGTAAATTTAGACTGTTTCAGGGCTACATACTTTGTATACTAGTTATTTCCATCACATAAGGATTGGTTTCAAAATTAAAGTTCACTGAAGAGATTTATTTTTTTAAGTCACTTTCTTAAAAAGCAAAAGTGGTATGTCAGTTTTGAACTTATTACTGGTCAATTCAAAATATGCTATCACAATCTCACTAATGTTCACATACTCTTACACTGAATATTTTTCTTGACATGTTCATTTCAAAACCTGTTTATCAACCAAAAGTATAACTGGTCAATAAAAATCATAACTAATTTATAAAGCACAGGAAATAAACTGCATGTTAAAATCATAGAGAATTTCTGCTATGAGAATAATTCTATCAGATTAACCTAATATAAATAACTATAAAACAGGGAAAAATATATGAAGCAACTATCTTGAGACACTAGACAACAGGAAGTACAGGGTGTGATTCCTGAGAAGTGGGAAGCACACCAGATGATGCCCTGGCTTTCTGCTTGAAAGACCTTTGTCTACAGCACATGGAAAAGGAGCCCAAGAGTACTGCACTCTTGCTGAGTTGAGGAAGCAGCTGAGTTATCTGGAATTTGTGGAGCAAGGTAACATAAAAAAGAAAACATCATAGAAAAGGAGCTCCAGAAATCTGGATAGAGGGTCCTTTTAAATCTTTGGCTCAACTACGCTGCACATATATGGCACAAGACTTACAGAGGCCAAACAGAGAATCTATGATAAAGTTGTGAGCTGAACAGATATTTTGGAGGTCAGACTGTACTGTAAGACCTGACCAGAAGTTTTTGATAAACCAGAGTGGAGAGGTCTTGCTGAACACAAGTATAAAAATGAGACCCCAGAAAAGGCACACCTTAAGAGGAAGACTACTTTAACCCTAAACTAAAGGTTACCTAGTCTAGGTTTCTTGGTCTAGACTTGGACCAAAAGTCAGCAAAATATCGCTCATGGGCCAAAGTTATATTGGAAAACAGCCAAGTCCATTTGTGTGATGTATTGTCTATGACTACTTTGGCATTATAAGGGTAAACTTGAGTAGTTACAAAAGAACCTGTACAACCCACACGCCTAAATAAAATATTTACTCTTTTACTCTTAAAAAAAAAAAAAAGAAAAGAAAAGCCAACACCTGCCCTAGACCCTACCTTTAAAATCAAGACTTGAAAAGATCAAGATGATTTGCCAGCAAATTAAGTGACTTACAGAACAATACTAACAACACATCCATGACAACCAGTATAGAGTATTACTGGACATGAAAAGACTGATAAACTAAGACTTCTTCAAAATTAGAAAATCATACTCATCAAAAGAAACTATCAATAAAATTAACAGGCAAGATACAGATTAGAATATATTCACAATGTATATATCTGACAAAAGACTTTTATTCAGAATATATAAAGAACTCCCTACAATCAGTAAGAAAAAGACATACAAGGCAATATAACAACAGGCAAATTACTTGGACACTTCACAAAAGTAAACATACAGGTAGCCAACAGACATGTAAAAGCCCTCTAATTCATTAATGATTAGGGAGATCTAAATTAACACCGCAATGAGAAACAATTACACATCCACTAAAATGGCTAAAATGAAAAAGACTGGTATCAAACGTTGGTGAGAATGTGAAGCCACCACAACTGTCCTATACTGCTGATGGAAGTAAACCACTTTGGAGAACAGTTTGGCAATTTCTTATAAAGTTAAATATATACTTAGCCCATGACTCAGCAATTCTACTCAGTTACTCTCACTCAATTCTACTCTCTTTACCAAGAGAAATGAAAACGTATGTCCACAAAAGGCCTATGCAAGAATGTTCATAGCATTCTTTTGTTCATAATAGCCAGAAGCTATAAATAATCACATCCATCAACAAGTGAATGGCTAATTAAACTGTGGTATATTCTTATCGTGAAATACTACTTAGCAGTAAAAAGGAACAAATTGCTGATACCCGTGACATCAATGATAAATCTGAATGCAAATAATCAGACACAAGAGTACATACTGTATGATTCCATTCACATGGTACTATATAATAGGCAAAACTAATCTGTGGTGAAAGAAATCAGAACAGTGCCGCTGGGGACTGGGGGATTGCAGGAAGGACAGAACAAGAATTGAATTTAATGACTGCTAAGGGCCCAAGGGATCTTTCTGGGGTGATGTAAATGTTCTCTACCTTGACAGTGCTGTGGGTTAATAAGTGGATGCACCTGTCAACACATAAAACTTATAACTTAAGCTCTATGCATTTTATTGTATGTAAATTATATCTTAATACAAACATTAAAACAAAAAATGTGTATGAGCATTCTTCAACAAATAAATTGCAGAGAGATAATGCAAGCAAACAAGTAGTCAGTGAGACTTATAAAACAAATCAATCCATTGTAATATGTAGACCTTTGATTTCTAATTTTTTAAAAAAACTCTGAAAAAAAAAAGACCATTTATGACATATACACACTAGGTGGATATTTGATGACATTAATTTTTGTTAAACATGTTGGGAAACCATTTGATTATTGAGTGTTACAGTTATGTTTGGCAAAAAAAGGAGTAGTTACAGTAGTTACAGAGGGTGTAGGATTGGCAGAATTGACCACGGGTTGATGGCTATTGAGACTCAGTGACAGCTAAGTCAAGTTTCATTCACTATTGTCTTTGTTTCAAATTTTCCATAACAAAAAGTATAAATAATTTTTTGAATCCCTCCAAAAAAAGAGATAAGGCAATGTAAACATACTAAAATTCTATCATATATAAGCTATTTTAACCAGTTTTACCCACAACTCTTAGGAGACATTAAAATATGTATGTTTGATTCCATCAATGCTAAACTTAACTATAGCTCCTGATGAACATGTTCCATTAACAAAATTTTAGTAAGAAGGTCAAAAGAAAGCTTGGTAGAATAAAGGGCGCCCAGATGGCTCAGTCAGTTAAGCATTCCACCCTTGATTTCAGCTCAGGTCATGATCTCAGCGTTGCTTGATTGAGCCCTGCCTTGGGCTCTATGCTCATCAGCAAGTCTGCTTGAAATTCCTCTCCCTCTGCCCCTCCCCCCAAGCGCATGCACGCACTCTCTCTCAAAAAAAAAAAAAGAAAAGAAAGTTTAGGGGAATAAGAATGGGTAAGTGAGGAAGTATGATGGTAGGTGTAGGTGGTAGTTTTTCAGTCCTTGTTCAAAAGTGATGTCATATAGTCCTGATCCTTATAGCAGGTCTGTGTTAGTGATATAGATGGCCTATAACACATTACATAATCAAACACTTACTTGGTCTTCTAAGTTCTGATTTCCCTAAATTACCTTATTCAAGCAAAAGCACCTAAGTTTTTATCAAGTTGTTTTGTATAAAAATTGAAATATCAGAACTTGATAGATTTAATATTAAACCTTTCTATAATTTAATAATAATGTTGATTAGTTGAGACTGAGAAGTTTTAAAGGCTATTTATGAAAGGGATTTACATGGTTTAAGCATATTTAATAATTTCCTTAAAACAAAGAAAAAAATTTTTTTAAGGAAATTCCTTCTTTTTTGGCCTGGTGGTACAGTTGGTTAAGCAACTAACTCTTGGTTTCAGCTCAGGTCATTATTTCACAGTTCCTGGGAATCGACCCCTGCATGAGGCTCTATGGTCTGTGAGGAATCTGCTTAAGTTTCTCTCTCCCTCTCTCTCTCTCTCTCTCTGCCCGCCCCCCACCAACACTCTCTAAATAAATAAATAAATCTTGAAAAAAAAATGTCTTTCATGCTTTAGGTCAGGTTTACCTAAAACTGTCAAAACGCTGAGATAAATAAATTTAATAATGGCACCTTCTAATTACTCAAGTTTACAAGTCAATCTGTAAAACTGGAGACAAAATATGTGCGGGGTGACATAGAACCCAATTAAGGTATTTTTCTCTTTTCACAAAAGCTGTTGACAAGTAGGTAAGTTTATGATTGCCCCTACAGTACAATCACAAGACTCCTCTGGTTTTAAGACAGCAGAAAATTCTTTACAACAAGGGCCTTGTGTTTTTCCCGTAATCTGCTACATGTTGTTCTCGTAAATTCTCTATACTCATCTTTTTGTCCCCATATTTAGCCCTAAGCCTGGCTTAAGAAAAGGAGTATGCTAATTTTTTAACTAACACTGAATTTCTAAGGGACCACCAATATAAGCAGACAACTGCTAAATCTGTTTAAACAACAAAACTTTATAAGCCTTCTTCACCTGTTGTAACAATTCCATCAGTGGGAAGAACCAGCTATTAAAGAAATGTTTTGTTTTGTTTTGTTTCTAAAACTAGTGGGCCACTTAAGTAAAGGATTCAGAGACTGCTAAAACAATAATCCGATATTTAGTAGCTACAGCTCTAACTACAAGAGTATAGAGAATGTTTCTACCCTTCTCAAGTTTTTTTGTGTGTGTGTTTTTTTTTAGAAACGAAAAAGCAAGACAACTTCTCTTTACCAGTCTATGTACGATCAACTGAAAAGAGGTGGCCAAATATCTATATAACCCAGCATTTCAAGTGTTTCATACTAAGTAGGCCAGAATACTTAATTGCTTTTAAAAGCCTATATTTCAAATAATTATAAACTAATTTTAAAAAAAATACATGTTAATAAAAACCATGCTTAGAGAAAAAATATGTAATATCAATCCAAAAAATACAATTCTCCCCTAAATCAATGCATGAATTTAATGTAACTGCACTATAATTCAAACAGAGGGAGAGGGGATTAAATAAACAATTTTAAAGATCAGACAGAAAACTATACATGCACAGATAGCCAGAAAAAAAATAATTCTGGAAAAGCCCTATCAGCTAGTATTTCATTTGAAAGTTATAGCAATTAAAACAGTTTGGTACCTATACATGAAAAGACAAAGACATGGAACATAAGAGGAAATATTTCACCCATACTACAAGAATATGACAAAAGTGGCACTTTAAATAGTAAAAATGTAGAATTCAATACAAAGTGTTCGGGAAAATGAGAAATCATGTTGAATAATAAAATTATATCACTACTTCACTCCCTAGAATAAAATAAACTGCAGAGAATGAAAGAATTAAATGTTAAAATGAAATCATAAAAATCATAAAAGTACTAAAGGAAACATGGGAGCAATTTTTACAATCTTAGAGAAGGTCTAAGAATTACACAAAACTCAATGACTTGTATGACTCAAAGGCATAAAAGAAAATGAATCTGACTACATAAAATTTCTGCACAAAAAAATACACCAAAGGTCAAAATACAAATAACAAATCATGAAAAAAGTTTTCAGGACACAACAAAAGGCTCATTTCCTTACACTAGATCAAGCGTTCCTACATCTGTAAGAGCAAAAACCCAAAGGAAGAGGAGGCAAAAGCTATGATCAGAAAGAATTTATTGGCACCTAAGCCAAAAAAAAAAAAAAAAAAAACCTCTGAGATGTAAATTTTTAAAAAAGGAAATTTCCTAAGCCATTTACTAGTCTTACCAATACACTGTATTGGTAAAGGCATAAGGAAAAAGGTACTTTTAACACAGTATTGGCGGGACAGAGGTTGTAATAACTCTTTGTAATACAATTTGGCATTATCTATCAAAGTTTTAAACGCACATACCCTTTGGACCAGTAACTCTACTTGCATGAATTTATCCCACAACACATATAACAACATGTATTCCCAAAGCAGTATATACAAGTGTTAACAGCAACATTATTTATAACAGAAGTTGAGAAACAACCTAATTAACCATCCATAAGAGATTCATCAATAAAATGATACATCCATATCCTTGTACATGTAAATAAATGCTTTCATTAAGAATTCATGAGAGAAAATATTGTAATTCTAGGACTACAGAGAATTTGAAGATCAGTTTTCATCTACAGTATCATATTCATTCAACAAATCTCTGAGTGCCTACACCACACCTAAGGCACTGTGTTCAGCAATAAAGATATGTCACATTGTCTTTTTCTTCAAGAGAAGAAAAGTAATATAACCCCTTACCCCAAGGAGCATACAGTCTGGCAGAGAACAGAAATGAGTAAACATACCTTTACCATATATGGTATGATATATACAATGAGGTAAGAATAGAATGTTATGAGAATACATGAGCAAAGCAACTTAAAAATAATCACCATTCCAAAAACAAAATGAAGAGCTTAAATGTAAAATTATTAACTCTCCTTTAGAGTTGAAAAGAATCATTAGCCAACGGTCTGAGAAGACCTTAGCATCCGTGAAGCTGGGTCCCACCATTCTGCATGTCTATGTCCTATAGGAGCCAGGCACAAAAGTCACATTCACCCTTTTAAAAACACTGATGATTTATGGTCTGCTCTTACAGTTTCCATTCCTGATGCTGTCACCCCCAGAGGGACCTTCTAGGGTCTATATTTAGAAAAGGAACAAAAAGTCTCAAAGAATGTACTGTAAGACTAATATATCTATGACATTACTTCTACTTAATCAGAAGTTTCAGGAAAGAATCAAGAAATATCACCCAATGAGTAGGAACTTTTTCCTGGGCTAGCAAAGTACCTTTAAATTTGTGCCATTTAATTTAGGGTCTTGCATCAGTAGTGTTTCAAATAAATTTCTTTTAGGTAGATTATGAACTAACTACACATAAAACAGAGCCAATTATTAGACAATAGGTAATATGCTCCTTTTTAGAAATGTTTTTTTATAAAGATAGCAAATCTTGGGACACCTGGGTGGCTCAGTTGGTTCAGAGTCTGCCTTTGGCTCAGGTCATAATCCCAGGGTCCTGGGATTGAGTCCTGCCTTGGGCTCCTTGCTCAGCAGGGAGCCTGCTTCTCCCTCTGCTTGCCATTTCCACTGCTTGTGCTCTCTGATAAATAAATAAAATCTTAAAAAAAAAAAAAAAGGATAGCAAATATTCCAAGTTTACAGGGATATAGTGCTAAAATAGCATGTTTTTAAATACTATTCCTTGTAATGAGGTATTTATCAGAGGTTCAATATATACTCATCACTTAATTTTAAAAAGGTTTGAGGGGAGCTTGCTAGTTACGAAAAAGGACTATAAATTTGACACAGAGCATGCTAGGAACCAATCTAAAATGTAACTCAACTTATCCATAAGGAGCATACCAGTTCCCAACTTTTATTCCCAGTCAGAAATTAGAAATGGCTTAACAAAAGAAACTATTCAGTATCTGTAAATTCATCAGTTTTCCTTTTTACCATTTTCAAAGGAGGATAGGGAATGAATGGATAGGGCATGATAGCTCCTGTAGAAGCAACGGCGTCCTGGTAGTGTCACATCACTGTTTACTTGAATTTTATATTAAAGAATTGGAACTTAAGATTTTAAACTATACATCACTCAAAATCTTTTAACATTTCTACTATTTGCTCTTATGCCACTGTATCTAATCATATAATTAATGACTTTATAAAAAGACTAATAATTTTTAATCCCAAGCCATAAACTGTATTTATGAGCAGTATTCAATTCTATGCAAATTTCTACTGCAAGTAACAAATTTGGACAGTTCTGAGATTGATTTAGTAAGCACCAACATTCTTTGTATTTACATCCTTTGTCTCCAAGTCCTATCAATTCTTCTTTCATAAAAACTTTTTTAACCTAACTATAAAAATAAGAGATTTGCAGCCAAAAAACCATGCTTCCTATAGTTTCTTATATTCCTCCCTTCTATTCCGTTTTCATTGACTGAAGTAGTAGGGAACTAGTTCAGGCTCTACTCACCTCTTTCAGAACAACTGCAAAAGCATTCTAAATAGTGCCCCTGTTCTTCTTTCCAACCTACCTTTAGTACTGTCACCAATTCATTTTTTTCCTAACACTGCTTTCATGATGTCATGCCTCAGTTCAATAATCTCCAATGGCCTCCCATGGCATAAAGCAGTGATGGGAATTGGAGTTTATTCATATTTTTTACTCTTTCAGGACAAGGGTAAAAAATAATGAAAGAACTTTACATTTTGGAAACAACAAAAACATTTTTGTTTCATAATAGAAATTACCAAAAGCAAGAGCAACTGCGGATGGTAGAGCATGGATAAAAACAGGATGCGAAAACCCTAGTAGCTTAATTTATTATTCAATATGCCTCAGAATCCAGATCTACCACATTTTTTTTTTAAAGATTTTATTTATTCATTTGAGACACAGAGAGAGACGGAGCATGAGCAGGGGGAGAGGCAGAGGGAGAGAGAGAAGCAGACTCCCCACTGAGCCAGGAGCCCAATATGGGGCTCCATCCCAGGACCCTGGGATCGCGACCTGAGCCGGAGGCAGACACTTAACCATCTGAGCCACCCAGACGCCCCCAGATGTACCACATTTTCAGTCTTAACACTGGTTTAGCACATGCCCAGAGACCAGCTCAGTGTCATTGTTAATGATGTTTACATTTCCTCTCAACACAATTTCTATCCAGCATTTCCCTCATGTATCCTCAAAGCCCTTTAACCAACCACCTTCTCAAAGTGAAGCCAAATGTTTTCCGTGAAAAATGGTCATCAAGTGAGAGGCTTCCACCTCACTTCATTACTGCATTACAATGGGGATGCTCCAAGCACAACAGTAAACAACAAAATTACTACTTTCCTAGTGATGGGAATCGGAGTTTATTCAGAAATAATGTAAACAATGTTAAATGCACAAGTGTCAGGAGTCCGCCCAACTCAGTAAATATAACCCTCTTCCCATCAGGTTGCTCTGTTTTTAACCATGCCCTGCACATTTCTCACCTTGTCTTTACTCACATCAGTCTTCGCAGTTCCTCTAAATCTTCAAAACTGTATTTTTGCTCCAAAAGCACAATTATTAAGGAGCATATTTCTAAAATAAAGAATATCTTTTATTTTAAAAAGCCAAACTTTTTACCATGGCCTGTTAGAGACCCCAAATAATCTAAGTTTAGCCCACCTCCCCAGCCTCACCTGACACCAGTCTCCCAAGTTTTTCTCATTAGTCTTCTTACTAGACTTTCAAACACACAAAGCTAATTCCTGCCTCAAGGCTTTTGTCTCCCTATGGCTTGTTTGGAAATTTTTATCTGCAGCTCAAATCTCACCTCCTCACAAAGGCATTTCTCAATGCCACCTTACTTAAAACAAGCCCCCCCCCCACACCCCAATCATTTTCCATACCATCATCCTGTTTATTTTCCTCATAACACCACTATTCTGAGTTCCTTACTTATGTGATTATCGTACACCCCTAATGGGGAGCACGGGTGTCCTGCTTATTTGCTATACCTTCACAGCCTAGAATAGAACCTGTCTCTTTGTAGGTAATCAATTATCCGTTGAATGAACGAACTGTGAAGAACCTGAGACTCACAGAAATGGTTTAACTATCCATGACCATAATCGTGATATACAGTGGTTTCCTAAAGGAACTAAAGTTTCCAAATAGCTATCATCAATACAGAATTAGGCAACTATATAAAGATAAGAGTCCCTGGGTAGGCAATATTCTGTCCTTTGTTTTCTAAACCTAGTATTCCAAAAGTCAAAATTCTACGAGAATGCTGTGCTCTCCTGAATCCCTAATGTTCAAAGATCAGAACTCTTCTCTTTGTTCCCATACTGGAATACAATATGACAAATTAGTATGCCTTTGTTAATCATTAGATTTCCCATTTGCAAATTTATTACTCTTTATTCTTCTACCTCACCTTAGTGTCTCATAAACGTGTTTTTTAATTCAGAAAAAGGAAAGATTGAGTTACTCCTCATCTCCTAATATCTTTAGTGTAATGATTAATGTTTTGAGTAATGCTTTGGGGTATGTCATTATCAAAATGTTATTCAGAAACATCACAATTGGCTTATTTCCCCGTTGGGAGGAATGAACTGAAAGATATATATGTTTTCTGTGATCTCAGATTGATTTTCTTCTTCTAGAAAATGAACCATTTCTAAAATCCTACAAGGCAAGATTTCTCAGCAGGCAGTTATACTACCAGACTCTGGCCCTTTTATACATAAAGAAAAGTCCTACTGCTTGCTGGTGGGACATTTTCTGTCCCCAAAGTAACAAGATACATGCTAGTAAGTTAATAACTTGTCTAGTAAGATTCTCCATCTCCAACAAACTTGATTTTTTTTTCCTCTTCCAAAACAAACAATTTCCCAAAATGAAAAGGGTAATAAGACAATGTTCCTTTAAATACATATATATAAAATCAGGTACTAAAGTGAATGAAAAGATTTGGAAACTGTTTATAGACTATGCGGATTTGTCCCTGTCGACCTAAAAGAAATAACTTCTAAGAAATATATTTCTAATCACTACATGAAAATATCTTTCTCAAAACATTTCATTTAGTGGCAAGTCTGCCACAAATTCAATTGGCCTATTCGCAGTAAAAACCCCACAGGTTTCCCTTCTTTAAGAATGTCAACCATTTTGCCTTTTTTCCTCTCCGATTCAATTATAACCCATCAAGAGCCTAAACCACACTAACAGCAATTCCTCTCATTCAGCACTGAGACCCTGGTAGAACTGCGCTCCCTCGGACCATAAATGCTCAGATCCCACTTCCCTGGCTCGGTTTAGCTGGGGAGTCGCCACATCACAACCCGGATAAACTGGGCGGTGGCAGGACTTTGCCAGAACTCTCTCCTTCCCAATTCTCCACGCGCCACACCACTGGAGGCGCTCTCCCTTCACTGCAGTCGGGTCAGTGTGGATGTTTTCCACTGAGCCAGCTCCCCACCAGCGCCGAGTCGAGAGGGAGGGGAATGAGGCGCTGAGGAGCCACCCAAGCCTGAGAGAGGATGAGGAGGGGGCCAGGGCTCAATGCTGGCAAACAGACTAGCGGCAAAACTGCGCCTTTCCCCTAGGAGCAACGCAGACCGGTAGACAAAAGATTAAGGGCGCCAAGGCCTTTCCATCCTCACTCGGGAGCCTAGCCAGCCCAATGTATCCACGACCCTAGTTCCTAGATACAGATCCAGCTATTAGGGGTGGGTGCCTAACTTCCGGGATGCGGAAGAACAGGGACCAGAGGCAAGAAGCCGAGAGCAGGCGGGGTGCACGTGTTCCCCCATACCGAGACAGACAATAAAGAACAAGCCCGGGTTTCCTCGGCCGCCCCACCCTGCTCCTGACGGCTCCTACCAGGGGGGGCGCCTTCGCCCGGAGGTCCACGGACAAAGCCCCTCGGGGCGGAGAGGAGGGCTCCGCCCGAGGCATTTGGGGGTGCACACAAAAGACCGAGGGGAGCGAGGGGCTGCGCGAGGCGGGAGGGCACGGCACTCACCCACTGAGCCTGAAGAGCCTCTGCGCTTGGGCGCGGCCGGGGTGGAGGGGGGCGCGGCGGGGGCCGGGGCGGGTGGGGTCCACGCGGGCTCGGCCTGGGGGCTCACGCTGGCCGGGGGAGGAGGGGGAGGCCGGGCCGGAGGCTCATCGTCCTCGGGGAGCTTGGAGGGCGAGGCTGCGGCAGCGGAGGGCAGGGATGGCGCGGGCACCGCGGGTGACGCGGGGCTCGCGTCCCAAGACTGCGGCCGCTCCGGGGCGGCGGGGGGCGCGGCCGGCAGTGGTCCCCGGGGCGCCGGGGGCACGAAGTCACTGCCGAAGTCCAGCAGAGGCGCGCCAGCGACGGGGGCGGTGGGCACCGGGGCTGCAGGCAGCCCCGTGGCGGGCTTCCTCTCCAGCACCTCCAGCTCCTCCAAGTCCTCGTCTTCCTCCTCCTCGTCTTCCTCCTCCTCGTCTTCTTCCTCGTCCTCGGGCTCCCTCACGAACTGGTACTTGAACGGGGGCTGGGGCCCGGGCGGGCTGTCCGAGGACGAGGAGACCAGAGGCGACTGGTCCATGTCTTCCATGGCTGGCGGGTCGGAGATGATGCTGCAGCTGTTTCCACGGGACGCTTCTCCTCAGAGACGCGGGCGGTTGTGGGGGTTGGGGAGGACTGAGAGGGGCAGGGCCGAACGAGCCCAGAGACCTGCAGTGGCGACGGCTCCCGGAACAATGAGACTGCTCCTCCTGCCTCTGCGCCCGTGATGCGCCACCCGCCCCGTCCCCAGTTGCCGCCACCGCCCAGACGAGCGAAGGAGAGAGGCCAGCGGATTCTCCGCCCAGTTTGGCGTGACTTACCCTCCCGGGCGGGGAGAGGCAGGGACTGGCGCGGGAGAAAGGAAGCCAATCGCCTACGGAACAGAGACGATGGGCAACCAGCCAGTCCAATGGAAAGAGAAAGAGAGAAAAGCGGGTGGGGCCTTTTGCACCTCCTCTCTCCTACCGGCTGGGGTGAGTTCCATGGGAGGGGTTTGGAACTGGGAGCCCCACCCTTCACCTTGGGTAGACGCGGGGTGGGTTGGGGTCTTAGCTTTGCCCAGAGGTGGGGGTCAATCTGTAGCTTCAGTACTGCGTACACTTGCGGCAGGACAGGCGGCCTGCCCCGAAGGATTGAGGATTCCTGGCCCCCATCCCCGGAAGGGCGTTATCCTGGGGGACTGGGGGTGGTAACTTTCCTCCCAGGAAAGGAAAAAACCCGGAGTGGAGAAAGGTACTATGAAGTAGGCCCTAAGGATTTAAGTATACACTAAGTATTCAAAGATTTTGAAATAAAAAAATAACCGTTTTTCTAACATAAATTACCAGACCAACTCGTCACTACTACCTTAACCACCTTAAAAGAAAAAAAAAGGGGGGGGGGTGGGCAGCTGTAAGATCGTTTTCCGTCCAAACTGCAGACCCTGGATGAGGTAGGCAAAACAGCTGGGCTTGGACAGTCTGGAGGACTGGGGCCATTGCAAAGTCGGCTCATTCAGGAGGGTTTTGGGCTCTGCCTGCTGCTGGACTCTTACATGGTAGAAAGATGAGTCACCCAAAGAGAGAGAGGAGGAAAGTGGAAACAAAACGATGCCTTGGAAGGCAAATTTGATTCCCATTACATTTCAGTCACCTTAGGCTCATGAGTCAACATTTCAGATGATTCAGGCCTTCTGGGAGTCAGGAAGGCCAGTATTCATTCGTTTGATATGCTGGAATGAGCGTGATCCCCATTCCCCTTTTCCCAAACCTGGAAAGGAAGTTTAAAGGAAAGTGGTCACAAAACAATACAAGTATCAGCAATGCAAAGGTTTAGAGAGCCCCTTTTACGTTTCTGGTGTACCTTACAAAAATATCCACTGCATTTCTATTCTGGAGGCCTTGGAGACAGGATAACCTTTCAGATTGCTCACAGTCTAGGCCTGCACTGTCTAGTATCTTAGTCACAGGCCACTTGTGGCTGTTGAGCACTTTAAGTGTGACTAGACTGAAATGAGATGTGCTGTGAGTTTAAAATGCACACTAGAGGGGGGAGCTGGGTGGTTCAGTCAGTTAAGCATCCCACTCAATTTCAGCTCAGGTCATGATATCAGGGTGGTGGGATCCAGGCCTGGGTCAGGCTCCTCGTTCAGTAGGGAGTCTGCTGGAGATTCTCTCTTACCCTCTCCCTCCATCCTTCCCCCCAAAAATAAATAAATCTTAAAAAAAAAAATGCACACTAGGTTTTGAGTGTTAGTACAAAAAAACTAAAACATCTCAATTTTTATATGGTTATATTTTGTAACTGGTATTGTCAAAAATTGGAATAAGTATAAAATACTAAATTATTTTCACTTGGTTTTCTTTATTTTTTAAATGCAGCTTCTAGAATATTTTAAATACACATATGATCACATTATATTTCTATTGGACACTGCTGGTCTAAATGATTAAGAAATTTTGATTGCCATGGGGAATCATTGGTTATTTAAGCAAATTCTTAGCTCAAACTAATTAATATTACTCTAGGCTTAATTTAGGTATTAAAAAGGGAAGGTGGTTGGGGAAGGAAGGAGGAGAGATGAATAGGTGGAACAAGGAGAAAAGGAGATTTTTAGGGCAGCAAAACTATTCTGTATGATACTATAATGGGGGATACATGACATTATGCATTTGGCAAAACCCACAGAACTATACATCACAAAGAATGAACCCTGATGTAAACTGTGGACATTAGTTAATAATATATCAATACTGGTTCATCACTTACAGCAAATGTACACCAAGGCAAAATGTTAGTAATAGGGGAAACTGGTTGGAGAGGAGGCATGGGAGTGTATGAGAACTCTCTGTACTTTCTGTTCAGTTTTTCTGTAAATCTAAAACTGCTCTAAGAAATAAATTTTATTAATTCTTAGAAAAGGGAAAGGTAGATTTCCTGGGAATGTTACCTGACCAGGTTGATTATCAACAATACAGGGATGCCAGGGTGGCTCAGTCAGTTAAGCATCTGCCTTTAGTTCAGGGCATGATCCCAGGGTCCTGGAATCGAGTCCCACCTCAGGCTCCTTGCTTAGCAGGGAGCCTGCTTTTTCCTCTGCCTGCCGCTCCCCCTGCTTGTGCTCTCTCTCTCTCTGTGTCAAATAAGTAAATAAAATCTTTAAAAAAATTATCAACAATACATTCAGGACCTGGCATATCCATTCTACAAAGATGAACTGGTTTTATTTCTACAAAATGGCTGTGAGGTGCTTTGAGTTTGTTTGGTTTTATTTTGTTATGTTTGAAAAGTAGGAAGAGAAAAATAGTAATGTAGAATTTTGGGGTGGAAGTTTAATGCCAAACTAAAAATTTTAAGCAAAACAGATTCCTACAATGATAACTAAAATAGTCATGTTTCAAGTATTTGTCAAAAATTATCAAAAACATATATGATTTTCAACTGCATACACATACAAAAACATACTAGCAAAATTTTATGGTATAAACCTTTACACCATAAGTAACAATTTAGCTATCAATAGGTCAGTCTTGGGCGCCTGGGTGGCTCAGGTGGTTAAGCGACTGCCTTCGGCTCAGGTCATGATCCTGGAGTCCCGGGATTGAGTCCCACATCGGGCTCCCTGCTCAGCAGGGAGTCTGCTTCTCCCTCTGACCCTCTTCCCTCTCATGCTATCTCTCATTCTCTCTCTCTCAAATAAATAAATAAAATCTTTAAAAAAAAAAATAGGTCAGTCTTCCCCATACTGCTTTCCCACTATAATTGTTCTGACACTCCTTAATGGAATAATTTTACAGTTTTCGCATATATTATTTTTAAGTTGCTTATATGAGATCTCTGCATTCATATCTGTGTGCCTGCTATTACTAAAATAGTCTCAAGGGAATATGTTTAATTTATTAAAAGCATCATAGAAGGGGGCGCCTGGGTGGCTCAGTTAGTTAAGTGACCAACTCTTGATTTCTGCTCAGGTCATGATCTCAGGGTCATGGGATTGAGCCCCACTTCAGGCTCCGCACTCAGCACAGTCGGCTAGAGATTCTCTGCCTCTTCCTCTGCCCCTCCCCCCACTCTCTCCCGCACGTGCACACATACACACACACACACTCTCTCTTTCTCTCTCTAAAATAAATAAAATCTTTTTTAAAAAAGTATCATAAAAGGATAATTACAGAAAAGTAGTAGATTTACAACGTTTTTAACAAACAGCAATAAATACTGAGACAATAATATACGCACTCTCCTTTGAAGCAAAAGAAAAATAAAAATTTTATATTATTGAGCTCAGTGACTTCTAAAATGTCAGTATTTGACGGATGAATTAAGAGTAAAGAGTTTACCCAGTGTTCATAGAATGGTCAACAAAGCATAAGGAAAGGAGAATGTTGCTGATACACCAGAATTAAATGTAGAGTTAGTTACACATTAGTGTAACTACATGTAAATATCACTCTTACTAACAAAATTCTGATGGGCATTTGAAATGCTTAAAGGAAGAATATAAATTCTTAATCATAATAATAATAATTGAGGATTACTCAATGAATTATTTTTGAAATTACCTTACCAGAAGTAGATTAAAGTTTCCAGATACCACAAGTTAGTAATTATTCTCTTAGAACACTGCAAGAGATCCATTCAGCTTGATGGAATTATAGAATCTCAGAGTTGGAAGGGCTCTGGGACGGTGGGTTGACCAATCTCCCTCCCATTACAAGAATTCCCTACACAAGGTGTTTTTTAAGTTGGTCATCTGTGGTAGATTAAAAACAGCCACAGGCTTTTTGCAACAACTCCCATCCAGAGGTAGGGTCAATTTTCCCACCCCTTCTGAGCTGGCCTTGTGACGTCTTGACCAATAGAATGCCCTGGAAATGAGTTGCAAGCCTAAACAGCAGAGGCATTGCAGTTACCATTCTCACTCTCTTGGAACACTGAGGCTGAAGATGAGATATACATGGGGAGAGAGACCTAGCTGTCCCAATCATAGAGCTGAGGTCCCCAGAAATGTGAGACCATTTCAGATTCTTCAGCCAACCCACAGAATCATGAAAAATAATAAAGCATTGTTGTTTTACACTACTACTTTTTGGGATGGCTCATTACACAGCATAAGCTAATTTAAACATCATCTATGTTGTGCTTTATTCATTTGTATATTAAATATTTATTGGGTGTTTACTCTGTACCAAGCACTCTGGAATACAGCACTGAACAAATCAGCACAAATGTGCTTGAACATTTTCAGTAAAGGGAGACTCACTACTTAAGGAAATATCCCATTCTAGAATTCTACCTTTTTGCAGAAAGCTGAATTGATCCCTAATCCGGCATACATTGAACAGGTTAATTGTCCTTATATCATGTTTGCCCCCTGAAAGAATTAAAAGGCATAGGATGGCGATACTCTTATCTACATATTGCAGGTTGTGGACTCCAGAGTGGGTTCAGCACACAGGAGAAAGATGAGAGGTAGATTCCTGACAAATCTATTTCAAAGGCTGGGCACAATTTCTTTGTCTACTGAAAAATGACTTGCCAATATTCAAGAGCACCATTGAATTACATTCAACCTTTCTATTTAAAAAAAAACTGAAACATCATGTTGGCACTCCTAAGGGAAAAGCTAACAGCTTGCTATGTCATTGTCCCTACCATTTTGCATGAAATGTACCTTTTTGTGAAAATGCATCTCCTGGTTCTGATTAACATTTTGACTTCTACTAAGTTTATTCTGTAATAAGAATAGAAATATAAATATTATGAGATCAACAACTTCAGCCATGCTAGTTAAGCACTGAAAATTAGTGTTGGACTTAAAATCAAGTTTTTAAGTTCCAAAAAGAAATCACATAATAGGCAAGTGAAAGTCATAATTAAAATTGAACCTAGTCTTTCTCCTTTAACCTTCTTGGATCCTCTGCGTTAATACTGCTTTTCCTTAAGCTAAGTGCAATGTGAACCATTTCTCTGGTGAAGTTTATTGTGATCTAAAAGAAAAATTATTTTTGATTCAGAAGAAAATTAATTTTGATCTAGCAGCACAAATCCAAGCAGAGAAACTCCTAAACCATCTTAGACAAATAAAAATCTATCCTCATGAGAAAAAAGAACTACAGAAAGAGTTCATAAAATTATCCAAGTTATAAATAACTCGTTCCAGCATCTCATCTATTCTTCGTAATACTAAAGACTGAAGTATAATTTCTGCTGTTTTATCTTCTCTGGAAATAGAAACCAGGTGGTCACTATCTTTACAATAAACATTACTCATTTACTCAACTAAAATCTGACCTTATAGGTTCTGTTGATAAAGAATAAATAAAACAGGAGGGAAGGCAAAATGGCGGAGGAGTAGGAGACCTGGATTTCATCTGGTCTCAGGAATTCAGCTGGATAGGGATCAAACCATTCTGAGCACCTACGAACTCAACAGGAGATTGAAGAAAAGAATAGCAACAACTCTCGGAACAGAAAAGTGACCACTTTCTGGAAGGTAGGATGTGCAGAGAAGTGAATCCAAGGTGATATTTGGGAGGATAGATGGCGGGGGAGGGGGCCTCTGTTGGCTGCTTCTGGCAAGTGATAGAGCCGCGGAGCACAAAATCAGAACTTTTAGAAGCCGGCTCCGCTGAGGGACGTCGCTCCAGTGGCTAAGTGGGGGGTGGAACCCTCGCGGGACAGTGTGGTCTCAGGACCCTCGGGGTCACAGAAAGACCAGGGGTGCCTGAGTGCGCCAGAGCTCCCAGGTATCAGAGCGGGGAAGCCAGCTCCAAAGATGGAGCCAAGGAGTGGGCTCACAGCTCGGGGTTGCCATAAACCGTGATCCGAGGCACAGTCCGGCCAGTGCTCCTCCAGCAGGGACTCAACAAGCGGCAGATCCGGGGAGTCTCCCCTTCCTCCCCGAGGAGGAGCGGCGCGGGAGCGCACTGCAGGGATCTGCTGGGTTTAGAGACTCCACACGGGGTCGTGTGCCAGAGATAGAAATGCTCAGTCACAGGCCAGGTGAGTACAGAGTGTGGCTAGAGACTGGGGAGACGGGAGTGATTGACTACTTTTCTCTGGGGGCACACTAAAAAGCGCGTTCCCGAGTTCTAGCTTCCTCCGTGGCAGAGATTGGGAGGCCGCCATTTTCACTCTTGTCCTCCAAACCTGTACAGAAAGCTTGCAGGGAAAAAAAGCTCCCAATGGCAAACCCGAGCAGATTACTTAGCCCGGACCAGGCAAGGGTGGGGCAATTCTGCCTCTGGCAAAGACATTTGGGAACCACGGCAACAGGCCCCTCCCCCAGAAGATCAGCACGAACAGTCAGCCAAGACCAAGTTTACCGATCAAGGAGAATGGCAGAACTCCAGCGCTAGGGGAATACTGCACATAGAATTCATGGTTTTTTTACCATGATTCTTTAGACTTTCGAAGTTAATTTTTTTAACTGTCTTTTTTTTTTTGAATTTTCTTTTTCCCTTTTTCAACCAACATCTTATCAATCCCTTTTTTAGAAACATTTTTATTTTTCATTTTTAGAGTCATATTCTAACCCTTCATAGTAGTTACCCTTATTTTTGGCATATATATATATATATATATATAAGTTGTTCTCTCTTTAAAATTTTGAGATTCAGTTTCTTCTAACAGATCAAAATATACCCTAAATCTCTAGTATAAGGCTTTGTTCTAGTCTCCTGCCTGATCATGTTCTCTCCCTTTTTCTTCTTTTTTTTAAATCCTCTTCTTTCTTTTTTCAAACAACTTCTTCTCTTATCAATTCCTTTTATAAAATTTTTTATAATTTTCATCTTTACACTCATTGCATCCCTTCATTGTATCAACCTTTATTTTTGTACATATATAAGTTTTTCTTTCTTTAAAATTTTGGGAGGCACATTCTTCTAACAGACCAAAATACACCCAAAATCTAGTGTGTGGCACTGATCTATGCACCAGCCTAATCATATTTGATCATATTCGGTTTTTTTAGTTTTGTTCTGTTTTTATTTGTTTTTATCTTTTTCTTTCTTCTTTTTCTTTTTTCTCTTTCTTTTTCCTTTCTTTCCCTTTCTTTTCCCCGGGTTTCAGGTCTTTTCTGATTTGTTTAGAGAATATTTTCTGGGGACGTTGTTACCCTCTTAGCATTTTGTTCTCTCATTCATTTATTCTCCTCTGGACAAAATGACAAGATGGACAAAATGACCTCAACAAAAAGAACAAGAGGTAGTACCGACTGCCAGGGACCTACTCAATACAGACATTAGTATGATGTTGGACCTAGAGTTCAGAATCATGACTTTAAAGGTACTAGCTGAGCTTGAAAAAAGCATGGAAGTTATTAGAGAAACTCTTTCTGGAGAAATAAAAGAACTAAAATTTAACCAAGTCGAAATCAAAAAGGCTATTAATGAGGTGCAATCAAAAATGCGGTCACTAACCGCTAGGATAAATGAGGCAGAAGAGAGAATTAGTGATATAGAAGACCAAATGATGGAAAATAAAGAAGCTGAGAAAAAGAGAGATAAACAACTACTGGATCACAAGGGCAGAATTTGAGAGAGAGGCGATACCATAACACAAAACAACATTAGAATTATTGGGATCCCAGAAGAAGAAGAGAGAGAGAAAGAGAGAGGGGGGCAGAAGGTAGTACAGAGAACTTCCCTAATGTGGGGAAAGAAACAGGCACCAAAATCCAGGAGGCACAGAGAACCCATCTCAAAATCAATAAAAATAGGTCAACACCCCGACATCTAATAGTAAAACTTATGAGTCTCAGAGACAAGGAGAAAATCCTGAAAGCAGCTCAGGAGAAGACATATGTAACCTACAATGGTAGAAACATTAGATTGGCCACAGACCTATCCACAGAGACCTGGCAGGCCAGAAAGGACTGGCATGATATCTTCAGAGCACTAAACGAGAAAAATATGCAGCCAAGAATACTATCTCCAGCTAGGCTGTCATTGAAAATAGGAGAGATAGAAAGCTTCCAGGACAAACAAAAACTAAAGGAATTTGCAAACACGAAACCAGCCCTCCAAGAAATATTGAAAGGGGTCCTCTAAGCAAAGAGAGAGCCTAAAAGTAGCATAGACCAGAAAGGAACACAGACAATATACAGGAACAGTCACCTTACAGGCAATACAATGGCACTAAATTCATATCGTTCAATAGTTACCCTGAATGTAAATGGGCTAAATGCCCCAATCAAAAGACACAGGCTATCAGATTGGATTAAAAAACAAGACCCATCGATATGCTGTTTGCAAGAGACTCATTTTAGACCCAAAGACACCCCCACATTGAAAGTGAGGGGGTGGAAAGCCATTTACCATGCTAATGGACACCAAAAGAAAGCTGGGGTGGCAATCCTTATATCAGACAAATTAGATTTTAAAACAAAGACTGTAATAAGAGATGAGGAAGGAAACTATACCCTACTTAAAGGGTCTATCCAACAAGAAGATCTAACAATTGTAAATATCTATGCCCCAAACATGGCAGCAGCCAATTATATAAGGCAATTAATAACAAAACCAAAGAAACACATTGACAACAATACAATACTAGTGGGGGACTTTAACGCCCCCCTCACTGAAATGGACAGATCATCTAAGCAACAGATCAACAAGGAAATAAAGACTTTAAATGACACACTGGACCAAATGGACTTCACAGACTTATTCGGAACATCCCATCCCAAAGCAACGGAATACACATTCTTCTCTAGTGCCCATGGAACATTCTCCAGAATAGATCGCATCCTAGGTCACAAATCAGCTCTCAACTGGTACCAAAAGATTGGGATTATTCCCTGCATATTTTCAGACCACAGTGCTTTGAAACTAGAACTCAATCACAAGAGGGAAGTCGGAAAGAACTCAAATACATGGAGGCTCAAGAGCATCCTACTAAAGAATGAATGGGTCAACCAGGAAATTAAAGAAGAATTTAAAAAATTCATGGAAACCAATGAAAATGAAAACACAACTGTTCAAAATCTTTGGGATGCAGCAAAGGCAGTCCCGAGAGGAAAGTATATAGTAATACAAGCCTTTCTCAAGAGACAAGAAAGGTCTCAAATAAACAACCTAACCCTACACCTAAAGGAGCTAGAGAAAAAAACAGCAAATAAAGCCTAAACCCAGCAGGAGAAGAAAAATAATAAAGCAGAGCAGAAATCAATCAAATAGAAACCAAAAGAACAGTAGAACAGATCAATGAAGGTAGGAGCTGGTTCTTTGAAAGAATTAACAAGATTGATAAACCCCTGGCCAGACTTATGAAAAAGAAAAGAGAAATGACCCAAATCAACAAAATCATGAATGAAAGAGGAGAGATCACAACCAACACCAAAGAAATACAAACAATTATAAGAACATATTATGAGCAACTATATGCCAGCAAATTAGATAACCTGGAAGAAATGGATGCATTCCTAGAGATGTGTCAACTACTAAAACTGAACCAGGAAGAAATAGAAAACCTGAACAGACCTATAACCACTAAGGAAATTGAAGCAGCCATCAAAAATCTCGCAACAAACAAAAGCCCAGGGCCTGATGCCTTCCCAGGGGAATTCTACCAAACATTTAAAAAAGAATTAGTACCTATTCTTCTGAAACTGTTCGAAAAAATAGAAATGGAAGGAAACCTTCCAAACTCATCTTATGAGGCCACCATTACCTTGATCCCAAAAGCAGAAGAAGACCCCATCAAAAAGGAGAATTACAGACCAATATCCTTGATAAACATGGATGCAAAAATTCTCACCAAAATATTAGCCAATAGGATCCAACAGTCGATTAAAGGATTATTCACCACGACCAAGTGGGATTTATCCCTGGCCTGCAAGGTTGGTTCAACATCTGCAAATCATTCAACGTGATAAAATACAGAAGAAAAGAAAGAACAAGAATCATATGATCCTCTCAATAGATGCAGAAAAAGCATTTGACAAAGTACAGCATCCTTTCTTGATCAAAACTCTTCAGAGTATAGGGATAGAGGGTACATCCCTCAAAATCATAAAAGCCATCTATAAAAAACCTACAGCGAATATCATTCTCAATGGGGAAAAACTGAGAGCTTTCCCCCTAAGGTCAGGGACGTGGCAGGGATGTCCACTATCACCACTGCTATTCAACATAGTATTAGAAGTCCTAGCCACAGCATTAAGACAACAAAAAGAAATCAAAGGCATCCAAATCAGCAAAGAACAAGTCAAACTCTCAGTGTTTGCAGATGATATGATACTTTATGTGGAAAACCCAAAAGACTCCACCCCAAAACTGCTAGAACTCATACAGGAATTCAGTAAAGTGGCAGGATATAAAATCAATGCACAGAAATCAGTGGCATTCCTATACACCAACAACAAGACAGAAGAAAGAGAAATTAAGGAGTCAATCGCATTTACAATTGTACCCAAAACCATAAGATACCTAGGAATAAATCTAACCAAAGAGGCAAAGAATCTGTACTCAGAAAACTATAAAATACTCATGAAAGAAATTGAGGAAGACACAAAGAAATGGAAAAACGTCCCATGCTCATGGATTGGAAGAACAAATATTGTGAAGATGTCAATGCTACCTAGAGCAATCTACACATTCAATGCAATCCCCATCAAAATACCATCCACTTTTTTCAAAGAAATGGGACAAATAATCCTAAAATTTGTATGGAACCAAAAAAGACCCTGAATAGCCAGAGGAATGTTGAAAAAGAAAAGCAAAGCTGGCAGCATCACAATTCTGGACTTCCAGCTCTATTACAAAGCTGTCATCATCAAGACAGTATGGTACTGGCACAAACACAGACACATCGATCAATGGAACAGAATAGTGAGCCCAGAAATGGACCCTCAACTCTATGGTCAACTAATCTTTGACAAAGCAGGAAAGAATGTCCAATGGAAAAAAGTCTCTTCAACAAATGGTGTTGGGACAACTGGACAGCCACATGCAGAAGAATGAAACTGAACCATTTCCTTACACCACATATAAAAATAGACTCAAAATGGTTGAAAGACCTAAATGTGAGACAGGAGTCCATCAAAATCCTAAAGGAGAACACAGGCAGCAACCTCTTCGACCTCAGCCGCAGCAACTTCTTTGTAGAAACATCATCAAAGGCAAGGGAAGCAAGGGCAAAAATGAACTATTGGGATTTCATCAAGATAAAAAGCTTTTGCACAGCAAAAGAAACAGTCAACAAAACCAAAAGACAACCGACAGAATGGGAGAAGATATTTGCAAATGACATATCAGATAAAGGGCTAGTATCCAAAATCTATAAAGAACTTATCAAACCCAACACCCAAAGAACAAAGAATCCAATCAAGAAATGGGCAGAGGACATGCACAGACATTTTTCCAAAGAAGACATCCAAATGGCCAACAGACACATGAAAAAGTGCTCAACCTCACTCGGCATCAGGGAAATCCAAATCAAAACCTCAATGAGATACCACCTCAGACCAGTCAGAATGGCTAAAATTAACAAGTCAGGAAACGACAGATGTTGGCGGAGATGCAGAGAAAGGGGAACCCTCCTACACTGTTGGTGGGAATGCAAACTGGTGCAACCACTCTGGAAAACAGTACGGAGGCTCCTCAAAAAGTTGAAAATAGAGCTACCATATGATCCAGCAATTGTACTACTGTACATTTGGTATTTACCCCAAAGATACAAATGTAGGGATCCGATGGGGTACATGCACCCTGATATTTATAGCAGCAATGTCCACAATAGCCAAACTGTGGAAAGAGCCAAGATGTCCATCGACAGATGAATGGATAAAGAAGATGTGGTGTATATATACAATGGAATATTATGCAGCCATCAAAAGGAACGAGATCTTGCCATTTGCAACGACATGGATGGAACTGGAGGGTGTTATGCTAAGCAAAATAAGTCAATCAGAGAAAGACATGTATCATATGACCTCACTGATATGAGAAATTCTTAATCTCAGGAAACAAACTGAGGGTTGCTGGAGTGGGGGGGGTGTGGGAGGGATGGGGTGGCTGGGTGATAGACACTGGGGAGGGTATGTGCTATGGTGAGCACTGTGAATTGTGCAAGACTGTTGAATCACAGATCTGTACCTCTGAAACAAGTAGTGTAATATATATTAAGGAAAAAACAAAAGAAGATAGCAGGAGGGAAGAATGAAGGGGGGGGATTCGGAGGGGGAGATGAACCATGAGAGATGATGGACTCTGAGAAACAAACTGAGGGTTCTAGAGGGGAGGGAGGTTGGGGGATGGGTTAGCCTGGTGATGGGTATTAAAGAGGGCACGTTCTGCGTGAAGCACTGGGTGTTATGCACAAACAATGAATCATGGAACACTACATCAAAAACTAATGATGTAATGTATGGTGATTAACATAAAAATAAAAAATTTAAAGAAAAAAAGAATAAATAAAACACACTTCTTAACATCAAGGTACATATAGTCCAGTTTACATAAGAATATTTAGGTGTATATACATAAATATAAATGTAAACATATTCACATATATGTGTATATATATATGTGTGTGAATATATAGAATATACATATATTAATTAACTCATACTATAAACGTATAATATATACTATATGCTCATAATACAACATAATTCATACTATGTATGTATATATATTAGAGAGAGACAGACAGACACAGACATAGACGTATTCCAGCAGGATTTGGGGAAGTCTTCATAAAAAGAAATTAATCTTTTAAGGTAGAGAAAGAAGGAAAGCCATCTAATGAAAGGGGGAATAGCACCTACAGAGGCAGGGAGGGCTAAAACTCCAGCACAGATTCAAGGCATAGAGAGACATCTGGTAAAGAGAGGTAGAAAGTGACTGAAGATAAAACCAGAAAAAATAAACCACATACAGACTGTGAAGAATCTTGAATGCCATGCTGAAGAGTGAAGGCATTATCCTCTAAGTAAAGAGATATTAAAAGTCTTTAAGCAAAATGGTGGGCAAGGGGTGCCTGGGTGACTCAGTCGGTTAAGCCTCTGACTCTTGGTTTTAGCTCAGGTCATGATCCTGCAGTCATGAAATCAAGCCCCAAGTTGGGCTCCGCACCAAGTCTGCTTCAGATTCTCTCTCTCGCTCCCTCCCCCCGACCCCTCCCCCAAACCATTCTCTCACTGTCTCTCATAAATAAATAAATAAATAAATAAATAAATAAATAAATAAATAAAATCTTTTTTAAAATGGTGGGATGACCTGATTGCTAATTTACAAAAATAACACTGATAGAGGTTGGATTGTGGATGATAGAATAAGGAAACAATATTTAAGATGCAATTACAATGTTACAGGTAATCTTTGCCCAATAACTTGGTTATAGCTACTGTGGCTTAAGTGAAATATAACTACTACTAATAATTTGGGCACAAATTGGTAAGGGCCTGAACCAATAGCTTGGGAAATAGGAGAAGATAGAGTTGAAAAACACTGAAGAAGCTGGACTCATAGAATTTGATGACTAATAGGATGGAGGGTCCGATGGAAAAGAAAAAGAAAAAAGGTCTGAAATAAGCTTTGTGCATAGGTGGCAAGGTAAATTGGTGCTACCACTGTAAATGCAAAGAATCAGGAGAGGAATCACAGAACTGGTGTGTAATGCTGGGGAGACTATGACAACTTTAGTTTTTAGATACTACAGTGAACTTGACTTGCCTGTAGAATACTGGAGTAGAAACAATCAGGAAGCAGCTACAAAGCCAGGGCTGGGGCTTAAGATGGAGGTCTAGTCTGGAGACCAGGTACCTAAACTTGTAAGTTAAGTTTCACCAGTAAAGGTCTGGGGGGATTGTGGGGTGGGGGTGGTGGAGCAGGTTGATGCATACTCTCTGCTACCCTTGGAGGAAAAGGCCTAGAAAGGAGCCATGGGAAACACTGACATGAAATATCTCTGGATGTACTTGAACAAAGCTATTTCCACTTAACCTTTACTTTTCCCAGGCAAAACAAATCAGAACAAAAAGACACCTTTTGCTCTTCTTCATAGGTCTAGTTCTTTAGTTTTTAGTATCATTTTATCTTCTTCATCCACCTTAAATATTAAACTTGGAACTCAAAATAGTATTCCAGTAAGTACTCAATATAATTATATTTAGCACTAAGTAATCTATAGTAATAGGGACAGCACCAATGATTTAAACCACAGATAATCCTTAAACTCTCATTAAGCTGGTAGCTCCAGCCTCTTAGCCAAAAACAAAGAATAGAATTGCCTGGTGGACTTTTGCATCTACGAGTAACTTACCACCCTCTAATGAAGATGCTGAAGAGAAGGAAATGGTTGGAAGAAAAGCAATAGGAGATTAAGCAAGCTCCATTAAATTAAAAAATTAGACAATAAATGATTCTTTTATATTCTACTTGTATTTGTGAGGTATAGGATTTTTTTTTAATCAACAGATATATATTGCTCATTATTCAACTTGTTTTCTAGTTTCCAGAGAACTCAGGAATACATTCATCACCAGAAATGCCATAGTATATTGCCTTGCCTGTGTCTTTTTGGAAACTCACTTTCCTTTTATTGCTACAAACTCACTGTCATCTGACATTTCCATTTTATCTCAATATTATTTATTGTCCTGGGTGGAAATTTTTTCCTTTCATGTAGTAGTAGAAATGTAAATGTGAATAAGGTACCTAGAATAATCAAATACACAGAGGCAGGAAGTAGAACAGTGGGTATCAGGGGCCAGATGAGTGGACAGTTTCAGTATGGGATGATGAAAAGTTCTGGAGATGGACAGTGGTGGTAGTTGTACAACAATGTGAATGTACTTAATGTCACTGAACTGTGCACTTAAAAATGCCTAAAATGGTAAATTTTATTTCATGTATATTTTACCACACTAAACATTTTTATTGCAATTTTTAAAAAATTAAGAGAAGTTTTGGAAGATAAACTTGATAAACCTCCCTGGAAATAGAAAAAGGAACAAAAAGATGTATCAGCAACAAACAAGTAGAAATTATAAATTTTTTTTAAAAATGCAGTATCATTTCCAACAGCAACAGAAAACATGAAATATTTAAGGACGGATTAAATAAAATATGCCCACTACCATTACACTGCAAATATTGCTGAGAGAGATTTAAAGAACTAGAAGGACTTCAATTTAATATCAAGATTTATGATAAAGCTACAATGATTAAGACAGTGTGGTACTGGCATAAAGGTAGACAAATAGATCAATGGAACAGAATAGGAAGTCCAGAAATAGACTCATAGACATATAGTATATAGCTAATTAATTTTTTACAAAAGTACCAAGGTATTTCGATGAGGAAAAGATAGTCTTTTCAACAAATGGTGCTAGAATAAATGGATATCCATACACAAAAAAAAACCCAAATCAATCAAAAAGAATCTTGATTCTCATCTCACATCATATGCAAAACATTAACTCAAAATGAATCATGGGCCTAAATAGAACAGCTATAAACTATAAAACTATAAAATTTCTCAAAGCAAACATAGAATAAAATCTTGGCAAGGATATACAATAAATGCTTTTGCAAGTACAAAATGTACAGTCACTTTAGAAAATCATTTGGCAATTTCTTATGAAGCTAAACATACCTAATCACATGACCCAGAAATTCCATATCTAGGTATCTATCCAGAAGAAATGAAAACCAGAAATGACTTATATGTCCATCAGTTGGTGAATGAACCAACAATTTGTGGCTTTGGAATCCTACCCTGCAATAAAAAGAAACAAACTATTAATGTACATAGCATGAAAGAAACTCCAATGAACTATATTAAATGAAAGAAACAAAACACAAGCGGCGCCTGAGTGGCTCAGTCATTAAGCATCTGCCTTCGGCTCAGGTCATGGTCCCAGGGTCTTGGGATCGAGCCCCACATTGGATTCCCCGCTCGGTGGGAAGCCTGCTTCACCCTCCCCCAACCCCCCTGTTTGTGTTCCGTCTCTCGCTGTGTCTCTCTCTGTCAAATAAATAAATAAAATCTTAAAAAAAAAAAAGACACAAAAGCCCATATACTATGTGAGTCTGTTTATGTGACATTTTAAAACAGCAAAACTCCCAGGGGGAGACGGAAAGGAAAGGAGGTGACTTCGAAGGGGATGAGGGAACTCTTTGGAGTGAGAGTGGTGAAGGCTATATGACTATATACATTGCCAAAACTCAGTGAACTGTACAATCAAAATGAGTGAACTTCGTTGAATAAAAATTTTATCTCAATAAAGATGGATTTAAAAAAAGACATAATACAGAAGACAAAAGATAAGAAAGTTAGGTGATCAATTTGGAAGGCCTATGAATCACTAAGAAGAAATCCACAAAGAAAGAACAGAAAAAACACTAAGTTTCCTATTAATCTAATTTGCCCTCTAGAAAGGTGAACTTGTAGTACGGTATTTCATGCTGCATGACAGAGCATTATTTAAGTTTACATTTTAACTTAACCTTATAAATGTGTGCAGATTTTTTGAAAGTCAAGATGACTGTTTTAAGACTATTTCTTAAACAGTTTTCACTGATGAATACTATCAAACATTCAAAGAAATACTAACAGCAATCCTTTTCAAACTCTTCCAAAAATAGAAGAGGAGGTAACTCCTCCAAACTCATTTTATGAGGACAGCATTACCTGGATACCAAAAGCAAACAAGGATACCATAAGAAAAGAAAATTACAGGCCAATATCCCTGATGAACATAGACACAAAATCCTCAACAAAATATTAGCAAATTGAAGTCAGTAATACATTAAAAGGATCATATACCATGATCAAGTAGGATTTATTCCAAGGATGCAAGGGTGGTTTAACACAAAATGAAGGATAAAAATCATATGATCATTTCAATAGACACATAAAAAGCATCGGATAAAATTCAACATCTACTTATGATAAAACTCAACAAAGTAGATATAGAGGGAACATACCTCCACATGACAAAGAATAGAATAGAATATTACTCAGCCCTAAAAAAGAATGAGATCTTACCACTTGCAACAGCTTGGATGGACTTGGAGGGTATTATGCTAAGTGAAATAAGTCAGACAGAGAAAGACAAATACCATATGATTTCACTTTTATGTGGAATCTAGAAAACAAAACAAATGAACAAACAAACAAAAGTAGAAACAGATCCACAAATACAGAGAACAAAGTAATGGTGGCCACAGGGGAGGGGGACAGGGGAATGGACAAAATGGGTGAAGGGGAGTGGGAAGTATAGTATTCCAGTTATGGAATGAATAAGTCCTAGCAATGAAAAGTACAGCATAGAAAACCTAGTCAATGGTACTGTAATAGCTCTGTATGGGCACAGATGGGAGCTACACTTGTGGTACACAATTTATACAGTTGTTGAACCACTATGTGATCCACCTCAACCTAATATAACATTGTTTGTCAACTATACTGCAATAAAAAAGTGTACAATTCAGTGCCAGCCATTGTTAACCTTTTGTACAAGTTCTGAATAAGATATGAAAGAAAAGACAATGTGATTCAGTAGAACATGATTTTAGACCCAGTTCTGCCATGTTTCAACAAAGTGACCAGGAACTTCTGGGCCTCACTATCTCCATTGTAAATCAGGGAGTTCAACTAGATGACCACCCTCTAGCTCTGATCTACCTTCAAGATTTTGTTTTTACTATTGTTTATTGTTAACTTTTCATTTCTCTTTTGAACCAACACAAATACTGGGGTGAGCAACTCAGAAAGATCTCTTTTACAGAAGGGCATTTTCAACAATGTTCTAAAGCAAAGATGGTGCTGGCAGACTTATAACAGCGTTTGGAAGACTTTATAAATGTAATGAGATATTTTAGAGCCTTTTTTGAAAGAAGACAGTTTCCTTGTATACATTTCAAAGTAAGAAAATAAAGAGAAAGAGGAGTCACACTGTGTTTAACTTAGATGAGCTTCTTTTCTCAAACTTTATCTTTCTCATTTCTAGAAGCAAATATGAAACTATGTAGGAAGCTGCATAGACTTGGAAATATACTCAAGAAAACTATAGTAAAGTCAGTGATTCAGACAAATTTCTTAATCAAAAATATAAAAAATATCACCTGCAGAACTCTTATTGAAGGAAAAAATAAAGTTCCCATAAACGTCTAGTTGATGTGCAATATTTTATTCTTGCAGATTTTAACAGTATATTATTTCATTTAACAAAAATGTTAGTTACATTTTTATTTATTTTTATTTTTTATTTTCTCGAAGTTACATTTTTAAATGAATATGCACATATTCCTAAAAAACTAACATGGGATCTCTTAGCAAGTACTTAGGTGTTGTTATGAGTTGAACTGTATCTCCCAAAAAAAGATATTTTGAAGTCCTCACCCCCACTACCTCAGAATGACCTTATTTGGAAATAGGGTCCTGGCAGATGTAGTTGGTTAAGATGAAGTCATACTGCAGCAGGCTGGGTTTAATCCAATACGACTGGTGTCCTTCTAAGACGAGTGGAAGACAAAATCACATAGAGAAGATGGCCATGTGAAGACAGAGGCAGAAATTACAGCAGTGCTACCACAAGCCACAGGATACGTGGGGCTTCCAAAAGCTTATAAATAAGAGGCAAGAGTGGATCCTAGAAGATTTGGAGGGAGCATGCCCTTGTCAACACCTTGATTTTCTACATGTGGCCTCCAAAAGTGTGAGTGTGACAGAATAAATTTCTATGATTTTAAACCATCCAGTTTGTGGTACCTTGTTATGGCAGACATAGGAAACTAATCCAAATATATAGCCAGTGTTACACACGTGCTCATGCACACACACACACACACACACACACACACACACAGAAAGAGAACCCTCATTTTAACCAAATTACTGGATTTCTAAAAATCTAATATAATATTGAAATTTGGGGCTGTGAATTTGAGTAACTAATTATAATGATGCCTGATGCCTTAAAACATTTATACAATCTCTTTAGGACACTGCATTTCCAAATATTTTGTACTGTAGGAGAACTAAGTGAAAAGAAAAAAACAAATATTTACAAGGGAGAAATAACACAATATCTCTGGGAGAGGCAAGACAGCCTACTCAGAGGATAAAAACTCAAAGGAAAACAGCTACAAGAGAACTATTTCTTTTTTCTTTCTTTTTTTTTAAGAGAACTATTTCTAAATGGGCAGTGAGTTACAACATTTGTTATTACTAGACCATTTGAGTCTCAAAATAAAAATTTGACCGCAATAATAATTTCATAATTTTATGATGAAACAGCAAATTTTCACAAGACAACTTTAAATATGAAAACAATGAGCAAGTTTGTGATAGATACACAATTTTTTTCATGTCCATTGATACTAGATTTAGTATCTCTATGTGATTTAATTTTTTGGAGAAAAATTGAAAACTCTATTGAAAGATATTATAGAGACTAAAAAAATCTTTACATTTGTAGAGATGTAAGACTCAGTTTCCTAAAGGAGGTGATTAGTCCCAAATTGATTAGTATGGTCAAGAGAGTTCAAATAAATTCCCAAAACTTTTATATGAAATTGGAAAAGGTGTTTATAAAATTTACATATAATGAATAGTTGAGAATAGCAAAGACTCCCTCAACTCCCTTCTCCTATCTGGCTTTTGAAACCACAACCCCAGTTAAATCCAGCTCTGCTTTTGTCTAATTTTTGCACCATCAAAGCTGAATGTAGCTAGAGGAGAATCATACAACTATGTCAACCAGTGTGAATTCAGATTCATCATTACTGATCTCAAGTGTATTCTAATGCTGTCAACCACACTATTTGTGTGACTTTATTGGAAATGTTCTTGAGAAAATTCTTAGGGAGTCATGAGCACTTCTGGGTCTTAACTTGTACATTAAGATTCAAGCATGGCATTCCTACCTGTTATCTTTACAGGGTCATACTGATTCTTCAGAGCCTTACAGACAGTTCATAATTATTCTTCATATTTAGATCAAAACCTCTCCAAAGCAATAATCCATTTGTTCTATTGCTTTCTCAAGTCTCATCCTAGCTTAGTTATCAACTCAACTTTCATCTCTTTTGCCACTTCCAACAGAGCTCTGCTGTTGTATGCAGCGTGGATGGCCACCACCTAGAAAGACAGCATTCAAATGAGGGCTACTACTACCCATAATAAAAAATTAGAAGAGAAAATATGATATTAATTTGGAGCTACAATGTTTTTAAAGAATTTGTTATTCATAGATAGCTTCCAAATCTAAAGCTTGTGAGAAAGGTGGCATTTACCAAAGGTAAGCCCTCAAGAAATGGCTAGAGAAGAAAATGACAACCAGGCCAACCAGGCCAGTTCAGAAGCACTTACCTCTGCAGGCTCACAAATGAGCTGCTTCGGCAGATTTGTCAATCCTGTTAAGTACATTTTTAAAACATGTTCAGTGATTTGGTAATCACTGTTTTGAATACAACCCTCACTATGAGATAGTGAAGGTAGGGTTAAAAAGCAAAGATTCTAGAGTCAAACGTACTTAGGTTTACATCCTGACAGTACCACTTACTAGATTTGTGATTTTGAGCATTTATCATCTCTGTGCCTTATTCCTCATCTGTATAATGGGGATCATAACTGTGGTCACCTCCTAGCGTGGTTTCAAGAATTAGTTGAATGAGCACAAAATGCTTTTAACAGTGCCTGGCACACAAAGTATACTATACAGGTTGGTTTTTATTCATAAACATTATTGAGGATAGGCTTTTCCATGATGGTGGAGGAGTAGGAGACCTTAGTTTTGTCCGGTCCCAGGAATTCAGCTAGAGAGCTATCAAATCATCCTGAACACCTGTGAACTCAACCAGAGATCTAAGGAAAGAATTGCTGCAAATCTACAAATAGAAAACTGACCACTTTATGCAAGAATGACAACACGGAAAAACTCACCTCAAAAAAAGAGAACAAGAGGCAGTACTGACTGCCAGAGACCTAATCAGTATGGATATAAGTAAGAAGTTGGAACTAGAGTTCAGAATAATGATTATAAAGATACTAGCTGGGCTTGATAAAAGCCTAGAAGACACTAGAGAATCACTTTCTGGAGAAATAAAAGAACTAAAATCTAAATCAAAAAGGCTATTTATTAATGAGATGCAATAAACAATGGAGGCTCTAACTGCTAGGATAAATGAGGCAGAAGAGAGAATTAGTGACATAGAAGACCAAATGATGGAGAATAAAGAAGCTGAGAAAAAGAGAGATAAACAACTACTGGATCACAAGGGGGAGAATTTGACAGATAAGTGATACCATAAAGCAAAACAATATTAGAATAATTGGGATCCCAGAAAAAGAGGAAAGAGAAAAGGGGGCAAAAGGAATATTGAAGAAAATTAAAGTGGAGAACTTCCCTAATCTGGGGAAGGAAACAGGCATCAAAATCCAAGAGGCACAGAGAACCTCCCTCAAAATCAATAAAAATAGGTCATCACCCCAACATATAATATTGAAACTTACAAATCTCAGAGACAAAGAGAAAATCCTGAAAGCAGTTCGGGACAAGAGGTCCTTAACCTACAGAGGCAGAAACATAAGGCTGGCAGCAGACCTAACCACAGCGACCTGTCAGGCCAGAAAGGACTGGCATGACATATTCAGGGTGCTAAATGAGGAAAATATACAGCCAAGAATACTTTATCCAGCAAGGCTGTCATTAAGAATAGAAAAGACAAAGAGCTTCCAGGACAAACAGAAACTAAAAGAATTTGTGATCACTAAGCCAGCCTGCAAGAAATGTTAAAGGGGATCCTTTAAGGTGAAGGTAAGATTCTTCACCTCAAAGGTGAAGAGAGAGCCCAAAAGTAACATAGACCAGAAAGGAACAGAGACAATATACAGTAACAGTCACTTTACAGGTAACACAATGGCACTAAATTCATATATTTCAATATTTACTCTGAATGTAAATGTGCTAAATGCCCCAATCAAAAGACACAGGCTATCAGATTGGATAAAAAAGCAAGACCCATCCATATGCTGTTGGCAATTTTAGATCCAAAGACACCTCCAGATTGAAAGTGAAGGGGTGGAAAACCATTTATCATGCTAATGGACATCAAAAGAAAGCTGGGGGTAGCAATCCTTATATCAGACAAATTAGATTTTAAACCAAATACTGTAATAACAGATGAGGAAGGACACTATATCATAATGAGAGGGTCTATCCAACAAGAAGATCTAACAATTGTAAATATTTATGCCCCTAACATGGGAGCAGCCAATTATATAAACCAATTAATAACACAATTAAAGAAACACATCAATAATAATACAATAATAGTAGGGGACTTTAACACTCCACTCACTACAAAGGACAGATCATCTAAGTGGAAGATCAACAAGGAAACAAAGGCTTTGAATGACACACTGGACCAGATGGACTTCACAGATATATTCAGAACGTTCCACCCTAAAGCAACAGAATACACATTCTTCTCGAGTGTACATGGAACATTCTCCAGAATAGATCACATACCCAGTCACAAATCAGGTCTCAACTGGTACCAAGAGACTGGGATCATTCCCTGAATATTTTTAGACCACAGTGCTTTGAAACTTGAACTCAAAAACAAGAGGAAATTTGGAAAGAATCCAAATACATGGAGGTTAAAGAGCATCCTACTAAAGAATGAATGGCTCAACCAGAAAACTACAGAAGAATTTAAAAAATTTATGGAAACAAATGAAAATGAAAACAGGTGTTCAAAACCTTTGGGATGCAGCAAAGGTGGTCCTAAGAGGGAAGTACACAGCAATGTAAGCCTTTCTCAAGAAATAAGAAAGGTCTCAAATACACAACCTAAACTTACACCTAAAGGAGCAGCAGAAAGAGCAGCAAATAAAGCCTAAACCCAGCAGGAGAAGAAAATTATTAAAGATTAGAGCAGAAATCAATGAAATAGAAACCAAAAGAACAGTAGAACAGATCTACAAAACTAGGAGCTGGTTCTTTGAAAGAATTAATAAGATCGGTAAACCCCTAGCCAGACTTATCAAAAAGAAAAGAGAAGGGACCCAAATAAATAAAATCATGAATGAAGGAGATGAGATCACAACCCAAACAGAAGAAATACAAACAATTATAAGAACATATTATGAGCAACTATATGCCAACAAATTAGGCCATCTGGAAGAAATGGATGCATTCCTAGAGATGTATAAACTACCAAAAAGTAAATAGGAAGAAATAGAAAACCTAAACAGACCCATAACCAGCAAGGAAATTGAAACAGTCAAAAATCTCCCAATAAGGGTGCCTGGGTGGCTCAGTCGGTTAAGCATCTGCGGCAAAGTGGCAGGATATAAAAATCAATGCACAGAAATCAGTTGCCTCTCTATACACTAACAATGAGACAGAAGAAAGAGAAATTAAGGAGTCCATCCCATTTACAATTGCACCCAAAACTATAAGATACCTAGGAATAAACCTAACCAAAGAGGCAAAGGATCTGTACTCAGAAAACTATAGAATACTCATGAAAGAAATTGAGGATGACACAAAGAAATGGAAAAATGTTCCATGCTCATGGATTGGAAGAACAAATGTTAAAATGTCAATGCTACCTAGAGCAATCTACACATTTAATGCAATCTCTATCAAAATACCATCGACTTTTTTCACAGGGCTGGAACAAATAATCCCAAAATTTGTACGGAACCACGAAGGCCCCCAAATAGCCAAAGGATTGTTGAAAAAGAAAGCCAAAACTAGTGGCATCACAATTCTGGACTTGAAGCTCTATTACAAAGCTGTAATCATCAAGACAGTACAGTATTGGCACAAAAATAGACACGTAGATCAATGGAACAGAATAGAGAACTCAGAAATGGACCCTCAACTCTATGATCAACTAATCTTCAACAAAGAAGGAAAGGATATCAATGGAAAAAAGACAGTCTCTTTAATAATGGGTGTTGGGAAAATTGGACAGCCACTAGAATGAATGAAACTAGACCATTTTCTTACATCATACATCATACACAAAATACACAACAATAGACGCAAAATGGATGAAAGACCTAAATGTGAGTCAGGAACCCATCAAAATCTTAGAGGAGAACACAGGCAGCAACCTCTTCTACCTTGGCCACAACAACTTCTTGCTAAACATGTCTCAAAGGCAAGGGAAACAAAGGCAAAAATGAACTACTGGGACTTCATCAAGATAAAAATCTTTTGCAGCAAAGGAAAAAGTCAACAAAACCAGAATGCAACTGACAGAACGGGAGAAGATATTTGCAAATGACATATCAGATAAAGGGCTAGTATCCAAAATCTACAAAGAACTTATCAAACTCAACACCCAAGGAATAAATAATCTCATCAAGAAATTTGCAGAAAACATGAACAGACATTTCTGCAAAGAAGACATCCAAATTGCCAATAGACACATGAAAAAGTGCTCGACATCACTCAGCATTGGAGAAATAAAAATCAAAACCACAATGTGATACCACCTCATACCAGTCAGGATGGCTAAAATTAGCAAGTCAGGAAATGACAGATGTTGGGAAGTTTGCGGAGAAAGGGGAACCCTCTTACACTGTTGGTGGGAATGCAAGCCAGTACAGCCACTCTGGAAAACAGTATGGAGGTTCCTCAAAAATTTAAAAATAAATCTACCCTGCAACCCAGCAATTGTACTAGTAGGGGTTTATCCCAAATATACAAATGTAGTGATCCAAAGGGGCACCTGCACCCCAATGTTTATAGCAGCAATGTCCACAATAGCCAAGCTATGGAAAGAGCCCAGATGTCCATCAACAGATGAATGGATAAAGAAGATGTGGTACATATACACAGTGGAATACTACTCAGCCATCAAAAAATGATATCTTGCCATTTGCAATGATGTGGAGGGAACTAGAGGGTATTATGCTAAGCAAAGTCAGTTAGTCAGAGAAAGAATTATCATATGATCTCACTCATATGTGGAATTTAAGAAACAAAACAGAGATCATAGGGGAAGAGAGGAAAAAAGAAAACAAGATGAAATCAGAGAAGGAGACAAACATAAGGGACTCTTAATCATAGGAAACAAACTGAGAGTTGCTAGAGGGGAGGGAGGTGGGGGGATGGGATAATTGGATGATGGACATTAAGGAGGGCACGTGATATAATGAGCCCTGGGTGTTATACATGATTGATGAATCCCTTAACTTTACCTCTGAAACTCATAATACATTATATGTGACTTAATTGAATTTAATTATAAAAATATTTCATGCAGTAAAATAAGAATTTTAGACAGTACAAGTCCTGGGGAGTTCTGAGAAGGTACTGCAATACTTAGATGGATGGGAGGATGGATGGATGGATGGATGGATGGACGGACGGATGGAAAGAAGGAAAGAAGGGAGGAAGGATTGCTAATATTTGTTCTGTGTGGAAAATCTTACTAAAAAGATAATATCCTTTTTGCTTTTTTCAAATCACTTCTACTAACACCATTCTCAACTCACAGATAAGAAAAGTATTGGTAAGATATAACATCCATGAACTTCATTTAGCACCATCATGACAAGTAAATACATCAGAGCCATATTCTTTATGGATTAAAATTAGATATTGTAACTTAGGCAATACTTATTTTTCTTAGCACCATTCACCCCCATCTTCTTCAAAACAGAGTTTTAAGGATCTGGTAGGAGCCATATATCACTCTGCTCCATTATTTTCAGTAATTAGGCAGTGGGCCTTGTTCCTAACTAGGAACCTCCTGGTTACCCAGGAGGTAACCAGAGGTGGTAACAAAAGCACCAGCTACAGTGAGGATAGCAGAACACAGCCAGTGTGAATTGGCCCAGGGAAACTTGAAAAAACTTTAAATAAAAATAGGGATAAGCAATCCTCCATGTCCCAGGAGAGTATGCTACTCCAGAAATGTTGTGGCTCTCCTGAGTTATTTCCAGCCAGGAGGAAAAGAGATAACCAGCATTGGCTATTATCTGGGCCAAAAGTGGCCTCAGGCCCATGAAAATTAAAAGCTGGTTTTCTATGGTCAGCAAGACCGTTTTAGCAGGCACCTAGGGGGATACTAGTACTAAGCTTGCCCTACACAGGGCTGGATCCCCCTGGCATCCATGTTTGTACTGTTTTTCACCTCTCTGGTCCAGAGCTGATCAACCAAGGATGCACACAGGACTCTCGTCACGCCAAACGGGGCCTGAATCTCTCCATCTCTCTCTCTCTCTGTCTCTCTCTCTCTCTGTCTCTCTCCAAATTTGCACTGAGCGATAAGAAGCTGGGCTGCTCACTTGAATGGAGGATGGGTATACTCAGGAGCAGAGGACAGCTGTGTTTGGACTTACGCATGCCAAAGTCAGTCTGCAGAAAGAATGAGAGAGAGAGAACAGAACCCAATGGGCACAGTCAGTCAGACAAAAATTAGCTGCTTGTGTTCTTGATGGATTCCAAGTCCTCGTTCCAATCCTTCCTGAAACCTGGCTGCACTTTCTGCCTTCCTTGGGATATTCTATTCTTAAAATAAATTTCAGTTTTGCTTATAGTGGTTCGAAATAAATTTCTTTTACTTGCCACCAAAAGAGCCTTGACTAATGAAGCTACAGATATTATTGTATTATCTATGGTATTAAAATCTTTTTGTTGGGACACCTGGGTGGCTCAATCGGTTAAGCTTCTGCTTTTGGCTCAGGTTGTGATCCTGGGGTCCTGGGATCGAGTCCCACATGGGGTTCCCTGCTCAGTGGGGAGCCTGCTTCTCCCTCTGCCAGCCACTCCCCATGCTTGTGCTCTCTCCCTCTCTCTCTCTTTCTCTCTCTTTAAATAAATCTTTAAAATAAGATTTTATTTATTTGTTTTTTTGACAGAGAGAGACACAGCGAGAGAGGGAACACAAGCAGGAGGCATGGGAGAGGGTGAAGCAGGCCTCCCGCTGAGCAGGGAGCCCGATGTGGGGCTTGATCCCGTGGCCCTGGGATCATGACCTGAACAGAAGGCAGACGCTTAAAGACTGAGCCACCCAGGCACCCCAGAGATAAAATCTTTTTGTTGATGGTCACCTATAAAAGGTAGGTGGGGGTGAGACTTCTCTGGTTAACCTTTTTATGTAGTTTTGGCCTTCAAATTATTCAACTGTATTACTTATTCAAAAAATACTTAATTTAAAAATTATTGTTGAAATAAGTTCTGCATATAGTGGTTTATGTTTTTCACATCAAAATTCAGGTCACCTCATATTTAATGCAGAGTAAAACAACAGGTCAGAATTTTAAAACTCAGTCCCATAACCATTAGAAGTTTTACAGTGGAGGATTAGCAGATATGCAATAAGATATATATTTCCTATGTTTAGGTAAGAGGCTTGAACTAAAAGTATGACTTGGTATCCAAAGAGAAACTCAACCTTCTCCATGGAGCTCTCTGTGATGCCATGAAAACTCCTGACCTAGAGAAAATACACAAACGTAAAACATGCAATTCCAAATGGTTTGTGCACCCTTTGAGGCCCATCCATGGAAACCAACATAGGACAACTTAATGGGTGGTGAACTTACATACCTGAAAGGACTAAATAATCACACAGTGGTACTAAATATTGTAGCGTGTGGCACAGAAAAAGAGTGTTAACAAGTCAGATATACAAGAGATCAAGGGATCTGAATGATTTGAGGGGATTTTTGGAGGAGCTGAGAAATTATCTCAGTCTCAAAATATTAGCAGGATTTGGGGACATAGAGGACATAAAAAACAGAGCACGGGCATAGTGTTGAAAAGAACAAAGCATGCATGGGAACCATAAGGACACAGGTCTAGCTGGAGCAGGGGTTTGTGTTGGATATGGACAGCACCTAGCACGGAGTTTGGGATTTGGGTACCCAATTAATAATAATTATTATTGTTGTTACTACAATTACAAGAGCAAGATAAGGTCATATAGGTAAGTGAAGACCATATTCTAGAGGACCTTGAATGTCAGAGCAGTTAAGACTTTTCAAGTCATTGTATGTTTTTAAGCAGGAAAACAATTTGATTCAGTCAAACTATTTGGAACACATAAAGAACGACTTGGAGAAAGTGAAGGGAGAATAGGTAGTAGGAGTATTTCACTGGGCTTTATAGTACTAAAGGTAACTAGTGTTTAAACAAGAGTGGTAGAGGGGCGCCTGGGTGGCTCAGTCCATTAAGCATCCACCTTTGGCTCAGGTCATGATCCCAGGGTCCTGGGATCAAGTCCTGCATCGGGCTCCCCGCTCAGTGGGGAGCCTGCTTCTCCCTCTCCCTCTGCCCCTCCCTCGGCTTGTGCTCTCTCTCTCTCTGTTAAATAAATAAATAAAATCTTAAAAAAATAAACAAGGGTGGTAGAGTGGAAATAAGACATATATTGGAGGGACTTAAAAAAATGGAGATGACTCGAGGACTATATATGAATGATATACAGGGGATGAAAGAGAGGGAATAGTCAGAAAAATTATTTTAAATTGATTGTATTATTATTATTTACCTATTAAATGTTACTAAATTAACCTGTTTATAGATTCTCCAACTGCTGCCCTATTGGAATGTCTGCTGTGGGTAAAAGGTACAAACATTCTCAAGGAAGCCATCCATAGCTCACAGCAAATGCAGCTGAGATATGACGTAGGAGGGAATCGGGTTTCTCCGCAGCCATGAACAGCTTTTAACTGAACGTGTAGGTGGTGATAATGTTAAATGTACCACACAAAATCACAGATTCTTTTTTACTCATAAGGAATTTCTATGATATACGTGCCAGCTACCAGCCACTTGCAGCCTTGTCTATGCTTTTCACAGCTTCTACTGTGTAGATGAAATTTTAAATGAACTCCTCGTAGCAGGATCCAAAACATTCTCGTACTGTGTAAGCACGATTCATGGTAGTTGGAGGTTTTCCTTCTCTCTTGCTGATCACAGTGGGTCTGCTGCTACTGCTGGAGCTCAGCACCAAGAGGGAAAATAAAGTGGTGCTTCTTGTTCTAAGAAAAATGGCGGGCAGTTGGGGGTGGGGAGAAAGGACAGAAATGAAAGTTTTAGAAATCCTCCCTATAGTCAAGGGGTATGAACTTCCGTCAGTCACAGGATAGCTCAGTCAGTTGTCCCTGGCACACTGTAGAGTCAAAAAGGCAATACTGGCTTAAGTTGCGGCTTTCAGAAGGTAGTGTCACTATTAAAAAACTGACACAAGAAGTCAGAAAACATGGCGCCCGTGTCAGATTTATCTCTCACTATGGAGATGACTTTGAGCAAGTCAATTAATCTTTTTTTAAACCCGGACTGCAGCAAGCTATCATTTTGAGAATAACTGGGAAATGTTGTCAAAGCTGTTTGTAAATGTAAACCGGTGCAGAAAAATAAAGAATCGCTGGGATTTTTTACTTTTGTTTTACCTGTGTTGATCCTGACTCCCCAAGCACGAGATCTATGACTTGGGCTTCATTGGTTTTCTTTTTCTTTAGGAAAAAAAAAATACTTAATACATATAGTGAAAACTTTATTATTTTTCAACTAACGATGCAGGGAAGGGGAAAACTCGCCTGGAATGTCGTTGGCTAATAGGAAGGAGCTGTAGTCAGCAGATGGGTATCTTGCTATCTTACCAGATCAGTAGTAAGAGAAAGAAAGAAGGTCAGAGTGAGGAAGAGAAAAAAATAATTCTTTGAATTTCTAACAATCTCCTGAAAAACAGATAGAATTTAGTTTTTTATACGTGGTTATTTTTCATTACAAAAAGCCAGTTCAATGTCCGGGACTCCAAAAGGAATGCGAATGGGGCAATAAAATTAATAATAGTATCCCAATAATTATTATTTTAGCATTTTAATGTTTTCTACTTTTTTTGAAGTTTCATATCTTTTCTTATCATCTTAGTTATCTTTATAGCACATGGTTGTTACATTTTAGTTGTATCTGTTTTTCAAGTACATTGATCCCTTAAGCAACGTCTGTTGAATTTTCACGTCAGTTGAAGTCATGGGTAATTTCTGCATTCTTTTCCCATCCCTGTCTGTTCCTTCATTTAATAAATATATATCAGTGCCTACTCCATGCTGGGCACTGGTTATGGCGTGGGAAGCAACAGAGGCACAGTCCCTGCTCGTGTGCAGCTTTCAGTCTGGTGGTGGAGTAAGCCCAAGATTTCTTCTTGGCCCCCAATAGCCATTATCCCCTTCTTCATTAGAAAGAGACCCCCAATTTGTTATGCTGAAGAATTTTAATAGCAATCATCATTCTTCCCCTAAATTTTAATATGCAACTTTTAAAAATAAGAACATTTTCCTACATAGCCAAAATAACAATCACAGCTGACATTAATAATTCCTTAATAGTTCTTTTTTTTTTAAGATTTATTTATGTGCTTGAGAGAGAGAGCTGGGGGGGGCAGTGGGCAGAGGGAGAGGGAGAGAGAGTCTCAAGCAGACTCCGTGCTGAACATGCCCATTGCAGGGCTCAGATCATGACCCTGAGATCACAACCTGAGCCGAAATCAAGAGTAGGGTGCTTAAACGACTGCACCACCCAGGTGCCCCTAATTCCTTTTTTAAATTGAAGTATAATTAACAGTGTTATATTACTTTCAGGTGCACAAGATAGTGATTCAACAGTTCTATACATTGAATAGTCTATCATATCTTAGGGACCACTCATTTTGACATTTTTCCAGTTGTCCACAAATGTCCTTCATAGCTAGCTAATCCAAACCAGGATCCAGTTGAGGATCACACATCACATCAGGTTATGTCCCCTCAGTCTCCTTAAAATAAATCGGTCCTTATATTCATGAGACTAAAATGTTAAAGAAACAGACAGGAATAACTGTCTTATAGAATGTCCCAATTTCTCAATCTGTGTGTTTTCTTCCTCAGCGTATCAATTACTTTCTATTTTCCTTGTAATTGCTGTAAACCTAGAAGTTATGACAAAAGGCCCAATTAGACTCAAATATATATATTTGAGTATATATATTTATATATATATATAATATATATATATTCTTTTAAGTAGGCTCCACACCTAGCATGGAGCCCAACACAGGGCCTGCGCTCATTACCCTGAGATCAAGACCCGAGCTGAAATTAAGAGTTGGTCACTTAGGGCGCCTGGGTGGTTCAGTTGGTTGGGTGACAGCCTTCAGCTCAGGTCATGATCCTGGAGTCCTGGGATAGGGTCCCACATCGGGCTCCCCACTCAGTGGGGAGTCTGCTTCTCCCTCTGACCCTCTCCCCTCTCATGCTCTCTCTCAAATAAATAAATAAAAATCTTTAAAAAATTAAAAACAAACAAACAAAAAAGAGTTGGTCACTTAACCAGCTGAGCCACCCAGTCACCCCTAGACTCAACCATTTTTGGCAAGCTTACACCATAGGTGGTACTGTGTACCTCATATTGCATCACATCAGGAAACAGCATATTTGCCTACTGAATTAAGGTGAAGGCAGACAGCTCCTGCTACTTTTTTTTTCTCCTGCGGACAACAAGTAATCTGTGTAGAGTTTTTTGGGGTACTTTATGAAGTTTATTTTCTCATTAGCCATTCACCTAATAGGTTTTTTTTTAATATTTTATTTATATGAGAGAGAGACAGAGAGAGTGAGAGAGAGAGAGAGCACAAGCAGGGTGAGGGGCAGAGGGAGAAGTGGACTCCCTACTGAGCAGGGAGCCTGATGCAGGACTTGATCTTGGGACTCCGGGATCATGACCTGATCTGAAGGCAGACGTTTAACCAGCTGAGCCACCTAATAGTTTTAACACAAACTGATAATCTGTGCTCAAGCAATAATTTCATTAAGGAACTCACCATTTTTAACTTAGCCTCTTCCACTTTGAATAAAGACCACATTTACCTTCCTGATTCCTGCTGGATGGAACCATGATGACTGGAGCTTGAGCAACCATTTTGGACTGTGAGGCGGAAGCCATGCTGAATTTGGTGGAGCAATTAGAGACAATAAATCTAGGTCTCTTATGATCATGGAACTATCAAACTAAACTTAATCTACCCACCTCTGCACTTTGTTTAAATGAGCAAAAAATGAACTACTATCTTTTCCAGCCACTGTATTTTTGGCTTTCAGCAGTTGAACCAAATCCTGACTGATACAACAAAGAAGACAATAAACAAGAAAACAATTTTAGTAAATGCTATTAAAAAAATAGAATAGAGGGATAGAAAACAGTGGGCTACTTAGATCAGGTGACAAGGAAAGGCCACTCCAAGAAGTTTACATTTAAGTTAAAAATGGAATGCTAAGAAAGAGCTAACCGTGTGAGGTTGTAGGTATTATCCTAAACGGGAAACCAGGGGCACAAAGTGATGAGGTGGGAAAGGGCTTGCTTGACATGTTCAAGGAATTAAAAAGAGGCAATGTGGCTAGAGCTTAATGGTACCAGACATGGGGGGACAGGTGAGCAGATGCCACAACATCCTGGATTAGTGAGTCACGGTAAGAGTGGGTCACTGTGGGAATTTTTTTCAAGTGTAATATTAAGAGTTGTAAGCAGGATAACATGGGTTTATGTTCTTAAAAATGATTCTGACTGCATGTGGAAAACAAATGGGGATCAAAAGTGAAAGCACTGCCACCAGAAAGCAGGCCACTGCGGTGGTCTGGGCAAAAGAAGATGGGCTACTGTGGAGGCACTGGGGACAGGAAGCGAAGACAAGTGAGAGATGGATATGAGGGAGGAAGGGTGGGACTTACGGTTGGACGGGATGTAGGAAGAGGGAAGAATCAAGAGAGAAAGCTCGGAGATTCTGGCTTAAGCAACTGGATAGGCGGGTGTGCCTTTTGCCCAAGTGAAGGAGATTGGGTGGAGAAGGGGCGGGAAGTGGAGAGCAGGAAGCAGCACAGCAGATGTGGTGGGGAGTCAGGGTTCCATTTTGGACACGCTGAGCTCAAGATGTTGAAGCAGAGGCGTCCAACCGGCAATTTGAAATAAACATCCAGAGCAAGAGAGCAATATGTGGCTTCTAGTGTTTTAAAAAATTCCACATCCACAAATTACCACCGTTGATACTTTAAAAAACAACAACAACAACAACAACAACAAAAACTTTGGTCTCTCAGTACTTAATCAAAAGAAAGAAACCACACAAATAAATCTATTTCCAGTAATACTAACTTAATAATGGTTTCAGGCAATGAAAAAACAGAACCTCGTGTGTGTTTGGAAACATGATAATGTCAGAACATTCTAAATGTTAATATGTTCTATTGTGGTTTGTTTAGAAATTAAGCCAAAAAATACCTTGCTAATTACTTTTGGGTGTCATTCTGGTAAAATGATGTGACAGAGTACCTTCAAATTGTATCTGTTTTACTTATGACATGCTACATGAAATATTAATGTTTGATTTAAAAGATCTGAATTAGAAAAATATTAATTAAAGATAAACAATGAATTAGAACTTTCAAATGGTAAGAAAACACATGATAGCAAAATATATTTTTAAAAGAAACTTCCAGAATGATCACAGGTGTAGATCATCTATAGCACTCTTCAACAATCATTAATATTAAAAACAATAACATAAAATATTTTATTTTTATTTTTTTAAGATTTTATTTATTTATTTAGGGGGGAGAGAGAGAGAGAGAGAGAGCGTGCGCATGTGCAAGCAAGAGAGAGAGCACGATCAGGGGGAGGGGCAGAAGGAGAGGGAGAAACAGGCTCCACACTGAGCAGAGAGCCCTACATGGGGCTTGATCCCAGAACCCTGGGACCATGACCTGAGCCGAAGGCAGTTGCTTAACCAACTGAGCCACCCAGGCACCCTCAAATTAGATTACTATTACAGATAAACAACTTTAGTTTTTCCATATGGAGTGCATGTATTATATTCTATGGGTTTTTAAATAGTGCACTCAAAATAAGCCAGTGAGCATATGACAGAAAGAATGCAAATGAAATCACAGAGATAAGCTTAGCCAGTATATTACTGATGGATATCTTTAGCCTGAAAAAGCCACTGGTCCTACTCTTACAGAATAACTTCTTTATCTAGCATTCTACAGGTGGAGCTTCTTCATACCAGAATCCAACATCATATATCCAGCACATAGAAACAGATTTTACTAAAACATAGGTTTTCTTTATACCACATTTTCTTCACATTTCTGCATCTAAAAGGTTTTCTTAAATCTGTCATTAAAAAAAAAATCTCACTCATAATTTCTGTATTTCACCCATCTGCCTTCTACCACTATTTGCTACTGTGATGGGTGTGTGGTACTTCCTCTATAAAGTGCTGCCTTTACAGGCATTTTCAGACATTTAAACCAAAATGAAATCAGGTAAGACTGTACCAAAGAAAATGAATGGATGTGTCCACCAAAAGACATGTAAAGAACATTCATTAAAGCTTTATTCATCTCCAAAACTTTAAAAATAAAAAATCTAATATCCATCAACAGTAGAATGGATAAATTCATACACTGGAATACTATATAGCAAGTAAAAAGAACAAACTACTGCTACACACATTGTGGGTCAATCTCAGAGAACTGCTGTTGAGCAGAAGAAACCAGACACACACATACCAAAATACAGTAATACAGTATAATTCCATTTCTTTGAAGTTTAAGAAAACACAAAGCTGATCTATGTATTAAAAACCAGAACAATGGTTGCTGGCTTGGGGAGGTGTTATTGGCTGGGAAGCAACTCAGTGGGGCCTTTTGGGATGCTAGAAATGTTCTTTACTTTGATCTAGGTGATAGTATACAGTTACACATACACATATAAACACATGCATGCATATGTATATAGACATGTAGAAAATAAACTTTAAGATTAGTGCATTTTACTATATGGATATGTACCTCAATAATTTTTTGAACTCAGTAGTAAATTATAGTACAACTTCCAATAGACCAATAGAACTTTAAAAAAGGAACAGAACTACATGAATTGAATGGGATGATATCCAAATATATTAAGTAAAAAAAGCAATTGGCAGAGTAGTTTGTTTAGAATGATCCCACTTGTGTGTGTTTGTGTTTTAATAAATATATGTATGGTTGTATATGCATGGACAGTTTCTGGAAGGATATATAGGAAATTGTTCATAGCAGTTACCTTAGACTATTGGCATATGGGACTAAAGGTTAGGGTTTGTACATAGACTTTTTTTCAGTTTATACTTTTTTATGCTTTTGATATAATTTCTAACCTAATTTAAAAGGTTTCTTTAGGGGCACCTGGATGGCTCAGTCAGTTAAGCGACTGCCTTCCGCTCAGGTCATGATCCTGGGGTCCTGGGATTGAGCCCCACATCAGGCTCCCTGCTCAGTGGGGAGTCTGCTTCTCTGCATGCTGCTCCCCCTGCTTGTGCTCTCTCTCTCTGTCAAGTAAATAAATAAAATCTTTAAAAAAATAATAAAAATAAAATAAAATAAAATAAAATAAAATAAAAGGTTTCTTTAATCTTTTCTGTGTTTTAAAAATTGCATTAGGTCAAGACATGAAATTATCATTTTTATAAGTCAAAAAATGAGAGAATATTGACAGTTTCATATAGCTCCATCTAACACAATGAAAAGATATAAAGAAACTATATAAAAACATTCATTTAGACGTTACTAACTCAGAATTTGAAACAATTCGCATGTCAACATAAAGAATATAACTCAAAACCAATATTATTTGATTATATATTCGAGTTTAATATTTGTTACCCAAAAGTAACTTAATAACCCCTTTTCAAATTGATTATAATTTGAGCTGTTCACAAAGCAATAATTTCTAGTAGTTTCTGAACCTATATAGTAGTATTATAGAAATATGATGAAAATGGAAAATCTGGGGACAGATTCCAGTTCTTTCACTGGCTATCTGACATAGGATAAGCTGCTTGATTGCTCTGGATTTTAGTTTTCTTTAGTATAGCATGGGGAAAATAATGCCTGACCTGTAAGATTACACAAAGGATTAAATTATTGCTGCATGTAAAAGCTGTTTGGAAAGTATAAAACACTATCCAAATGTAATCATTATTATTTTAAATGAAGAAAGAAAATAGCCCATATTTACTTTGAAGAGATCAAGTTTGCACTACCGCCATATTGCAATTTCTGTTCTTCCAGACGGGTCGTTCTCCTGTCTTTGATCTCAGGATCTCTTCAGACCATTTGTGATAATGGATTTTGGTTATTAATGTATACTGTAATATAAATTTAAACCAAAAATGTTTTAATATTTATTTTACAATAATATTAATATACTCATTCATGTTAACATAAATAACTTTTATGAGAAATAGCTATTTTTTTCTAAAACAAAAACTAGACATCATTTTACATTTTTGCAAAATTTTTTGAGTCTTGCTTAATACAGGATAGTTGGATTCTCATATCTACTGCATTCTCTCTGTTGGAACATACTGTTTTGGTTAAAGTACATGAAGAAAATTTGGCCTTACACAGTAAGTAGTTAGAAAAGGAAGTAGTTCAATAACGTTTTCAGATAATTTTTTTATTTGTAAATTGTCATTTAAAAAAATTTTTTAACATATAATGTATTATTTGTTTCAGGGGTACAGGTCTGTGATTCATCAGTCTTACACAATTCGCAGTGCTCACCATAGTACCTACCCTCCCCAGTGTCCATCACCCAGCCACCCATCCCTCCCGCCTCACACCAGTCAGAATGGCTAAATTAACAAGTTAGGAAACTGACAGATGTTGGCAAGGATGCGGAGAAAGGGGAACCCTCCTACACTGTTGGTGGGAATGCAAGCTGGTGCAGCCACTCTGGACAACAGTATGGAGGTTCCTCAAAAAGTTGAAAATAGAGCTACCCTATGACCCAGGAATTGCATTCCTGGGTGTTTACCCCAAAGATACAAATGTAGTGATCTGAAGGGGTACGTGCACCCTGATGTTTATAGCAGCAATGTCCACAATAGCCAAACTATGGAAAGAGCCTAGATGTCCATCAACAGATGAATGGATAAAGAAGATGGAGATACACACACACACACACACACACACACACACACACACACACACACAATGGAATATTACGCAGCCATCAGAAAATGAAATCTTGCCATCTGCAACGACGTGGATGGAACTAGAGGGTATTATGCTAAGCTAAATAAGTCAGTCAGAGAAAGACAAGTATCATATGATCTCACTGATATGAGGAATTTGAGAAACAAGTCAGATAATTATTGATATAACTATTTGATACTATATCAAAACCCAGTAGTGGTAGTTCCTTAAAGGTTATTTACAAAGAATCTAAAACCAATGAACTTGGTTCATTGCTTTTTTGTGAACAAAAAGTTCTCATCAATGAACTCCTCCTCTGGGACATTAAAATCCACTGGTCAATCTTGTACTTCGAATGGCTTTCACTCCACCCATAATTAGGTAACATTATTCATTGGCCATACTGAAAATATCAGTACATAGATTTATTCAGGTCTTCACACATTTCCTTAAACAATACTAAAAAATCACGTTAATTGTTATCACTACTCAGTTCATCAGAAAAGTCTTATAGTAGTGGGAATCTCTCAAACTCACCGTGGTAGATACAAGTTTACCAAAATTCTGACTTTTGCTTAAAAACTCAAATTTTAACTTCAGAAAATACTGTAGTAAGTTTTTCCCCCTTTACATGACAGGTGCCTGGGTGGCTCAGTCAGTTAAGCACCCAACTATTTCAGCTCAGGTGGAGACCTCAGGGTGGTGAGATGGAGCCCTGCGCCTGGCTCCACGCTCAGTGTGGAATCTGTTGGAGATTCGGCCTCTACTCTCTCCCTCTGCCCCTCCCCCTTCTTAAGCATATGTGCTCTCTCTGTCTCTCTCTCTCTCAAATAAATAAATCTTTTAAAAAAATGACAGGCTCACTTCATTTGCTTTTCTGAAAACTTCTGCCAAACACCCAAGTTTAAATAAATAGTTTGTATTTCAGTGATTCAAGTAAACATGATGTTCCATAGAAACAAAGTGGCTTGCCCAGTTTGCACTCGAACAACTGCCTAGCGCTTTTCTTCAAGACAACCATTGCACTTTCCTATTTCGGTATGCAGCCACAGCGCTTTATGTGTACTTCGCGCTCTGTCCCCCAGATTACTAAAAATACAAATTTTCAGGGGTCAAGATTTAACAAAGTATAATAATTTTTACTGCTTCAACAAGGACCTTCTTAAGTGAAACTAATTTTTTTTTTTTTTTTTTTTTACTGTGAGAGCATGGAGGCGAAGAATACAATGACAACTAGGACACTTCAGAGCCACCACCTAAGGTTTCGCCCTCGCACCCGCAATTCTCATCGTGTGTGCATCATCAGTGCACGACTAGTGAGGAGAATGGCACAGACAAAAGAATGGCAAATAACATTTTAATAGCATTAGGAAAAATCTTCTGGAAGAATCCCAGGAGCATCCGGGGTCTGGGGAGGGGGCTCACTTTGAGGACTGCTGAGCTAAGACTGTAGTCTAGCTGAAGACAACGGATGCATTTACCTAGCTCAGAGCCGACCCTAATGAGGCTGATTAAAATAGTTATGGTTACTCCAATCACGTTTCAGAAATCAATTATTGAGTATATGTAGTTCTAATTTTTTTCAAGATTTTATTTATTTATTTGAGAGAGAGAGAATGAGAGATAGAGAGCACGAGAGGGAAGAGGGTCAGAGGGAGAAGCAGACTCCCTGCTGAGCAGGGAGCCTGATGTGGGACTCGATCCCGGGACTCCAGGATCATGACCCGAGCTGAAGGCAGTCACTTAACCAACTGAGCCACCCAGGCGCCCTGTAGTTCTAATTTTTATTACTGAGATGCAAAGAATGTTTCTCATCCTTACCAGCGTCCTTCTGGAAAATCGAAATTAACATTACTTGGCCCTCTGCACCTCCTTCCTCACAAAAAATCATCAAGTCCCCGTAATACTTTTAAGTGCTCCTTTTAATAAGTACATTCAATTCTGCCTTTGTCTAAGAGCTAGCTGAAAACATCTGCATGGCCAGAGACTATCTAGGCATAGTCGATGAATATGAAGCAGATAGAGTTACAATGCATAGGGGAGTATGGGGTATAATTGTTTACCCACCTCCCAGGAGAAGAGTAGAAGTTTACTTTACCTCTAGAAAAATTAGCCTGTGGGTTTTAAGGCACTCAGGGCAGACTTCTGCTTCCTCCACCCAACCATCCATCCAAAAATAAGAGTTGAACTTTTAAGATAGGCAGTCCCCACGAGAGGCCCAACCAGCATTCCTGGTGGCTCCTCCAGGGCCCGCAGCTGCACCCAGTAGCCAGTCTCTGCCCAGACTCAGTGCTGGCTTAGAGAGTAAAACAAAGGGGGGGGGGGGGGGCGGAGTGGATTGGAACCACATCAGTGTGCTGGGAAAGAGGATGAGGTTGGAGGAAGACACAGGAATATGAACTAAGCTAAGGAGATAGGGAAGATGGCAACTAGGGGGAAAGAACTAAAAGAAGGGATGAAGAACGAAGAAGAAGCACCAAATACGGGGTAGAAGGAACACATGAACAAACTCTCTTTAATGTAAATGTTTTGGGTTTTTTTTTTTTTAAGATTTTATTTCTTTATTTGACAGAGAGAGAGAGAGAGCACAAGCAGGAGGAGTGGTAGACAGAGGCAGAGGGAGAAGCAGGCTGCCTGCTGAGCAGGGAGCCCGATGCGGGACTTGATCCCAGGACCCCGGGATCATGACCTGAGCTGAAGTCAGTTGCTTAACTGACTGAGCCACCCAAGCTCCCCTAATTTAAAAGTTTTGCCAGTTAGTTTATGTAATTCTGTCGGTGGTGACTGTACATGTGACAAATCGAGAGCAACAACCATTAACCAAAGCAGAGAGACATGCAGAGCGGGGTTCCTCAAGCCTTGGCACTAGTGACATTACGAACAGGTGATTCTTTGTTATGGGGGCTATCCTGTGCCTTGTACAATATTTAGCAGGATCCCTAGCTGCTACCCGCAAGACGCCAGTAACACTCCCTCCCGGTTGGGACAACAAAAAATGTCTCCAGACATTGCCAGATGTCCTTGCGGAGAGCGGTGAGGTAAGGGGGCAAAATTGCCCCTACTTAAAAACCAGCAGTCTAGATGTATTATTATCTCAGCATATGAAACTCTCCATTCCTTTCAAGGACAAACAGCTGCTCTGATTTTTTTTTTTTAATGTGACCTAAATCTCTAAGCTCAGGCTGAGTTCTTGGGAATAGTTTCAAATTCTGCCTTAGTTTCTACAGTAATAATGGATTGGCTTCCAGGGGGCCCCCACTTGTGATCTACAAGATAAAGTGTGTAGCCGAGAGCTGGTCAGCCTGGGCTCTACAATTACCTCCTTGGGCCTCACTTTCATCACTTCTCAAAGGGGTACGATAGCACCTCACCTACCTTCTGACAGGTAATTATAAGGCCACAATAAAAGGAGATATCAAAGTGCTTTGAAAAGTTAGGAGAAAATATAATCAGACATAATTTACTTCAAAACGGAAACCCATTAACAAACGACTTTAAAGCGTCTGAGGCCCTTTCTCACTTTTAACTCCTCCTGATTTGCCAGGCTGGCACAGGAGTGGGACCCATTTGCCGCTAAAATACCAGTCACTTACTTGCTACTCTAGTGCAGAGAACAAATGTGATCAGATTCTATGAAAAGTTACTGCAGGCAGTCACTGACTTCCGACACTTCATCATAGACTAGCTCTTCCTAGCAAACAGTAGCCCAAACCCTTCACCAAAGTCCCAGCTCTGCTGCTGCAGCTGTGGTTGTAACAACAACAACAAATCCCCAAACACACCCCAGCATCTTTTGAGAGATTCTGTGGATTTATTAGTGAAGGCAGGAGAAAAAAAACTGTAAAAGCTATAAATAGTTTAGGAGAGAGGACTCCAAATAACTTTGTGACACAGAGGTGTTGTAGTGACTGCGTTAGCTTGAGAATTTCAGGATCCGAAAGATGAGAGAAGAGCAAGAAAGGAAAACTGGAAGATTGCTAAGACAAACTGCATTTCCTTGAGAACTTTCCAGAATACAAGAAAGTAGAAATGTTCACCCTCTTCCTCCCCCTGCTTCCTGCCCTCAGTGGTTCCCATCACTACTCCATATCATTAAAATATTCTTCCTTTGTATGGGCAGGCGTGCACAACTTATGTAAATAATTCCTTACGGGAAATGTGTTGTTTCTAGCTTTTCTCTTTCTCCTTTCTTCCTTTCCTTCTTTTTCCCTTTCTTTCTTCTAATTACAAATAAAACTTGGTAAACAACATCAACAAATCGTTACAGGTACATATATGTTTCCTTAGATGCTATGGAGTTGCTGGATGAAGGGCACATTTTTAAAGATTTCTTCCAAAAAAATATTTCATTTTTGATAAGTTTTTTGAGGATTCCTTCTCTTTAATTATCACGGTTGCCATCTTGCTGTTCTAGATATATCTGTACCACTTAGCACTTGAGGACATGCCTAATGATACTTGATATATATTCTAATTTTGAAATTATCCAAAGGAATGCTTACATGATCTTCAAATTTGGAAAATCCCTAAATATAAAGATCACAATTATAATCATTCTTTTTCTTTTTCAGGATTACCATTTGTGCTTTATACTTCTTTAAATGTGCCATACTGAGAAATTATTCAAGAGTTCTATCTTCTCCCCCCGCCTCCCCGGACAAACAAGCTTGGCCAGTTGCTGCGCTTCCTCATTCTGTCATCTTCTTTAATTGCCTCTTCTAATTTCCACCCCCTCCCCCATATAATTATTTCTGCAATTTTATGAGGCAATTCTATCAAGAGGCTTGGCTGGATTTTACATATTTTAAAATTAATTATAAACCAAAGTTTTACCGTATGTATCAGGCAACCAAAATGAGACCATTCTAACACCATCTTTTCTACAGAAACCATTTTTTAAATGAAGTTTATTGCCACATGTAAACTTCGATGAGCTTTTTCTTTCCTGCCAGGGAAAACCTTTAGATTTCATTATGTATTTCTTTCCATAAATATCAAACAGCCAAGAGCATTAATTCCATATTCCAATGTGCATCTTATCATATGAAACTATTTACAGTAGTGTCTACAAATAGCTTTATAGAAAACATAAATATGCAACAGCATAACATTTGGTTGTGACTATTACAAGAAACTGTAGCAGTAATTCAGTTTTCTTGTGTTGTCCATAGGCTGAGAGTCAAAGGAAAAGGAGGGCTTTGGCAGCAAGTTGGTACACTTAAGGGAACGGCTGAAGACTGCCCCAGTATCTTCTGGGAAGAATTCTGAGGACAAGAGAATGCTAACATGTGACATTTGTATGAAGCTACATCACTATGGCAGTGTGCAAAAATACCAGGGAATCTCTTAGGTGCCACTTGAAAATACAATCTCCAGAATTCCCATTTGTCTTCAGACTGCTCACATCCATGGCTTTCTGGGGTCATTTGCTGTTTCTATGTACTGAAAATTATCATCTACCGGCCTGACTCACAGGTGTTGAGAACCAAAAAGAACATTAGAAGTAAGGAGAATTTTCTTCACTTACAAGCAAAGAGACTGATAAACGTGTCCAGTTCACTCACTGGTAAGTGACAGCATCAGGACCTGAGTCTCACCAGCCACCAGCCACATTACCACACCCCCTGAGGGCCACTCATCCCAGTCACATCACAGATTAGGCCAAAGACACAGCATGTCCCCAAAGCAACTCACATGCCTACTCAATCAATGAAATTAGGTGGCAACTAGCAAGTACAATCTACCCTTTGCCTCAGTTTCAAGTCCTGTCTCTTAGGTGCTCACATTCCCGAATGTGATGTGCTTCGGGAATTCACCCGCTTTGCAGATTACTGGGCAGTTAGTGACTCTAAAGCTATAGCCCATAGATGAAAAGCATCAAATAAGGAAACAGCAATGTAGAAATATGTTTGCCCTATATTTCTCATATTGAATAAAGTAGATTTAGAAATGATATTCCAGTTCTTCTTCTACGTTATAGAGGTGAGGAAGCAGTAACCAAAAAAATAATTAATTTTCTATTACTAAATACATTTGGGCCTTGTAGGAGATTTTAGCCTGCCTTCCTGTCTTCCTTTCTTCCTTTAACAAATATCAAAAACCTGCGAAAAAATACTTGCAAGGTACCATTCTGAGAGTTATGGGCATACAAAGTGGACACACAAAATCATTTAAAAAAATGAACTCTACTTTTCAAAGATTTACCATCCAATAGGGACACTATTTGTAAACAGAGTGAAGAGGGTAAGTGCTTTAAAAGGCAATATGTGCAAAGTGCTGTGGGAATTTAAAGGAGGGAGTAATTACTTCCAGCGAGAAAGATTCAGGGAGAAAGTGAAATTTATGGCTACTGAAAGAGAGGTAAAATTTGAATAAGTGGGAAGAGAGGGAGGGAATTTTAGATTGAGAGCGTGGAATGATGATTGAAGAAGAAAAAGCCAGGACAGGCACCAGGAAAAAGAGAGTTTGCATTCCACCTGAGTGTGGGGATCAGGATGGGTCATGGGAAATGGAAAAGAAAGTAAAAAAGATCAACTGGAGCCAGTAGACCTGGTAAGATGTCACAGATCAGGAGGGTCCAGGCAAGAGATGAGGCGAGGCTGTGTTCAGGCAGCATCGTAGAGGTGGGTGTGGGGAATGCAGGGAAGGTTCCGGGCACAAGAGCTCTGCTGGGAGAATCTAGGTTTGGCAGCTGATTGATCTATCAGGTAAAGAGCAAGAGAAGAGCCAAAAAGGTTGTCAAGGCTGCAAATCTCAGTGCCTGGGGAGATGATGGGGAAACCCAAACCTATCTTGTCGTCTGTGGAAGCAGAAAGTTACACCAGGGCTGGCAAGAAATGGTTTGTGTCTGGGTGGCTGACTCATCATGGAGGAACAAGCAATATGTCTTCTTCCACCTCTTGGGAGGACAGACGGGGCTTGGTGTCCTGCAGGGCTAGCCTTCCTTGCCCGAGAGGGGATGTAAGCAACCTTTGTCCCTTCAAGTCTGGTCTACTGAGTCTGTCAGGTAACCTAGATGAGTAAAGAGCCTGGGTATCAAACAGTTTGTGGTCCAGTGGGAACCTTGGCAGTGCTGCCAGATTTTCCAATCTTTCAATGCAAACTTTTGGTCTTAAAAAGGAAAAAGAAAGGAAAACAATTTCTTATGGAAGGAAGTGACATTATACTTCTTTTTCTATATTCGAATCTCTCAAAAGTGTGCACTGGCTTTATCCTTTTCTCAGCTACTACACACAAGAAGATGAACCCCAAACCCATTCTTTGTCTGATTGAAATGGCATATATACAACACAGCCTTGTGCAAATGCACAAACAACATTTTGAATCTTAACATTTCTGATTATTGTCTTAATTGTGAACCCAGAGAGTTTATTTCTTTCATTCCAGTGATGAAAACACCCCTTGCCTTTGTGCTAATCAAGACTGCTAATTCAGTTTAGCAAGTATGGGGGAAGGGAGACCGCAACACACTTAAATTCTGCCTTCTTCCTCATGCTGATTTTAAATACAACAGCCGTTTTATTCTCCTGTAGATGGGTGGTTTACTTGGTAGAAGGCCAAAACTGAATATCATTCTTTGACATAATCACTAAGCATAAATGTGCAAAAATTTATATCTATTATGATTGTATCTGTAATCTCTGAAACTATGAAGATTATTTCTCATTGGCTTTACGGCTGATGGAGATGTATATATTGCTAATATAGGAACCAAGATGTATTATTTGCCTGGTGCCTTGGTCTCCACTGGCTTTCCATAAAAGCACTAGTAAATAATCACCTCTGTAACTGTTTTCTACACCCTCGGAAGTTACATCACATCTAAAATGTTATTGCAGATACATTTATCCCCCCCAAAGTCAAGGACTCAAGAAGAGCCAAATTAGGAGCAACCACCAAAAACTAAACCACCACACTCCCTAAGAAGGTCCTAAAATAGGCGTCCCCTGGTGGGCTGCCTTAGCAAGCCCAGTCTTGGTGACTAGAGCCATTTCACCTACTCCTGGCCAGGTGTCTGTTCCCTTCGCTATGAGACAGGACTGCTTTGGGGCCAGCGGGATTCGAAGCCAAACACACTGGTTATGACAACGGTCGTGATTTAGGGCAGATGAGCTCTGCTTTCATGCATAAATGCACTCCCCATTGTGTAACAACCACTTAAATTGACACAATCCTTTTAGGACACCCATCTGCAACATGTTTCCAGAGCCTTGCCTGCCTCTGTCCTTTGACCCAGTAATTCCACTTAAGATAATAACCCTCAATTTTGGCAAAGTTCAGTAAAGCAATCAATAGTTCAGCAAACACGTACTGTACTGAGCAGTGCACATCATAAATCACATTAGATGTTGGAAATAATAAAATCATGGCTTGCCCTTGGGGACTTCACAGTTGACTGGAAATGTGTTTTTATCATTTACTGAATGCCTACCATGTGCCAGTTACTCTACTAGGCATTTTTATGTTTTCTCAATCATTATAACCTGTAAAGTAAAGTAGTGCCACCCACGTCTCACACTAATGTGATCGAGTAACTTCCCTAAGTCATATAGCTAAGCAGCATTTCTGAAGTTCAAACCCAGGTCTAGAGGTCTCCAAATTTTGTGCTTTACCCACTACACCTTGCTGCATCATAATTTAAAACAACAATAACAACAATCAACATATCAATAACCACCAAAGGTAAACAATAAAGAGACTAGTAAATAAATTAATATCATTAGGTCGGATATGCTGCCATTAAAAGTGACTTCTGTGACAGTGTGTCACAACATAGAAAAACACTTGCATGTGAACATAATAACAAAAGCAGGCTGTGAATCTCTACATGCAGAATGACCTAAAGTATGTTTAAAATAGATACACATGTACACACACACACAAAGAGGGAGGAGAAATACCAGTTGTGTTTTTTTAAAATAGGCAAACCTATACCTTCACTTAAATAGTACAAAATTAAGGGGAATTGTAAGAGGAGAAGTTGTGCTTCCATATGTAATCCAGATAAAGCAGCTCATCCAAGCCAGCAGAATTCACTTTTTTAAAAAGGGCATGGGACCCTCTCTTTTCTAACAGCCATACAAAATTTCCTCCCCTTCCTCTCCTCTTCCCTTTACCTAACCCGAGAGTCAGGGTTCTTCACAGAAATAGAATCAATAGGATGTACAGAGAGATATATAGATTGATGGTCAAGAGATGGCTCATGCAGTTGTGGGGGCTGGCCAGTCTGAAATCTGCAGAGCAAGGGGCAGGCTTGAGACACAAGAAAGAGTGGACGCTGGTGTCTTGAGTCAAAGGCAGTCTCGAGGCAGAATTTCTTTCTTCGGTGGTACCTCAGTATTTCCTCTTAAGGCTTTCAACTGACTAGATCATGTCTGCTCACAGGAAGGGTAATCTGCTTTACTCTAAGTCTACTGATTTAAATGTTAATCACATCTAAAAAAAATACCTCGCAGCAACATCTAAACATATTTGACGGGACAACTAGGCACCAGTGTCAACCAAGTTGACACATAAAGCTAACCATCACGAAATCCTTCTCCAATCTACACAGAAAAAACAAGGAGTTTGTATTTCAGAGACTGTCCAAACTCATTCCCTCCTTTGATGCATATTAGTAAAGGCCCCAGCCCCTAGCAATAAACATTATGACACACGAATAATATCATCTTGCTATACATTTGTTGGATCATAATAAATTGAATTTGTAGCTCCTTAAGATTTACAAAATAAGTTCATGGATACATCTTGTGTGATCTTCACAACAATCCATTCTTGTGTCGTTGAAGGGCCAAAATTAAGGCCAGAGAATTATTTTTTTTTTAAGCTTTTATTTATTTATTTGAGAGAGAACGCGAGCAGGGGGAGGGGTAGAGGGAGAGAGAAAGTGAGAATCTCAAGCAGACTCCCCACTGAACATAGAGCCTGACAAGGGGCTCAATCTTAAAACCCTGAGATCATGACCTGAGCCAACGTCAAGAGTCAGATGCTTAACTGACTAAGGCGCCCCAAGGCCAGAGAATTCTCTTGACATGCCCAAGATCGTAGAGTTAATAGGCAACAGAGACAAGAAAAGTCAGGTCTTCTGAAATCAGGCCCCTTATATCAAACATGTATCACGGACAGAGAAGTGCCACAGGTCCTCAAGGATAGCAGCTATTTTAATTTAATTTAATTTAATTTAATTTAATTTAATTTAATTTAATTCAATTCAATTCAATTCAATTCAATTTCCCAATTCATCTACATTGAAAACACATAAAGATGAAGGTGCCTGGCTTATTGCCCAGGAATATAAAGCTGTGTAACAAGTTCAGGAACAAATCTCTGTCCACAAATAAGTGTTTGGTTTGTTTGTTTGTTTTTACTTTGACTAAAGTACAGCGTGCTATTCAGATTAGACATTTACAACTCAATACATTTTCACAAAATGAATACCCCCACGTCACTGCTACCCAGAGCAAGAAGTGGAACCTGACTAGCATCTCAGAAGCCCCTTGGGGACCCCTTCCCAGCCGTGACGTTTACCACCATCCAGAAGTCTATCACCACCCACCGATTTTGCCTGGCTTTCCACTTTACATAAATGGAATTCTATTGTATGTGCTTTTTTGTATCCAGCCTCCATGTTCTACAATAGATCTGTGAGATTAACCCACTACTTTGTTCAGCTGTGTCGCTGGTGTATAGCATTCCATTGTATCAAAAGGGATACCATTTGTGTCTCCAGTCATCCAGGTAACATTCTGGGTTGTTTCCAGCTCGGGGATGCTGTGAACAGTGCTGCTATGAACGTGCTTGTACGTGAGTCTCTGTCCACCTACGTATGTATTTCTGTTTGGTATACACCTAGAAGTGGAATCTCTGGGTCACATACCTGTGGAAATTCAATTTTACTGAAAAGTGCCAAATAGCTTCCCAAGTGGTTGTACTGATGTACACACCACTAGCCGTTGATGAGATTTCCAATGGTTCCACATACCATTAGCAATTGGTATCTTTTCAGTGTTATGGATATGATTTACCACATATGGATTGCTCCAAAACAACATATACATAGGTTTGCATTTTTTTAATGTATAAATGGTATCATGCTGAAAATAGTCTATGATTTATTTTTGAGATTTATTTCTATTTATACATAGAGCCCAGTTTAGTCTCTTTTACTGCTGTATAACATCCCCATTCTACAAATCTAAATCCTGCTGATGCCCATTTAGGTTGTTTCCATTTTTTCACAATTAAAACCAATGATGCAAGGACAGTTGTTCATGTATCTCTGCATCCACGTGTGAGGATTGCTATAGAAGGCAATGGCTGCATGATAGTCTCTGCAGAGCTTCAGTTATCCTAGATACTGCCAAAATTGCTTTCCAAAATGGTTACACCAACTCCTACTGCTCCAAGCAGCCTCCAAGAGTATCCTTTGCCCCCGATTCTTGCCAATAATTTGTATTGTCGGGATTTTTAAAGCCTTCGTCAAGCAGCGGGTGTGTCATTTTCTTAACTCTCTAAAGTTTTCCAAATAATTTATAAATACATACACTTGCATTTGCAAGGAAGAAGACAGCTCCATTCCCCTTCTCTCCTCCTACAGAGCCATGGTTCTAGAATGTTGGAGCTTTTCACAGAAGTGGCCCAGGAAGCTGCTTGACTGTGTGTGCCGTTTGAAGATCATGTGCTGGGGCTGCCGCCCAGTGCCTTGTGCATACGGCTGGAGCTGTGCTCTCGGGCGAACTCTAGGCACCGCCCCCAGAGGGACCTCAGGGAGTATTCCAGGACAGAGGGAAGGAGGGGAAAGTGGGAACAACCACTTTTCCCTGCTTGGTCTGCATGAAGTCTGTCTATTTAAAAAAGCAAACCACATATGCTTTCTTTTGGATGAGCTGTTAGGGGATTTGACAATATTCTTTAAGTAGTTTTTGACTTGGACTAATTCATGTCCTATCAAAACTCTTTGTTTTATATTATTTTCTCACATGTTCTCTCAGGAGGACTATATATGGAATATGTTCAGAGCAGGGCACTCCCTGGAGCTAATAACCAATAGTACATGATATGGGGCTGAGCAGAAAGGACAGACAAGGAATCGTAGTTAGAAGGTACCTTAGAAGTCATTGAATGCAAACACTTCATTTTACAGACAAGGGAAAAGGAAGGCCTGCCATGTTTACAGATGACATAACAGGAAGTAGACTTGCCAAGGCCCCACAGGGAAACCAGAATGCATCTTCCCACTGCAGTGTCTTTGCCCCATCAAAGGAGCACTATAATGACTATAATCCAGAGCCTCTGACTCCTTCCTCACTTCCTGCAACCATCGTGTACTCCTTCAGGGCAGGGTCCTTGACATGGGGCCCAGGGGTAGATTTTAGTGGCCCTGACAATGTATGTTCCTGTATCGACATTTTTCTTAGGTGAGGGTTCACATGTTTCCTCAAAACATCTGGGTGTTTACTGAGCTGCCTGGGTAGCTCAGTAGTTAAGTGTTCACATGTAGCTCAGTAGTTAAGTGTTCACTTGTTTCCTCAAAACATCTGGGTGTTTACTGAGCTGCCTGGGTAGCTCAGTAGTTAAGCGTCTGCCTTCGGCTCAGGTCATGATTCCAGGGTCCTGGGATCGAGCCCCACATGGGGCTCCCTGCTCAGCAGGGAGTCTGCTTCTCCCTCTGACCCTCCCTCCTCTCATGTGCTCTCTCTCTCTCTCTCTCTCTCTCATTCTCTCTCTCAAATAAATAAATAAATAAAATCTTTAAAAAGAAATTAAAAAAAAAATACCCATCCCTTCCAGGACAGTGTGAAACCCCACACTCTGGGGGGAGAGGGGCTTCTCTGCTTTGGCACTGAAGTCACAGAACCTGGAGTGTGACTCCTCTGCTTCTCCAGTTCTTTCTGGTCACATCCCATGTTGATAAACCCAGCCACTTTTCTGCCTTAGCTGCATTAATGGACATATCAATTGCATATCTCTCCTTGTCTGGATATGTTTACAATACAGTGTTTAAACAACAAAGATGTTCTACTCCAACTAAGCAAATGGTATCAACGGCATGTCTAGTGCTTCAACTATTTCTGTTTTTAGTTGTCATTTCCTAAATCCATGAAATGCAGAAGCACTTGAGGTATAAGCCTTTTCTAGAGCAAAATGCCTTCTGCTGCTCCCCCTTCGCCTCCCCCCGACTCTTCTGCAAAGCCCTGTAGTCCCGGGGCCAAGGGGACTTAGTCCAGGTATGTGGTAAAAAGATGCCTCCTGGGGGGGGTGTGCCTGGGGGGGCTCAGTTGGTGAAGTGTCTGACTCTTGATTTCAGCTCAGGTCATGATCTCAGGGTCCTGGGATTGAGCCCCGTGTCTTGCTCTGTGCTCAGCACGGAGTCTGCTTGTCCCTCTCCCTCTGCTCCTTCCCCTGCGTGCTCTATCTCTCTGTCTCAAACAAATACATAAAATCTTTTTAAAAAAAGAGAAAAGATGTCTCCTGGGGCGCCTGGGACAATGGACTATTTTCCCTATTACTGTGATGGTGGCTGGGGACGGGCACCTAGACTGAACCCCCTCCCCTCCTCCCTACCACTGAGAAGGTGTCTGGATGTCAGAATAGATACAAGGGGTCAAGGATGCTTCAGGGATTATAAAAGTTGAGAAAGGCTTACTTTTTGTAAACAGTAAATGTCTTCTAAAGAGAGATTTGCTTAATGAAAGTCTTCTTTTTTTTCTGAGTTCTCTCAGTTTTTTCTGAGTATAGTCTGATTTGAATATATAAAAATGGATCTGGAGCTGCCTTAGGGGGCATGGGTGGAGGATGTTTAGTTCCTCTGCCTGGAAAAGTCCAGGAGCTAGGAATGAGAGATATAATAGGGCCATAGAAGTATCCTGAAAGAAAGAAAGAAAGAAAGAAAGAAAGAAAGAAAGAAAGAAAGAAAGAAAGAAAGAAAAAGGAAAGAAAAAGGAAAGGAAAGGAAAGGAAAGGAAAGGAAAGGAAAGGAAAGGAAAGGAAAGGAAAGGAAAGGAAAGGAAAGGAAAGGAAAGGAAAGGAAAGGAAAGGAAGAAAGAAAGAAAGAAAAAAAGAAAGAAAGAAAGAGTGCCTGGGTGGCTCAGTTGGTTAAGCGTCTGCCTTTTGGCTCATCGTGATCCTGGTGTCCCAGTGGGGACTCTATTTCTGCCTCTCTCCCCATGCTCATGTTCTCTATCTTTCTCTCAAATAAATAAAATCTTAAAAAAAAAAAAGAAATATCCTAAAATATGCCTCACATACAGCAATCCCAAGACATTTTGAAAACAGGGAAGACGGGGCGCCTGGCTGGCTCAGTCGTTAAGCGTCTGCCTTCAACTTGGGTCATGATCCCAGGGTCCTGGGATCAAGCCCCACATCGGGCTCCCTGCTCAGCCAGAGGCCTGCTTCTCCCTCTCCTACCCCCACCCCCGCTTGTGTAAAAAATCTTATTCATGTTAATATAGTATTACCCCACACTCTCCCCAAACATGCACACTCCCCTCTGTCTCCAGCATATCTTTAATGCAGTTTCCTACACACTCAACAGCTTGACTGAGTACGGAAATCAAGGAAGTGGCTGAATTCCTTCTGTGAGGGAAGAGTGTTGTAGAAGATAAACTGTACTGATTCAAAAGAAGCAGAAGCTGGAGCTAGAAGTGACAAGGAATGAAACCCTCTTCCTCCCTGTCTACCAAGATGATTCCGCCAAATCATCTTGAGGGTTTTTGAGTTCCACAAAATGTGGGGAAGGGCTTTAGCCCATTCTAAGGGGCAAGGAGATTGCAGCTAATGATTCCCAAAGACCCATCTCCAGCCTTGACCTTGGAGCCAATTGCCTCCTCAATTTCTCCTACTGGCTATCTAACAGATGACTCAAATTTAAAATGACCCCAAACCAAACCTGACTCCATCTCCAAACAGGCTCTTCCCTTCATCTTCCTCATCTCTGTTACCAGACCCACAACCACGCAGTTGCTCAAGCCCCAACAAGGCATCCTGGAATTCTCTTTCTCTCATCCTCCACGGCAGCAGGCGCCGCCAGCCCCACCCCCAAGACCTATCCCAAGTCTGGACATTTTGAAAGAGGACTTCCACTACCTCCATTCTGACCTGAAATTTTCTAATTGATTAAGTTCTTTTTTCCAGCTTATCTCTTAACTTCAGCAAAAGACCCTGCGGGCAAAGCATCCCCTTAAGAAATGACAGCCCTGAGCCAGCAAGCCCCCACCCGTGATTGATTCCAAGACAACAATAGACCCGACTTTTACTGCCCACCTGCACGTACCCACTGGCCTCGATCCCACATTTTCCTTATATAAACCTGGAAGTATTTTTAGGACTTTGGAGACAGTCTTCAAGACACTAGTCCCCACTATCTTCCCAGCGCTGGTTACTGTTTCCACTGATCCCACTTAAGTATCAGCCACCGTTCCTCAACTGAACTAGTACAAGAACCTCCTTACCAGTCATCCTGCCTCTACTCTGGTCCCAGTGCCCTTTATTCTACATAGCAGTAGCAGACAGATAAGAATGTGTGTATGTCCATATCAGAACCTATCACTCTACCTCTTACAGTCATGCACAGCCTCCCATTGCAATTCAAACTCCACCCCCCCACCCCACGTGGTCTCTGGGGCCCCAAGTGATCTGGCCCTGCTCACCTCCCTGACCTCATTTCCTTCCACACTCCTTGCATTCATGGAACATTATGCACACTGGCTCCTTACTACACGCACACACACACACACACACACACAGTGCCCCTTTCTGCTTCAGGGCCTTTGAACTGCTACTCTTCTGCCTAGAGTGCTTTCCTCCTAAATTTCTGCCAGGCTGCCACAATCCCCGAACTCCTGCCCCCCAGCCACTCTCTAGCCTTTATTTTGTTTTATTCCTAATAACTCTTATTTGTGGTTTGATTTGCATTTTTCATTTTTCTCTCCCCATTAGAACGGGAGCTCCATGAAGGGAGAGAATCTTATCTGCCGCTCCTACAATAGTTCCTGGCACAGAATAGTGCTCCATAGAACCCGTGGAATGAACACAGCTGAGTTTCACTTGTTTCCTGCTTTCTCTCTCTCAAAGGCCACCCAAACTGCAGCATCTGGTTCAAGCCTCAGGCATCAGAGTTTTGTCATTTGACTGTTCCCCTAAGTCAGGTAAACTGGACCACCGGTACCTATAGATGCCCTGCAGGCTCCCCTGGGAAAGGCAGAGACCTCACTAGAGCTGGCAGAGGCCCTGGGGAAATTCACACAGGACTGAAGTTTCACTCTTTCCAAGGATCCAGTTCTGTCCCTTTTCAAACCTTCCTGAAATGTTCTGCTCTTGCCATTTTCCTTTCCTTCCAGACCTTTTCCCAAAGGGTAAAATCTTTCTGTGTGACCTTTAGTCATGAACAACAAGTAGTGACTATAAAATTTACTTTTTCAGTTATCAGTTCAATGTTGCTCACTGGGTCTGATAACTGACCTAAATAAGCCATTGTGGCTCCAGTTATAATCTCTCTCTCTCTCTCTCTCTCTCTCTCTCTCTCCCCACCCCACCATGTAAGGACACAGCAAGAAGAAAGCCATCTGCAAGCCAGGAAGAACACTTTCACTAGGAACCATATCAACAGCACCTTGATTTCAGACCTTCCAGCCTTCAGAATGATGAGAAATAAATGTCTGCTGTTTAAACCATCCAGTTTATGGTACTATGTTACAGCAACCTGAGCTAACAAAGACAGTGTTTTCCCTGAATTCATTCAGCAGAGATGTCCTGAGCCTGCCCAGGTACTGTTCCCAGGCTGTGGAATAAAGCATGGATAAAGCAGTTGAGGTCCCACCTTCACCGCGGAACTTTGATTCTAACGGGAAGGTTAACCAAGGACAATAGGCAAGTAAACAAACAAGTGGATTTAGACCATGATAAGAGCCATGAAGAAAACACAACAGGGAATGCAACGTGGAGTGATGGGAAGGGCTACTTTAGATCTGGTAGTCCAAGAAGGCTTTCTGGGGAGGGAACATTTGAGCTGAATGATCAAGAAGACCCAACTAAGAGATAACCTGGTGGAGTAATATTCCAGGCACAGGGGATCACAGTGTTAGCTTGTGCCTTTGTAAGACCTGACAATTAGGGCAGGCAGGGAATGAATAGACTTTACAAAGATTTGAGTATTAGTATCCAGAAGTGGAAGTAAGAGATACATAGCAAGAACATTCAAATAAGAAGCTTCAGATTTTGAATACCAATGAAATAACGATGGTCTCACAATGGCCTTGTATTCCACGCAAGGCCACCTCTGCATTTTCCACATCACCATCATCCATAGAACATGAAACATCTATACGACATCATGATGCTAATCACAGCTTCCAAGTAGGTTTTATTTGACAGTGGAGTACATTTGCTACAATTAACAGATCAATGCTGACACATTAACTAAAGTCAGCACTTTATTCAGATTTCTAACGTCTTTTTTTTTTTTTCTGTTCTACGATCCCATCCAGGATACCACACTGAACTTAGTAATGTCTTCTCAGGCTCCTGGTGGCTGTAATTTCTTAGGAATTCCTTGTTTTTGACGACCTTGGCACTTTTGAGGACTATTAGCCAGGTATTTTGCAGAATGTCTCTCAATTGTGATTTGTCTTGATGTTTTTCCTAAGGTGAAACTGCAGGGGCACCTGGTGGCTCAGTCGTTAAGCGTCTGCCTTCTGCTCAGGGTCCTGGGATCGGGCCCTGCATTGAGCCCCGCATCGGGCTCCCTGCTCCGCGGGAAGCCTGCTTCTCCCTCTCCCACTCCCCCTGCTTGTGTTCCTGTTCTCTCTGTGTCTCCCTCTGTCAAATAAATAAATAAAATCTTAAAAAAAAAAAAAGATGAGACTGCGTCTATGGGTTATTGGGAAAAAGACCAGAGAGGTCAAGTGCCATTTTTAGCACACCATATCAAGGGTACATATTACTAACATGACTTATCACTATTGATGTGGACCTTGATCCCTTAGCTGAGTTCCACGTTATTTTTGATTCTTCACTCTCTCATGCCTTACATCTGCCAGTCACTGGGCCTCTCCCAGTGGTTACCAGAGTCTCTCACCGACCCCACTTGTTGGCATCATCCCAATGGCCTCGGGTCTACGCTCCCAGCCCCTTCTCAGCACCTGGCAGCACACTATCAGAGCTATCTTCCTAAAATAAAACTCTTGTCATTCATATCCTTGCTCTAGTCAAATAACCCCACTTGGGAACAAAACCTCTGCTTTGGTTGGAAGATAAAGTCCGAGTCTTCCAGCAACACATGTAGGCCTTTTTCTCAACCTGACCAGAAGCGACTTTGCTGCTCTGTCTCCTGTCCAAGCTCCACACTAGCGCTCCTTGGGTCAGGCCCCGGCTCGCTCCTTTATGGAGGCCGCTGGGCTGAATTTTGTCATGCTTCCCCTCTGTGGCAGTCATCTTTCGAGGCCCTGCATCTTTTGAGGCCCTTTCTAGAAACGGCTCACAAAAGGCTCCTTACAGTCAAGGAGTGTGGTGAATTCAAGTGACAAGCACGGTGAACAGGTAACTTCAGGGTACAGAAGTAGATGCTCGATACTAGTTTGGCCGTGTGCAAATTGCACAAGGAACATCTGGGCCAAAGCCCTTCACGGTGGCTCTGGGACTTAGGAGGAGGTTACTCAAGGGACATGATATCTGACTAAAGACTTGAAGAAAGAAGTTCACCAAGTGAACAAGAGGCAGAGAGAATGTCTAGACAGCGGGTACATCGTGCACAGAATAAGTCATGGCCAGGAAACAATTTAATATGGAAGTATTTGCAGAACGTAAATATGAGCTAGAATGTGACAAAACAAGCTAGAGAACTTGGGTTTTATCATTATTTTAAAGTGAAATAGAACAGAAGAGAAAAAGTTGGTTTGCGGACATTTCATTTGTTTCTGCATATATAACTATGTGTATGTCCTGCTTTGCAATGTGAACTATATTTTTTTTACTGGAAATCACCTTTAAATAAAAGGTTTAAAACACTACTATATGGGGGCAACTGGCCAGTTCAGTCGGTAGAGCGTGCGACTCTTAATCTAATGGCCATTCAAGCCCCATATTTGGCATGGAGCTTTAAAAAATAAATGTTTAAAAAAGCAGTGCTAAATGGAGATCTTACAAGGTTATGTAGCAGGGCTGTGTGTTCCAATAGCATTTTTCAAACTTCTCCGAGGATAATACTAGTTCAGGGCCCCAACCTAGAATCAGAATGTCCAGGGGAAGCCTGGAAATCTGCATTTTCATGAGCACTCCATGTATTTATGAGGGAAACTTGGGAACACTGAAACTCTGACAGCAGAGTAGAAAATAGATTGAAGTGGGAAGACACAGAAGGTGGGAGACCACGGCTATTGTCTGAGAGACGGCAAGGCTTGAACCCCAGCAGCAGCTGTGGGGAAGCGAGGAGGTGGTGGCTACGGGAGACCTGTAGGAGGTGGGCTATCAGATGTGGAGGTGCAGGACACACAGGCACCTACGTCTCGAAGGTCTGTGCCCTGGATGCCTGCATCGATAGTGGCTACAGGAGAAAGAGAGAAAGAGAGTGGGTTTAAGGGAAAATAATGAGTAGGGTTTTGGGACTTGGATTTGCAGTGAAATCCGTCCTGAAGCGTAGGCATTAAGACATGCAGTAGTGGAGCTCAGGACGGGGTCAAGGCTGAAGATAAGAATTTCTGCGTCGGGAGCATATAGGTTAGAACATGAAAAATATGATTCCCAGGGAAGTGGGTGGGGTCTGCAGAGCCAAGGATGTCAGGTGGAGGGCTTGTAGCTCTCACGGCTCCTACTCATCACTTCTGCCTCACATAATTTCCCTCCACGAGAGAGCCCTTCACCCAGTCCCTTTCTCTGCCTAGCACAATCTCAAAAGCTCTCTCTCCAGCTCTCACCACCCAGGTGGAGCAAACCGTAGCGCTGAGCTACAACATCTCCTTGCACCCTCCTCCACCCGTTTCTGATTAGAGTTAGTGGTGTCCCGTTTTCTTTTTTTCCCGTGGGAGGCAGAAGTATTTCTGGATTCCCAGCACCTAGCACAGCGTAGAACCCTAACAAATGTTTGTGACATTGTGGTGAAGATTTCAGGGTACTTCATCAATTTGGACTTAAAATGCTAGCAGTTTTTATTTTTTTTTAAAGATTTTATTTATTTATTCAACAGAGAGAGTGAGAGAGTACAAGCAGGGAGAAGTAGTAGAGGGAGAGAGAGAAGCAGGCTTCCTGCTGGGCAGGGAGCCCAATGCGGGGCTCAATCCCAAGAGCCTGAGATCATGATCTGAACCAAAGGCAGACACTTAACCATCTGAGCCACCCAGGCGCCCCAAAATGCTAGCAATTTTTAAATGGTGAATGAATCTCTTCAAACAATAGCTACCAAACTATTATAAATTATTTCTGATGATATTTCATGACAGTACCATCTGGTTTTTATCTTCCTATTTCTAGCTCAAGGATCTCACATTTTAATTTAACAACAGCTACTCAAATTAATCTCTTTATTCCATTGCATAGCCCCGGAAAGGCATACATTAAAGTCATGAGTGCAAAGTTTGTTTCATCTTAATATGGGAAGTATTTGGGGCTAAATCACTCAGGTATTCTTTGACCAGAAATAGTGTGTACCTTGTGTAGCCCCAAAATTAGTTGCTGCTTTTAAAGACAACATTTTATTTAAAATTTTAAAACATATGCAATGGTAGAAAGAACATTAATAAACCTATATGTACCCATTACCTACTTCAATAATTATCAACTCACAGCCAATTCTGTTTCACCTCTACCCCCAACTTCATTGCATATTATCTAGAAGCAAATCCCAGAGGGAGCATACTATGTCATCAGTAAAAGGAGACCTAAAAAAAAAATAAATAAATATATACATATATAAACATATACATATATACATATATGTACATATACATATATATATAATTACACCTCAAAATAGTAACAATAGTTCTTTAACATTATCAAATATTCAGTCATTGGTCAAATTATCAATTCTTTCTTTACAGTCTGAAAAAAAAATTAAGATCTAAATAATGCCCACATATTGCCATTGGTTGATATGCCTTTTGAGTCTCTTTTATTAATCTATAGGTTTCCCAGGGCACCTGGGTGGCTCAGTCAGTTAAGTGGCTGCTTTCAGCTCAGGTCATGGTCTCAGGGTCCTGGGATTGAGCCCCGCATCGGGCTCCCTGCTCGGCAGGGGTCTGCTTCTCCCTCTCCCTACTCTCTCTCTCTCTCAAATAAATAAATAAAAATCTTTAAAAAATTTTTAAAACCTCTATAGATTTCCCTTTCCCTCTTTGTTTCTTGTAAATTATTTATTGAAGAAATCAGGTCCTTTGTCCTGTAGAGTTTCCCACAGTCTGATTTTTTGCTGCGTGTACTCCCATGGTAGAGTGTAACATGTTCCTCTGTCCTCTGTACCTTCTGAAATTGGGAGTTGGAATGAGCAGCTTGATGAGATGTGCATTTTTTGGCAGGAGTTTTTCATGGGCGTTGGTGTATTCTTCCTTTCTCCATGAAGAGGTAAATATTGTTTGGTTGTCTCTCTTTTTGTTATGTTAGAAACAATCAGTGATCTTCAAGGTCTAGACACAATAGCTCTTAGGGAGTTGCAGAAAGGTGATACTCTAATTTCTTCATTCCTTTGTCATTTAGCTGCTGGAACACTTCTGCAAGGAGGAGCTTTGCCTCATGCTATTCAGTTACCCAGGGATATAAGTGACATCAAAAGATCAGAAAAAATAATAGAATTTATATACCAGTTTTCAAATCAATAATGAATTGCTTCCCAGTCATCTTCTAGATGGGACCAATTTTTTGAGCATCATTATGAACTCATAGACTTAAACATATTTGATGTTTCAACTTACTGCCATTTATTATCCTCTTAATGCTCAAAAAGTCCCATCTTTGGCCAGTGGGAACCTCATTGGGTTGGCTCTTGGGTTCTTTTGAAACAACCCTAGTAGTCTTTGATAGCTTCCTCAACTATCCATGTGACAAGACGCTTCGAGTTTCTCTTATTCATTTCCTGCCCCAGACCTGAATCAGCCTGGCTCCTTTTAATGGGAGATGGTATTGCAAGACCTTACCAGGGCTCTGGGGGTGCTCCCTGCACCTCCATTGATTTGACCTTGACTTTGAAGTTTTAAATTTCTTGACGTACCAGTGGCTAGTGGTGCAGACTCCAGAGGTAGACTGCCTGGGTTTGAATCACCGCTCTACCATTATTAGGTGTGTGACACTGGGCCAGTCTACCAACTTCTCCATGCTTCACCTTCTTCAGTTATAAAAGGAGAATAATAACCTTACCTAAATTTATGAGATCCTGGTGAGATTTAAATCAGAAAATTCGTGTAAAATGCCTAGAATAGAGCCTGGCGCAGGGGGTTGAGTAAAAGTTGGCTATTAATATTCTTATCACTAATTTCTTCGCAGCCTTGTCACTGTTGCCTGCTCACACTGGGGGTCATCTGAGATGTCATACAGACTTACATTTGATTCATATCTAGTGACACACTGGTTTATTTTAAAAAATTATTCTGAATTCCCATCTGCAGCATTTGTCCCACTAACGTGCAGCTCTAAATGATGCAACTCTCACACATATTAGAACATTTCCTACAAAGGAATCCAAATTAAACAAAGCTAATGGCATTCATGAAGTTCCCAAGTACCAGCGTACTTCCTGCCTTTTATATTCATTTGGAAAGGGGTAAATTGGCAGAAGCCTGGCTGGGACTGGCCCAACCATGGAGTCAAGTTCTTACTTTGCATTGCCAAGTCACATTTGTCTGGTCTTCCCTAGTTGAGCAGAGGGAGCTATTAGAGGTGGCATTCCCCAAAGCCTTCTAGCTCCCTTTTTAATCAAACTGGTAGAACCTCAAGACATGTTGCAGATCACATAAATCTTAATACTGGTTCTGTCTGGAAGCTCATCTCTATTAAATCTTGATCCATTTAGCCATTTGCAATACAACTCTTGCTTCAGGTTTGAGAGGTTAAAGATTTCAGGGCTGCTTTTGCATGGATTCACATGTATTTTACCAGAAGCTTATACCACTGTTACTGAAATTTGGGTTTTGACTTCTTTTGTTACAGTGTGAACAAACAGGGTATTTCTGGTCAAAATAAAGACAGTGAAGGGAAGCAGAAGCCCAGGGGGCTGTTTCCTTGCTGGTTCATTAGATCCAAACAAAGCCTCTAGGTACCTCTCTAAACCTGAAAACCCTGCAGAGCTGTAATATGAATAGTCTCTAAAACGGTTATGCCATGAGTTCCTTAAAACAAAGACATATGTTTGCAATTTTACACACTTGCATCACTGACATATGATTGCATTATAATTGCATCAGCTGGGCCAAGTTGTCTATAGAGCTCTGGCCAGAAATTCCCAGGAGGCACCAAGGTCTATCAGTGCTTAAACAAACATTTACTCCCTTGTTTTAAATTTTTTTTTCTCTTTTTGTGTCTTATGCCACTCCTGGCATTTTTTAAGTAGCTGTTTGCCATTAAGATGATTTTGAAGGAACTTTAAAAATAATAATTGTAAAAAATAATAATATGTAACATATATGTTTGTCAACAGGGAAGTGGGTGTAGAAAAATAATGGTAGATTCATATAATGGAAACTATTCGGTCACTAAAATGGATCCTTTTTATTGTTGTTAAGTTAAATTAAGTATTTGTATTTGATATATGTATCAAATTAAGTATTGATACTTAAATGTATCTTTAGGTATTGAAAGAACAGAAACAAATTTCAAACATACTCAAAACAGTATGTATAGTAGGATCATATTTCAGTAAAATACTAATTATTATACATGTTGGTATATGCATAGAAAAAAACCTGAGAGGGCACCTGGGTCGCTCAGTGGATTAAGCGTCTGCCTTCGGCTCAGGTCATGATCTAGGGTCCTAGGATCAAGTCCCTTATTGGGCTTCCCTGCTCTGTGGGGAGTCTGCTTCTCCCTCTGCCCCTCCCCCCTGCTCCTTCTGTGCATGTGCGCTCGCGCGCTCGCTCGCTCGTGCTCTCTCTCTCTCTCAAATGAATAAATAAAATCTTTTTAAAAAAAATCTGAAGAAAGATAGCCCAAGATGTTAATAGGGGCTATTTTGGGGGCACCTGGGGGCTCAGTCAGTTAAGCCACCCACTCTTAATTTCAGCTCAGGTCATGATCTCAGGGAAAAGACGGCTTGAGATTGTTTCCCCCTGCCCCTCCCCCATTCGTGCACGCTCTCACAAATAAATAAATAAATAAAAGTTTTTTAAAAATAGGAGCTATTTTCAGAGATGAAATTGTAATTGACTTTTCCTATATAGTTCTATACTCCTTGGAATTTCTTATAAGTATTACTTTTTCAATCAGAAAAAATATTTTTTTTGAAAATCCATGTTATAATGTGTTCAAAACATCAAAAGAATCTACTGTTAATTAGAATAATATTAGCGAAATTTCTCATGGTCGCGTCTCAGTTGAGATTATTATTATTATTATTAAACTTCTTATTTTTATTTTTATATTATATTATATATAATCTTATTTTTATTATTATTTAATCTTATCTTATTTTTATTATTATATTATATTATTAAACTTCTGTGAAAATAGTAGTTATTATTACTATAATAACTGATGCAGTAAAAAAAATAACAATAATAACCAGTATAACTAGCCCTCATTGAATCGAAAACAATTTAATATAGGTTTTTGTTTATTTGTTTGGGGACTTTTGTGGTTTGTTTTTTTTTTCCATTTACCAGTTTATTAAAGGATGTGACAAATATGAATCAACACAGAGCGAGGCCAGGGAAACGAGTGCGCTGTTCTCCCCGTATCTCCGAACGACAATATTGCAACCAGCTACTCTGACGCCTAAACTCAGCCGAGGCCCCAACGAGGAAGCATCTCCCTCTCTGCTGTAGGAACAATGCTCAGAATGGCCACAAGGAACAGAGGCTGACATCATTTTCAAGAAAAGGCTCTATTTTACTAAACGTCAACATAGACATATACGTTACACTTTATAAAAACACCATCTATTTGGATCTCTTGGGCCCCCCTAATCCAACAAAAGGGGGCTCTGAGGGAGCCAAGAGGACAGCACCCCCTTCCAAACACTGCGGCGGCCCCGTGCAGCCCCAGGCCGCCGGTCCAGGGCACAGGAGGCAAGGTTAGTGGAAGCCACTCCGGCAGCCAGCGCGGGGCACCAGGAGCCTGTCCTGAGCCCTCATTGCCACCCCTTCCAGGACCACGAACACGCTGATGCACAGCCTGAGTCCTAGCTGGGCACACAGGTCCTGCCTCAGGAGGAGGAGACAGCTACCCATAGTGGCTGCAGTCAGCCTTGCCCAGCGTTAGTGTCAGTAATAGCCGGGGCTTCCGGTCCAACTCCTCCTCCTCCAGGCAGCCCTGCAGAGGCCGGGGCTTGGAAGTAAATGATGAGGCCGGCCACCAGCGCCCCCTGCAGAAGGCCAACGAGGACATCTCTCCAGTGGTGCTTGTGGTCAGACCCGCTCGCGGGTGTAGCCAGCATAGAGTGCAAAGGCCAACAGGAAGACCTGCACTGTGGGCCGCAGAAGTTGTGCCCACTTCCGGCAGAGCTGGGCCTGCACTAGAGCTCCAGGAACATCATGCAGTATGTCCCAAAGGAGGAGTGTCCAGAATAGAAAGTCTGAACTTGGTTAGTGGGGCTTCCCCTGCACACCTTCTCCACCTGTGCCTAGATGGAGCAGTTGATGGGGCTTGAGTCAGGGTCACACACTGCCAAGAAGTTGGGCTGAAGATGGCCGATCATGTACTTGGCCCAGGTCTATAAGCGACTGACTCACTGCAGCCCCAAACAGGAACTTCCCCAACACCTTATAGACGGCAGCCACATAGTTGTTGAAGTCAGAGCGGGAATAGAAACGGTCTTTGTACACCAGGTAGGCCTCCCTGGCCAAGACAAGGATGATGGTAGCTGTGATGGTAACCCCGGCCATGAGCCCACGGGCGAGGGTGTCTGTACGGTAGGGGTACCAGATAGAGTCATCTCCATATAAGTATGGTTAAGAACCATACTTATATGGGGTGTTCACAAGAGTCAGGATGGCAGAGAGGCTCCATTCAGATAAACGCAGTTGGGAAGATGGCAGAGGAGAAAGATCCTAAGCCACCTCCTCCAATGTACACACACATCAAGGCTACCATTTCATATAGAACAACTTGCTCTGAGAAGAAACCTTGAGACCAGCTTTTCCATAGCTGAAGATAAAAAGACAAAGCTACACTGAGAAGAACAGGAGGGGCAGAGACACAACACCCCTAGCATGACGACCTTTCACAGGGGTGGAGGTCCTCCCTGAGGACCACCAAGCACAGCCCACTCCAGGGTTTTGTACTGGGAAGACTAGCTGCCATAACATCTGACTGTGAATATCAGGGGGGCTTAGCTCTGGGACACCTGGAGAGCTATACAAACCAAGATGCCACTCTTAAAGGGCCCCCACCCAAACTCACTTGCTCCAAGATCCAGCACAGAGGCAGCAGTTTTAAAAATGCCTGGCCCATATGTGAAGATTGACTGATTATAGGGTATGCACCAGAGGGGCAGGGATGTATAGGAACTTTCAGTGGGAATGGAAGCACTGATGGGCACCATTTTTCTTACCCTCCTTTAGCCTAGCTGTCCAGACACTGGTGAGCACCAATTCTAACATTCTCCATCGACCTTGCTAGCATCCACCTGGCATTCCCTGTGGACCCATCCTACCCAACATGCCCACCCCACAGGTGCCCCTCCAAGGAGGGTCCCATCCTGCCACACCCAACAGGAAGCCTCAGCCAGTACCAGTACCCCTCAAAAGTAACACCTGCTGCAGGGAGGAAGAGCAACAGTAATGACCTGGCCTCATAGCCAGACCACACCAGGGGCTAACCCCACCCACCATCATGCCAGCAGCAGCCACAACTGGGCATCTAAGCCAGCCAGGCCAGGGCCAACCGTGCCCACCCAGTGTGCCTGCAGCAATCATGGCCTCACCACGACAGAGGGCTCATGCAGCCAACACAGGAGACACCTCTGGAGTGCTTCATTTTGGTGACTGGGGGGATTGGGCTTCTGGGTCCCACCAGACTTCTATATAAGACCACTACCATCAAGACCAGGAAACATAGCTGACCTATCTCATTCATAGAAATAAACACTACAAGTCAGACAAAATGAAGAAACAGAAGAATATGTTCCAAATGAAAAAACAAGACCAAACCTCAGGAGGAAAAAAAAAAAAAAAAGCTAAATGAAACCAAGATAAGCAGTCTACCCAATAGAAATTTCAAAGTAATGGTCATAAAGATGTTCACCGAACTTGGGAGAGGAGTAGACGAATTCAGTGAGATATTTAACAAAGAGATAGAAATATAAAAAAGAACGAATCAGAGCTGGAGAATACAATAATTGAAATGAAAAATATACTAGAGGAAACCAACAGCAGATTAGAAGATGCAGAAGACAGATCAGTGATCTAAAACACAGTTGCAGAAATCATTCAAGCTGAACAGCACAAAGAGAAAAGAATTTTTAAAAATGAGGATAAATTAAGGGACCTCTGGTACAACCTCAAGTGTACTACCATTCACATTGTAGGGGTCCCAGAAGGAAAAGAGAGAAGGGGGCAGAAAACTTATTTGAAGAAATAATAGCTGAAAACTTCCCTAACCTGGGGAAGGAAACAGATATCCAGGTCCTAGAAGCACAGAGAGGCCCATACAAGGTGAACCCAAAGAGGTCCACACCAACACACATAATAATTAAAATACCAAAAATCAAAGATAAAGAGAAAATTTTAAAAGCAACAAGATAAATTTAACTAATTACATACCAAAAACAACACCCATAAGACTATCAGCTGATTCTCAGCAGAAATTTTGCAGGCCAGAAGAGAGTGGCATGATATATTCAAAGTGCTGAAAGGGAAAAACCCAAAACCAAGAATACCCAGCAAGTTTCTCATTCAGAATTGAAGGACAGATAAAGAGTTTCCCAGACAAATAAAAGTTAAAGAACCAGCCTTGTCAAAAATGCTAACAGGACTTCTTTAAGCAGAAACGAAAAGGCCATAACTGGAAGTAAGAAAATTATGAAAGAAAAAAATCCACTGGTAAGAGCAAACATATAGTAAAGATAGTAGATCAATCACTTATAAAGCTAATAGGAAGGTTAAAAAACAAAAGTAGCAAAATCAACTATATCTACAATGATTAGTTAAGGGATACACAAAATAAAATGATGTAAAATATGATATCATATACATAAAATGTGGTGGTGGGGATGTAAAAATGTAGTGCTTTTAGAATGCCTTTGAACTCACATGACCATCAGCTTAAAATAGGCTACTATGTAACAGGATGTTATATATGAACCTCATGGTAACCACAAAACAAAAACCTGTAATATATGCATAAAAAAGTAAAGAGAAAGGAATCCAAGCATAACACTAAAGAAAGTAATTAAATCACCAGGGAGGGAGCAAGAGAAGAAAGGAACACAGAAGAACTACAAAAACAACCAGAAAATAATTAACAAAATGGCAATCAGTACATATCTAAAGATAATTACTTTACATATAAATGGACTAAATGCTCCAATCCAAAAACATAGGATGACTGAAAGGATAAAAAACAAGATCCATCTATATGCTGTCTATAAGAAACCCACTAAAGACCTAAAGACAAGGGTGCCTGGGTGGTTCAGTCGGTTAAGCATCCAACTCTTGATCTCAATTCAAGTCTTGATTGCAGGGTTGTCAGTTCAAGCCCATATTGGGCTCCATGCTGGGCATGGAGCCTACAAAAAAAAAAAAAAAAAGACTTAAAGACATTTACAGACTGAAAGGTAAGAGATGGAAAAAGATACTCCGTGCAAATGGAAATGAACAACAAAAAATGAGGTAGCAAAGAATGGCATTACATAATGATAAGAGGATGTAACAATTGTAAATATCTATGTACCCAACATAGGAGCACCTAAATATATAAAGCAAATATTCAAATATCTAAAACAGAAGAATACACATTCTTTTCAAGTGCATGGAACATTATCCAGGATAGGTCATATGTTATACTACAAAACAAGTCTCAATAAATTTAAGAACACTGAAATCATATAGAGCAGTTCTCCAACCACAACAGTATGAAACTAGAAATCAGATACAAGAAAAAAAACTGGAAAAAACACAAACAGCTGGAAGCTAAATAACATGCTACTAAACAACCAATGGATCAATGAAGAGGGGTGCCTGGGTGGCTCAGTCAGTTAAGTGTCTGCCTTTGACTCTGGTCATGATCCCAGGGTCCTGGGATTGAGCCCCACGCCGGGCTCCCTGTTCAGCGGGACATCTGCTTCTCCCTCTCTCTCTGCCCCTCCACTCCATGCACACACACACTCTCTCTCAAATAAATAAATAAGATCTTTTTTTTAAAAAATGGGTCAATGAAGAAATCAGAGTAAATAGAAAAAATACCTTGAGACAAATGAAAATGGAAATACAACATTCCAAAATCTTTGGGGCAGAGCAGAAACAGTTCTAAGAGGGAAGATTACAGTGATATAAGTCTACCTCAAGAAATGAGAACATTTCAAATAAACAACCTAACTTTACATCTGAAAGAACTAGAAAAAAAACTTTCCTTGCTCTTTGAAAAGATCAATGAAATTGATAAACCTCTAGCCAGGCTCACCAAAAAAAAAAAGAGGACTAAAATAAAATCAAAAATAAAAAACAGGGCACGTGGGTGGGTCACTTGGTTAAGCGACTGCCTTTGGCTCAGGTCATGATCCCAGGGTCCTGGGATTGAGTCCCACATTGGGCTTCCCCTGCTCTTCAGGGAGCCTACTTCTCCCTCTCCCTCTGCCTGCCAGTCCCCTTGCTTGTGCTCTCTTTATCAAATAAATAAATAAAATATTTTTTAAAAAAAGAAAAGAAAAAACAAGTAACAACAAACACACAGCAATAAAAAAGATTGTAAGAAAAGATATAAGAAACATAGCAACAAATTGGATAACCTAGAAGAAATGGATAAATTTCTAGAAACATAAAATCTTTCACAACTGAATGAGGAAGAAGTAGAAAATCTGAACAAATTGATTACTAGTGATGAAACTGAATCAGTAATCAAAAACTCCCAACAAACAAAATCCCAGGACCAGATGGTTTCACAGGTGAATTCTACAAACATTTAAAGAAGTAATACCTACCCTTCTCAAACTATTTCAAAAAATTGAAAGGAAGAAACACTTCCAAATTCATTTTATGTGGCCAACACTGATACCAAAACCAGACAAAGACGCTACAAAAAGAGAGAGAGAATTGCAGACTAATATCAATATCTCTGATGAACACAGATGCAAAAATACTCAACAAAATATTAGCAAACTGAATTTGACATATATTAAAAGGATCATTCAGCACAATCATGTGGGATTTATTCCAGGGATGTAAGGATGGCCCAATATCCACAAGTCAATCAACATGATACACCATAATAAGAAAATAAAGGATAAAAATCATGATCATCTCAAAAGATGCAGAATAAACATTTGACAAAATTCAACATTCATTCATGATAAAAACTCTCAAGAAAGTGGGTATAGAGGGAACTTATCTCAACATAATAAAGGCCACATATGATAAACCCACAGTTAACATCATATTCCATGGTGAAAAGCAGAAAGCTTTTCCTCTAAGATCAGGAACAAGACAAGGATGTCCACTCTCACCACTTTTATTCAACATAGTACTGGAAGTCCTAGCTACAGCAATCAGAAAAGAAAAAGAAATAAAAGTCATCCGAATTGTTAAGGAAGAAGTAAAACTGTCATTATTTGCAGATGACATGATGTTATATATAGAAAACCTTAATGATTCTACCAAAAGACTATTCGAACTAATAAATAAATTGAGTAAAGTCACAGGATAAAAAATCAATACACAGAAAGCTGTTGTGTTTCTATACACTAATAACAAACCATCAAAAAGACAAATTAAGAAAACAATCCCATTTACAGTTGCATCAAAAGAATAAAATAGGGGTGCCTGGGTGGCTCAGTGGGGTTAAGCATCTGCCTTCTGCTCAGGTCATGGCCCCAGGGTCCTGGGATGGAGCCCCACATCAGGCTCCCTGCTCAGCAAAGAGTCTGCTTCTCCCTCTCCCTCTGCTGCTCCCCCTGTTGTGCTCTCTTCCCCGCCACCAATAAATAAAATCTTTAAAAAAAAAAAAGAATAAAATACCTAGGAATAAATTTAACCAAAGAGGTGAAAAATCTGTGCTCTGAAACTGTGAGACATTAATGAAAGAAATTGAAGATGACACAAACAAATGGAAAGATATACCATGCTCATGGATTGGAAGAATTAATATTGTTAAAATGTCCATACTAGCCAAAGCAATCTACAGATTAAATGTAACCCCTATCAAAATACCAATCACATTTTTTACAGAACTAAAACAAAAATTCCTAAACTTTGTATGGAACCACACACACACCCCCATTTTGAGAAAGAACAAAACTGGAGGTATCACAATCACATATTTCTGTACTACAAAGCAAATCAAAACAGATTTATACTGACATAAAAATAGATCAATGGAACAAAATGGGGAGCCCAGAAATAAACTCACACTTATGTGGTCAATTAATCTATGACAATTAAGGCATTAATATACAATGGGGATAAGATAGTCTCTTCAATAACAGGTGTTGGGAAAACTGGACAGCTACATTCAAAAGAATGAAGAACAAAAGCAAAAATAAAGTATTTGGACTACATCAAACTAAAAAGCTTTTGCAAGCAAAGGAGACCATCCGCAAAATGAAAAGGGAACCTACTGAATGGAAGAAAATATTTACAAATGACATATCCAATAAACGGTTAATATCTAAAATATATAAGGAACTCCTAAAACTCAACACCCCAAAAAACAATCTGATTAAAAAGAGATAAAAGATCTGAATAGACATTTTTCCAAAGGAGATGGCCAACAGACACATTGAAAAGATGCTCAGCATCACTAATCATCAGGGAAATGCAAATCAAAACCATAATAAGATATGACCTCATGCCAATCAGAATGGCCAGTGTCAAAGAGACAAGAAATAACAAGTGGCAGTGAGTATGTAGACAAAATGGAACCCTCATGCTCCATTGGTGGGAATGTAAATTGGTACAGCCATTATGGAAAACAGTATGGAGGTTCCTCAAAAAATTAAAAATAAAAATACCATATGATCCATCAATTCTACTTCTGGGTATTTACCAGAAGAAAACGGAAACACTAATTTGAAAAAATATATGCACCCTTAGGTTTATTGCAGCGTGATTTACAATAGCCAAGATATGGAAGCTCCCTAAGTCTCCATCAACAGAAAATGGATAAAGATGACGTGGTACATATATACAATGGAATATTACTTGGCCATATAGAAGAATGAGATCTTGTCATTTGTGACAACATGGGTGGAGCCAGAGGGTATTATACTAAGAGGAATAAGTCAGATAGAGAAAGACAAATACCGTATGATTACACTTACATATGGAACCTAGAAAAGAAAACAAAAATGAATTCATAAATATGGAGAATAAACTAGTGTTTGCCAGGGGGGTGGTGGGATGGGTGGAATAGGTAAAGGGCATTAAGAAGTACAATCTCACAGTTATAAAATAAATTAGTCACGGGGATGTAAAGTACAGCACGGGGAATAGTTAATAATTTGTAGTAATGTTTTATGGTGACGAACTGTAACTACACTGATCATGGTAAGCATTTCACGATGTATATAAATGTCAAATCACTATGTTGTACACCTGAAACCACTATAATATTGTCTGTCAACTATACTTCAATAAACAGAAAGATAAACTCAGTTTCATACCGTATTATGGTATGATCCAACCCTATGTGTATCCTGGAGCATATCAGAAATTAGAATTACTGCATGTGAATAAATAATAAGCAAAACATTAACTGTGCCTTTGCTCAAATTTTTATTGCTAAAGTGAATTTTTCCTTTGAAAAAGGGCTGACTAAAATGCATAATTCATTGGCATATTCAAATTTCACAAAATCATCAATCACTGTGATATATATTTTGACACTTATAAATCAAATGTAAAATAAAAAGAACATAAATAGATAAGAAAACTTATCTTCTTCCCTAGTAGTATGTCAGTTCTAGATGTAACCACTGGATTCTAAGGACATTTAGAATTTAAAAGAATCTAAAGGACACTGGATTCTAAGGACATTTAGAATCTAAAGTCTCTGGTCTTATTTTGAACAAAATTAATGAGTCAATTTTTTAAAAAAATCATTAATACCAACTTCCTTAAAAATTAGACATTCTTGGGACACCTGGGTGGCTCAGTCGATTAAGTGCAGACTCTTTATTTCCACTCAGGTCATGATCTCAGGGTCCTGAGATTGGGCTCCATGCTCAGCAGGGAGTCTGCTTGAGATTCTCTCTCTCCCTCTAAAAAAAAAAAAAAAAAAAAAAAGAGCTGTTCTTTTTTCCTATCCTACAGTTCCATTCATGCCCACATTCTTTAGTTCTTTCTTTCAAACAGATGACGATTTAGGGGGCAAGGGAAGGAAGCATCAATAGGTCAAGTGAAACAGAACTGAACTTATATTTGCAGAATTGGACTTCCTTGAACACAAATGTCTGCTATCACTCCAAGCTAAGGCTCAGCAGATTTTGGCTATGAAGGGCCCAGACAGTAATGTTTTGGGCTTTGTGGGCCATGCAGTCTCTGTCATGATGGGGTTCAGGGCACAGTGCCCCAAAATATGGCACCTTGGCATATTAAATATCTTATGCTAAACGACTTTTTTTTACAATGGCAAAAGCAGGAAGGTCTCTCAGACTTTCCCCCACTTGTATTTCTTCCCTGAAACAGTCATAAAACTCCTATGTGAGAGGTGCCTTGTACCAGGAGAAAAGAAGATTTTTTTTTTTTTTTAAGATTTATTTATTTGAGAGAGAGAGAGGGCAGGGGGAGGGAGAGAGGGAGAATCTCAAGCACACTCCCAGCTGAGTGTGGAGCTGAGTCGGGGCTCAATCTCATGACCCCGAGATCATGATCTGAGCCGAAAGTCAAGACTAGGTGCTTAACTGACTGAGCCACCCAGGCATCCCAAAGAAGACATTCTTATCACCAGAGGGCAGGGAATTTAGGGCCAAGAACTCCGTATAAACAGACTTTGTTAAACTAACCCTTATCTTCTGAGTTACTTCTTCCCTATTTACCATCTCTAGCCCAAACATCTTTGTATTGTCAATTCTTCACGAATTTACTGTTTGTCTCAGAGTCATAAAGGCTTCCTGCTCTGGTCATTTCTGGTCTTCATTCTCTTGTGAAATCTCCCATGTAAAAATTCAATAAAGCTTGAAGGCTTTTTTCCTGTTAATTTGTTAATCCTGACAAAGGTTAGTTTAATTTTCAGACCTAGTCAGGGACCCTAAGAGAGTCAAAGAAAAATTTTTCCTCCCCTACCATCGCAATGACTTAACTCTGCTCATCACCCAGAAGCAGCCATAGTCTGTACATAAACTAATGACTATTTTTCAATAAAACGTTATTTATGGACACTAAAATTTAAATGTTATATAATTTTTACATGTTGTGAATATTATTCTTCTTGTGATTTTTTTCAGTCATTTAAAAATGTAAAATTCATTCTTTGCTGGCAGGCCTTACACAAATCAGGCAGTAGACAGGTGAGTGTGGCCATAGGTTGGGGGACTCTGCTCTAGACCAGAGCTTGGTGCTCAGAACCTGCTGTTTCTCTTGAGTCCTGGAATTGAGGGGTGGGGAGGAGGGGAAGGAGTCTAAGAGATCTGTGAAACAAAACATCATAGAGTTACTTTTCCAAAAACAAGTTTAAGCCACTTCATTAATCCAAGAAGTCATTATCATAACATACATTTTTAAAATAAGTTTATAAAACATTTAAAGAAACAATGAGTTTTCAAAGGTAGCCCTGAATGAAAGAGCTGTTCATTCCTCCCCATTTTTCTTGCTGGACATTGGGGAATAGTCATTAAAAAAATAAAAACAAAAATGAAACTTTGCCTTAATAGGTGAGAAGTACCATCTCCTTGTTGCTTTCATGTACATTTCTTTAATTACTACTACTCATATGGAATTTTTTCCTGTTCATAAGCTATTTATATTTCTCTTTTTGTTAATAGTTCATTGCCTTTCCCCCATTTTTCTCTTAAGATATTTTTCTAAATTATTGTATGTGAGTTCTTTATATTGCTATTAACCTTTTTTATCTACTATATGTAACAAATATTTCCCCATTCTCCCTTGCTTTTTTATTTTATGTAAGATGTTCATGATAGTTCATCTTATTATATAGTCAGAAACAGTCTTGTCTTTTACATTTTCTCTCTTTTATGCTTAAAATGAACTTCCCTATTTCAAGATCACATATTCAATTATATCTTCTACTATTTGGGTAACTGCATTTTTTTATATTAAGCTGCTGGGACTTGGAATTTAGTTTGGTGTACAAGCTAGGGACCCACAGTAATATTTTCCCAAATAGCTCACCTATTTTCCTGCGTTCCCCAACCCTGTCTAATCTTTGCTGTTGGCTCACATGCACGTCCTCCACAAAAGCTCTCAGGATGCCCTGCTTGGGAGAGGGCTCACGCTTCTCTCAATTCCTAACTGTTCCTCCTGCCCTTCATGCCCCCTGGTTCTTCTTTCTTTCTCAAACCATAATTATCTGTGCAATCTCCTCTATTGTACCACACTGTGAGCTCCTTGAAAGCTGGCTCTGAGTTTTATTCATCTTTGTATTGCCCAAAGCCCTCATCCAGGGCCTCATACATTTGTGGAAAGAAAGACTGAGTGGGGGCAGCTCTAGACCCTACCCCCATGCCTCTGCCCCTCTCCCAGAGGGAGGGCAGATCAAACCTCACAGCAAGGAAGGGACAGCCTGGCCTGTGCATCTGGAGGATCTGCAGTAGCCACGAGTCCAAGGCAGCTCTTATTTAAACACGGCTGGTATTTATAGCACGAGGTCATGTACTCCAGGCTAAACAGATACTGAAGTGAAGAGAGATGTCAGTCAGGCTCTGGGTAGATAAAGGGTATGCTGGGCATGCAGAGCCCTTATACCCATGAGCATCAGCAATGTCCATGCCACTCCCTGAACAAACACGGATCCCAAAGCAGGATTCCTCCCCCTTGACCAATTACAATCATAAAACCAGAGATTGCAAGATACTTTTGGAGTGAGTCAGGAAAGGCTACAATGAGGTGCACCCGATTCTGGACAACCTCCCCAACTTTAGAGCCTGGGTTTTTTTTAACTACAAATCACACTTTTCTTATCATGTTAAATTAAGTTACGTGTGTGTATGCATGTATATATGTTACACATGTATGTATATACATACAACTCATAAAATAAGTTAACGTATGTAATTTAAAATATATATATATATCGTTTTAGGGAAGTGTGAGTAAGCATTTAAAAATATTGGCCTATATTCTCCAAATTCTAAGCTATTGAGCACTTGGTAACTTGAATGCCTATTTCCTGCCAGGGTGGAGAGGAAGCAGGGTGGAGGATGAGCCTGGAATTCCACTGGTGTGTGTGTGTGTGTGTGTGTGCACGCGTGTGTGTGTGCATGTGAGTGTGCATGAATTATATGTTGAGAACCGAAATTTATTAGGGGCAGAGAGTCCCTTGCTAGCCATGGGTGGGTGGAGTTTCTGTTGTTGTGGTAACTTTTTTGTTTTGACTGTACTTGGAGTAGAAGAGTCAGGGAGAGCAGCTCTAGGGGAGGGATTGGGGAAGCAATGCTAATAAGAGTCGACCCTTAGGCCTGGTCTCCATCCTTACCTATCTCTCCTCTCTTACTACTCTGACTCCTGAAAAGAAATAAATAGTGGACCAAATTCTATGATGAATATTGTATAAAATACTAAGACTAGAGGATCTGCGGGAACAGTTACAATCCTCAGAGAATAGCTCCAGGAGCTCTGTGCTAAACATGTGAAAATGGCAAAGACAAGATCAAGGCCAGAAGCTTTTTCAAGCCCGTGGTGTTTTCTAGTAACAATAGGCTCTGCTCCAAGTACCATGTCTGAATTATGAGAAATGAAGTTGCTTAAAATCTACAGATTGAACTCTTATTTTTAAATTCACCCACTTATGAAATGTTTCAGACACAGTTCTTAAAAGATCAATAAACTCCTAGAATCTTGAAATTTAAAAAAAAAAAGACCCCAGCTATCTACAAAAGAGTGCTGACTTCCTTCAAAAAGGCAGTAAATGTCCAAAATCACAAGCCATAACGCCAAGTCCAACAAGTGGATGCCAACCTGGGAGAACATCCCCGAACAGCCGGGCCCTTCGATAACAGATACAACAGATACAACGGTTGGGGAAGTGTCATCGCTGATAGTGAGTTGCTCAGGGTGACGCACACGCAGCTTCTACTGCCCTGAGGGCTTCTGGTACTGCACACTGCTCACGTTTCTCCCACGCTATCGAAGAGCCGACACGTGCGGTATCGTGGAGCTAGGTGGGCCCTGAAGAGAAAGTGCCTAACTCGGCTTCGATAAGAATGTCTGTCCCTGGAATTCCTGCCCTCTGACATGTTTTATGACAGACACTCACCAACTATTCTGAAGAAACACCCTCTAGAAAAGGAAGAGCCTGAGCAGGGTGGGTAATTCGCTAGAGCAAGGGGGTGTTACTGTGCAGGCCTCATGTTAGGGGTCTGTCAGGGGAAAAGCCCCACACCAAGGCGAGTGACTCAGGGCAGGTGCGGCCCGGGCGCCGGGCAGCGCACAGGGTCTTCGGGCAGAGTCAATATCTTCGAAATATTCGAAAATGAAATTAGTCAAGGAAAGAGGAGACTGAAGGAGCACCCGAATAAAACCCTAGACCTGGGGAAGGGTATTATTTATTCCCCCGGGGGGGGGGGCGGTTGACCATTTGCCTCTTCACTGAAGAGTGAGACATTGAGCTTATGCTCATAAGCAGTAAGGGGAAACTATGGGTAAAGAAGGGATGCTAAATAGTGGAACAAATCATAAAAATAAAAAATCTGGAATCTCAGTTTCCATCAACAGAAAGTATAAGCCAGGGGTGCCTGGCTGGCTCAGTCAGTTCAGCATGCTACAACTCTTGATCTTGGGGCCATGAGTTTGAGCCCCACGTTGGGGGTAGAGATTACTTTAAAAAATAAAATCTTTAAAAAAACAAAGTATGATTGCAGCTATAAATGAAGCAGGATAGGCCAGATGACTCCTTAGGGTCCCTTCCTGCCTCCCATTTTCTTATGATAGATTTTTACCCAAGGTTACAATAATGTCAAAAGAAGCAGAACATCATGAATACCTTGTGAAATATCAGAGCCAATAAAGGCTCGAAAAAATTCTTGCTGATGAAGAAAACCAATGTTCCCAAACAGCATTTCCTGATTACTTATCAATAATGCAGACCAATGTCAATTCATCTTAAGAGACATATACATCCATTTAGATCTTTATTTGCCTCACTCTTTAAATAAACGCCAAATGTGTTCACAATAAAATCAAGAGCCAAATTCAAATCAGGAAATACATAGATTATTTTTTTAAAAATTACATTACCTCTCTTTTCACTTGGTTGCCTGAAAACCTTGGGAAATTTGCTAATTGCAAAGTTGCTTTTTATTTTCCAATAATTTCTGAGAGAATATTGAAATACTTGCGTGTAAGAAGCCACTTCACTTTAACCTTAACTCTTTCAGGATTTTAAAACAGAAAGTAAGTCAGAGATAATGGCGAAGCCTTTTTTTAGCAGCATCCTCATACCCTAAAGTCAAATAGATGGTGGGAGTAACAGACAAATATCCATAGCGACCATGGAAAACAGTTCTCATGGCGTAGTCCTGATTGAGGTCACTTCCTTTTGTGACACCTCACTCAATCTCAGGCAGAAATGAATGCTTTCCACTCTTGTTCCCATCATTGCACTTTGAGTGTGTCTGCAGGGAGGGGGAGGAGAGGGAAGGATTGTCCCCCCATCCAGGACCACAGTCACCTCCCACCCTCTGCTGGGTGTCAGAGACTCACCACAAGGACCCACTGTTGGGGGGGGGGTGCCTGGGGCTGTCTGAGAGGTGGGAGTCCCCCCTGGGTAGTTCGGGTGGGGCTCAAAAAAATTAAAGCCCAACCTAGGGCCAGGTGGGTGGTAAGTGTTTAATAAATGTTAACACCCATCCCACCCTTCTTTCTTCCAGACACATTAAACAGAAACATGCACTAAAATTCCCTTGAAAAATATTCTGTACACCATGGCCATTCATCCACCCAACTGCTGCCTGCCTTTTGTCTTGGTGACTGGCTTCGACCCTGCAGTATGACTCAGCGTGAAGTCTGGCTTTGTGGGCAGGCTCAGCTCTAAAAACTGCTCTAACCACCAGAGGCAGCTGATTGCAATGGGCCTCTGGGGACCCTGCTCCAATGATGACAGTCAAAAGAAAGTGAACACCGGAGCAGTACCTTCTAATTTAGTGCTACGGAAATCAGGGAACAGCATACCTGTTCCCTGTAAAGAGCTCAGAGGCTCCCCAGGTGAGCTTGCTTAGCACTATCCCAGCCCCCCCTTACCAGCCTATTGGGCTGGGATGATAATGATGATGGCGGTGACAACAAACACTATTACTAATAAAAGCAGTACTGACGGAACGCTTCTTATGTGCTGAACACTTGACATAGGTTGCCTCACTTACCAACCCCCATAGCACTCCTGGAAGGTAGACAGTGAAATTCTCATTTCACAGATGAAGAAACTCAGACTCTCAGAGCCTAACGTCAGCTGGTGATTAAGCAGGACTTGAGCCCAGACCTGTGGGGCTAGGAGGCCAGACCCCTGACCACTTCAACACCACCGGCTTTAGAAAAGCTGCACTATCCATATCAGTATGATTCTAAATCTAAGCCTGCAGGGGAAGGGAGAGGAAGCCCCCCAGCTGACCTCTGAGCTTTTTCTAGAGTAGCATCTCCCCAGGCACTGCCTTCCCACCGAACGTGGAGCCAGGCCGCCTCGCTGTCTCTACAAGCAGCCCGCAGAGGCTCTTCCGGAACCCGACCCTGCAGGGTCACTGCAGCCACGCTGTCTCTGGCTCTGGGCCCAGCCTTGCAGCCTGTGCTGTCCTGCGGAAACGGATTTCCACACGGATAGACCCTGTAGTCACAGGGATAGGCCTGCATTTCTCTAACGGAGTAAATATGGGTTGAAAGAGCAAGGATAATTATACCCGATAATCCCCAACTCTCATTTAACCATGAATCAAAGTTCTCCTCTGCCAGAGAATTCATCAGAGCTGCTCATGACCCTGTTTGATGTCTCTTGCCAACACTCCACTGGAGTTCGGGGAGCAATAAAACAGCTCAAAGCCAAAAAGGGAAAGTGGGAAAAGTCTGGCACCTACCAAGACGGGGAAATTGGTTTCTGGAGAACAAGCTGTAGAATGAAAACCGGTGGTCAGAGCAATGGCGGCATCCAGGAGCTCAGTGGATGGTCCATGGACAGTAGGCCTGGCTACACCATGATTCCAGGACCTGGATGAAACCCCAGGGCTGGCATGGGGAGGAGGCAGGCGGTGACCTGACAGGAAGAGAAAGGCTCTGTCCTGTGCTGTCACTAGAGAAATAAAAAGGCTCACCAGCAAGAGAGCTCCCTGCTGCTTCTAGGAGGAGGGGAAGCAGCTTGGGCCAAGCCTGGGATGGGGGAAAGGTATTCTCTTCTCTGTCAGGGTAGCATTGCTTACCTACAGAAAAGGACCCCTCAGAGCTCCACCACCATGGTTTCTAAAGTCTGGGGACACCGTGGAATTGAACTCAAGCCCCAGTGGTACTCACTGACAACAGGCTTGAACCTCAGGTGAGGTTACAGTGACCTTCCTGCTCATTAGCATCCCTGACTACTCAGGCCTCCCTTGGGAAGCTTTGTCAGTCTGCCTACAGTGGGGAGAGGAGACAAGGTGATGGTAGCAGCTCCTCTCTGGGGACAACTTGCTGCAATGACCCTTCCTGCACTTGGACAGTATTATGGTTTCCTTTCAGCAGGAGACTTCTCACCCCAGCCTGTAGGACCCAGGAAACCCAGCATAGATAAACTGGCTCCTCAGGCTGGTTTTATCACCCATACTGCCCCTGACCCACCTGAGAGTTGTAGGAGCACTTACTACCCTGTAGGAAGGGGAGGGAGAGAGGGGGCACCTCCAGTCCAAAGGGGTTGGGGACCGTGACTGGCCAGCCTGGGAGCAGACAGCCAAGGCGCCTCCAGCCTAAGTCTGGTGCCAAATGTAGGACTTTTTCTACCCCTGGGAATGTTCTTGGCCATCCCTCTCCTGGCCAAAACCAGAAAATCAAGTACTTCTGATCCTGGGCCCTAAGGAGCTAAGCCAGGTTGTAGAAGAAACACATCTATGCTCAGTCTACCGGCCCCTGAAATGGCCTCACAAACTTGCTCAGGGAAACTATATTTAAAAGGTGATTTGATTTTCTTTGTTCTTGTTCAAAGTTTTATTTTTCTTTTAAAATACTAAATATACAGCTTATAGAAAAATGTAGATAGGGCGCCTGGGTGGCTCAGTCGTTAAGCGTCTGCCTTCAGCTCAGGTCACATGATCCCAGGGTCCTGGGATCGAGCCCCACATCGGGCTCCCTGCTCCACGGGAAGCCTGCTTCTCCCTCCCCCACTCCCTCTGCTTGTGTTCCCTCCCTCGCTCTCTCTCTGCCAAATAAATAAATAAAATCTTTATTTAAAAAAAGAAAAGAAAAATGTAGATCGACTTTTTTCCAGTCTGCAGTTTGGAATTCCCTGTCTTTACATTAATCTATAGTAAGACAGGCGCAGTTAGAACATTTTGTGATGTCACTTCTTCATCTGGGACTCGGTGCATCTTTTGTGATGATGCTGGTTTGTTCTTCCCCCTGCTTCTGTGAATCAGTCTGCAGCTCCACGTTGCAGTCTGAGCCATGAGTCAGCACAAGGAAAAAAACTCACTTCTCTAAGCAGCGGCTGGAGCTGGAAGGGGACAAGAAGGCCCCACAGTCCAGGTCACGATCGATTAAGGTGACTCCAGAAAAGCATAGGAAGTTAGCATACCCATTCATGCTGCCTTTGAAGAGTGGTCCTACTATCTTCTCCTCTGAAGCTTCTCTGGCTACAGAGGCTCTGGGGTGGTGACAGTGTGAGGACTAAGAGTCCCCAAGCACCTTCCCCCCTCAATCCCAGGGGACATCAGAGTCTGCATCATCTGACAAGTAGCTTTGAAGACAGCTTCAAAAACTGAGGTACGTATCCCCTGCTACTATTGTTCATGCCACACTAACACATACACCTGGGCTTGTAAGTCTCATGAACTTGAGATACAGAAGCCAGGCTAGGAGAGAAGATTAACCCCACCCCCCAAATCTACCAAATTATATTCTTGCCATATGGGTTAAACTGTGTGTATTAATTTTCTACAGCTTCTGTGACAAATTACCACAAACCTAAGTGGCTTAAAACAACATAAATTTATTATCCTATACCTCTGTAGGTCAGAAGTCTGACATGGATCTCAAGGTGTCAGCAGGCCTGAATTTCTTTCTGGAAGCTCTAGAGGACAATCTGTTTACTTGTCTTTTCCAACTTCTAGAGGTGCCCACATTCCCTGACTCATGGTCCTCTTGCTTCATCTTCAAAGCCAACGATGGCCGGCAGAGTCTTTCTCACATGGCATCTCTCTGAAATGGACTCTCCTACCTCCCTCTTCTCTTAGAAGAACCCTTGTGGGCCCCCCCCATATCAACAGGTTCCAGGGGTTGGGATGTGGACATCTTTGGGGGGCTGTGATTCTGCTTACCATCCTGTAGAAGGTCTTTAGAAATGCAAGAATTAAAAGAAAATGTCCCTATCACAAAACAAAGGGAGGTGTTTACCCTCATCTGGAGTTTCCAAGGTTACCACCCAGAAATCACAGTCTCTGCCCAATAGCCCCTCAATATTTTCCTCCAGGGCACTGAGTCTCTGTCACCAATAGAAGGAAAACATTCTGCCAAGCTCTTCCCTTTCGATGGGCTGCTTCTTCTTTTACATGTGGGCAGAGGAAACTGTTCAAAGAGTCCCTAATATGTCACTACCAAATGACTGCCAGTTCCTTTAAGCCATCTTTTCTAGACCATCTTCCAACCCCTTGAACCATTTTAAGTGCTCACTGCTACAGAATCCCAATTCAGTGAGGCATGACGCTCGGGAGCAAGCCCGTGCTTCATAAAGTGACAGCTAAGACCCTCTGGTATGCATCGAGCAGGACTACCGTGGTTGTCACCAGCTTCTGCTGTGAAGGACGAATGTAAACGAGCATCATATAACAAGCAGAGAGAACCATCCTCAAATTCCAAAGCCAGTCTCATGTGTTGTCCCGGACTGATCTGGGATGGGCAGCTGGGAGGACCCTGGCTGTGCTAGAAGGCACATGAAAGACGAGAAACAGATAATGAGAGAAACGCACCAGGAATACCAAAGCCTAGACAAAATGATAAAAATATGGAACAGTTATTGAGCTACACACAGAGTGGTTTAGAGCAAAGACTCTGGTGGTAGACTACTTTCACCACATACTAGCCATGGGATCCCAGGCAGGTTTCTTAACCTCTCTGTGCCTTAGTTCCCTCATCTGAAAGTGAGGGTAACAACAGAACCAATCATTAGGGTTACAGAACCTGGCACATTGAAAGCATTCACTGGGGGCGCCTGGGTGGCTCAGTTGGTTAAGCATCTGCCTTCAGCTCAGGTCGTGTCCCAGGGTCCTGGGATCGAGTCCCGCATCGGGCTCCCTGCTCAGCGGGGAGTCTGCTTCTCCCTCTTTCCTTCCCACTCGTGTTCTCACTATCTCTGTCACTCTCCCTGTCTCTCTCTCTTTCTCTCTCTCAAATAGATAAACAAAATCTTAAAAAAAAAAAAAAGCATTCACTGTCAGCTGGAATTATTATTAGCCAGATGCAATGTTAAGCATTTTTTGAGCATTTCTTAATTAATCATCAAGATAGAAAAAGAGAAAAAAAGATAGCACCATGAGGTATGTACTGTTATTATAATCTCCACTTTTAAGATAGAAAATGAGCTTCAGGTCATAGTTGGTAAGTAGCAGAGCCAGGACCAGAACCCAGTTTGGTGTGACTCAGAAGGCTATGCTCTTAACCTCCGTGGGGAACAAGAGTCTGGGGAGAAAGACTAACCGTAACTGTTCCTTAGGTGTTGTATCTCTACTACACTTTCTGTCATGTGCCTCATCAAAGTGCTGTTTGTTGGCTGGAACAAAAAAAAGTGAAACTACCACTTTTTTTGTTGAAGACAAACACGTGTTGCCTTGGAACAGCCCTGGGTCATCCCCTACCTGATCCAATACCACACTCTGGTTGAATCTTGGGTTTTGAGGCCCCTGGGAGCTCAGAGTCTGAGCATTTCCTTTCATGAGATGCCACCTCCCGACCATCTCCTCAGTCCCTTCCCTGCCACAGAAACCACAGTTGAAGTCTTGCAGCAACAATTCCCAGTCCTCATTCAGCAACATCCTGGGGCATCCACGGTTAGCTCGGGAGCACCATGAGATTCTTATTAACCAAATTAATTTTAATTTGCTGTAATTGTAAAGGAAAATTACTTTCTGTGCTTCTCTAGGTGTTACTATGGACCCAAAAACAATGAGAGGGTATTGCAGCTGTACAAAGGGCAAGGATTGCTGTACTGAAAGCTTAATGAAATCTTGTAGACAAAATGTTGAGCAAAAGAAACCAGACACCAAGGAATGTGTACTTCGTGATTCCATTTAGATAAAGGTCAAAAACAGGCAAGACTACCTTGTGCTATTTAGGGATGTTATTTTTAGATTGTGAAAATATAAAGTCAAGAAAGGCAGTGATGGCCACAAAAGTCACAAGAGTGTTTCCCTTTGGGCAGAAAAGGGAGTTGGAATTCCTTTGGGAAGTGGGCTCCTAGGGTTCTGGTAGGGTTCCACTTCTTGACCTGCGTGGAAATAACACAGGCTTACTGTTATTATCATTCATTTTGTTTTCTGGGGCTCCCTTCTTATAATTCATCTCCACACTTTTCTGTGTGCTATATTTCACAGTAACAAAGGGTTTTGTTTTGTTTCACTAATGAAATGTGCAGCAACCCCACCTGAGAAGACATTTAAAAAGCTATAGGAACTAAGTAAGTGTTAATTGGATGGAAAAGACCTTGAGATATCACCAAGCTCAGTGATGTTTAAACTTTTGCATTCATAAGTCACCTAGAGAACATGGCAAAACACAAATTCCTGGACTGCACCCTCCAGAGACTGGGAGTCAGTAGGTACAGAGTCTGGGCCCCAAGACCCTGAAACCTTAATGCGCTCTCAGATGCCACAGCAGCTACCTCAGCGGGAGGAGCACCGATCTTGTCCGTCCCGCCCTTTAAAAGACACACAAGGAGACAGTCCACGTAATACAGGTTATAAGATATGGTCCTCTGCCTGTTTGTTAATGCAGATCTATCTAGCTTCTAGTCTTGACGTCACTGAATCTAAGTATTTTTTTTAAAGATTTATTTATTTGAGAGAGAGGGAGAGAAAGTACAAGCAGGGGGAGAGGCAGAGGGATAGAATCTCAAGCAGACTCCCCACTGAGTGTGGAGCCCAACGTGGGGTTGAATCTCACAACCCTGAGATTATGACCTGAGCCGAAATCAGGACTTTGAAGCTTAACCAAATGAGCCACCAAGGTGCCCCTCTAATTAAGGATTTTTATGTGAAATAATACTCCTTACCCCCCAAATACACACACACACAGACGCATATACTCACACTTTCAACATAATCAATTATCTGTGTCAATTCGAACTTCTACAAAAGCAGGAGTTAGGGACACCTGGGTGGCTCAGTCAGTTGAGCATCTGCCTTCAGCTCAGGTCGTGATCCCAGGGTGCTGGGATCGAGCCCCATGTTGGGCTCCCGCTCGGCAGGAGCCTGCTTCTCCCTCTGTGCTATCTCTGTCACTATCTGTCTCTCTCTCTCAAATAAATAAATAAAATCTTAAAAAACAAAAAACAGGAGTTAGTGTCATGGTTTCTGAAGTCATGCAACCAGCCATCCATGCAGAGGTAAAAGGATAAAAAGGTTCTAGCTCACGGGATCCTGCAAAGAGACTGTTTCCTAATGCGAATGAAGGCACAACCATTTTGTTATTCCCTGTTTTCCTGACTGCTATCAGCCTTCAGCCATCAAATATGGATCGCTGCCAATTTATGAGGAAGTAAACAGGTGACTTCTCCCTGCCTAAATTCTGCATTATAATTCCTTATGCTACACAAAATGCAAAACGGAAGCTAAAATTAGAAGCTGAGGTGCTAGTGAGGCTGGTATGTGTAGGGAGAAGGCAGAGAGATGTCACAGAGAAGGATTCAGAGGAGAGCTGCCCCGGGCCCCTTCCTTCCCTGTCACAGGCGGCAGCACAGAAAAGAAACAAAGGAAGGGGGACGAAGGCGGGAGACTGATACAATACCTGCAGGCAATCCTGGTGGGTTTTTGGGTTCCCTAAGAGGGCCATGACCTACTTTTTGAAATGTTTCCTTATTTATCAAAATACATTCTCAGTGAATCCCAGTCAAGTTTTCTGCAGTTTTCCAATCAAAAATTTCCGTTTCCGCACTGGGGGCTACCACGTGCGTCTCCGTGCCTGGTAGTAACATACCCAGCCCTGCCAGGCTGATGGGGGACAGGATGAATTTCTTAAAGACAGGGAGGCTGCAGTTTTCAATGAATCCATCTGAAAAGCTGTGAGCAAAGCCTTGAGTCTATTTAAGAACAGAGAGCTCATGCCTGAGAGCCGGCTGGCTCCATGCCTCAGCTAAGGAACACAGACTTGCTGGACGTGAGTATAAAAGCCTTAAGGCGGAAGTAAATGTAATACCGCCCTGGATTTACAGGGCACTTTTCTTCATGGAACCTCAGGCATTCCTGGTTACACTGTAATGCCATATTCTCTGGGCAGAGTGACCAGCCCAACTGGAAACCTCACTGAGCAGCAGTGAAAACTCAGCGAGTATTACATGGAGCAAAAAAACCGAACCAAAAAACAACAATCAGGAGTCAGTAGGCTCCCGTTGGGATCTCCCAGGGCGGCCTCGCTCCCAGGCTGGTGGAGCGCCACTAGGACCCAGGGCCTGTGGTTTCGGCAGCTGCCTCCTCCTGCCGAGCCTCCCTGGGCTGTTGGGAAAATGAGACCGCGTGGGCACCCCCTAATTATGCAGGGGCGTGGGGATCAGGCCACTGGCGGACCGGCATCTCATCTACCCTATTCTCAGCTGCTGGCAGGGCGCATGGTGATGGGACTGTGGGAGCCAGCGGGTGCTCCAGGGCTGCAGGGGTGTGCGGGGGGTGGGGGGTTGGGGGGGGAGCGCACGCGTGCAGCTCCCCTTCCCCCTCCCCCAGCCCCTGCAGAGGGGCGGAGCCGCACAGCCCTGCTCCTGGGGGCGGAGGCCCGCGCAGGAGCAAAGCCACTGTTCTCAGAGGACCACCCTCCCTGCCCCTCTTACTTGGGCTCACCGAGGTCGCTTCTGCCGGTGGGCCCCCGAGACCCCCCCAGGTGCCCCCCCCCCCCCGCCCGCACCAGGGAGCGGACTGCCCCGCCAGCCGCGTGCCACTGTGCCGCAGCTCAGCTTGCCCCTTCCACTGCTCAGCTGCCGGGGGATGAGCAGCAGGGGAAATTCGACAACTGGGACCTGAACAGGTTGACTTGGAGGTGGTTAAACGTGCAAATGAGTTTTCGGTGTTTCTGTGCTCCTCTGACTCTTGTTCTGAAACCAGTGAAAAATGTCTGAGTGATGCCCTGGAGCTCTGGCTAAGAATATAGTGTTATTATTAGAGCAGCTGGGAGGGAGTCATGCCCCCTCTGGGTAGGGCTCACTGGGCCGTGTGGGAGGTGACTGTCAACAGCTGCTGGGGGGAAGGCTTGTTTATTGTCAGCAGCCCGGCGCAGAGATTAAGACAGACTTGCTCCCCAGCTTACGCCCACATAGCTGCAGGGAAGGGCGGCTCCAGACACCGCATCCAACTGCAGAGGTCCCCGGGCTCTCCACTCAGGGATGACTCAACCCGCAAGGAAACCCTGGAGGCCCCCAGGACAGCTGGGAAAATTCCAACCAACCAAAGACTCCCAATAGCAAATTGCAGTATACAATGCCTTGTCTAAGAGACTAAACCCCAGAACCAGCTGCGAATCCCACACAAGGGCTCCATGGGAGCACCAAATACTTATTGCGCACCTACTCTGGCACACGCACAGAACTGGGAAGAGAGCGGTGAAGAAACAGTCCCAATTCCTGCCGCCATGGAGTTGACGGTCTGCAATTAAACTGGTCATTATGTGATGAGCTTATAATATAGTTGAAGGAACCAAGAGCATAATAATAGGGGAAATCTAAACTGAACACCGGAATTGCCTTGATAGGGAACCTCACTAAGAGACACAGTAAAGTTCAAATCTAGTGGGGTCTTGAGGGAGGTCAGCCTACAGCCATCCCTAGTTTTTCTCTTTCTTCAGCTAATTAAACTTTTCGCTTATATCTACCCATCTGGTGTGTGTTCTATTTCATTACCAGCCTCTTGAACATAAAGCTCCGGGAATAAATAATAATAATCATAGAGCACCGACCAAAGAACCCAGAATTCTCTGGGAAGCATGACAGATCCCTTTCTCCACGGAGGTCATTATAATCAGCATGTTATTCTCATCTGCCATTATTCTTATTCTTCCTGCTGACAGCAATAATCACCAGAAGTCTCTCCCCCGAGAAGGCCCAGCCCTTTATGGCATCATATAAGCAGCCTCCTATCAACTAAGAAGAGAGGATGAGGTAGACACCCTCAACCCCAAAGATAGAGAAAGTGAGGTGATGAGAAGTCTCCTGGACTTCCTGAGCACAGCAACCAGAGTGAACCTTTTAAAACATAAGTCAGATGATGTCCCCTTCTCTTCAAAACCTTGCACTGTTCCCCAGCTCGCTCAGACTAAAAGCCAAAATTCTGATGATGGCCCACAAGGCCTAACACCATCCAGCTCCTCACTACTTGTCTGACCTCCTCTCCTGGCTCATTCTGCTTCAGTCGTGTGTCTGCTTGCTGGTTCTCTTGAACACACGAAGCACACTCCCTCCACAGGTCCTTTGTACTGATCATACTCTCTTCCTGGAGCTTTCTTCCCCATATATCCACATCCTCACTCCCTCAATTCCTTTGAGTCTCTGCTCAAATGTCACCTTGCCAGTTTGTAAGTGACACCTTCCTCGGCCACCCCATTCATGATAGCAAAAGTCCCTCCACAATCCTTGTCCTCCTTATTTGCTTTATTTTTCTTCATAACTGGTATCACTATCCGACATGTAGTCTACTTTCTTTGCAGTCTGTTCCTCTGCTAGAATGTTTGTTTCTTGAGAACAAAGTTTTTTTCCCTTTTTTCTCCTCACTGTTTATCCAATGCCTAGAACAGTGTTGTGCGCTTGCGCGCGCGCACCTTCTGGCCGTATGGGAGAGCAGGCAGTGCACTGAAGGCACAGCCAGGCCCAGCTCTGAGACAGACTGGTGACGGTGGCCGGTGGCCCAGACAACAGTGGGAGGCCGGTGTGCCCTTCCCGCGAACCCATCCCTGCAGCATCTGCACAAATTCGAACTCTCCAGTCCCAGCACCGGGGCTGCCTAAGCACCGGAATTGCTGGTCCTCGGGCAGCAAACTGTCAGTAAGCTGCTACAGAAGGGAATTGTGCACAAGGACCTTGCAATAAAACCTATCTGAGAGTTATTTGAATTCGATAAAGAGTTTAGGATCTCTGGTTTTGACAACTGTTACAGCACCCCAAAGCAAATACCCACAGGCTGAGAAATAGAAAGTAAACTTACAGACCATTTCTTACAACAGAAAGGACATTATTTTCTTATGAAGCTTGAGCTAAGTCAATTATTAATAAGAAAGACAATTTAAAATTAATTTTTCTTATAATGGAAGATAAAGCAACAAAATGAATAAATAAGCATGTTTAATTATACACTAATTATGAAGCTGCTTTCAATTTCTTGTACAACATCTACAAGTTACAGGAAATGCCAGAGGAAACATTAAAATGCCATTGTATAAATTTATACTTAAAATTAAATTCAGAAAAAAATTAAATTAAATTAAGTTCAGATTGACATGAAGCTCATCAGCAGCTCTAGATGTACTAAAATTTCTATTTTGAAATAATTTACCAGAAATTTACCCCAATGTTGTCCCAGCCTCTAAAATATAACTAACATTTCCAGTAACTGTTGTACCGACAGAAAGATCCTTCTCAAAATTAACAATTATTTGCAATCTTGCATTTGCCAAGAATGACTAATGTCACTTTCAATTATATCTATTGAAAATGAAGTTGCTGAAAGTCTAACTTTTGATGGCCTAATAAATGAATTTGCAAAAAAAAAAAAAACCAGAAAAATCTTAGGATTGAGATACCATGTTAATAAAATACTATCAGTATTATATTATTATACCATATCAAAAGCATTACTCTGTTTGCATTTGTAAGTTTACCCTGTTATTCATGTAATACCATTATGTCTATTATGTTTATAAGTAACAAGAGCTTTTCAAAAGAAAAAAGAAAAAGTTTTATATTTTAAAACCTTTAATAGCACTTTGTTCCTGCTTTTTGAACAAGGGTCCTGAATTTTTATTTTGCACTGGGCCCTGCAAATGATGTAGCCAGCCCCATGTGGACTGTTTTCCAGAGGTGATCAAGCCACCACCACCCTTTGTCAAGAAGGGTGGTCTTGGGAAGCCAACCGACCCATTCAGAGATGGACTGGGGATCTTGCGTCCTCATGCACTGGCCTATCACAGGCCTCTTCCCTGTCCACCACAGTGGAACTGCCAGCCCCCCCCCCCATGTGGACTCTGCAGTGAGTTATGGCTGAGAGCATCATCCCATCCTCCCTCTCTTTTGTTGCCATCTTTTCCTTCTCTGATGGACATCTGCACTCCTTTGGGGACGTGGCATGGAGAAAACTGAATTCCTGTTGAGGGAATTCAGCACAGGATAGATGACATTTTTGTTATTGAGACACCCACAGCCAGTTTCTCAACCTTTCCCTCTGAATACTATTTAGTGATTCCTGGTCAGGTACCCAGAAGGGGCCACTTCACCAAATCTGGTCACAGTCTTGGCGATGGATAAAAGCCCTGTAGGGCTGAAGGCTAAACTGAAGGAAGAGAAAAGTCAACCTTCCAGTGAGGAGCCTGGGGATAGAAGCTGCACCAGCCGATGCGCCACTGTCCTCTGCTGAACAAGGCAGGACAGATTCTGCTGGCAAGGGGATCTCCTTTGAACTATTTCATTTCATTTCACATAAAACACATTTGGCAACTTTCATAGAAACACAATCACAAATGGGAATGTACTTGAGCCACCCGAACTCTAGACCCTTCTCCGATTTCCACTACCATACAACTTGACCATGTCCTGCCTTGTCCTGTTTTCTGTTTCCACGTGTGTACCATCACAAGATCCTTGAGGACAGAGACCCTATCTTCTCCTTCATGGGTCACCCAGACTCCAAGCGTAACGACAATACTGTAGTTCTTAGAACACTTACAACCCACTTTCCCATTCATTAACTTGTCAGCCCTCACAGCACACCCCCCCCAAGCCAAGATAATGCCCATTTTACAGAGGAGGAGATCAAGTTCTCAAGAAGTTCACCAGTTTGCCCACAGTCCCACAGCTGCTTAACGCCAGGGCTAGGACTCAGTCACAGATGGGCTGATTCTGTATGACCACACCTTTGTGGAGCCAGTGTCTTCAAAAGGGTACACTTTACTCTTTTTGCACATCCCCAGCATGGTGCATTACAACAGCAGATACTTCATGAGAACTTGGGATGCTAGATGTTTCCACGTTTAGCATCAGAACCACAACCCAGTGACTGTGTTTTCTATTACATGGCAGCACATCCTGAGAATAGCCACCTGCATGGTTCTGGGACTGCTGAACATGTCAAGGACTCTGGGCATGAGGGGATAGGGCTCTCCCAAACTCGTGTCTTCAAGGTGGCCTCTCGCTTTCTGCACCCTTCTGAGGTAGAGTGGGCAGCAACATGACTTTCTTAAAGGCACTCTGCCTAGACTTGCTTCCTAGCAGCAGTGACTACCCACAAGCCATGGCTTCCACTTCTTGCCCTCGTAGATGAGGAAAATGTGGAGGTGTAGGGCTCTGGAGCATAGCCCCCTACATGGCCTTCTCTAAGTGTCTAAGGCCCAGCAGATTCTGGCCTACAGGAGAGTCCCAACTCATTGCAACTTTAACAAATGGTTTTCACATGTTTATAACCATGGGGTAAAGAAGACCTACTTAAGGTACAAAAACACAGAAGCCATGAAGAAAAAAATGACTAAAGCCCTGGGCAGCATACGAATTCAAAATTTAGAACAATAAAATATACCAGAAAGTGAAAAGAAAGTGGTATATTAAAATATCTGCAGCAGGTATAACAAAGGATTAATAGGATGAAACCGCTTAAAAGCATAAAGTGAAACAAAAATCAAAATGGCTGCACTAATGCTTCTTCGAGGGCTGTACCACCCTCAAGTGGAACCCAGTACCTACCACCCTCAAGTCATGATGAAGGAGGCTGGCAACACTTACACAATTTCTGTCAAAACCGGCTAGATCCTATATTTCCCTATAAACCCCCCAACCCCTTCCTCGGGGGGTGGGGGGCTCACAGTTTTTGAAGGCCTTAGCCCGCTGTTGCCTCCTTTGCCCAACAAAGGATTAAACTATCTTCCTCCTTTATACCCAAACTCTGCCCTTGCCTTACATATTTTGGCTCCAGAGCACAGAGGTCGATATTTACAACAAGTACCAACAAGCTTACCATAAGAAAAAGGAAGGTGAACAATTTAATTTAAAAAATCTAAAAGAAATATAAATGACAGGGGCACCTGGGTGACTCAGTCAATTAAGCATCTGCCTTTGGCTCCGGTCATGATCCCAAGGTCCTGGGATCGAGTCCCATATCAGGCTCCCTGCTCAGGGGAGCCTGCTTCTCCCTCTCCCTCTGCCCTTCCCTTGCTTGTGCTTTCTCTCTGTCAAATAAATAAATAAAATCTTTAAAATATATAAATATATATGTAAATGATAAACAGCAGAGGAAAATATGTCAAATCTCACTGTCAACAGAAATGCAATTAAAATACTAAAATATAATTGTTTTTTCATCCAATTAGCAAACATTAAAAAGACTAATAATATCCAGTGTTGGACCATTAGCTAGATTTACCAAGAAAGAAAAAAGAGCAAAGACTCAAATAAATAAAATTATATATGAAAGGAGATATTACAACTGATGCCACAGAAATGCAAAAGATCCTAAGAGGCTACCATGAACAAATTATAAGCCAACAAATTGGACAACCTAAAAGGAATGGATAAATTCCTAGAAACACACAACCTACCAAGACTGAATCATGAAAAATTAGAAAATATGAACAGACCAATAACGAGTAGGGAGATTAAATCAGTAATCAAAAACTCCCAACAAAGAAAAGCCAGGGCCAACTAACTCCACTGGTGAATTCTACCAAACTTTTAAAGAAGAATTAATGCCAATCCCTCTCAAACTCTTCCAAACAATTGATCTGAATAGACTTCCAAAGAAGATATACAAATGGCCAACAGGTACATGAAAATGTACTCAACATCACTCATCATCAGGGAAACGCAAATCAAAACTACAATGAGATATCACCAGACACCTGTTAGAATGGCTAGTATCAAAAAGACAAGCCATAAAACAAATACTGTATGGTCTCATTTATATGTGGAATCTAAAAAGCCAAATTCACAGAAACAGAGTAGACTGGTGGGGAAGACTACAGGTTGGGGAAAATGAGGAGATGTTGGTCGAAGGATACAAACTTCCAGTTATAAGAGGAATAAGTTCTGGGGACCTAACCTTCAGCATGGCAACTATAGTTAACAATACCGTATTGTGTATTTGAAAGCCATTAAGAGAGTAGATCTTAAGTGTTCTCACCTTAACAACAACAACAACAACAACAAAAATGGTAATTGTGTAAGGTGATGGATGTGGTATCTAACCTTATGGTGGCCATAATTTCACAATATATATATATACCACATCATTACAACATACATCTGAAACTTAAAAAAATGTCATATGTCCATGAACAGACATTTCTCCAAAGAAGACATCCAAATGGCCAACAGACACATGAAAAAGTGCTCAACCTCGCTCGGCATCAGGGAAATCCAAATCAAAACCTCAATGAGATATCACCTCACACCCGTCAGAATGGCTAAAATTAACAAGTCAGGAAATGACAGATGTTGGCGGGGATGCGGAGAAAGGGGAACCCTCCTACACTGTCGGTGGGAATGCAAGCTGGTGCAACCACTCTGGAAAACAGTATGGAGGTTCCTCAAACAGTTGAAGATAGAGCTACCCTACGATCCAGCAATTGCACTACTGGGTATTTACCCCAAAGTTACAAATGTAGGGATCCGAAGGGGTATGTGCACCCCGATGTTTATAGCAGCAATGTCCACAATAGCCAAACTGTGGAAAGAGCCAAGATGTCCATCGACAGATGAATGGATAAAGAAGATGTGGTATATATATATACAATGGAATATTATGCAGCCATCAAAAGGAATGAGATCTTGCCATGTGCAACGACATGGACGGAACTGGAGGGTGTTATGCTGAGTGAAATAAGTCAATCAGAGAAAGACATGTATCATATGACCTCACTGATATGAGGAATTCTTAATCTCAGGAAACAAACTGAGGGTTGCTGGAGTGGTGGGGGGTGGGAGGGAGGGGGTGGCTGGGTGATGGACATTGGGGAGGGTATGTGCTATGGTGAGTGCTGTGAATTGTACAAGACTGTTGAATCACAGATCTGTACCTCTGAAACAAATAATGCAATATATGTTAAGAAAAAAAAAGAAGAAGACAGCAGGAGGGGAAGAATGAAGGGGGGGAAATCAGAGGGGAAGACCAACCATGAGAGACGATGGACTCTGAAAAACAAACTGAGGGTTCTAGAGGGGAGCGGTGTGGGGGGATGGGTTAGCCTGGTGATGGGTATTAAAGAGGGCACATTCTGCGTGGAGCACTGGGTGTTATGCACAAACAATGAATCATGGAACACTACATCCAAAACTAATGATGTAATGTATGGTGATTAACATAATAAAAAAATTAAAAAAAAAAAAAGAGTCAGCAGTAAAACAAACAAACAAACAAAAAAATGTCATATGTCAATGAGATCTCAATAAAGCTAGAAGAAAAGAGAAAAAAAAATATCCAGTGTTGGGAGTTAGGAGGGCAAGTAGAGTGCATCAAATTTTAAAATGTCTATGCTCTTTGACCCAGCATTCTACTCCCAATAGCTAGCCTAGAGAAGCACCTGAACTTGTGAGGAATCATGTAAAAAACATTAATTACACACTGTTTGTACAAGCTTAACTTTGGAAACAAACTTAAATGTCCTCTAGTGAAAGCGTGGCTTTTAACACACGGGGCGGTAATCACAGGGGTCACTATGCAGCATTTATGCCGAGCACCCAAATGGAATGATTCCTAAGACATACGAAGTCATAAAGGTGAATTGTTCAACAATATGCATAGAGTAACCTATTTATTTTTTAGACATGTACACCCACAAAACCACACGTTTCTATATGTACCTATGTATGTAAATGGATAGAAATACATCGAAAAACGATACATACTAACCTGACAATAATTGCTCTCTCTGGGTAGCAAAGTGGGCTCGGGGATGCAGCAGTGGAGAGACTTTTGCAAGGACTGTCCTGTGAACTGACATTATTACAAGAAGAATGTGTTCATATATTACATGTATAATTTTAAAACAAGAAGAAAAAGGGAACTATCATAGCTTCAGGGGGCTGTTCAAGGACAGATCTATAAAATCCATTAGGTCTGCCTTCCCTGGAGGGGACACAGCCTGATAAGGTCATGGGGATAGGGGACAGGGTAGAGAAAGGGAACCACCGCCTGCCCAGTGTCAGCCCCCACCCAGATGCCAGTACATCCCCTTCCTGACACTCTCCTTAGCGAGGACCTTTCCTAGAAGTCCTCCTTCCCTTTCCTGATTTGATTCCACTCTGTTTACTTGTTTGAGTAAGGCCATCCTCCCTTCTGTTTTTGTGTTCCCTCAATTACAATTTTTATAATACTTGGAAAGTAATGCGTCAATTACATAGCCTACCAGGACTCATAATAAATTGCAGAATTGACAGATGTTCTTCTACTTTCCACTAATGCCACAGGTCAGCTTCCCTGGGAAATATCCTGTGAGGCTCTGCGATCTGCATGCAAGACAAGAGCTGAGAGAAGCCCTTACCTGCAAGAGCTCTTGGGAACACCAGCTCCAGGGGAGTGAAGACAGGATGGAGCAGAGCAAGAAGGGGGAGTGGGTTGCAGTCACAACAAAGGCTTTGGCAGATCCCAGTAGGAGCTCTGGAGCTGAAGGGCCAAAAATGAGGAACAGGGGCTGGAGCTTTGCACCTCCACCTGGACCGGTCATGGGACTGGGCTGATCTGGGACGGGAGTGTCACTTTGGCCAAAGCCACCTGTTTCAGCTGAGGACAAGTCCCAGGAGAGACTCAGCTATGGGCGGCAGCTGGGGGAATGAGCACCTCAGCCCTGAAGGGGAATCTGGGAAGTTGGCCATGTCCAGAGGAATCTGGAGCTAAGCGACCATTCATCTCTGAAGGTGGAGGAAATGAGGCAAGAGTACATACACATCTTCATCTCCATTTTACAGGTGGAGAAACACCCGGTATGTTTTCTGCTGTGTCCTGGAAGTCGGTCAATAATGCAAGCATGGGGCGCCTGGGTGGCTCAGTCTTTAGGCGGCTGCCTTCGGCTCAGGTCATGATCCCAGGGTCCTGGGATTCGAGCCCCGCATCGGGCTCCCTGCTCGTGGGAGAGCCTACTTCTCCCTCTCCCACTCCCCCTGCTTGTGTTCCCTCTCTTGCTGTCTCTATTAAATAAAATAAATAAAATCTTTAAAAACAAAACAAAACAAAACAATGCAAGAGCAATGCTTTGAGTTTAAATGCCTGGGAATGATTTCACTTCCGTTTCTGTATCTAGAAAGAACTTAATTCACAGTAAATCAAGTCCGTTGCATGAAAAGTAAAGAGAGAAGAGGAACACCACATTGGGGGTGCTGCTAACATCCCAGCTGTCTGGAATGGAGTTCAGGGGCTCTCTCCCATTCTTGTCCTGTCAGTCTGTTGGGTTTAGGCCCTTGTGCATCAAAGTCCTTCTGTAGAGAGTCAGGGACTTCCATCGGCCTGAAAAGCTGAGCCCAGTAAGGACCCACGGTTACCAACATGGAGACGGTTATTCTTATACCAGTCCTATTCACAAAGGAAATGGTTGCTCTTTCCCCCACAAACTCTGAAGAAACCTGTATAGCCTGGTTTAGACCTTACGCTCGTATTTGGCAGTTCTAGATCACTGGGGGGAATAATAAAAGGCCCTGATTCCTTCAGAGATATCAGGCTGCAGAAACGGAGGAAGAATGAATTCAGGACATCGCACTCTGAAAATCTTTGATTTGTCAAACTCTTGCTATCAGGCCCCTAACATGCATTGTCTTCTTGAAACCTCATGACTCTGAGGTGCGTGCTAATATTATCTGCTTTACCAGTACTAATATTTTCGTTTTACAGATGAGGAAATTGAAGCTCAGAGAGGTAAGTTAAGTTGCCTGAGGTCACAGAGCTACAAGTAACACAGAAAGTTTTGCTGATAACAGAGCCACCAAGAAGGGAGATGGCTTAAACTCAAGGTTAGCCAGGACAGAGAAAAATAAGAGCAACAATGGAGCTGTCTTAAGAAGATAATTAATGTGATTTCTCTGAATAGCAGTTTGGAACAGAGATATCCAAGAGCCAGTCACACAAAAGTCCTGGGCCTCATATTTATCTTCACTGAGAAAAGAAAATCAAGCATTTAATTCCCTACAGATTGTATAATGCTATTTTTAGCATGTTTAAAACATATATTTACTATTTATTATATTTATGAATATTTACTATTAAATATTGATATATATTGTTTTTTAATAGAAACAAAATAAGTATAAAACCATGTAAGAGAGACATAAACACCTATGGGGAGTGGGGGTGGGGTGGATGGGGAACCTCTTAAGAGGCTTCAATTCATATTATACGAATTCTTAAGCTGGGTGATGAGTAGAACAGTATTCATTATATTATTGTCTCCATAAAAGGTAGAAAGAATAATATAATATCCTTTGTATTTCAAGATAGTGTATAACTTTGTCAAAAAGAAAAGCATTTCAATAAGAAAACTTATAAAGCAGTAGCACATTATTTACACTTGTCCTTGGTGTTTGCTTATTTTGACTCTTACTCTAATGTGGGGCATTATAGGACTTAAAAATGGACAATAGACATTAATAAATGGGCAGGTCCCTTAATAAAGACTATTTATGGAACAACAACAAAAAAAAGACTGGTGTGTGCCAAGGACAGTCCATGTGCCAAGCCTTTAGCCTATCTAAGATTTTATTTATTTATTTGATAGAGAGAGGGAGAGAGAGCATAAGCAGGGGGAACAGCAGGCAGAGGAAGAGGGAGAAGCAGGCTCCCCGCCAAGCAAGGAGCCCAATGCGGGGCTCAATCCCAGGACTCTGGGATCAGGACCTGAGCCGAAGGCAGACGCTTAACCATCTGAGCCACCCAGGCAGCCCCAAGCCCTTAGCCTATCTAAGGACAGATGTATTTATTACTTTTATGGTAAGCCACCTCAATCTTTTGTGGAAATAGGATAGAAATTAGAAATACACATATGGATTGACAAGGGCTGTTCTTCAGTGGTACAGGTTTAACTCCACCAGCCATTGTGCCTCTCCTCCTCCTGCACCCCATCCGCCACCTTTCCCTCATGGGGCGCACAGAACAGTAGGCTTCTCCTTGCCAAACATCCAGGCTCCACCTGGCCCCACCACTGCCCCAAGGCCTCTGCTAGACCCTCAGGACATCCCAGCTCTCCTGAGCGATAGATGACCCAGCTTCCTTCTCCTAAGATTTGATTGCAAAAGGCTAAGGGGCCGTGGGGAAGGGAGTACAGAAACCAGAGATGAAGAGTACACCCCACACTGCTTTCAGGAAGTAAAAGGCCTGTGATGCCCGAATTTCTGAAGCAGCCCGTTCCCTCAAGAATCTGGACTACCAGGGGCACCAAATCCTCCCTCCTTGGCTACTTTTGGACTGAGGGTTCCTGCGCAGGTCCCTCCCAGGGGGACACCAGCTGGGGACTACATGGTCACCATGCGGCCTCTAGCACCACATCCATGGACGGTCCCCAAGCCAGTGAGCACCGCACAGGAGAAGGCAGGCCCAGGAAGTGAACACCACAACCAGAATGGCATTTAAGGTATTTTTTTAAAATACTTTTTAAAAGCTTCAAGTATCCTTTTACTGATTCCAACAAACCAATGGGGAAAAGATACTTTTAAGTCAATCAGGAAAAATGAACACATTATTTACTATATGTTATTTTTTTTAAATTACTGTTAATTGTGTTGGGTGTGCTAACAGCATTCCTTTATTCTGTCAAAAGCCCTTACCTATTACAGATTCCTACTCAAGTATAGAATGATGTGATATCAAGAATTTGCTTTAAAAACCACCAATACGACAAAGTGGATGCAGGACGATGCATTGTGTGGACGCAGTGTGTTAAATGTTGAAGTTGGGGAATGGCTACATGAGGTTTCATTATACTGGGCTTTTGATTTTTGTGTAGGTTTGAAAATTTTAAATAAAAAGTTAAAAGTAAATATACTTGTCACTTTGGGGGTTAGTTTCTCATACACACTTTTTTCTTTTTTTTCTTTTTAGCTTTTTCTCTTTCTCTGCTGTTTGTTTTTTTATTTGCAAAAGTAATGGATTCTTGTAAAAATGTCAAACAATACAGAGAGCTATAAATCCACTTTCCATTAATACAGGCAAAGACTGTGTATTGTATGTCTCTTATAACCTTCTCCTTCCGCAGGACACTGCCCGGCACTGGTCCAGGTTCCATTTAATGCAGTTAGAATCACCGTTCCTCTCCAGACTGGAAGGGACCTTTCAGATTGTCTATTCCAATTCCTTCATTTTATGGATGGGGAAACTAAGACTCTGAGAAGAAGGAGTAACTTGGTCAGGGTCCTTGAGCCGGTTAGTAGCAGAACCAACCTCAGGCAGTCTTTGCTGGGTAACCACAGGGCTAGTGAACCTGCCTGTTCTGCCACCAGCACTGCCCATCCCCCCACCCCTTCTCAGCCCTCCTCCACAGGAGCTGAGGGAACGGGGGGGGAGGGGGGGGGCAGATCCCAGCCTTGAAGGCTTGCAGGAGGTCCAAGGTTGCTCTGCACCAGGATGTTCCCAGGCTGCCAGACGCAGCCCCCAGACTCACTCCATCTCTCAGAGGCTGATGCCCACCCCTTGGATGCCCTCCATAGCTCTGCACATTCCCACTTCCTACCCCACGCCAAACCCTGCATGTAGTCACTAAGGTAGAGTTTGCTTCCTGGTGCAAAAGGGAAAATAAGAAGGTATTCTCTTCAAAAAATAGATATGCAAAGAGAATTCTACATTTCAAGCTTAAACATAAGAGGGAAGGGAGGGTCAGACGGGAGGTGGGAATTCATGCAAAGTTCTAGGTTTATGATCTAGACTTCCCACGGCCACTCTCTGATCCACAGCCCCAGAGAGCCCAAATCTTTCCAGGCTACAGAAGGGGGCTCTTAAGGCAGTTCAAAGTTGTCCCACGTACAGACTTCAGGAATGGTTTGCCCACGGTTTGCCCATTCTCACGAGAAAGCTACTCCAGATGGGGAGGGGGGTTTCACTAGAGGATCTAGATCTCTGCAGTCCAACATGGTAGCTCCTGGTCATGTGCAGCCACTGAGCACTTGAAATAGCAACTCCAAAGTGAGATGTGCTGCAGTGTAAAATGCATGCCAGATTTCAAAAATGGTAGAAAAATAAGGTAAAAAAAAATCTATTAATAATTTTACATTGATTAGATGTCAAAACAATATTATTTTAGATATATGGGATTTAAAATATATTAAAATTATTGTTTCATTTTTACTTTATTGAAATATAATTGACATACCGTAAGTGGCACATACTTAAAGAACTACAATTTGATAAGTTTTGGCATTATCCTTAACGTAAGTATCATGAGCAGGCCCAGCACCCCCAAAAAGGTGTCATGCCCTTTATATTCCCCTCTGGCCATCCCCCATCCTGAAACAATCACTGATCTGCATTCTGTCATTACAGAAGTATGCATTTTCTAGATTTTTATGTGAGTAGAATAATAGAGCATGCATGATTTTTTACTGCTTGCGCTCAGCATAATTATTGAGATTCACTCATGTTGTTCCACGTATCAGAAGTCCATCCCTTTGTGTTGCTGAGGAACATTCCATTATAGGAATATATCCCAGTTTGTCTATCTGCCCCCCTATTGACAAGCATTGGGATTGTTCCCATTTGGGGGCTATCACAGATCAAGCAGCCATGAACATTTATCTACTTAACTTTTGCTTTTTTTTTTTTTAATGTGGCAACTAGATATATTAAAATGCGCTCACATTGTATTTCTATTGAACAGTACACCCCCAGATTCTCTGCTAGGCCCTCCACTTTCCCTGCTCAAATCGGCTGCCTACTTAATGGAGTTTAATTCAACAAACTGGGCAGGTGCAGGGTGGAGAACTCTTGTCACAGAGGGGAAGGGCCCAAGAAGAGAGGGAACAGGGTACATATTCCCTCTGTGCCCCCAAACTGGCCTTTTCCAGGGACTGCCTCAAGGCATTGGCCAGGGGGTGGGGGGAAAGGAGACAGATGCAAATCCAACATGAGAAGCCAGAGAGAGATGCATAAAGGCTCTGGTGACAAAGGAGGAAGCAATTAAGTCTGTCTGGGGAACTCAGGGAGGCTTCCCCAGGAGATGATATTTGAACTGGGTCTTGGAGGAAGAGTAGAATTTACCAACCAGAGTTGGGGGAGGGCTTTCTAAGTGCAGGAGAAAGCGTAGGAATTCCCCAGGGGAAGGCAGATTCTAGGAACTGGGAAGTGAGAGCATGGAGGACAGCATGGGATGGGGGTGGAGGGAAAACAGGCCAGAATGAAGGGCCTGCTACAGCATGGTGAGGGGTTGGTCCTTGTCCTCCAGGCACAGACACTTGGGACCCAGGGTGAAGAGCCAGGCCAGACGGCACTTTGGAAGAACACTTGGGGGAAGAAAACAGGAAGGATGAGTACCTGGATAATGCCACTGGGAACGGACAACAGGGACTATGTTCTGGGGAGTTCCATAGCAGATTGCACAGGGATTGCCAATAGGATATAAGGCACGAGGAAGGGTCAACCTCAGTATCCCTTAAGGCTGGCGCTCCTGGGTGGTCGCCATCTTCTTTTCCTCAATTCTGGTGACAGCCTCCCCATAGGTGCCCTTCTCACCCTGCCAGACCATCCAGCCCACTGTTGGCACAGAGAGACGGAAACTCCCTGTGTCCTGCCAACTCAGTTTCCCCTGTGGCTTTCCACCACTATAGAATGAAATCTCACTTCCCCTAGATGGCCACAAAAGCCTGGGCAAGCTGGGCCCACCCATGGCCAGTGCCACCCCGTCTTGCCACCCCTGAGCACTCAGCAGTTCTTCCCTTCTCTGCCTTGCTGCAGCCCCTGCCCACCACACCACACACACACACACACACACACACACACAAACACACACGATACAATAGTGCACTGATTCTCCCTCTCCATATTTCCTTCCAGGTATGGTTTGAGGCCCCTTCTCCAGAAGCTCCCCCTGAGGACTCCAGACCCAGGAGCTCACCCACCTGTGCCCCAGTGCACACTGTGCATTGCCCCCTGTAATCTCCTTCATGCCCACTAAACTATCACGTCTTCAGGACAGCATTTTTGGGACTGGAGTGCTGGAGACAGAGATTTTAGAGTAAACTGAAGTAAGCAGGAACTGCCTTAAGAATGCTGAAATCAGGAGACTGTAGAGAGGGATGAGGGCAGAGCCCCAAGGGCCATGCTCTGCGTGTGCACCAGGATTTCTGACCCAACACAATGTGGAAAGAGGGCCAGAGGTGATCTCTCCAGACAGTGTCATTGCTCTATTCTCTATGCTGACAAGTCCTGGGGAAGGCTTATTTTATCAGGGGAGGGACAAAGCTGTATGAAAATAAGAAAAAAATAGCCAGTTTCCTGCCCTTAATATATTAATAATTAAGATGAAGAACACAGAATAGACATACATAAAAGGACATTAAAACATTTGTTGTCTGATGTTTGGGCCAATATTATTAAAGGAGCAACAAATAAATGTAACTTACAGGGCAAATCCACAAGGAGTTAACTAAGTATTTGCTGAGATCTTACAGTGTACTCAGCATTGTCCTCGAGCTATCGAAGATACTACAGGTCAACCTAAGTCAACTGTTCTTGTCTTCAGGTGTGAACACTCCTATTGTGGAAGCAAGATGAATACACATGACGACATTTGGTGATAAATGTATTACCAGGTAGGGAGGACGAGTTGATAAATGCATGGATATCTAGAAAGGAATTCCAAACTTTACTGTACACTTCATATCCCCAGGGATCTTATTCAAACGCTGATTCTGGTTCAGCAATTCTGGGGTAGAAGTCAAGATTCTGCATTTCTCACATGTTCCGAGAGAAGGCCAGGGCTTCTGGTCTGGGACCCATTTTGAGCAGCAAGGACCCTAGTGAATGGAGAGAGCCATGTGAGCTGGAAATCAACAACAAGGAAGTCTGGGGTTGATGGCAGGCTGGCCTAGACGAGGCAGGAGGGGCTTTTCAGGTGGGGCCAGCCTCAGCAGGGACCTGAGCAGAGTGTGGCTCACAGCCGGGAGAACCACGGGCCCAGGAAGCGGATGCTGGAACTGACCATTCCCATCAGCCAGTGGCGACAGCTAAAAGGGACTAAGTTATGGGCAGTCTTAAATGCCACACTGAGGAGCTGCAATTTATTTAAAAAGGGAATGGTGAGCTGGGGGTGATTCTTGAGTCAAATTTTGCTGATACATTCAGGAAAAGTAGGAGAATAGGAACTACATCCCCATGCAGAAGATAAGGAAAACTGGAAGACAGTTTCTCTCACATCGTGCATTGTTCTCCAGGAGATTCAGTTCCGCGGCTAGATGCCATGCCCCCTTCCTTCACCCTCCGCCCCTCACCGCCACCCAGGCCTCCTCGCTCCCCGAGCCCTGGGCTCTAGAAGCCTTTCAACAGGAGAGCTAAGTCTCAGATGATCCAGCTACAGGAGAAAGAACCGTTCTTCTGCTGTTCCGTGGAGGCTTTCTTTCTCTCCATGGATGTATAAACAATTCAACAGCACATGACAAAAGTGAGGGGAGGGGGGACCCACATTAATTTCCTCGAGGCAAATGATAAGCTGGCAGGTCTGGCTCTGTGGAGAAGATAAAAGCTCCAAACACGGCCGAATGACTCTTGGGAGCCGAGCCTGGTACGGATGCAAATTAAAATAAAACCTATATAAACAGCAGCACAATCGCACCATTCAGGGCTCCTTCATTAGCAGCCCGCGCTCCAGCACCACTGCCCACAGAGACAACTTCCCTTTCTTCTCCCCTCTAACTCGTTTCCAAGCTGGTCGACAAAAGGCGGCTGAGGACAAAAGCAGTTCTAATTGGTGATGCTCTGGGGAGAGGGTCGTTAGGGAGATTCATTTTATGTGTGCAAATCAGAAAGCAAATGGGATGTGTCAGGCCAGCTGAGGCCAGGCCTCCTGCTGGGGAGTCCGGAGGTGCCAAGTTCCTCCTCTCAGAGCTCACCACGGCATGATAACAACCCAACGGTCACATCGATAGAGCCAACTTCCCAAAGTGCTGCCTTGTGTCGGGGGACCTCATTCAACGAGGAGGCCCACGATGCAACAACTCACTACCATAAGCAGCCTCTACTCTTTACTGTCGAGGACAGAGTTCATTCGTTGTATTATTGCATCGTTAGATATATATAAGCATCATTTTTGTGTGCAGTCTCTGGGGTGAGGAGACACAGTTTTACCAATATTCATCTTCTACTGAATGTTCAAGCTTCAGGAGGGAACCGCTGTTCACAAACCACAGGTTTCCCTCATTGTCTTCCCATTTGACTAGCATTCCCAATTGCCTACTCCACTCCAGGAACCTCTTCAAATGACCAAGCCCACCAGCTGTCTCTTCACCCCACATGCCCTGCTCTCCAGCCATGATGGTCTCTTCACTCTTCCAGATTCCTTCACGCTCATCCCCCATCCTGCACTCCTCCCCAAACTCGGAATTCCCTACTATTTCCCTGCTATCCATGAATACCCTCTTAGCCTCAGGAACCTCATGTTTCAACATTTTTAAATAGGATAGGGGCGCCTGGTGGCTCAGACGGTGAAGCAGCCAACTCTTGGTTTTGGCTCAGGTCATGGTCTCAGGGTCATGAGATTGAGCCCCACGTTGTGTTCCACGCTCAGTGCAGAGTCTGCTTGAGATTCTCTCTCCCTCTCCCTCTGCCCTTCCTGTTCATGCTCTCTTTCTAAAATAAATAAAATAAATCTTAAAAAACAAAATAAAGTAGGGTAATAATCCTTGCTCTACTATTCTCGTGGGCTATTGGAAGGCTCGTATGAAATGAAGGACATGAAAACAAATCTAAGTGGCATACACATATTAACAGAAATGTCTTCATTGAGCCTACAGCACTGGACCATTTAGTGACTGCCAAGAACCTCTCTATCGTTAAAGGAGACCAGTGGAGAAGGGGGGATTCCAGCCAATAGGACAAATGAAGATTCTTTCACATTACACCAAAATGAACTTACAGGATTTTTAAATGATAGAAACCAAAACAGTCAAAGTGAACCATCTCCTGCCTTGGCCCCTAAGTGGTTCCCCAGAGCATCTTGCCTGCATGTGACTGGTCCTCACGCTCTGCTTCCCCAGTTTATGCTTCCGGCCCTACTGCTGGCATCAGGTGTAAGGGCTGGTGCCTGAGATGGAAGGATCAAAGAGAGTAGTGAGGGTGGGAAGGTTACTTTTCTCTAATTTTGAAGATTGCTTTACTTTGTCCCTGTAGGGAAGATTCCATTATTTAGAAGATGGATTGTAGCACTGTTCTTTCTTAGCTTCTATTATGCTAAGAAGCAAATAAGGAACAGAGACAGGAGAGAGATAGGAAAGTCCTATGAGCAGACTGCCCTTTCTACCCCTCCCCAGTTGGCTAGGTGGTCACTAAGCTGTATAGTTATTCGCTCATTTTCCCAGCTGATAAGGAGGAAGGAGGCTTTATCTGCCACAGACAGCCCCTAGCTTTAAGGGAGCAGAACCCCAGGGCTAGTGGTTAATCGCACGTGACCCAGCACTGTTTTCCTGGTCACTTCCAAGCCCTGGCTACATCAACCTAGACAATGCTGTTGGAAACCTAACAATACAGGGTTGGAATTCTCAGGTCTTAAGTCTTTTCCAAACCACAGTCACATCACCACTTGCCTTAGTTTCCTAGGGCTGCCATAACAAGCTCCCATAACTGGGTGGCTTCAAACAAGAGGCATTTGGGGGCACCTGGGTGGCTCAATCGGTTCAGCATCCAACTCTTGATTTCAGCTCAGGTCATGACCTCAGGATTGTGAGACTGAGCCCCACGTCGGGCTCATGTGCTGGGCATGGGGTCTGCTTGGGATTCTCTCTCTGTGTCTCTCTCTCAAAAGACAAACAAACAAAACAACAAAGAGACGTTTGTTTGTGCACACTTGGGGAGGCCAGAAGTCCAAAATCAAGGTGTTGGCAGGGTTGGTTTCTTCTGGAGGCTCTGACAGAGAATCTATTTCATGACTTCACTAGAGGCTACCTTTGTCATTCTATGGCTTGTGGCTCTATCACTATAATTCCTACCCCCAACTTCCTAACCTTTTCCTTGGTGTCTGTGTGTCCTTGCCTCTTCTTTTAAGGGCACTTGTCATTGGACCTAAGGCCAATCCAAGTCCAGGATTGTCCCATCTCAAAGTCCTTACATTACATCCACAGAGATCTTTCTTCTAAATAAGGTCACTTTCACAGGTTCCAAGGGTTAGGACTTGAACATATCTTTTTGGGGGGCCACTATTCAACCGCTATAGTACCCAAACAAAGGGGAAGGGAGAAGAGGAGGAAACCGCACTGAGCTCCTATTCAAACCTATAAGACTTCATGGGACAAGGTAGGGACTAGAGTTATTCAGTCAAATTATGGTAGCAAAGGCCACAGTAACTGAATGGGGCTTCAGCATGGCTGTAGTAGGGAAGAAGGGGCAGCAGCCTGGGATCTGACCTCCACTGAGACCCACTGAGGTCACTAGGTGGCTGGAATGACAAAGTCACAGGAAAGAGCCAGGTCATGAACCTCTCTCCCCACTCACCCACCCCCTTCCTCTCACCTCATTTACCCCTGATGGGTAACCTATGGATAACCCAGAGCTTTGTATCCTCCTGGGGGTGAGCAAGGCAGCAGCTTGCCTGCCAAGCATTTTGCCGCCTGTCTTGTGGAGGTCAGCCAGCTCTGTCCACCCTGGGACTGCTCAAAAGCCTGCACTTCCATGACTGGTTTGTGAACATGGGATTCAACATTTATGTTTCTTCTGTTGTGGTTAATATTTACAAAACAAAAAGCCTTCCAAAACTTAGTTAACAAAATTCAATTTAAGGATCAGAAAAAGGCACACCACATACAAAAATTCTAAAAGTTCCTTTCTCCAAGAAAATATTAAATGAACTACCAAGTTTCAAAGGAACTGCTCCTTAAGTTATTAATGTGACCTCCCTCCAAGAAATGCCTGCCAGTTGGGTAAACAGAAGTTGTGTCAGTGACAGTTACCAAGACAACTTCTGAGGCCTGAGATTGTAGGCCTTTGGTCAAGACCATGGCTGTAATATATGTCTTATTTTTCAGGCCTGGTGTCCATGAACTTGTCCCCACCATGTTAGGATGACAAAGTCTAGCAAATGTTGTCTGAAAAAATTCTGTGGATGAGAGGCGGAACTTGAGTAGGTATTTGTTGAGTGTGTACCTTGTGTTGGTCCCTCTGCTAGATACTAGGGATATCGCCATGGACAGCAATTCTAACATGGCCCTACTTTCACAGAGAGGGAGGAAGGGAGATATTAAACTACCACACAAGTATACAAAGCCAGAGTAAGGGATGTCATAGAAGCATACATCAAGACACTGTGCATACTTAACAGACGGTTTAAATGAAAACACAGGACATAAGTAATTTGTCCCCAGTGATAATGAAACCTCCAGCGGGTCTGCCCTAAAGTTTTTATACACATTCTCTCTACAGGAGAGTGGATGGAGTTTCCTGCCCCTCCAGGAGCTACAACAATTTGAAGCAAGTCTTCACACACATTTTGGGGCTGTATGCCCAGTGAGCCCCAAGAGGATCCTAGAGCCCCTCGGGATAGCAGAGAGATGCTTCTGGAAAGACAAATGCAACAGAAGCAGGTCCCCAGGGCAGAGATCAGAAAATAAGGCTCTAACCACCTCACAGTTGTTAGAATGGCTAATATCAAAAAAGAAAGAATAAATGTTTGCAAGGATGTGGAGAAATTGAAATTCTCGTACATTGAATGTAAAATGTTATAGCTGCCATGGAAAACGGTATGGACGTTCCTCAGAAAACTGAAAACTGAACTACCATATGATCCAGCAATCCCATTTCCAGTTATCCAAGAGCATTGAAATCAGGATCTCAAAGAGGTATTTGCACCCCCATGTTCGCTGCAGTATTATCGACAGTAGCCAAGTTGTGGAAACAATCCAAATGTTCAAATGTTCATCAGTACATGACAGGATATAGCAAATCTGCTATATACATACAGTGGAGTATTTTTTCAGCTTTAAAAAAGAAGGAAATCCGGCCATATGCAATGACATGGGTAAACCAGAGAACATGATGCTAAGTGAAATAAACCAGCCACAGAAAGGCAAATATTGCACAATTCTACTTAATATGAGGTGCCTAAAATAGCCAAACTCATAGAAGCAGAGTGTAGAATGGTGGTTGCCTGGGGCTGGGAGGTGGTGAAACAGGTAGTCGCTGTTCGAGGGCTATAAAATTTCAGTTAAGCAAGTTGAGTAAGTTCTAGAGATCTGCTGTACGACACTGTGACAATAATTAACAATTCTGCATATAATGCCCTTCAACATTTGTTAGCAGGGTAGACCTCACGTTAAGTGTTCTTACCACAAGAAAGAAGAAATATACAAGATGAGGAAAGACAAGGAAAAGAAAAGCAGGAAAAGGAGAGAAGACATTAGACCCAGGGTTGACCAATGATGGCCAATGGGTCAAAGCCAGCCTGCTGCTTGTTTTGTAAATACATAAAGCTTTACTCCAACACAGTCACACGCATTCATATGCATTGTCTATGGCAGCTTTCACACTACCACGGCAGAGCTGAGTAGTTGTGACCGAGACTATCTGACCCACAAAGCTGAAATCCCTGAGTACCCTACACAAGGGTGTCAGCTGTGCATCCTCTTGGTATTCTTCACATTTTTGTTCTTGATATTCTCCTCCTGCAAAACTTAAAATGTGTCCTGCTGCCGATAGTCTTTCACTCAGTCCATGGACCGGGCTTAACCTTATTTGCCACAATCCTAATTCACATGCTCCAAGGTTATTATGTTCAATAAGGAAGTCACCAGACATGTGGCTATTTAAATGTAAAGAAATTACATGTGGCCTTGGACAAAAAGAATCTTGCACCCCTTGCCCTAGATTCCTCAGCACTCTCATCACCACACCAGAATGTCTCAAACACCTTTACCTGGGCTGCTTTAGAGGAAGGGGGGCCAAACCCCAATAAAAATTCCCTGTACTAAGAACATCAGAAGACACTCATAAGCACCTACTGTGAGCCAGGCTCTGCTTTGAAAATACCATTGCATTTAGCCCTCACATCAACTTCAGGAATCACATCACATCCTCACATCAGGAATGATCCCCATCTTATACATGAGAAAACAAAGACTCAGAGATGCTCTGCTGAACTGGCAGAGCCATATGTGAACTTAGATCTGCCCCTCTGTGGACTCTATCACTGCATCCAACCTCCATACTGTCTGCCGCTTAAACATTTCTCTACAATTACCAGGAAGAAATTCTATCACTTTGGATAAAAAAATGATCAGCAGGAACTATGCTAAATGAATTCACCCCAGATGACATATGGTATCACCACAGCCTGATGTCACTATGTTGGTTCTTTGAAGAGTCCGTTATCATTGGGTTCCTTTTTGAATTTTTATAGTTGTGTGCTGCAGTAAGGGTGCCGGGAAGAGGGGGCACTATTCAGAGCAAAGTTTGCCTTATTATAAGACCGTGGAAGACCTAGCTGCCCCCTGCCAATTTCTTATTACTCCAACAATCACATTGTGAACATTCATGCTCCTTGTCCAAAGGAGAAAACCAAGAGGTTTTTCTCTTGGTTTTGGAGGTGGTTCTGGAAACCACATCAACAAAGGACAGTTACAAAACCAGGAGATGCTTAGTTCAGAGAAGAGAAACTCTGATGGAAGCATGCTGGCTGTGCATTATGTTTTCAGGAAGCTCTGCCGTATCAAGAAGGGCAGCCTTCTGTGTGTTCTGCCAGAGTTGAGAATGAAGATCAATAGTTGGAAGTAAAATGGAAGCAGATTTTGGCTCAAAAGTTGAAAGAATGTTCCAACAACTGCAAATATCTAACAAAGCAATGAGCTCTTGAGATGATGAGCCCACCCAGCTCTGGAGATGTTCAAGCAAAAGCTAGATGACGTCTGTCAGGAATACTGTGGCATGGGCTTTTGAAAACTGTGAAAAGTTAGGCTAGCTCACCTCCACGGCCCCCTCCAATTCAAAGAGCCCACAATTCTGTGAATGGAGACCAGCCCAAGGACCACACTGGGAAAATGAGTGCTTTGAACCAACGGTGCTCTAACTCCTTCCACATCCTAATTCTTACATCTCACTAAAAGCTAGTGTTTATTTTCAACTAAGCCCCAGTCACCTATGGTCACAATCCAGGACTAGCCAATATTCATGGCATATCTATAGGAAGAAGGATTTCTCTATTTGTCAAGCAGAACTGAAGGCTCTGGCTTTGGAGGAAGCAGCCAGGGAGTGGATGATCAAAATAGTATTAACTGATATTTACACTAAACTTTGCCATTTGCAGGGGAACTATGATCCAATTAATCTTCCCAATAGAGGCTATGGAGGAAGCAAGACATACTAGTCATTACCATCCATTTGTACTAAGAGGTTGCCTGGTTGCCCCGCAAATGCACATGGTTACAGACCTGAGTGACATCCCAAAGACAGTAGGGACCATGTTGGTAGACACCATTTTGATCAATGCCCTATGGACACTAGCTGAGAGCTGAGGACTATTAGTTAAAATTTGTGGGTTTTAATAATGAAGGTGGTCTTTTTGGCACATGGAACATGGCAGGGTGAGTACATTGCTCAGAACATCATGTGCTTACAGTATATAGTTTCTACAAGTCTACCAGTATTTTCCAGTGCTTAAATTATTAGAATGAGTTTCACATCCTGAGGCTGCATTCATCTTGAGGGCTAGATACTGCAAGTGCTAATTATCAAGGCTCATGTCATTTAAATATAGGTCGCCATTATTGTTCACTGCTCACATCAGTGCTATTGGATTTTATATCCTGTTTTCCCAACAGGTCTGAACTGAATCATCCCCTCTTCTCTCACAACACTTGCCTTTGGAGGCTCCCAGAAGGAAAACAGTGTGCAAATGTTAGTTAACTTATGTGCTGATTAGAGGATGCTTGCAAACGGTCACCTGGAGAAGCCCTTGAGGGCTGCTGGGGTTATTAGGGTGATCAGTAAGACCTCAGGGTAACTGGAGATCACCATCTCAGTTTCTAAAACTAAAACATTCGTCATCAGAAACATACCTGCCTGCACTTATAGCAGGCAAAACTTTAGGTGAAGAATTGGACAGATACACGGGGAAAGGTAGGGGAGAGCACTCCAGGCAGAGGAGGCATCTGAACAAAGGCAGAAAAGCATGAAAATGAAGGGCCTCTTCTGTATAACCAGAGCACAGAGTGCACAGAGAAGCACCGGGGGGGCTGAACAGGTGGCTTGGGGCGATGCTGTGAAGTCCCTCAATGGCAAGCTCTAGAGAACACTTAATGCTGTAGTCCAGGGCTGGTCAAATGTGCTGGTCAAAATCACCCGCAGGGCTTGTGGTGCCCCTCCGACAGAGTTTGATGCAGTGGGCCTCCATAGGGTCCAAGAATTTGATTTCTAGCAAGCCCCCTGGTAATGCCGAGGCTGCTGGTCTTGGGACCACTCTTTGGGAACCACTGCTATAGTCACTCAGCACTGTTTTGAGTAGGGAAGAAAGGTGATCAGAGCTGTATGTTTACGGTCTTTAATTGACCAGTTTGAAGAGCCCATAATTCAGTGATAAGATATGGAAGGAAAGGAAAGAGAAAGACTTAGCCCAGGCAGGGGGTCTGTGTTCAGTGGTGATCTGATCACAACTTCTCATTTTTCACCTAGCTGGTGGCAAAGCACATGACGCATGTCCCCCACAGAAGAACAATGGAACCTCAAGAGTTTTTTGAATTACCAGATAAAACATGCCACTTATAAAACTCTAGAATGGAGTTTTAAAACACAGAAAATACATTTACTTCGTGTCCGTTTTTCTAGAGGCATTTATCATGTTGGTCATCAATGACCCCATTAGCTGACGGGAGGAATGTTACACAGCTTTCCTTCCACCACTCCTGATCTCCTAGGTGTGAAGAGGGAATGACAGATTGTGAGATTTATTCTAACATCTTCAATTTCACTGCCATCACAGAAACGGCAACTAAAAAACACTGAAAGGGCCCAAAGCTCTACCTTATCTATAGGAAATCCTAACCTGGCCCAAACAGGAAAGCCAACATGTCATTCTTCTAGGCTAATCATTAAAAGAAAAAAAAAGACCTTGACCAAGATGGTATGTGATTTAGGGCAGAGCAGGAGAAGGAAAGAAGGGGAAGGGTTTTGTTTTTGGTTTTTTTTTTACCAGTAGCAGGGATGGGAGCAAGTTAGTCTTAAATCCTCTCCTATTGGCCTGGTTGATTTATTAGAAAGCTATCACCATCCACATCAAAGCATTATTAATGATTAGAGCTTAATGCATGGCTTTATGTTATATTTTATACAGGGGCTTCTAGAGTCAAGTGCTTTAGTCCAGTCCAGCTGAAGAATATTGTATTTTGAGGTCACACTGCAGAAGAGCTGACACCCTGACCTAGCATTTGAAGGACATGGATTCTTTTTCTGGTTCTGCAACTCTGAAATTGATCAAGATCTTATTTTCCCTGGATCTCAGATTTCTCACGTGGGAGAGCGGTAGGGTTGTGCCTAGTTATCTGTGTAATCCTGCCGTCACTGCTCTTCAGGGATTCTGCACCTCATATGCTGAAACCAGCTTTATGGAATCAGGGTGTCCTGAGCAGTGGTCATGGTACCAACCCCCTTGGACAGCTTATTTTACTTGAACCCAGCTAAGTTTAATTCCCTAATTCCGTTAGCATTTACCTCTCTGCGGGCTAGAAAAGATCAGGGTGGCAAAATTTCGGTATAAACAAGTAAGAAAATGATCTAGGAAACGAATGATCTTATCTAGTCAGGATGAATGAAGAAGGTTCAGTGCTCATCTCCTCATCGGCATTATTGAGAGCATTTATGCCACAGAAAGAAACAAACATCATCAATCACTTTAACTGACTTCCAAGGAGGTCTCAACACTACTCTTCCCTTTCAGATTCACTAAGTTTGGCCAATCCCATACTCAGCTCACACTCAACACTTTCTCTCCTTACCCAACACCCCAACTCTGTTCACTCCTCTGTATCACGTGTGTATGTGTCCATGTCTTCAACCACCCCATCACAATGTGATCCTCTCTGAGAGCAAGGGCCACAGTTGGTTCTTCTTCACCTGATCTTTGTGTTCTGTACCCATCAAGTTTGGGGAAACAGTTAAGGCACAACTATAATTAGTCTTTGAGTCCTGATTCACCACCAGAGTCGTTCCTGGAAGTCCAAACTCCCCATGGAGTCCCCACCGTTCCCAAACATGTCCCTTGACTCCACTGCCTGAGGGGTTGATAGTCCTCCTCTGTAACTCCTGGCTGCTACCACTGATGGAAGACAAGTTCACAGAGCTCACTGCTACTAGCAGCTGGAGACCAGGGCCCTGCCCCATCAGACCCATTGCTCTCCCTCTGTCCTCTCTCTCGGTTTTTGCTCCTGTCTCTAATCACAGAAGGAGAAACTTCTTCATTCACCAGTGTTAACAGCTCCCACCTCCCAAGGAAATCTGATATTCTCCATGCACAACTCTGTCTGAAGGTGAGCAAAGCATTCCCAGAGCTAGACAAGAGGATGAATGATACCTCCCAATGTCTTACTCCCACCAACCATGAGTCGATGTCCAAGGTCAGGATGGATAGGAATGTAAATTTTCTCCTATGCCATAAGGTCCTTCTCCACCTGAGGTATTAGGGTCACCTACTATCTCCCCTCTTTATATATAAAAATATATATATAAATTATATAATTTTTTAACAGTAGTAGGGCTCAACTTAAGTCTCAAAAACTTTTATCTTATTTATTAGAAAGTCTTAAGAGATTCTCAGAAAAAGATTTTTAAAAAAGAACATTCTGTTGGCATTTAAGATTCTATTTTTAAATAATCTCTACACCCAATGTGCACTCAAACTCAAAACCCCGAGATCAGGAGTCACGTGTTCTACTGAATGAGCCAGCCAGGTGCCCCCTCTCCTTTTTTAACATTGTCCAACAGAACGTTCTAACCTGGGAAGGTGAATCTTCATTACGTTACTTCTCTAGAGAGCCTATCACAGGTGATTATAGAAGGTAAATGTTTGACAAGCAGATAAATGTACTAAAAAATTCACTCTCATCTTGGAAAATGCAAAGCCTGGCCCAGAAGTGATGGGCTATGGAGGTAGTTTGTAGGGAAAAGCGCATAGGAGAGGTGAACAGACTCCCACCCAGGCAGTCCACGTTCACGTGGGCAGCAGGTGTGTAGAGAAAGGGAGGTTGGAGGCCTGAGAAGCTAGACAGTGGGAAAGGGCTTGTGAAAAAAGCTGGAATTTTGGAGCTGGAAGAGGCAAATGATGACATGGCAAAATGAGACTGGAAAAGAAGCAATCAAGGCAGGAAGATGCCCGGTATCTACTTGGTCCAGCCTGCAGCTGTCTGTCCAGAGAGGACCAGGATGGAGAAGTGTCAGTATACACAAGAAAGCACTATGGAACACTGTACGATTAATGGTCCTACAAAGGCAGAGGTAAGACACCGAGTCACCCAAGACTCTACTGTGGGATCCTAGTCTTACCTCTGTCTCCATCTGTCTCTCTGTCCTCCGAATTCCAGAAGCCTTATGAGCCCTTACCATGCTCCGCCCACAGGGCACCACTGCCCCCCTACCTAGAACATGAACTGTTCTTGGCACGCACCAAGCGGCGAGGAGAGTGCTGAGCACAGGGTAGCCACTTAGTGACAGGACTGCAACCCCAGACCAAAAGCCAGGAAGATGGAACAAACTTCCCACCAGCCCTGCAGGGAGAACACAAACTCTGCCATCCTAAAAACCACAAACACCGCATCTGAAATAGCGCTCTGTCCCCTGAAAATTCTCACAGGGCTGTTCAGATGAGAGAGTCAATGAGGGGCCCTCACAAACTTAACCCAGAGGCTATGCTCTGAGTGTCCACTGCGTGTCGGACACTTTGAGGGGGCTGGGGCCACCGGGAGAAGAGACATTGTCCCCCATCTTGTTGGAGCTCAGAGCTCACAGTCTCATGGGGCGGATGGGCATTAACGAAGAAATCACACATGTGACGAAGGTTACCAAAACATCCTCACAAGTGCTCAGGAGTTGGGTGGCCAGTCCTTTGCTTTGGCTTTGTGTTGGCATCTCCCGCCCATCCCAGGAGCGGTACATCAGGCAAAACGGGTCAGTTTCCCACTGGAGACGGAGGAAGGAAAGCTGAGGTTGCTCCACTAACCATCAGCTACTTAGTAAACTAGAAATCAGAGCAGTAGCTTCTGTTAAAGGGAGGGCAGGACATAAAGGACACTGGCCTTATCACACATGTGATGAACCTGTAGCCTGTAATGTCCTCATACCGGCCGACGTGCGTTTTCCCCGATGGGCGGCTCTGCTCCGGGTCAATGCCTGTAACACCCTAGAAAGAGACTCTGACTTCCTGAACCCCCACCATCTACAGTGGAGCCCTGAATGCTGGAGTAAATGAAGAGGGCCTCTGAGCCCTGCGGCTACAGTCACAAAGTAACTGTGCTGAACATCTCCAGGAAAAAGAAGCATTTCCAAGTCCATAGCCTACTCTGAGAGAAATAAGGCTGTGGATTAGAAGCAGCAGAACATGGGGACACAGGGAGGAACAAAAGTGGAGCGTGCTAAAGGCCCGGGGAAGTAACAGCACACAGCAATATGGCTGTTTGGGGGACAAGAGCCAACTCCCTGAATCTCAGCAGCTTTGAGGGGTATCACTGAGCTACCGCAGTATTGCATAATCCCTGATATTGACGGCCCCATGTCATTACAATAAAAGTTACCTTACCTTAAATATGTAATATTTAAGAAACCAGGGCTACATTACAAAAGTTAAAAATCTTGAAGTTTTTTACTTCAAGAGGTAAATTTTAGCTGCTAGGAAAAATACGCTATTTGGAATACATCATTTTCTGAGAAGGCTATAGAAAGTTGGAAAAATAGAATGTTTCCATGTGAAAGAACCAGCTCTAAACTGCTACCTTACTGTGCATCCTTACCTAAATAACCAAGCATCGAGGGAGTGATTACCACAAATGGGAAGAAGAAAAAAATGTCTTACATATACAGTATTGGTGGGGATTACATAATATGGACATTTCACAAGTATTCCGGATGGTGTATCCAAAAACTCCTCTGAAGGGCGAATGATAGGCCCTGGGAAATTCTGGTCCTGGCAATCCATCAATAAAACAAGCAGCTGCTCTCCAGGTACCAAAGGCTAGGATCCCCCTAAAGGGTTAGTGACAGCCTGGCCTCTGAAGGAATGACCCAAACCAATACTGATTACTCGACAATGACATTTAGAAGACACGGAACACTGGAATGATTGTGTTGGGGCACCATGTGCCAAAGCCAAATGCTTGCATTTTGGAATGGTAAACTCTGTTCAGGAGCAGATGTACCAGAAGGCAAGCCTGGCTGTGCTGAGAGCCATGGAAACTGTGCTGCAAGTTGCTGTCATTAAGCAAATAATAACACTCCCAAAGCTGGCTTCAGCACATAGTTAAGACAGGTTTCAACTCATCAGCCACCACACCCGTTGTCTGAAAGCATCGCAAAAAGGAGAAGCATGAAGGCAATAAAAGGAACTAGGGCAAAGTTAACAGCTTCCAGGTAAGCCATGTTGCCAGGAAACTGGGCCTTCTGGAGGCAGCGGGACAGGGGCCCCATCCCCCATGCCCAGGGAAACCGCCTGCCTTTACACCTGCACGTGGGGTCAGATAGGAGATAGGGGACTTGCTGCGTCCCTCAAGTTCAAGAGGGGAGAGGGACCTGGGTGTGAGCTGAGTCTGCCCCAGACAGATTCTTTCCTTTTCTGAGTCCTGTCATCCTCCACACAGCTGCGAACTATGAATGTGCAGGCCTCTATACAAAAAAGCCTGTGTTTGGTCTCAGATGGCATTGCAGCCAAAGGCAAGGAAAGGAAGAAGGGTACTATGTTGTGCCCACCACAGCCAGCCTAATCACACATCGCTGGGTTGAGTGCTGGCACCGCCAGCATTGTGTTTAGTACCGAGCACTCTGCAGTCACCTTTTCTGCCAGGAGCTGCTTTCTCTGGGCAGATTCCACCCATTTGCCCTCAGAAAGCTGAGAAAAGCGTCCAGGAGCCTGTGGGGCGTAGTGGAAAGGACATGGCTTTGGCAGCAGGTGGGCCTGAGTTACAATCCTGGCTCTATTTATTAGTGGGTCCCCTCTGCCCTTTCCACTAGCCACCCTGAGCCTCAGTTTCCACAAGTACAAAGGTCCACAAGTATAAAGGGAGACTAATAATACCTCTCCTTCACATCTGTTTTAAGAATTTAAGGTCAAGTAATATCCCGCAGAGAACTAACACATAGGAGTTGCCCGGTAAATAACAGCTTTTATTATTAGTTACCAATATTATCACAAGGGGTTCATTACTACGTGGGAATGATTACAAGGAAAATAGGAAGAAACGAGATATTGGCACAAACAAGGAGTTGGGCTTCACTTATTAAGATTTCTCAGACCACCATGTAGCTGTCCTAAAGGAAATGTTTACCAGGCCAAAATCCTGCCTCCCTCAAAGGTATTAAGAGTATATAAATTTCCTTATTCTCTTTAAGTTTCCCACAGCCCTGTGATCTGCAGCAGGCAAGTTTCATCCTGTTTTCGTGGGTAGGAGAAACTGAGGTACAAAAGATCACCTAATTCTGAGTCAGAGGCACCTCCCATAAGTAAACCTAGGGGCATCAGTCCCTACTCTTTCTGGACCCGAGCTGTTCAAACAAATGATTCATACTGATAAATACCCCAATTAAAAAAAAAACAAAAAACAAACAAACAGGACAGTCCTACAGTAGAGATCACCACGTTTTTGGCAACCAGCAAGCTGACCTTCAGAAGCCCTGGGCTGGTCTTCCACAGCATGTGCTTCGATACCCTCCTGCGTCACGCTCTCTCCCCCCTCTTGGCTGTTAATGCTTCTCAAGAAAGGGAGCACAACTAGACTGAACCCCACAGCACACTTTCTCCCTGGGGCCTTCTGGACTCAAGCAGCAGTGGCCCACGCTGCCTCACAGGGGATGGTGTTGACTCCAGGCATCTCCCTGCTCAAATCTTGGCTCTCGTACCCCACCTGCCAGTTCTTGGGAATACGCCTTTTCACCCAGTCGGCTAATTCCAATTAGGAGCCCCAAGCCTAGGTTGGGGACCTGCAGAGCGCCTCTGCTAGTGTATGGGAACCAGCTTCTTCAGAAGTGAGCCCCCACTTTGCAAGGCTCCACATTGGGTTTTGTTTCCTGCTTCATTAGATTATTTTCCCATCTCCTTCATGCCACCTGCATATACACATCTGGACCAAGACCTTTTCTTCTGGAACTTGGAAGGCTCACAAAGGGATGAAGCTGAAGCCTGTGGCCAAGTGGCTGCCAGAGGCCATGGAAGAAATCCTGTCTCTCCATGTCCCTCCTATTAGGTGGACATCTCATGCTTCCGTTGGAAGACCTAGAGGCTGGAATTCCTGATTCATTGAGCTGGATAGTGTTCCGAATCTGTGTATTTCAGAGGAGAGTACAAGTGAGGCTTTCATAAACAGGCCCTTGGTTTTGCCCCTAGCAGAGTGACCTGACCATAATAGGGACAACAATGTCTGTTGAATGAATGAATGTTCTTTTTATCGGCACTCACATGTGCTTATTTCATGTCTTGCTACCTTTTAATTGTACCTTAAGTGATGATATACCAGCTTTTGTAAATGCAAATTCCAATTAAGTTCCTTTAGAGAAACCATTAGAATTTAGCTATGTTTAGGACAGGCTCAGGGGGAGCAAACGCAAGGGCCAAAAATCATCGATCTCATCAGCCATTTTTCCAGCTAAAATGAGGCAGAGACCTGTTAAGTGTTACTCTGTTTCAGGAACTTTAGGCATTCTTCTGTGCGCAGTGAGAGGAAACCAAAGCGACTTCTTGTGACAAGTTCAAAAAGCCAAAGCATAGCCACTTAGGAAGGCCTCCCTGGGCCTGTAAGACTCTGCTGCCACGGTCACCAAACAATAGCAACATAACAAACATCACTAGCCCCAGCCCCTGCTGGAGAGAGCGCTTTCAAACACATTTGTGCCTGACCCCAGGCTTCCCTTCTTTCCTCCTTTGCTGCCCAATTCTACTGCAGCCATGTGGAAGTTTGCATCGCAGAATTGCTCCCTCTCCCTCCACATTCCTCATGCCAGTCCTCTTTGTAAATGTTTGCTTTAGACGTAATCTGCAGCTTTACTAAGATTATGTCCTGAGCACACAGTTTCTAATCATCCGAATCTCTGTGCCGGGAGAGCAAACACTTTCCCGCACCCTCAATTCTTGTCTCTGCTTTATTCCTTAGAGTCACCGAGGCCTTTCTGTTCTGATGGGGGCACATCAGATGCAGAACCCGACAGAATCCTGGAGGACAGAGATCACTCGTGATCCTTCCTTCCTATCTTCTGTGTGTCTCACGCATGGGAGGCACTCGACAGATATGTTTAGCAAACCCGGCTACTCATTGCTCCCTGAACTCCTGAAGCACATTTCCGTCTGTGGGCCCTTTGCTGAAGCCCTGCCTCCTGCCAAGAATGCACTCCCTGCTCCTTTCCATTTATGCAAATCCTGACTCTCCTTCAGGACCAGAACCAAGCCCTCAGAGATCTTACAGAACCCTGTCCTCTTGGCAATTAACATAGTAATTTTTTTTTTTTTTTAAATTAGTTTGTCTCGGGCACCTGGGTGGCTCAGTTGGTTAAGCGACTGCCTTCGGCTCAGGTCATGATCCTGCAGTCCCTGGATCGAGTCCCACATCGGGTTCCCTGCTGAGCGGGGAGTCTGCTTCTCCCTCTGACCCTCTTCCCTCTCGTGCTCTCTCTCTCTCATTCTCTCTCTCTCGAATAAATAAATAAAATCTTTAAAAAAAAATTAGTTTGTCTCTAGTCTTGTCTCCTCAATTAATCTGAGGTTCTTTTTGCTCCATCTGGGCCGAAGCAACTTGCCAGACCAAAACTAGTGGTCTGGCTGAGGTGAGAAAGGGAGCCTAGGACAAAGACTTTGCCTCAGGGGTGAGGTCAGGGATCTTTCCAAACCAGTCTCCGGGATAACAAATGAAAGACACCCGATGTGGAGGCAGGATCTATGTGGATGATTTGGACTCAAAGGCAGGAGCAAAGGAACAGACAGGTGCAGAAGCTGAGGTTAGGATGTGGTCAGTCCAGAGTAACGCCCTTGGACAAGGCTCATTTGCCCTGACACTTATAACAAACAGCTCAAGTCCAGATCCTGCCCCTTTCAGGCAGGATAGGTCGGCCCTTAAGATAGTACTCTCCAACTCTGGCACTGACACTCCTGAGTCAGAGCTGTTGAATCCCTCATTATAACAACCCCCCACCTCCACCCAGAACCTAGCACAGTGAGTGGTATACAAAGAACAGGTTTTCCATTGGAAGGAAGGGAAGTAATGAGGGAAGAAGAGAGCCAAGTGGAGTGTTGATCCACTCCTCTCTGCCAGTTCAGAAGGCCAAACTGAGCCCAGGTAAACTGCAATCCCCACACCCACCCACACACCCAGTTGTTTTGTAATAATCACATCTTTCATGATTTGAGGATTGCTTTTTTTTTTAACGTATTGTTTAACATCTCTGTGCCCAATGTGGGGCTCGAACTCACAACCCCAAGATCAAGAGGCTCATGCTCTACTGACTGAGCCAGCCAGGTGCCCCGATTTGGAGATTGCTTTAATCACTGTGGTAGGTCTTGAGTTCCTCAAGCACAAGGACTTTATCTGCTCTTTTTTGTATCTACCACTGAGGAACAGGCGCTGGTTCCAGGCTCCGAGGTGGGCATGGAGGGTCTCAACGCACAGCTCACAAGAGGCTCTGGGCAAGACTCTGCCTCCAGTTAAGCAAGGGTGGTTGGGACACCTCTGTGGGTTCTACCGTTCTGTCATTGTGTAGTTTCCCGCAGTTATCTCTTGCCCCATTCCCATCCCCAACACCCGAAGCCAACCTTGCCAAGAGAGAAGCAGAATTCCCCACTCCAATAAGCCCTCCTTCCACCTCTGTCTATTCAGAGGAAGTGGGTAGGTGTGCAACCGTGCCCCGAGGATCCTTCCCATTACCCCAGTTCCGTGTTTATGACCCCACCTGGGTCCTGGCCAAGGGCACCAAGAATGCACTCAGCAAGAGCATCACCTGGACTTGACATGGATCTGCCCTGTTTCCCTCTTTACTATTTTTCCAGGCAGAATCACACCCAGGGGAAGGGAAAGTTACTCTCCTACTGTTATTCATACAGTGGCCTCTCCCTCTAATCACATGCAAAATTGGAAAACTAAGTGTATCAGGGGAATTCCGAGCAGTAAAAACAAAACAAGGTTTAAAAAAAAAACAAAACCCACACTCCTCATCCACAAAAGAATGAGAAATTCTGCTCCATTAGGTGAAATCTGATTTCAGATCAATGAGTGTAGATAGAGAAAAAAGCCCATGTGACCCAAGAGAGAATTAAAGCTGCCAAGCAAAATCCAAAGAGCAAAATGGAGGAGGCGTGTGCTTATTTTTATGATCAATGTGAAAGAGAGGCTAGGGGAGAGAGAGGGGCTGACCCAGTCAGAGCCACAAGGAAGCAAGCTCTCTGCCCAGGCAGACAGGCAGGCCTCGGCTCACCTCTCCTGTTCCAGGCCTCCGGTTGTTATCTCTGAGCAATCAAAAGCTTGTCTCTTATCAGGTGTAGCACACAGACAGTGTTGACCCAGAACTTGACCCACACAGAGTCTCCCCCTCTGGACCTGAACTACAACCCCATGGGTAGGCAGCACAGGGACTGCTCCATCCATTATACGGATGAGAAAACCAAGTCCCAGAAAGATTTGCTCCAGGTCTTCTAATTAGAAAACGAATATAACCAGAACTTGAATCTGGCGGTTCTAATGCCAAGCTCAGAGCTCCCTGCACTGGCCCCGGGGACACTGGGCCTCTACAGGAAGGGAAGGAACTCAGCTGGGTAGTCAGTGAGGTCCCTTGGGCTTCTTTCATCCCTTTTAAACAGGAAGTGAGAGCACAGACTCCTGTCCAACCCCCAACCTGCCCTATTATTTCCGTTAACCCCCAGGGCTCAACAGACTTTTAATGGCTACAACCTGGCCCGTGAACCCAAGGCACTCTTTCATGCCAAAGCTTTCTCTGGTAAAACAAATCTATAAAGAGAGATTTTGACCAAGGAGGCCCCACCCAGCCCAGCCAAAGAGAGATAATGGGTGGGTGACAAGGCTTCCTATTTTAGGAAATCTGTCAGTTCTTTATCAGCAGAGCCTGGGCCTTTGGCCAACGAGGCCCTGGGGAGAGGAAGAGTGCGGAGTCAGGGCAGCTGTCCTGAACTAGGCTCCCTACCACGGAGGCTGGCCAGCTGGGTGCGTGGAGGGGGGAGGTGTTCAGCCCCTCTGAGCTTCTGCTAGAACACAGCCACTGTGGCCTGGTTCCCTGTCCACCTCCGCGGGGCAGAGATGCCCTTCTCACAGCCTGGCCCCAGCCTCCCGCGGTGAGGGTGGGGGGCGGGGGCGGTGTTAAGAGTCTACCCCGCCCCCTACCAAGTAGCCACAGAACAGGCCGAAACCGGTCCTCTACTCCTATTTTCTCCTCAGAGAGGAAGAGGTGGCCCCCTACAACAGCCATGTGCCCCTGGGCAATTTCCTCTTCTGTAAAAAAGTGACAGCGACACCTTCTTCATGGAATTCTGTGGTGACTAAATGAGAAAATGTGTGTGAAGCACCCAACATATGGTGGGACTCAAGTAAAGGTCATTTGCCCCTTCCTCCCAGAAGCAGGTCTGATTGTGGGCCCCTCAGAGGTCAGTCTATATCACCAACTACAACTTTCCCTAATCCCCAAAGACATGACTCTCCACCCCAGCTGTGTACTCCCATCCCCTTCGCGCCCATTGTGGCCCGCAGTTCTGGTGTGTATCTTACTCATCAAGCACAGATAGCATTCGCTCTCTACCCAGCACTCTTCTATGGCCCTTACAGATCCCTGGGGGAGGAGGACAAAGGGGAGAGTCCCACAGCATTTCAGGGCGGGAGGGACACCACCCCGGGGTTCAGGCCCTCTCCTTTGCTGTCCAATGCTCTCAACAGCATGCACGAGGTATGAATTTTGCAGGGTACTAACCCTTATTTCAATTTCCAAGTATAGTATCTTTCTTTTTATAGGAGATTTTCGGTATTATTCTGCAGATTTCTGATGTTAATGCATTGTCTTTCTTTGAGAACTTTCCTTGAGTTGGCCCTTCCCACCCAACGTTCCAAGACTCAAGCAACCTCAAGAGCTGAAGCCAAACTACTGTGCCTAGCCAGTTAGGAGTGTGGACACCCTCATTTCTCAGACCTTTTCAAACTCAACGTAAGAAGGATGTCAGTGGCAGGCTGAGGGCCCCAGCAGAGCTACGGCGGCAGCCAAAGGAGAAAGTGTCAATAGCTTCCAGAGAATGAACCAAGACATTTCAGGTTCAAATCTCTGCACAGGCCCTGGGCCAGTGCAGCATAGTGCAGTGTGATGACAGGAAGCAATGTAACAGTCAATACTGAACAGGCAGCCAGCACAGCACCTATGAAAACAGATGAGCCCTGGGTCCTCTCCTCTGAGGACCTGGTGGCCACAACCAGGTGCAGCTCGAAAAAGTAAACTTTCTAAATCAAACTAGTATCCTGGGTCTGAGAAATAAGACAAACCACCAGAGCTCAGGGAGGGATTTTAACAAAGTCCTAAAGCACCTGAGCAAAGAAAAGCTAAAAATAAGACATATCCCCTGAAGGGTTGTCAACCGTCATCATCATAATGGCTCCTGTTACCTAATGACAGGAGCCAGGAGGTGGCAGCAAGGAGGTGGCGGCTGCCATGCCTCATCATCACCCTCATCACCGAACAATGGCTCCCCTTTTCCACGGGGCACGGCTCCTGCTCTGGGCCTGCCTACTGGTCGATGAGGTAAATAAGGAGGCTAGAGTTGTCTGGAGATGAGAGCAAGATGGAAGCGATGCAGAAGCACAAGGTCCCAGCAGACAAGGCCTCCTACCAGGTATTGGAGACTCCACTGATGGCACCGGGAAACAGGAGGTGGTGGGGTGGCCCGAGGCAACGTGTTCGCTGCTGTCTGCTCCCCTACGGGCACCCCCCTCCCTGGGATCCTGGAGTTGGAGCACATTTTTTAAAGTACCCGGGGACACCCAAGTTCCCCAGACCCTGTCATACATCTTTTCCTTTCCTAATTCAGCAAGGGAACCTTTGTTGCTTATTTAATGATACTTCACAGATAATTTTCTTCTGGACCAGGGCTGGTTTTATCAGATAATCCAGGCATCTCCCGGGTGTCCACCAACATGTTCTATTAAAAAATGAATGCTGGGGACACTTGGGAGGCACAGTCGGTTAAGCATCCAACTCTTGGTACTGGCTCAGGTCATGCGTGATCTCAGGGTGGTGAGATGGAGCCCCGCATCAGGCTCCACACTCAGCGCGGAATCTGCTTAAGACTCTCTCTCCCTCTACCTCTACCCCTCCCCCTCCCCTACCCCTGCATGCTCTCTCTCTAAAATAAATAAATAAATCTTTAAAAAATATATGAATGCTCTAGGAGGGTTGATTTACTAACTAAAGAAAGGAACAACAACAACAACAAAAATTACACACCCAAAGACAACAGGTCTGGGACATAGGGGCAATATGTGGTTTATCTCGGACCAACTCAAGAGGGTTCCCCTTCAGGACAAGCAAGGAACCCTAAACTGCCCAACCATGTGGGAGCCCCTCTACTCCTATGCTTCTTGCTCTGAGACTACTTTCCCAAGAGGAACTGCTCCCAGCCGTCAGAGGTCCTGCTGCAAGTGAAAAGCCCAGCCTGATGAATGGGGCCTTGTGGACAGTGCCCGGCCGGCTGAGCTACACTGGGCACACCTGCCTCTCTTCCCCTTTCCTCCACCTCACAAAACGGGAAAGCGTTTCTTTTCTGTTGAGCCCACAGCTGATGAGCTGCCAGGTGCCACCTGAAGTGAACTCCCTGGTCACGGTCCTGTGTGGTTGCCATGGCGCCCCACAGGGCCACTCAGCTCCCTGCACAGCCCCGGCCTGCAGCTCCATAGGCAAAAAGGCAGACCGTCAATAAGACAAGGTAATGAGCAGGGGTACTGAAATCTCATTTCAGCCAATATATTCCTCATCAACCCCAACAAGCATTTGACTTGCTTTTATACTCGCTGTCAACCCTAGAGAGCAGAAGTTAAAATAAAACCTTAAAGAACAGGACTGGTGAATGAAGGATATACAGAGAACCCTGCCAATCCATAAGGCAGAAAATAAGGCCCTGGCACAGGGCAGGGGCTCAATAAAGAGCTGTTAAATTGTTAAATGAAGACTTGAATAAAAGCAACTCAACTGTGATTTAGGCCTCTTGAGAAATATTTTCTGAAAAGGCACAGTCGGCATTAATAACTGGTACATTTGGTGTATCATTTTCTGCCTTCGTGCGCTATCGCTTTTGATCTTTGCAACAAGAAAGGGCACTAGAGCTAGGCCGGGCCATCATTTCCATCTTGCAGCTGAGAAAACTAAGATGGGGAGGTGGCCTGACCAAGGGACTCAGCACATTGGTGGAGGCTGCAGGAGGGGCACCCAGGGCCCTGGCCTCTGACCCACCCCTCTCCCACCTCCTGTAACAGCTCGGCCACAGGCTCTCCCCCTCCTCCCCCCTTTCCTGGGCATCGGACATCTGAGAAGGGGCAGGGGACTCAAACGAGCACTGAAGTCCTGTCCATGCCTCAGCTCACCGGGGGCAAATGATGAAATATTTATTTGATGATAAGACCTTGCCCTTCAGATCAAATGGCCACTCCTGCCTGGTTACCTTACAATAAAGTAGACCCAATGTCAGCGTCTGCTGCCTGCTGGCCCAAGCTGCTGAAGGGTCACTCACTCCAGCTTGCATGTGACCCGTGGCGAACAGCTCCCCCCCCCCGACCCCCGCCAGCAGGGAAGCAGAAGGACCAGGAGGAAAGTCTGAGTGCCCCTCAGCCCCAACCACAACCCCTCCCTGGGACTGTCTGTCTTCTGGCCTTTCTACTTCCCTTTCCTCCCCCAGTGATGTCACCAGGGAGCCAGCCTCCTCTTTCCTCAGAACACTGCCACTGCCCACAGCAACCCACAGGGTTCTCTCCCCTCAGGACTGCCTATGGAGCGGAAGACAACCTTCCTACTTTTGGGAACCATTCAGGATAAAATGCACAAATGTGGGGAAACTACAAAGGCTGAAGAAAGCGGAGACAGACTTTCTACAGTCACTGTCCCAGTGACTTCCTTTCTACTTGGTGTTTTAGAGTCCCTGCGGCCTTGAGCTCCATATGATGGAGCATACTTGCAGACTTGCCCTCTCCTCAGCTCAGCCAGAACATGCCCACAGGCATGAGTATGCACTGTGCCCACTAGCCTCTGGTATTCTCAAGAGCCCCTGGCTCAGACTTGCTTGAATGTGGAGGATTAAATGAGGTAACACATGAGAAGCTATATTGTTTTAAAATATATGTGCTATATGATAATAAGGTTAGTTTTCTGTGTTTTCTCCATTTCACTCACCCCCATGTGTTCTCAGCCCCAAGAGGCTGACCCCTGAGAAAGGCATCCTCCTGGGCACCCTTGCTGGTGACTTCCAGTTTGGCCAATGGGAGGCATCCAGCAGGAGAGGGGGTTCAGGCACCAAAATTCCCTTCTTCTCTTTGCCCTTTAGCCTCAGGAGGTAATGGCTCCCAGCTGATGGAACTCTCTGGGTGCCTCCCTATTTGTTCCCTTAACCCTGCCTGCATCTCTGTTCATCTCTTAATCAGTCTTTCATTTGAGCCACCTGGGATAAATTCTGTTTTCCTGTTGGCCCCTGACTGATAAACTCAGAAACATCCACATTTGTGTCCAATCAGCCAAAAGGGCCACCCCTGTGTTCCTTCATCGTTGGGAACAGAGAAACCACAGTGTCCACTGATGGTTAACTCGTCTTCAACACAGAGCCTCCAAATTCCAGGCAAAGCGACCTTGCCCTTCCTTCCTCCTCCCATCTTTCTAGCTGCACATTCTTATAAAGCAGCTCGGCGTGGGCTGCCAGCAGTCTGACATCAGGATGGAAGAATACAGAGGCCTCAGAGGTTCTGCATTTTCTGGAATCTAATGATTCTGCTGATCCTCTGGTGTTTGGCAATAGCTATTTCAATGTTGAGATGCTTAAATCACTTCTTTGTTCTTTCTGCTGTGTAACTAGGGCACCACTAGGAGTCTGGAGGAATTGCTGCTTGAGGTAGGTGTTTTGGGGTGGAGAGGGTTGTTTTTTCCCTTGTTTTGGAGGAGTTAAGCCATACACTTGGAAGAAGGTCAAATTTGTTTGGGCTTTTCTCTTGCAGTAGGTCCACAGCTGACCCCTCCTTCAAATGGTGCTCCTTCTGTCCCTCCGTCTCTAACATTACTTCCTCCTCTCCCTTCAGGGTGGCTGTCTACTTTGGGAAATACAAGTCCTGCCTTCTTTTGTATTTATCTCCAACTTCCAAGGAGCTGCGAGCTTCACTGCTAAGTGCCATTCACTACACATTTATTGAAGGCCTGCCATGTGCCCGGTGAGACTCGGGACACGGGTAACATTAGTGACCAAACGCAGGAGGTCCTGTCCTCCAGGACCTCACAGTCTAGCAAGCAGGGAAGGCAAGAAAAAACTCAGGGAATTAACAGAACCCCCCCGGGAAGAGAGAGAACTTGGGGATGGGGGCTCTGGCTGGGCTCCACCTCCTGACCATGAGCGTTCTAGGGCAGGGATCAGGTTCCCAGCTAGCCTATTTTCCACACCTCAGAGAGCATGTGCTTCATAAATAAGTAACCACACCTGAGTTACTATGCAAATAAGCTCAGCTCTGCTCTCTGAACAGCCAGGTTCACTTTTCCACCAGCCTTTTCTCTCCAGCTTCCACCCTCTGTGCTATCTGGACTCTATGCCACTCATTTATCATGGTCTGTCATTACTAAATGAGACAACAAGCCTGAAAAAGAAAGGACAATTTGAAGGGTCTTTATCTGGTCTCCCTCAGCCTGAGTTCCTTTCGAGGGCCAGTATTTACCCTGACCCAATCTCCTGCAAAACAAAACAAAACAAAACACCGTGAGGCAACTGCGAGGGAAAGGAGCGGTAGCAAGAGCTAAATCCTTTTAGATTAGGAATAAGGGAGGGAGGCGGGAGGAAAGAGCCAGCGGGAAGCTGCTCGTGCCGCAGTCAACTCCCCCGCGCGTCCCACACGCGGCTCCGCGCTAGGCTCTAGTCCCGCTTCACCGTCGCTTCCCTCACAGCCCCCGGCAAAGTACGGCTGCTGGGAACTTCGGGATTTCGGGTCCGATTTCCAAAATGTTCTGGGCGTTCTAAACCTTCACCCCCCCCCCCAAACCCTTCGGTCTAGGCTGTGAGCAATCCTGCGTCTTGCATTTATCTGGGAGAGGAGGTTCCAGGGGGTCTATGCAGGTGAGACCGGAAGCGAAAACTAAATAGGAACTCTGCCCCCCCCCTTTTTGTTCCCATTTCCTTCTGTGAAAACACTTCAAATCCCAAAGTCACTGAATGTCAGAGTGAAGAGAGATGATGGGGGTCGCTCGGGCCCGCGGCCCCTCCTCAGTTGAGAGAGCTCCTGGAGAACACAGGCCGTGATCGAAGTCCCACGAGCCAGCGGCTGAACTGACCCCGGGCCCCAGGCCCGCGTTCTGGCGGCCGCGCGGCTGCCCGGGGAATTCCTGCACCACGCACGGGCAGAGTGGGGATATGGCCACCCAGGGAATAATGGAGAAACTCGGAAGAGTAGGAAATCAGCTGATATTTAGTTGGCCATCCAGGCTGGCTGTCACGAGACTCAAATTGGAAGCAGGTGAATCTGCCCGATGTGAGCTGAAGGAGGGCTGTGAGGAAGAGGGAGGGAGGGAGGGAAGAGAATACATTTCAGAACAAACAGAATCTGTGACTGCACTTACTCCATGCTCTAGCAAGGGTTGGCTCGGAATGAGGTAAGGGAAACGCGTCCCTGCAAAAGGGAAAATGCTTCTAGAATAAGTAAAGCTCAAGGCAAGTACCAGATGTGAGTAGAAGACAGGGAAAGCTGCTTGCAGGAAATGCAGCGATCCCCCCCACCCAGATTCCCTTTTCCTGAATGAAGGATGTATTCCCCCCTCCCCACATGTTGAGTGCTGCTGGAAGACTCTTGGCTGTCAGCCCTCTTTGGGAGTGCAGGGCTAAAGGAAGCTGCCCCGCTTAAGGTCGTGTCTTCGTCCAGGGGCAGCCCCCATCCAGTGACCCATCCACGGAAGTACAGAGGCCTGGCCCTCTAGCCCCAACTGGGGACAGTTGCCCAGCTTCAGAGCTTTCCTGGTCAGCTGACTTCTTTGTTGGGGTTGCTTCAGGCCTTAACTCCTCCTCCTGCCCATCCTACTTTCTTCCCTCCCTTCCACAGCGTCTTAGCGAGAGCACACTCCCTACTGAACAGCCTGCACAGAGATCCTCATCTTAGTCAGCTTCTGGGGGAACCCAAATGGCAACACTGCTGATTAAGTAAACATATGGAGCCCCACTGAAGACAGATAGAAAACCTCCATCCATTGAATCTGGTCAAGTAACGCGTCCCTGTGAAAGAATGTTGCCCATGTCCTGATTTAGAGAACTAAAGTCGAGGCTCTGTCTAGGTTACAGGTTGCCACCTCACTGCCAACTACAACATGTATTGAGCTGTTCAGGGGCCAGAGCAGTGAGACTGAAATGGCCATTCCTTCCCTTGTAGGACCACACCCTCTCTGAGCCAGTCAGCCAGAAACAAGTCCAGGCAATTCTTAAAGCCCTTTAAAGAAGATTCCCAAACCACCCCTGGTGCTGGCACCTCTTGTAAAGTTGATAACCCTTCACTATCAGAAGTGTTCTTCTGAAAGAAATTTAAATTCCTCACACCCTGTATTAATTTTTTTGTTATCTTAAGCAGAGGTAGAAAACATATATAAGCTGCTCTGTTTATGATTCCTCTCCAATCTTTTCATCAAGGTGAATGATTCCATTTCCACTAGTTTTTCCACAAAAGGTACTGCTTTCAATCCTATCGTTACCTCTGTGGCTTTCTGTGGAGGCTACAAAACACCCTCTTTCAAATCTTGGTTTGAATGTTGGTCAATTTCAGGGCCATGCCAGTTTCTCACCTACTGGAGTCCATTTGGTCAGCCTGTGTGAAATACGGCACTCCAGTACACAAGTCACCATTCACAAGCCAGCAAGGGCACTCTTCCCCAGTTACCACTCTTCAAAGCAGTTATTCCCACAGCCTGGAGATCCTAACAGGGCTTCTCACCAAAGAAGTAGGAAGGCATCAAGAGGTAGGAAGAAGAAGGTTAAACCTGAGGCCACATGGTTCCCAGCAACAGAGAAGCCACTGTGCCCCAGACAAGAGGAGGGAAGAGGGACTCAGCAGAACTTAGCCAGAGGCAGGCAGCTCATGTTTGGGAGTAATGAGCTTCAGCCTATGTGAGGAATCGAAGCACATTAGTTACATTTTTCTTGCCAAGAATCCTTGAGATATTTAGATTTCTGAGTTATGAATTGAAAGTGAGATCAGCCCTTTTTTATTTGTTTGTTTCCCTGTGCTTACTTCAGGATGTTTTCCAGATCTGCATGGTAAATAACAATTTACAAAGGACTACATGCACTTATCTTGCTTGCTATATCTTTGATCCTCTTTGCAGGAAAACCACCCAGTAATTATTATGTTTTAACTGTGGATTGGTAGAATTTCTGTACTCATTAGGAAAACTCACACGAGTGATTTTCAACCATTGTTGAGGCCTGTAGACATTTCTGCTAATCATCACTGGTTGCGGGGGAGCGGGGAACGCTACCGACATCTAGTGGATAGAGGTCAGAATGCCACTAACCATCCTAGAGCGCACAGGACAGCCTCACACAACAAAGAATTATTTGGTCCAAAATGTTGATAGAACTGAGATTGAGAAACCCTGACTTACAAATAACTCCAAGTCCTCCTAAATGTACTCACCTCTTCAGAAAGCTTCAGGCATTGTTCTTTCTCCTCCTCTGGCCTGGAGAAATTACAAGTTGCTTGACCAACAAGCTCAAAGGCTTTCCTTTTTTTTTCTTTCTTTTTTCTTGTTTTTCTTGATGGAGTCAGAGCTAAGGAATAAAGACAAGTAAAACCCCAACTGCAAAGTGAAAACAAGCTTGATTTTAGCCCAGGGACTCCCTTCAAAAGCTATGTGTTATGTGGGCATCTGTGAACAGGCAGGCCAAGTCAGAAAATAACAAGAAATTCTCACCAAAAACCATCAGATACCTAGGAATAAAACCAAAGAGGTAAAAGATCTGTACTCTGAAAACTATAAAACACCGATGAAAGAAATTGAAGATGACACAAAGAAATTGAAGATGACACAAAGAAATGGAAAAACATTCCATGCTCATGGATCGGAAGAACAAATGTTGTTAAAATGTCTATATTACCCAAACCAATCTACACATTTAATGCAATCCCTATCAAAATACCAACAGCAGTTTTCATACAAGAACAAACAATCCTAAAATTTATATGGAACCACAAAGGACCCCAAATAGCCAAAGCAACATTGAAAAAGAAGAGCAAAGCTGGAGGCATCACAATTCCAGACTTCAGAATTATGATCAAAACAGTATGGTACCGGAACAAAAACAGACACATAGATCAATAGAACAGGATAGAAAACCCGGAAGTGAACCCCCAACTATATGGTCAACTAATCTTCGAAAAAGCAGGAAGGAATGTCCAATGGAAAAAAGACAGTCTCTTCAACAAATGGTGTTGGGAAAACTGGACAGCAACATGCAGAAGAATGAAACTGGACCACTGTCTTACACCACACAAATAAATTCAAAATGGATGAAAAGACATAAATGTGAGAAAGGAAACCATCAAGATCCTAAAGAACACAGGCAGCAACTTCTTTGACATCAGCCATAGCAACTTCTTACTAGATATGTCTCCTGAGGCAACGGAAACAAAAGCAAAAATCAACTATTGGGACATCATCAAAATAAAAAGCTTTTGCACAGGGAAGGAAACAATCAACAAAACTAAAAGGCAACCTACAGAATGGGAGAAGATTTTTGCAAATGACATATCTGATAAAGGGTTAATATCCAAAATCTATAAAGAACTTATCAAACTCAATACCCAAAAAACAAATAATCCAATTAAAAAATGGGCAGAAGACATGAATAAGCATTTTTCCAAAGAAGACATCTAGATGGCCAACAGATACATGAAAAGATACTCAAAATCACTCATCATCAGGGAAATACAAATCAAAACTACAATGAGATATCACCTCACACCTGTCAGAATAGCTAAAATCAAAAGCACAAGAAACAACAGGTGTTAGCAAGGATGTGGAGAAAGGGGAACCCTCTTGCACTGCTGGTGAGAATGGAAACTGGTGTGGCCACTCAGGAAAACATCATGGAGGTTCCTCAAAAAGTCAAAAATAGAACTACCCTACAACTCAGCAATTGCACTCCTAGGTATTTATCCAAGGGATACAAACACAGTGATTCAAAGGGGCACATGCACCCCCACCCCAATGTTTATAGCAACATTATTGACAAGAGCCAAAATATGGAAAAAGCCCAAATATCCATTGATTGATGAATGGATAAAGATGTGTATATGTACAATGGAATATTACTCAGCCATAAAAAGAATGAAATCTTGCCATTTGTAGTGACATGAATGAAGTTAGAGAGTATAATGCTAAGCAAAATAAGTCAGAGAAAGACAAACACCATATGACTTCACTCATATGTGGAATTTGAGAAACAAACAATGAACATGGTGGGGGGAAGAGAGAGGAAAACCAAGAAACAGATTCTTAAGAATAAACTGATGGTTACCAGAAGGCAGGTGTGTGGGGGATGGGTTAAATAGGTGATGGGTTTTAAGGAGAGCACTTGTGATGAGTACTGGGTGCCTAATATAAGTGATGAATCACTATATTGTACACCTGAAAATGATATTACACTGTATGTTAACTAACTAGAATTTAAATAAAAACAATAAAAAACAACAAGGAATTCTCAGAATTACTTCCCAGGTCAGGTCTTATTCTGAGGCACAAAGAGATGCCTCTTGCTCTCAACTGTGTAATAATTTCATCTCCTACACTTTGAGTCAAGGATTGAACACAATGTATGCAAAATAACCAGGTACACTCTTCAGCTGGTTTTGAAACCATCCCAGTGATTTTAAGAAAATAGACTTCCCGCAATCTGGCTGTAAATCGATCAGCCTGGGCTATTTTCGTGTAGACATTTCTTTTCTGAAGAATAGACTGAATGAGTGTCAAAATTTTTTGAAGCTAAAATTATGATATAAACAACAGCTTTGCAGCCAGCCTATGCTTTAACCTAGAGTAGCATAAACAGAAAAGTCAGCTAGGTCATGAGGGCCCACTCAAGCATATAACAGTGTGGGATCACTGCATAACAGGCAGGATCCTACTACAATATGGCCTTTGAAATGTCTTGAAAAGAAATCCTATGTCTAGAAAACAAAGCCCTCATTTCCAGGCCCCAACTCACCCCACTCATCCCACCCTTATCCCTGCTTCAACTGAATGAAAAGCTCAAAAAAAGAAAGTGCTAGAATTTTAAAACATTTTAATATAGAGTAACTATTTTTTCCCTAAAGGACCATCTTCCTAAGAATGCAAATTCCCTCAAGAATGGTTCTCAAGGATTCTGGGAAGGGTGAGGAGCACCAGGAATCTGTTTTTCCATCTCAACCACAATTGCTTTGGCAGAATCTGTCTGATAGTCTAAGTATTTGGGGACTCTAGAGTCTACTGAAGTTTTGTAACTTCCAGGGGAAGGCTTGGGCAGTAAACTGTGGTTAATTCAGGTCAATTTCAGCCATCATTACAGGAGCAGCTCCTCCTCCCACATCCCCAGTCCTATAGCAGGCAGCTGTGCACCTGTTCCTGGATCAGCGTGCAGAGATTGCAGGAGCCTGGGTGGGGAAAAAAGGACCCTGTCTTCCAAATATAGGGTATGTGAGCTCTGATCACTGATTGCTGTTTCTGATCTCAGAGACACCAGCAAAGAGGAAGTTGGCTGTTGTTGTTGTACCTCTCTCCATTCTTGCAAGTTTCTCCCCCTTCCAGCTGAAGTGACTTCCAGGGGATTTAAAAGGCCAGTGTTTTCTTTTTCCCTCCTTCCATTTTTCTGGTTTTCCCTTTTTGGGAACTGAACATGAAAGAGTAGAACATTCAAAAGCAACTCCATATACAGGGAAAATTAGAAAGTCATCATGCACACCCAGGGAAAGGTGCAGGCTCAGAAAAGATTTAGGAAGACCTTAAGTTTACACCTCAGGCAGATCCTTGGCACAGAGACAGCCTATGACAGTCCAAAATCCAAAAACTAGAAAACCCTAAGGAAGGGAGAGAATCTGATTTCCAGAGTTACCACATCAATAGATTCAAATATCCAGTTTTCATCAAAAATGTCACAAAGCACATAAAGAAATAGCAATGTGTGGCCCATTCAAAGGAAGAAACAAATCAACAGAAATGCCCCTGCAAAATAACTGATAACAGATCTACTAGACAAGGACTTTAAAATCACTGTCTTAAAGACACTCAATGAACTAAAGAAAGACATGAAAAAGGTCAATGAGGTCTGAACAAAATAGAAATAAATAAAGAGATAGAAAAACTAAAAAGAAACCAAAAAGAAATTCTGGAACTGATAAGTGAATAATTGGAATGAAAAATTCACTAGAGGGATTCAGCTTTCAGCAGAAGAAAGAACTGGCAAACTTGAAAATAGGACAATAGAAATTATCAAGTCTGAGGAACAGAAAGGGGTAAAAAATGAAGAAAAATGAACAGAACCTAAGGGACCTATGGAACCACCACCAAGTGGACCAACGTATGCATCAGGGAAGTCCCAGAAGAAGAAGAGATAGAGAAAGAAGCCGAGAGAATATTTGAAGAAATAATGGCTGAAAACTTCCCAAATGTGATGAAAGACATGCAATAAACATCTAAGAAGATCAAGGAACTCCAAGTAAGATGAACTCAAAGAGACCCACACGGAAAAATATAATCAGACTTTCAAAAAACAAAAACAAAGAAAGAGTCTTGAAAGCCACAAGAGAAAACAGACATCATACACCAGGGGTCTTCAATAAGATTATCAGCAAATTTTTCATCAGAAATTTTGGAGGCCAGAAGGCAGTGCTATTTAAAGTGCTAAAAGAAAACTGTCAACCAAGAATCCTACATCTAGCAAAACTGTCCTTCAAGAATGAGGGAGAAATTAAGATTTTCCCAGATAAACAAAAGCTGAGGGAGTTCATCACCACTAAACCTACCTCGAAAGAAATGCTCGAGACTACTGCAGGGTAAAATGAAAGAACACTAGACAGTAACTTGAAGCCATATGACAAAATCAAGATCTCAATAAAGGTAAATACTTAGGCAATTAGAAGGACTATTATTACTGTAAGAAAGGTTTGTAACTCTACCTTTTGTTACCTGCGTGACTTGAGAGAATAATACATTTTTAAAAAATTACTAGTCTAAAAGCTAATATTATTATAACTTTGGTTATAACTAATTTTGTTTTCTACCTACTTTAAGAGACTAATGCATTTACAAGAATTAGTTGATGGTTTCAGGTACACAGAGTTCAAAAATGTAATTTTGTGACATCAACTACATGGGGCTGGGGACAGAGCTGTTATAGGAGCAGAGTTTTTTTTTTTTAATTTAGTAAAATACACGTAACAAAATTTACCATCTTAACCATCTTTAAGTGTCCAGTTCAGTGGTATTAAATACATTCATAATGTGCTACCATTACCACCATCCATCCCTATAACTCTCTCCTCCTGTAAAACTGAAACTCTGTACCCGTTAAACAATAACTCCTCCCCTTAGTCCCTGGAAACTACCATTACACTTTGTTTTTATGACTTTTTTTCTTTTAAGTAATCTCTACACCCAACATGGGGCTCAAACTCAACCCTGAGATCAAGAATCATATACTCCACTGACTGAGCCAGCCAGGCACCCCGTTTTTATGATTTTTTACTAAGTACCTCATATAAATGGAATCATATAATACTTATCTTTTTGTGACTGTGATGTTGTGTTCAGGAACTGATCAATCTAAGTCCTCACGCCAGAGAAGTTGGGCAAAAATAAAATAGCATGCAGATTTTACAAGCAGACTGTTTGCTCTCTGGACTGGTGAAGGCTTGCAATTCAAAACTCATGACTGCTAACCCATAAATGCCTAGATCTTTAAGCAACTTGGGAGAGATCTTTGATAATTCAGTCCCATTGGTGGGAGCTGCTTCCAAAATATACCTTCTCACATTGATTCTGTGCTTTCAAACTGTAAGCATATGTGTATGGTAAGGAATTGGATGAGACATGTTGATCTGTGTATAACCAGGGAGTTCAAGGCTGACATGCACATCATGTTAAGCACAAATCCAGCTAAAGCCAGCCCTGCATGATCTAATGCAAGAAAACAAAATAACGATATAACCCATGCAACTGTTTGTTCCTTAGATGAAAAAGGTAGATCCTCCTCAGTGGCTTTAACACATCAATCCACTTGGGAACTTGACGGGAAAGTACAAACTCAATGAAGGACTGAAGACATATAGTGGTAATTATTCCTGTAGGCAGTTTGAAAATACATGGTAATGGCAGCTCTCCACAGCCATAATGGAATTTCTACTAAATAGAAACAAGGATCAATTTAGGAAAATCTTCAAAACGTATTTTAATAACCTCTTTTTAAAAACTATAATACTGCTTTTTTACTATCCTATGGCAATACAATTGAGGAAGGATACTGACAAACTAATTAGCATGAGAGAAAGGGGCATTAAAATTACTTAAAGAGAATTTATCTTTCCCTCCTTTTACATGCAAATTGCATCTGTGCTACTTTCCAAGTTCCACGGCATTAGACATCGAAATGGCCTCCATTCTAGACCAGCAATACACATAATAGGTCTAACTTTTAAAGAACCCTGCCTTCTATTACCAGGGCATCAGTAAATTGGGCATTCTGCAGCAGCTTTTCCTAAGAAAACATGGTGGCTCTTTACTTCCTTTATCCACTCAAAAAGCTTCATTTAAAATTAATGGAAACAATTGGGTGCCTGGATGTTTCAGTTGGTTAAGCATCCAACTCTTGATTTAGGCTCAGGTCATGTTCTCAGGATTGTGAGATCTACCCCTGCATGGGGCTCCGCGCTCAGTGGGGAGTCTGCTTGAGATTCTCTCTCTCCCTCTCCCTCTGCCTCATTCTCTCAAATAAATTAATAAGTCTTTAACAAATGTTTTAATAAAATTTTTTTAATAATAAAATTAATGGAAACAAGAAATTCAATTTGGCCTCCTGAGTTTAGGAAAGATTTCAAATTGGAGGCCTACAGGTCAAGTTTAATCTGTAGATGTGTTTTGTTCAGCGTACATAGTACTCTGACAATCAGGACTGCTCACATCAAATCAACATTTCCAGCTTCTGATAGGGTAATTATGAGTCCATAATCCTGCATGACAAAAATTGACTGGAACTTACTATAGTTGTCCCTTTTGAAAAGTCCCCAGATCCCCCCATCCCTGATTCTCAGACACCTCACTAATTTTTTTTTAAGATTTTATTTATTTATTTGAGAGAGAGCATGAGCAGAGGGAGCAGCAGAGAGAGAGGGACAAGCAGGTTCCCCACTGAGCAGGGAGCCCAGTGCAGGATTTGATCCCAGGACCCTGAAATCATGACCTGAGCAAAAGGCAGACGCCTAAACAACTGAGCCACCCAGCTGCCCCTAAACACCTCACTAATTTACAGTAGTACCAGCTTCTATAGATAACTTGAGTGACCTTCAGTTTGGAGTTTAAGAAAAGAACATCAAGGAGAGATTGACACAGATTCCAAGACATGTAGGCTACCTGTAGATAACTAACAATAAAAAAAAGAAACAAAAGGAGATTGCTACATAAATAATAGTACCTTTATTCAGTACCTTTCAAAATACAAATTATAACTACTAGCAAATTGACAACTTTATATGTTCAGTAGTGCTACGCTGGTTCAACTTTGTTAAAATGCTGTTTTTTTCCACCCGGAACTAAGATTACACTGTATGTTAACTAACTGGAATTTAAATAAAAACTTGAAGAAAAAAAAATAGTTTTTTTTCGGAGAAGGAATGGAAGAAATTTCCATGAAATGGAGAAAGTTAAAAAAAAATAACCAATGAGGCCTGACTTTGATTTTTAACTTAACTTATGCTTTAGCAGTCTAACAGAATTGAAGGCAATTAAAAAGTAACATTTTCATCTGTCAAGTTTAAAAAAGTGATTGAATATAATGGTTATTTCTTAACTAATCCAGGATTTAGAAAAAGTCCTAAATGTTAAAACTTTTCATTAGATTAAATTTTTGTTTCAGAAAACCTCTAAACCTTTCCAAATAGATGAAATTAATGGAAATTCATTTTGATAAATGATAAACGTGTAAGTACAAGTAAATCTTTCTGACGTCAGTCTGGAAGAAACGTTTTTCCTCTCTTTCGCTGGCATAGTAGAAAGAACACCTAATCAGAAATTTAGTTTATCATGACCTCTGCTATGTGATCTTCGGCCATGGGGAATGAATAGGTAGAGCACAGAGGGTTTTTAGGACAGTGAAACTATTCTGATGCTGTAATAGTGGATACTTGTCATTATAAATTTGTCCAAACCCATAGAATGTACAAGACCAGGATTTGTAAAATAAGCCAAGCAATCCTAATATAAGCGTGGACAGATAGCTCAATAAAGCTATGTCAACATATCAAATACTCCAAAGAAGGATAATTACATAAATACAAATGGATAGATATGTGGGATTTAGTAAGTATAAGCCAAGAACAGGAATATGTATTTCTGGGACTTACATACAAATAAGTTATCTTCTACGAAATTCATCCATTATGTTATATACTTTTATTACACACATATATCACTAATCCTCATGACAAAGCTTTAGAGGAAGTATTACTGCCCACATTTTGCAAAGAGGAAGAGGTAAGACCAAAATTTGAATACAAGGCTGTCTGATTCCAAGTTCATATTCTGTCCGCTATAAAGTAAAAAACAGACACTCTAGTAGGGGAAAAGGTGACTTTTTACTCTGACTCCATCTAATAGCAGCTCCATTGTTACCATGTTCCGTGATCAAGGCTGACATTCAGCTGGTATGGCATAAGGGCTGAAAGTTGTTATGATTATCTGTTCTGTTTGACTGGGGGTGCCCGTGACAAACTGATCACTCAATATTTTGAATATCCTACCTGACCATGACACAGAACTCTTAGTATTCCATCACATACTTATTCAGACATTTGAAATCATCCAAAACCACTTCTCATGACATATTTTCCATACCTACAGGCATCTCAGTTCTACTTCATGCAAAATTTGGCTGGTCTTCTCTCTAGGTAAGAACATGCTAAGATTCCTAACTTTTAGAAGTCTAGCATTTGCCATTTACATATACCAAAGCAAGGGACACATCTTTAAATCAGTAGTATAAAATTACTATACTGTAGGTTTTCACCAGCGAGTCCAACCTTGAAATTACATCCTGCCTTTCTTGTTAAAAATCAGTCTCAAAGCATTTGTTATTTGGGAAATTAGTCTGACAGGATACTGTTCACACCTTCCTCAGTTCTTACTATAAAACTAGATCCCCAGAAAGGAATATATCTAGACATTAGCTTATGCCCTTAGATAGAACTGCCTAAACTGAGTTTTATACAAAATTATATTCTTGGATTTTATCAAGATTCAATATCAGAAATGATCATATGGAAAAAAGAAAGCAACGGTATAAATGTTTCAAGGACAAATCATCATAACAAAAACAGCATGATTTATTTCTGAGAGCTTCATACTTTAGATTTATTTATAAGTTAGTTATGCCAAAACCAGCTTGCCCAACCAATACACATAAAATGTTATATAAGCTCCCTCAACTGGTTGAGACATGGAACTACCAAAAAACATGTTCCATTAAGTTGACTGTATCATCCTCTTCAGAAATTTCTGTTACGCCAGCCTGAGATCGAAGGATGGACATGATGTCGTGAGATAACTTGTCAAAGCCATTCTGTAAACATATATTTGCCACTTCTTGCCAGTTTTCTAATGAGAAAAATGGATCATTTATCATAAGATGTTCAACTATACCTGAGGAAAAAAATTATAATATTATAGTATGGCACTTATTCTTATTTGAAAACTCATACTTAGCAATTCTTCCAAAATAGAAAGGGATATCATTTCAACTATTAAAGTTACTATTAAACTTGATCCATATAAGTTTAATCTGGAGTGTTTCAGCCAGTTCATGGTAAGTAATCAAGTGTTAGTTTCTTCCTCCCTTTCATTAACCTTTTCATGTCTCACTTCAACCCTCTACTATCTCTCACATTCCCACACTTCTACTCATCTCCCATCTCCTTCTTGGTTGAAGGCTACACGGAAGGGGTCTCAAAAAATGAAGAATGAGGGCTCAGCCTTATTCAGAGTCTCTAAGGTACCACTAGACACTATCACATAACTGGGGGCCTACAAGTCTAGTTTTCATGATCCTTCAAATTCTTTTATAAATTCCCTAGTTGTACTGACCCAAGGGCTTGAAAACCTCTTTGGCAAACCCTTCCTATCTCTGGATAGAGAGAGACCTCTTAATGATGGGACTTCTATAATAAATATTTTTCTAAAGGAAATAAAAGAATGATTTTGTTTATTAAAGAAAACTAATGATATTACTTATTTTTGAAAATCAATTATGGTGACCCTCTTTGGAATATATTTATTTAGGGAACTCATTTCTTAGCTATTACCTGCATTACTGATGATACTTAATGAAAGAGGATCTCTTTTTAAAATATTGTCAGCACTATTATTTTATTTCTACCATGATTATTTTTCTGTCAAATATTTTATTTGATATCTGTAATAATTTCAAAATTATCTTCCCAAATATGTTTTCATGTAATTTGCTTATTTATTCTTTAACCCCATATAACAATTTAAAATCAAGCTATCTACTCAAGTTCCTATATTAAATTAGAGAAAGGAAAGAAAAAAGTGAGATGTAATTAGTTATTCTTAATCCCACTCCAGAGTTACATTCAGAGTAAACATCATATGGAAGTGTCATTTACCTATGTGTTTGGTTTAAGAATAAAAATATAGAGAGATTATGTCTAAATAACATTTTAAATACATATAAAATTACTAAATATACACATCTGTTAATATATGTACAGTTTTTAGAGTAGTGTTTGCCAGTATAATTATTAAGATGTTCCCCTAAAGCTACATAAAGATTCTTTTTTGTAATTCCCTCAAGAAATACATACTATTGTCGACAGACTATCATTGACATGGTAAGCTTTACATTTATAAACTCCTAAAGTCAATTCCTGCCAAGAAGGAACTCTTAGGAAAAATTAGTTAACTCAGACATAATAATCTTGAACCTTTCCCTAAATAACCCACTACTTTCTCTTCTATAACATTTTACTATACTTACCTTTCCCACCTTTACTTATTTCTTGAAGTAGCTTAATGCCAACTTTTTCCATGTCTACAGAAAACAGATGAAGTATAACAAGACCGAAAGATAAAGATGGTGGTTTCCCGTTCCATTCTCTAGTGAGACACTGAATTAATTCAGTGTGAGGACATAACTTTATTAACTGCATCAGGTCATCTGAAAGCAAAAAATGAAAAAACTATGTCTCAACATCCTAATATGATACAGCAACTACAAACTGGGACCAGCTAATGTCTACACCTGCCAATCAACACTTCTTTTTCCAATCCTTCCAAAGTCCTCAATGAACTCAACAGTAATCTCTCCAATCAGGAAAAAAAAAAAAAATCAATGCTCAGCATAGCAAAAAAATGAAAGAAAACTACTTAAAACACACACTACCTGAAAAACAAATTATCAAAGAACTGTGGTAGAATAGAAAGGACTAGACTGGCAATCAGGAAACCTGAGCTCTGATCACAGTTCCATCAATCACTTATTCTTTTGGATCTCAGTTTATGCACCTTAAAAGTGCTAGAATTGGTAGCTCCAATTTCTAAAGTTCCATCTAATAACTACATTATGTTTGTCTACATCCTGTTGCTCATATTTGGACCAGTTCCTAGTAAGTATAATTTCTTTCTTTCTGTGTCTTGCACAGAAAAAGGGTCTCAGCAATTTTTTCCCCTAAAAATATCAAGTATTTAGAAACTCAAACATGAAGACTTGAAGAAGCTATCAGCCAGTTCAAGTAGCTAGAGGTTGAGCCATATGAAGTTGCCTGTATTTGACCATTTTTGACTCCAAAAAAAGCAAATTCATATGGTTTAATATACTAGCTAACTATTGAGTTCATCTAGTACTGCAATCATGATTTACATTCTTAAATTTATAAACTTTGTGTTAACTTACTAAAGTTTTTCAAGTAAAAATATTCTTCTTGGGTCACAACAGAGGTAGTTTTCAGAATAATTTCTGAGAGCCTTTCAAGAACTACCATAAATGTAATTTGCACTTTGACAGGCACAAATTTCTGTACTGGGAACTTAAATCTATTAAATCATTGCATTTAATATTCAATATAAGTGAGATATTATTATTCTCATATTGATAGTGAGGAAACAGGCTTAGAGAAGTTAATTTTCCCAAAATTATACACATGATATAAAGTAGAACAGTTCATCTGAGCCCCCCACAGAGTCTATGACCTTCCAACCTATAGTAATGCTCCTCCAAAATAATAAATAAATGTGTGTGCACTGTATGTATGTATGTATGTATGTATACACACAGGCATGCACACACACACATAAATATATAGAGAGAAATGGTAAAAGAAGAAACAAGGAATAACAGAATATAATTCTATTATCAATAAAGTCAAACAATTTTTTAAAAATTTCCCTAGAGAACAGGTAGAAGTTTATGATTTGGGTCACTTAAATTGGCCTCCACTAAGGTGAAGCTATTTTTATAGCACCCCCAGCCTCCAACATTTCATAACTCACACATCTTACTCTGCTTCATTCAATCAGGTATTCAAATCGCCTTCTCCCTGAATTGATTAATTAACCAATATTTACTCAACTATATGCAAGATATGGTCTCTGACTGATTAGAAAGAACACAAATTCAAATCTCATGACCTTTCCCCTCTGCTTATCACATTTTGGAATCCATTTCGTTATTTCTTGGTTTGACATATTATTAATCATTTTTTTTATCTCATGGATGTTCTGTTTTAATAAGATTATAAAGGCCTATATACCAAGTATGATATCTGTTTAACACAAATATCTAGAGCACTGGTTCTCAAAATATGGTCTAGGGTCTACAAAGTCAAAACTATTTTCATAAAAATACTAAGTTGTTATTGTTATTTTAAATGAATAAATATTTTTAAATTTTCTGCTTTAATGTCTAATAGGATAAATATCAATAGACATAACCCATGTAAGTAAAAGCTCTTTGGGATGTTCAGTGCTTTTTAAAAATGTAAAAGAGACCTGAGACCACAAAGTTTGAAAGACTCACATCCAGAATAACCCAATTTCCAGATAGGTATATTCACTTGTTTAATGATAATGGGAAGGTGAACAAACAAATTATTTCAGGCTTTATTCTAAAAATTATTAGGGGGAAGAAATAATTTTTACTTTTATTTATTTTTATTTTTTTTAAAAGATTTTATTTATTTATTTATTTATTTGAGAGAGAGACACAACGAGAGAGGAAACACAAGCAGGGGGAGTGGGAGAGGGAGAAGCAGACTTCCCACCGAGCAGGGAGCCTGATGTGGAGCTCAATCCCAGGACCCCGGGATCATGACCTGAGCTGAAGGCTGACACTTAACAACTGAGCCACCCACCCCAGGCGCCCCTAATTTTTGCTTTTAAAACATGCTCTTTTAGTCACACTTATGCTTTTGGAACAAATTTCTTAGAACTTTTCTGTTTTTGTTTGGTTTTGGTTTGGGTTTTTTAATTTGTAAGTGTGTAACTGATAGTCTAAATCTAAGAGAGAACATTTTTTTCTGAAACCAGAAAGTCTTAACAAAATGAATCTGTCCCCCAAGGCCAATATGATACCATGGAAAGCTGTGGTTGTTTCTCATTAAAAAGTAAAATAAGGAAAGTAATTTTTCAAACAATGTTTCCATTTTGTAAGCTTAATTTTTCTTGTTATTATTTTCATCTTATGATGTGCTAAATAAATTCTGAGGATAAACATCAAGGCTCTAATTACATAAGAGTGTTATTACTTTGTAAATTATTACAATATATATCTAATTATTTTAGATTGTAATGTACTACTAGAAGAACAGAACAATATAATAGTGAGTCAATCATATTTCTATGCACTTATGCAAGGCAAATTTTGCAAGCAAAACAGAAACTTAACATTTCAGTCAATAAAAATTCTAAGTGTAATTAAACCTATATTCCTTCCATGTCTAAACTGACTAAAATAATCTCTTATCTATGGAAAAATAATACTTAAAACAGAAACTGAATCTGTATATTTAGATAGTAAAAATAAAATACGTAATTCATTCAACAAATATTAATTGAGTAGTACCTACTATACCAGATTCTGTTTTGTTGCTATGTGTGTGTAGGTAAATTACTTATCTCTTTGAGCCTTAGCTTCTCTGTGGAAACACAGTTTTTTTTAATCTATAAAATAGGGATAATAACAAAACCTGCTTTATAGTTAACATAAGGATTAAGTAAGATCATGCATGTAAAAAGCCAAACTATAGTATCAAGTGTGCTGTTACATAACAAATAAAAAAATTCAAGTTATTGTCTGAAAATGATCAGATTCAATAGCCATCAATGATCCTCTTTCCTGGAAAAATATGCCCTAAAAGTGCTATGTTTTATTTCATTTGCAACTTCTTAGAATTGGGGGTACAAAGCCTGCAAATCAGAATTGAGACATAGGCCTAGAATGTGGGAGATGTCAGGATGCCTATATATTTAGGTTACTCATGAACTAGGCTCAAAATAAGGGATCAGCTCATTCAATAAGGTTACCCTAAGGTTGACAGTGCTCTCAGATCATTGCCCAAATGCAACCTAGGTGTTTCAAAATTTTGAAATGAACATTATTTTACTAATTCTTCATTTCTAATGCTTATTATCATAGTCTAGAACATTTATGTAACAAATAAGTTCAGCTATTTAAAAAATAAATCCTTTAAATAGCATGGTCTAAAATATCTGCAAAATAAACTGTGTCCTTCAGAGGGAGACAAGCAGTGACACCCAAACATCCACCTTCTCCAAGGCTGTGAGACCCTCTGTCCCAGGACAGCCCCAAGCTCAGTCCCCAGTGCCTTTGCCAGACATGCGAGACAAACAAGATCTCCTCAGGAACAACTGGCCTTAAGGCAAAGACCACCCTGATAGGGCTGGCCACGGCTACCCAGGACCCTCAATCAGCACCACAGACTGGATGAACTTCACTCTCTTGTTTCACTGTTCCCTCTGTGCAAGCCTTGGCTCATTTCCCTCTCTGGGCCTCAGTATCTCAACTTGTATGATGGGCCTAACAGTGCCTACCTGATGGAACTGTTGTGCGGATTGGCCGGAAGGACGTGAGGATACTCCACCCAGAGTCTGGCACAAAGTAGGTACCCAATAAAAATTAGATAGGTTTTACTAAAAACAAACAGACAAACCTACTTATCAGTGTATGCAGAAGAGACTTTATAATGTAAATCCAAAATATTGCCTACTATCATGGGTGATCTTACAATTAAAGTCTAGAAGTCAAATGTATACAATTAAGTAGACTGTTTCACTCACCGTAAGTAAAGTCCTTGAATTGTTGTATGTATTCCATGGCCCCATGAATCTGACCCTGTTGACATAGGCAAAGAAGAGCTTTCTTGGGCAGGCCACAGTCACTGTAGATCATCTGAGCTAAAGCCAGGCACTTGGCCTTGTTGTAAGTATCCTGTTCCCCAAAATCACAAATCACATCCCCCAACTCTTCAGAAAATGTGAGCCTAGAGCAAGCAGATCAATAGGTATACTTTAGAGAGTTCTTGATGAGTGGATGAGATTCAAATATTTAAAAATTCAGCACAGTGGAACTGGATTTTCTATGGTCTATAAGAATTCCAAGTTAATAGGCAATTGATATAGAAGAAATTAAACATATCTAAGATTTAACACCAACAAGAACAAAAACAATCAGCATGTATTCTTTTGGGGGAAGACATTTTAGCAAAACTGAGCTCAAGTTTTTAAAAAATCTACAAACACGGTTAAAACTCTCCTAAAAAGACTGGCGGGATTTAAAATGACAAGGTAAACAAAACTTCTCTTATAATTGGGAATCTCAATGTTCTCAGCAGTTATCTAGATTCTAAACCCTACTGAATGTAAGAATTCATTAAATGTTGGTTAACGACAGTGACAACAAATTTTAGCTCAAAATTAGTAACAGATCTTGCAAGTGTTTGCAAGAAACGTGTGACACCAGTGTTATTTTTTTAAATTGATATAGATATATATACAAAACAACAGGGGGAAAAAAGGATATAAGATGTCCCTACTAGGAGAGACTGAAGAAGTAGTTCTTTTGAGATGGCTCACTTGAATAGGTTTCACTTGTCATCACATTTTATTTTTTTTTTACTTGTCATCACATTTTAATGCGCCATCTTCAAACAAAATTGAAGCGAACCATCTGCACTAGCCCATTACCTCCACCTAGAAACGATCAGCATAAGCCAAAACACATTTGGGTGTGATTAAAGATATTACTTCTAATCACTGGTGGTATGGAAATTTTATTTTAGTTATATTTTTAATAGCTACAGAATGTTGGTGCCTGGAAATCCAGAAACCCCTACAAAATGTCTGTTTACTGAAAATTCAGGAAATAAAGCCTACTGTGTTTATTGGAGTGGCCAGAGAGAGGTGGGTCTAAAATCAAAAGGCAGCTTCTGATTATAAATCAATTATTTACTAAGGAATTACCTGACTTCTACATTTTAGTACCAAAATACAGGTTTTGGTAGCTACAGTCACAGTGTTTTCTAAGGCTGAACAAGTAATTATTTCAGTCTTTATAGTGACTGTATTCCCAGAGCAAGATGATACCAGTATTTTCTTTTAAAGATTTTTTATTTATTTATTCATGAGAGACAGAGAGAGAGGCAGAGAGAGAGAAAGGCAGAGGCAGAAGCAGGCTCCCAAGGAGCAGGGAGCCCGATGCGGGACTCGATCCCAGGACTCCAGGATCATGACCTGAGCCGAAGGCAGACGCCCAACCATCTGAGCCACCCAGGCGCCCGATAATACCAGTATTTTAGTTATTACTTCTCTTATTAATACCATAGTTTTCTTTTTTTAAGAAGTCACCACCATTATGTGTTCCACCTGAAAGAAGGCCAGAGCTGAGGACTGAGGTTGCTGTGTCTCTGTTTGTCACTTTCCAAAAGGACGATGAGGAAAGAAGAGTATGATTAAAAAGAAAAAATTTTAAAAATAAATAAAAAGAAAAAGAAAAATTATTGAAAGGGGGGAAATGGGCCAAGCCCCAAAAGAATGGAATTGACCCTGAAGGAAAAAAGGGGAAAGATAAACAGGGATTCTAACCCTGGGGGAAAGAGACATAATCAAGCACCCTACACCTGGCTGGAAATGAGCCTGGGCACCTCTGCCCACATTTCCCCCGCCCCCAATCACCTCATCCTACCTTCTTTCTGTTTCCCAAAAGTCCCCTTCTTGGTTTGACCACCCCTACTTCCAATTCTAAGAAGACTTTCAGGGACTTCTGAAAGTTGATCTCCAGCCTGACTCTGGAGAATACAAATGACTAATAAAAGAAAATATGCTTAACTCCACTAGTAAACTAAGGCATATTTGATTATAAACCAGATTGTAGACTTTTAAGTCAAAATAAAGGTAATATATAATCACTAAATCTATGCATATTTACTTACTGTTATTTTGTAGGGTTCAGTTTGTAAAGTTAATATGTCAGAGGATATTTTTCCTCTTCTAGGAGCAGTGTCTGCAATTTAGAGACCTAATGCTAGTAAAGCATCATTTCTTAAGTTTAGGCTTTATGTGTCAAGTGATCAGACTTTCCTTAGGTAAGAATGACTAAGAGAGTCAAGATTAGTCTATAACCCAGGCTGTTTTAGGGCTGGCTCTGTACAGGGCTTCAGGGAAAGAACTGTAGAACTTTTTAAGGTAGCCATGTAGTAGAGGCCAGGTCATCGGAGTCAGAGACCAGAGGACAGAGGCTAAGAATAAAGAATGTGAATTACCTTCAGTATTCTGTTAGACCATCTCAGGATCCTTCAAAGTGGTGGTATTGTCCAAATTTATGCAGTCAAGGAATTGCATAAGAATTTAAATTCTGACAACTAAGAGGTAGAATCAGCCAAGAATCATCAGTATATGTAGGGAAATTAATCTTGTCTGAAGTGTCTCTGCATTGATAACAGGTGTTAATGAACATGCACTTTCTAATGGTGTTCTCACATCTGAACCATTTCCAGGGCTCCCTGACAAGTACATTTTGTGGAGGGTGTAGGTGTGACCAGGCAGAAAAAGAAAGAGGCAAAGCAGGGAGAGCAAGGTATATGTATGAAGAAGTTTCCTAAAACATAATTAACTATTATGTGAACAATAAGTGAAGCTGTAACAAGAGGGGTGGGAAAGAGATACTCTGCACTGGTAAACAATAGTGCCATCAATCCAGGACAGACTGGGACTACCCAGTGTCGTGCAGGGGAAATGGTGAATTTGGAACGGGCAGCAGTAGGCAGTAGTACACAAACTGACTACTCTATAATATGTATCCTATGTCAATATACATCCAGAGCCAAGAAAGCACAGCCCTTAGGCTGCAAAATAAGCAGGCCATGGCAACAAGACAGATGACGGGAAGGCCTTTCCTCACTCTGCCTTCCAATACTCAGAGCCCAACATATGTCCGCATAGACCCAGCAAGAACAGCTTGATCTTCGTAAGCAGGCACACACTGTTTTAGTCCTCTTTACTGGACCAGTGACTCTTCCCCAGCTGACTGCTAACGGCTCCCAATCTCTCCTTCCCCAAAGAATTGCCCTCAGCTGACTGGAGCTGCCTCATCCAGAAAATCATGCCTATCTTTCAACCCCCAGTAGTCTAGAGCAGATGACTGACTAATAAAGAATACAAAAGGCCAGTCTTATAATTCAAAAAGAAACAACTCTGGTACAGTTTATGCTCCGTAGTCCTCTCCCTGTAATGCTAGCTAACACTAGACTTTACCTGAGTTCACATTCCTGCTCGGCTGTTTGCCCTTCTCCATCCCATCTCACTTCTTCCCTTACAATATTACTCGAGGAGGAGTCTATCAGTAAATGACATGCACTCAGGTGCAACTACCATGCTCTCTTTATGGGAAGAGGGAAATGGAGTGCCAAACATATTCCTCTCTTCCGTGTTAGGTAACAATAACCTTACCTTCTCATGATAATCAAAGTCGACCAGGATTCACAGAAGCTCAAGTTGCAGGAGTGGAAAGCACAGACTCCCTGTGATGGTTAATTGTATGTGTCATCCTGACTGGCTCATAGAGCACCCAGATATTTAGTCAAATATTATTCTGGGAGTCCATGAGGATGTACTTGAAAGAGAGTGGATCGGTAGACTGAATAAAGCAGATTTTTGTGAATGTGGATGGCTCTCATCTAATCAGTTGAAGGCCTGAATGGTACAAAAAGGCTGACCCTCTTCCAAATAAGGGGGAACTCCTCCTGCTTGACTGCTTAGCTGGGACATCAGTCTTTTCCTACTTTTGGACTCAAACAGAAAACATTGGCTTTTCTCAAGTCTTGAGCAGCCTGAAACTCACACCACTGAGAGCTCTCTTGCTTGCTGGTCTCTAGCTTGCTGAGTGCAGATCTTGGGACTTACCAGCCTCCATAATCACATGAGCCAATTTCTTTCTTTATATATATATATATTATATACACATACATATATACATATACACACATAATTTGATATATGGAAATATATGTATATTTGTATTATATATATTAAAATAATATATTAAATATATTATTGATTCTATTTCTCTAGAGAAGCCTAATTAATATACTCCCCATGTAGGCTACTAGGAATGATACCTGAGCAGAGACACTCTTTTATCTCCCAGACCCAAGTATTCTACCTACTGGGGATACACCATGTAATTGTCACTGGTTTAAAGAGTGCATTTCATCCTGAAGGATGTTACTCCATCTTCAAAGGATGGAGTGACAAGCTGGCATCACCTGGACACAACCTGAACCATCCATGAGCCAAGTTTGGGTTTTTTCTTCCTTGTCTGCTGGTCTTAGGTCACCCCACCCGTGCATGAGGCCATAGGTGTGACATTACTGTGGAAGTAGTGTCAGTCAGTTGGTGGTAGTTGACATGGGTTCTGGGCCACCTATTTCTGAAGCTAACCTGTATTCTCTGGATCTGCTTGAGCATGATCTTGATTTTATCTGATTTTAGATGGACTCTCTGAGCCCACTTGACCTCATGACTTGGTAAGCCTGTCAGAATCCAGTTCATGATAAGCAGCTCTCTAGTTTAACAGTCATTGGTGTTCCCTGGATAGACACTCCAACTTTAATAAGACCCAGTAGGTGTTTTTTAATAGTATATAGTTGCTTGTTACAGGTGGCAGATAATCTACTGGGATAGCTCTTGGTAGTCCCAAGCCAAATGAAAACTGTTAATGGGTATCAATAATCATGGTTTGATAAAGGCATGGCAACCACAGTCATCCTACCAGACAAGCCATCAAGACCAACAGAAGTGTAAGAGTGAGAATATAAAATGGATACAGAAGAAAGATGAGTAATAATTAATATGGAAGAATCTCAAAATAACTATAAGTGAAAGAGCCAGACCAAGAAGAAAAAATAATATATAATATATAATTCCATTTTTATAAAATTCTAGAAAACAAAACCTCATCTATTATGACAGGAAGTAGATGAGTGGTTACTGGAGATGGAATGGGGGTTGAATGAGGTTGATTATCTCAGCTGTGGTGATGATTTCATGGGTGTATACATATGTCAAAACTTGTCAAACTGTACACTACAAATATGTGTGGTTTATTATATGTCAATTATATCTCCACAATGCTGTTTTCCAAAAACTCATCAAATTGTACATTTGAAATATGTATCGCTTATTGTATATAAATTATATCTCAATAAAGTTTTAAAAAACAAGTAACAGCCATAGGATCCATTGTCGTGACAAGGGCTGTCCCACTAACCCTCCTCTTGTAAGATCCCCCCAGAATTATACCCACAAAATCCTGGACTAGACGGAGTGAAATTAAGGTGAAAAGCAAATACATAGGTGTTGTGCAAATGGTTGACTATAATAGATGCTGTTTTAATGTCCTGCCCAGATCCTCCTTCCCCAGCTGCTCTGGGTATTGGCTGCCAATGGCTTACAGGTCCCCTTCTTCTACATCCAATTGCCCTCCGCTGGTGGGAGCCACCATGCCTAGGAAGTTATGCCCATCCAGGCAGCCCATAGCCCTATTAGAATCTAACAGAGAGGTACAAAAGGCTGGCCCCTTGCCTCAAGGGGGACAGCTCTGTGGTGTGGTTTATGCTCCAGAGCCTCTATAAGGTTAGAACTTGCCTGAGATTACATCCTTTCTTGGCTTCCCAAACACACACACGCTCTTTTCTATTCTGTTTCACTCACTCCCGTATATGGTTTTCTGGAGAAGCCCTCCCTCTATCAATCATGTACACTCAAATTCCTGTCTGAGGCTTTGGTTCTAGGGAATCTAACCTAAGGGGGCTCTAGTACAAATCTCCCAATCTGTATTGAAACCTAACTCCAAGAAGCCATCTCCTGTCTATCCTTAATGGTTTTATGTTCTAAATGTTACCTTGGTCCACATCCATCCTGCTTATAAGTTTTCTCCTAGATTTATTCTTTACATGCACCCATAACTTATCTGGATCCAGGTTCCTGCCTTATCCCTCTGAGTAGCAATGATACTGATTAATCCTTTTCTACCCTTACCAATCAACTTCTATCCACCATTAAGTGGTTATGAATCATCCATGAACTGCCATTACTCAACTCTTGATCTGGGCTCATTGTGACTAGGCCCCATTACTGCATGAATGCTTAGTAAATCTTTTTGACCAATTAATTTCAATAGAGACTGGAGATAAATGTTCAAATAATGTACTAATAAAAAACTACTGAAATCTTGAGAATAAACAACTTTATTAACCAACTATCAAAATTAAGTTAAAAGCTTTACTTTGCTTACCTTTCCTGGGTGACCCAATTGATAACTAAATCTAAACGTTTTTCAGATAATCCACATTTGATTCCTTCCAGGGTTAGTTCTGCATCAATAGGACGTCTACATGCATGACTTGTGCTAAAGATGGTCTCAAAAAATAAGAGTAATGGAAAAGGCTTGCCTCTAATCTTTCCAACAGCTATAGAGAGAAGAAAAGTTTTTGAGTTGGACACTTTAAGTAATTAATAGTTTGGTTTTTCTTACTTCATATTATTTTCATCTTTGCATCTTCAAAAATTTCAATCTAGGGGCACCTGGGTGGCTCAGTCATTTAAGCAGCTGCCTACGGCTCAGGTCATGATCCCAGGGTCTTGGGATCGAGCCCTGCATCGGGCTCCCTGCTCAGCGAAGAGCCTGCTTCTCCCTCTCCCTCTGCCTGCCGCTCTGCTTACTTGTGCTCTCTCTCTCTATCCCTGTTAAATAAATAAATAATAATCTTTAAAAATTAAAAAAAAATTTTTTAATTTCAATCCAAAATTACATACTTATAATTTTTAACTAATGTTTATGGATTAAACATTACATTTTGGACAATGACTAAACAATATCACATGTTATGTGAAAACAGAGGCAGACACTGGAGTGATATGTCTACAAGCCAAAGAATGCCAAAAATTGCTGACAGCCAGCCAGAAGCTAGGAGAGAAATATGGAATGTAATCTCCCTCAGAGCCTTCACGTGGAAATTTTAAAAGCTGAAAGAATATACCACCAGCAGACCTGCACTATAAAAAATGTTAAAGGTAGTCTTTCAAGCAATAGGAAAATAATACCAGATGGAAATATGAATCTACATGAATAAATGAAAACCAGAAATGGAATATGCTATGAATATAAGTATTTAGAAGTATACTGTTTTTATATAATACATCAAGCGGTATAAAATCACCTGAGGGTAGAATGTGATAAGTTAAAGATATAATCTACAAACACTAAAACAACAACGAAAATAAGACAACAATTATAGCTCATAATCAGCAAAGGAGAAAAATGGAATCATGAAAAAATTCAACTAATCTAAAAAGAAGGCAGAAAAAGAGGGGGAAAATAGTAAAAAGAAGAGGTAAGAAAAATAGAAACCGAAACTCAACCATGTCAACAATCACATTAAATGTAAGTGACCTAAACACTCCAATTGAAAGGCAAAGATTGTCAGAGTGAATAAAAAAGTAGGATGTCAAATAAATAAAATCTTTAAAAAAAAGTAGAATCCAAGTATATGTTGCCTAGAAGACACTGACTTTATTTTTTATTTTTTTTATTTTTTTAATTATTTTTTATTTTTTAATTTCAAGTTTTTATTTAAATTCTAGTTAGTTAACATATACGGTAAAATTGGTTTCAGGTATAGAATTTAGTGATTAATCACATATAATAACACCCAGTGCTCATCACAATAAGTGTCTTCCTTAATACCCATCACCCATTTAGCCCATGCCCCCTGCCTACCTCCCCTCCATCAACCCCCAGTTTGTTCTCTATAGTTAAGAGTCTCTTATGGTTTGCTTCCCTCTCATTTTTTTTTTCCCTTTCCCCTATGTTTATCTGTTTTGTTTCTTAAATTCTACATGAGTGAAATCATATGGTATTTGTCTTTCTCTGACTGACTTATCTCACTTAGCATAATACACTCTAGCTCTATCCATGTCATTGCAAATAGCAAGATTTCATTCTTTTTGATGGCTGAGTAATATTCCATTGTGTGTGTGTGTGTGTGTGTGTGTGTGTGTGTGTGTGTGTGTGTGTGTGTATAGATATATAGATATAGATATACATATACGTTTATATATACACACATATATAGATAGATGTAGATATTTTCTTTATCCATTCATCAGTCGATGGACACTTGGGCTCTTTCCATAGTTCGGCTATTGTTGATAATGCTGCTATAAACATTGGACGTAGGGGTGTATGTAAAAGACAGTGACTTTAAATACAAAGACACAAATAGATCAAAAGTAAGAATATGTGAAAAGATATACAATGCTAATACTAATAAAAAGAAAAATGGAGTCACGCTTCTAATTTCAAAGCTTACTACAAAGCTACAGTAATCAAAATTGTATGATACTGACATAGGATATCTAGAGAAATATAATAGAATTAAGAGTTCAGAAATAAACTCTAAACATTTATCATCAATTGATTTTTGACAAAGGGGCCAAAATAATTCAATGGATAAAGAACAGTCTTTTCAACAAATGGTGCCGGGATAACTAGATATCTACATACAAAAGAATGAATCTGGATCACTATCTTACACCATACATAAAAACTAACTCAAAGTAGATCACAGACCTATGTACAAAACTCTTAGAAGAAAACACAGGATCTTAAGTTAGGCAAAGACTTCTTAGATACAATATCAAAAGCACAGCTATAAAAGAAAAGATGGGTAAATTAGTCTTCAACAAAATTAAAACTTTTGTGCTTTAAAAACCAGCATCAAGGGGCCCTTGGGTGGCTCAGTCAGTTAAGTGTCCAACTCTTGATTTTGGCTCAGGTCTTGATCTCATGGTCATGAGTTCGAGTCCTGCACTGGGCTCCATGCTGGGCATGGAGCCTCCTTAAAAAAAAAAAAAACAAAAACCAAAAAACCCACCTTTAAGAAAGTGAAAAGAGGGGCACCTGGCTTACTAAATTGGAAGAACATGTGACTCTTGATCTTGGGATTATGAGTTTGAGCCCCACCTTGGATGTATAGATTACTAAAAAAAAAAAAAGAAAGAAAGAAAAAAAAGAAAAGAAACTTTAAAAAAAAAGGGAAAGTGAAAAGAAAATCCACAGATTAAAAGAAAATATTTGCATATCATCTGTCTGATACGAGATTTTTATCCAGGATATAAAAAGAACTGTCACAACTCAATAATAAAAACACAAATAACATAATTTTAAAATGGGCAAACAATAGACATTTCTCCAAAGATATATAAATGGCCAATAGGCACATGAAAAGATGCTAAACACTGTTAGTCATTAGGGATACACAAATCAAAACCACAATGAGAGAACACTTAGCTTTATGAGCACTAAGTAATATATAGAATTGTTGAATCATTATATTGTATACCTGAAATCAATATATAACACTGTATGTTAACTATAGTGGAATTAAAATTTTTAAAAAATAATAAACAAATCAATTGATCCACAATGAGATTACCACCTCACATGGATTAGAAAGGCTACAACAAAAAGACAGACATTAACAAGGGCTGGTACGGATGTGAGGAAATTGGAATCCTCATATATTGCTGGTGGGAATGAAAAATAGTGCAAACAGTTTAGCAGTTCCTCAAAGTGTTAACACAGAGTTACCATATAACCCAGCAATTCCACTCCTAGGGATCTACCCAAGAGAAATAAAAACGTATGTCCACATAAAAACTTGTACACAAATGTCCACAGCTGCATTATTCATAATAGCCAAAAAGTAAAAACAACCCAAATTACTAACAACTGACAAATGGATGAACAAAATGCATTATATATCCATACGATGGAATATTCATGTTACAACATGAATGAACCTCAAAAAGATCATGCTAAGTGAAAGAAGCCAGTCACAAAAAACACTTATTATATGATCCCATTTATATGAAAAGTCCAGAATAAGCAAATCCATACAGATGGCAAGTAGATTAGTGGTTACCCAGGGTTTAGAGAGGGAGCAGGGGGTAGAGAATGAGGAATTAATGGGTACAAGGTTTACTTCTGGAATGATGAAGATGTTCTAAAATTAAGTTATGGAAATGGTTATACAACTCTGTAACTATAGTAAAATTAATATAAAAATTGTGGAATTTTCCCCAGGGAGGCAATAAATTATATTAATAGGCTAAAAGGACAAAAACCACATGGTCATCTCAATAAACGCAGAAAAAGTATTTGACAAATCTAACATTCATCCCTGATAAAATTCTCACCAACTATGGAGGGCAATTTCATCAACCTCATAAAGGGCATCCATGAAAAATCTACAGTTAATATCATTCTTAATAATGAAAAATAAGGTCAAAAACAAGGCAATGATATCTGCTCTCATCATTTCTATTCAACACTGTAATGGAAGATCTAGCCACTGCAATAAGGCAAGAAAAAGAAATAATAGGCATCCATATTGGAAAGGAAGAAGTGGAACCCTTTTTTAGCAGATGACATGATTAGCTATGTAGAAATTCTAGGAATACACAATAAAAGTATTAGAACTAATAAACAAGTTTAAAGAGGTCACAGAATACAAGATCAATATATAATAGTTAATTATATTTCTATATATTACCAACAAATAATTTTGGAAATCAAAATAAAAATGATAATAATATAAATATAAAATATTTAAAAATAAATCTGACAAAAGATGTACAAGACCTAAACACAGATTAAAAATCATTTAATTCTCTTTGCTCTGTGTCCCTTATGAAACTATAAATGCTCTCTGGTAGAAACCTCTTCTGTCATCATTCTTTAGGCTTTGGCTACTTTTATATATACCAATTTAAATCTCAGACTTATAAAAGTTAACAGTTTAACACTCAAAATGTACAGTGTCATTACTCATGATGTATGTATACAGGGTAACATGACCTGATAGTCAGCTATCCAATTGTAAATAATCGTTGGAATGGTTTCTTGACTTTGAGTCCACCAAATAAAAGCTACAAGAATATACTCAGCATTACATCCACTAGGATAGAATGCTGAAAATTGTGCATGCAAAAATATGTAATGGACCATTTACACACAATTCACAATCTCTATAAATATATATGTTCATATGCATTATGTATATGGCAACAAATTTTTCATGCTCAAATAAATGTAAAAGAACATTTTTTTCAAACTGTTGAATTTAAAGGGTTTTTTGAAGAAAAATTAATGAAAAACAGGCTGTATATATTTGACATCAAAAATTTCCAATTAGAATGAAAATAATAAGAAAAATTATCTGTATCTGTAAGCTCCACTGAGTATATCCCTTCTTTATTTATACCTATTTATTTCTGAGCTTCTTATCCTTTAAAAATACAGTCAAGTTTTAAAATAAAAGAACTTTTTTTATTCTAGGAAACAAGTAAGTATCATCTGTCTAATATTGGTGAATTTCTCAGCATAAGATCCACATACCTAGAAAAGTAATAAAAGTTGGCTGTTTTCCAATTTTGCTGATAATTATACCTATTTAAGCATTCCTTAATTGTAAGCTTTGACTTTTATTAAAACTTGTAATCCATACTTTAAGCAGATCCAGTCAAGGAAAGAAGAAAAAAAAACCATAGGGATAAACTAATATCACTTTTAACTTCACCAATTTCAGAACACATCCAAAGGAAGAGTTCCTGGATATTTGTAAGATGTCTGAAAATTTTTAAGTAAAATACTAAATTTTTCAGTGTTAAAGAAAAGAACTGAAAACTGAAAACTACAAAACACTGCTGAAATAAATTTTTAAAGACCCAAATAAATGTAGAGATATACCATGTTTATGGGTTCACTGGACCAAATATCCAATATTGTTCAGTGTCTATTCTCCTGAAATTTATCTATAGATTTAATGCAATCCCCAGAATTTTTTATAGAAATTTACAATCAGATTCTAAAATTTTAAACAGAAATATGACTCAGAAGAGTCTTGATAAAGACTTTTTATCAAAATTTGATAAAGAAAAACAGAGTTTGAAGTCTTAACACTGATTTCAACACTTACTATAAAGCAACAATAATCAAGACAGTGTAGTATTAGCATCAAGATAAACAAATAGATCAGTGAAACAGATTAGACCTAAAAGTATAAGGACAACTGATTTTTTTTTAAAGATTTTATTTATTTATTTGAGAGAGAGAATGAGAGATAGAGAGCATGAGAGGGAAGAGGGTCAGTGGGAGAAGCAGACTCCCTGCTGAGCAGGGAGCTCGATGTGGGACTCGAACCCGGGACTCCAGGATCATGACCTGAGCCGAAGGCAGTCGCTTAACCAACTGAGCCACCCAGGTGCCCAGGACAACTGATTTTCAACAAAGGCAATTATGTGGAGAAAGTCCTTTTAGTAAATTATCATGGAACAATTGGATAGTTACTGGCAAAAAAAATGCCTTAACCCATAGCTCACACCACATAGCAAAATTAACTCAAACTGAATCACAGACCTAACTGTAAACTTAAAACTATAAAATTCTTACCAAAAAACAATAATCATAAGTTAAAAATCTGCAGATTAGACACAGATTTTTTTTATGTATAACATTAAAGTCATGATCCATAAAAGAAAAAAAAAATTCACAAATTGGACTTCAACAAAATTTAAAACTTCTCCTAGAATGATACTTCAAAGAGAATGAACAGACAGGCCACAGACCAGGAGAAAATATTTTTAAATCATATATCTGATAAAGGATTTGTGTTCATACCATGGAATACTACTCAACAATAAAAAAGAATGAACTATTGATAGATGCAACACATGGATGAACTGCAAAATAATAATACTGAATGCAAGAAGTCAGTCAAAAAAGATTACTTACTATGTAATTCCATTTATGTAAAATTCTAGGAAATGCAAACTAATCTACAGTGACTGCAAACAGACTAGCAGTTACCCCTGAGAGGAAGCTGTGGGAGAGAGGGAGATGGGAGGGGTGAGGAGGAGCCAGAGAGAAGGATCACTGAGGGCAATGACGGAACTTTTGGGTGATACAAATGTCAAAACTTACCAAATTGTGTAAGTACATACACTGTGTTGCATGTGTGTCAACTTAAAACAACAAAGCTTTTTTAAAAGGAAGTGGAGCAAATTTGACAAAATGTTAACATTTACTAAATCTTGACAGTGAGTATATGGCCGTTGTACATTTCTCCACACTTTTCTGTATACTTGAAATATTTCCTCATTTAATGTAGAAAACCTAATCAAATTCCTCAATGTGACAGCTAAAAGAAACTGAGTAAATAGCAGAGATAGGGCTGGAGCCTAGATCTTTAGTCTCCTATTTCAATACTCTTTCCACTCTATCAGGGAAAAAAGTACAATTTGCATACATACATGAGGTTCAGAGAAAAATGCTTACCCTTAAATTTGTTCACTGTCCCAATGTTTTGAAGAATTCTTCTAGGACTGTTTGCTGCAAAACAAGCTGCCTTTTCATATTCACCAAGCGACATTAAGTCATTGAACCTACAGCCATTCCATTTCATTATACATTATAATAGTACACATAAAAAAGAAAGGAAAACTGATTAGAAATGTCTAAAACAGACTAACCACAGTAATATAGAAAAACTATATCTAGAATCATTCACTCAGTAAGATGTTTTTTTACTCTTTCTGTAATGTTCTGTCATTTTTTGTATCCTCAGAATAAAACTCTCACCTGACAGAAGACTTTGAACCTTACCCTGTACTTTATTCCTATAGTACTTACTGCAAGACACAGAAAATGGAAAGAACTTGAACTGAATTCACAATGAGCTCAGATTTTTTCTCTCATATCGTCTGCAGATGAAAAGGGATATCAGGGGAAAGAAGAGCAATCTGCTTAGAGACTCAGCCTAGGGGAAATAGTAATCGAAACACCAAGAATGGGGAATTAGAGATCAAGAGGTGTCCTTGGTATTCAGAAGCCTATGTTGCTCTGCCAGGCATCAGACTCCTGATTAATTATGAGACTAACACAAGAAGAAAAAATAATAACTTAAGCCTCTACTCCTCTTCCTAGGGCAAAATGTCTTCAAACCAGCCCTTATCCCACAATTAATAAAACTATGGCAAACAGGATTTAAGGATTTACAGTGTTGCAAATGAATTTGAAACCCCAGAGGAGAAAAACACCAAAATAATACTAAAAAGCAAAATACATAAAACTTTTAATTTCAACAAGGGTTTTGCTCTCATATCTAACGCTGATAAACGTGGGAATGCCTACAGTGTAAGGAAATAGCACAGGCTTTGGCACTGCCCCAAAATGACCTTTGCCCCTCTTTGTACCATATCAGTAAGACAATCCACAATTAAAAATTGTTTAACATATGACTAGGAATATTACATATGTTCCTTACATATTGGACTCACAGCCTATAAATTAATGTCTTAAAGAATAGTCTGAGGTCTCTGTAAGCCTCTATTATACACTACATATAGTAACTTAAACATTAGGAAGAAATGAGAAAAAAAATGCCTGAATTAGGATAATCTGACTCAAGAAGGCATTCTCAAAAACATTTCATAACATCAGGCTAATGGCTAGGAATGCAAATATATATATAAATAAAACTTAAATCAACACTATGAGCCACCTATATCCTCTGAAAAATCTCCTAGACTACCCATCTAATATTTTTCACACAAAGAATCTATTTTCTTAAAATTCTAGTTTATTTTCCAATTTGTTAGAGTAAAATTGTAAAAATACAAAATCTAGAGACCGTAGCTCATCAAGATGTTAAATAAATGCTAAACATTTATAAGTATTAAATATTTACTTAATATTTAAATAAAAAATAAATGTGGTAACATTTTAACAAGGAAAATCAAAGCTTTTAAAATATTTGCCTTTCAATGTAGCAAAGCAAAATTTCAGCTTCTTTTGCCTTGCCTGGATCGTCTTCAAGCAGTTCTTCAACAATGCCTTCGTCACCTATAATTACTGAAAGCACCACAGGATATTTAAGATTATCAATCATTTGGAAATAATAAATATATATATGTTTAATTAATCAGCAACTTAATGCTATGGTTTCTAACAGCACCAACCTCTTCCTAAACTGACTGGCCTCCCTGTTCATGTCTCCCGTATTTGCAGGTACATTTTTAGGTATTCTCTCTTAGGCTTACCACATCTACTATTTACCAATTGTCTGTTAGCTGTTGAAGGAAGAAGCTCATCGGGTAATAGAGACATAACAAAAGTAAGTACATTTTTTATTTCTTTAAGCTCAGGCTAGGAAAATTCTCACTCTTTAGATTCCTGGGGGGAAAATGATGTTTTCCATTATTTGTGCTAATTAAAAAATAAAGATAAATTACCAGGTAAACTTTTAGTTTTCTGAATTTGCTCCACAAAGTCTTCAAATGAGCTGCTCATATCAGATTTTACCCATGAAGTAAGTGCATTTGAAATAATCTGCAGTCTTTGATGACTACAAAGAAAAAAAAAATCAATATACTGAAGCTAAAATCAAATAGTGGAGTAATAGAATAAACACAAATAAAAGCTTCAAACTTAAAAAGTATACAATCAACTTTCATACCGAAACTGTAATTCTTTGTTCAGATTTTCAGCTAAATCTCTCCGTTTTAATGTTACAATCATTTCCTCATCTAACTCTGCCTTTCTCTGAACTGGTACATATTTTTTCAACATAGCCTGTTTAATTTCAGCATATTTATCTTCAAGATGTTTCAGGTATTTAGTGAGAGCAACTAAATTGACAGATTCTTGGAGAGTCATGCCTACAGGGAAAAGGGAACAGGTCAAAAGTGAAACCATGTTGGGGACTCTTGTGCTCAAATGGCAAGTCTTAGCAAAATAGATCATAGTTTGCTATGTTAAGAAATAATTAAGAAATGGTAGCATGAACTTATAACTTACTGAACATAAAAAGAATTGGCACACAATTTTAAATGTGTAGCAGTTTTAAACATATCATCAATGAAAGCTGATTGTCCAAAACTTAGTATCTTAAAAAGTTTTTTTAAGCTTTTTATTTTGTTTTTTATATTTGAGAGAGAGACGGAGGGGGGTGCACAAGCTGGGGAAGGGAAAGGGGAGATAGAATCTTAAGCAGGCTCCATGCTCAGCATGGAGCCCAAGAGGGGGCTTGATCTCACGACCCTGAGATCAGGACCTGAGATGAAATCAAGAGTTGAAGGCCACCTAGGTGGCTCAGTAGGTTAAGCACCTGCCTTTGGCTCAGGTCATGATTTGATCCCAGGGTCCTGGGATCGACCCCCACATTGGGCTCCCTGCTCTGCGGGGAGCCTGCTTCTCCCTCTCCCTCTGCTGCCCCCATGCCCGCTTGTGTTCTCTCTCTGTCAAATTAAGTAAGTAAGTAAGTAAAATCTTGAAAGCATCTTAAAAAGTTTTAATGACCTCACCATCACACCTTGCAAACATTTAAATATCACTGTTAATACCACTAAGAGCTTCTGCCTAACAATTCAGGATTTTTGTCCCAAGATTTCTAACCAAAGATTCCATTAATCTACTACAACAAACTCCAGGGTAATCTGTTTATTCTCTCCAGTGTGAAGTTTATAAAACATGCCAAGCCCTCAGTCCTCTCTCCCTCCTTGCCCCTGTATTCATTATTCATAACAACCCATTTACACCCACTTGAAATGATTCCCTTATTCAGGCCAATTGTTGGCTTTAATGGCATACATCAAAATTCTCTCCCAGAAACCCGCCTGGATTAATCCTACTCAACTTTTAATCATTCTCTTACCCTGAATCCTCTCAGCATTTAATCAATTTGACTTATTCTCTACTTATTCATATGTACCTTATTTGTAGTTTTATTATCGTATTTTTATATTTGAAATGAATCTAGTCCCTGCTTCCACCAAATGCAGGATGATCATCCAACCTCAGGTGAAATCCTCTGGTATGGAGCAGTTCGTTATTTTCAAGACGTAGTTTCTTCTATTGAAACCAAATCTGACTTCCTAAAATTTCCACCCTATTGATTCTGCCTCTGGATAAAAACTGGTGGAAATCCTTAAAAGTTTTGAATACAGTTGGCTATTTTCAAAGTCTCCCTTTTCTCCAAGATGAATATTTGCAATTCTTCTATCCATGCATCATACAAACCTCTCAACATCCCGACGAATTCTACGATATACTCCAATTTCTTAAAATGTGGCTTAGCTGAAGATAAAGAACCAGTGAATGCTGACATCAGTGTGAATCAACAATATTCACTAGAACTTAATACATTATAGTTTTTTCATATATTATGCCAGGGATTCTCAAACTTTAGAACTACCTGAAGGCCTTGCTAAAAGACTGTTGAGCTCCACCCCACCCCCACCCCAACTCCCATCCCTGGAGTTTGACACAATAAGTGTGCAGTGGGCCAGAATTTGCATTTCTAACAGGTTTGCAGGTAACATGACACTGATGCAGGAACCAAATTTTAATAGTCACTCCCTTATACTTTATATAATCCAGCCAGTCTGGAACTCTCTCAGTCTTTCAGGGTTGTTGAAGTTGTCTCATTCCCTTGTATCAACCTGGAGCCCGAGCTAAAGTTGTTTGTGAAGTCTGCTTAAAGTCCTCGTACACTTGCACACATGCATACTGCAGCATATATATACTAATTTGTATGATTGGTAATAACTGAAAACAGTTGGATTTTCAAACATTTTAAAAAAATACAGTACCTGGAATAGGTTTTGAAGGATCTTTGGAGAAAGTATGATATCTTACTTCTTTTGCATCATATTCTGCCCTAAGTTGTTTCATTTTGTCTATTTGCAATTGAATCTTTGAGGAATTATTTTCAATAACCCTCATTCTGAAAAACAGAAAGTCTTTCTTATATTTCTTTCAACTAGTTAATTATTTAATCATAAGATTTAAAGTAAAACAGGTTAAATCATTACTTTATTTTGGAAAATTATCATTTTGAACCATTATGGACTTAGGTGTTAAGTTTACAAAACAATGCCCATAAAAAGTTAACTAACCTCAAAAGTGAGGAACAGTTTTCTTTCAGAGCATCATTAAAATCTTACACTACGATTCACAACCTTACTGAAAATTTGTACGTGTTAAACATAATAATCTGGCCACAAAGTACTATGTCTATTCCCTATAGTTGAAAATTACCTTTGCAAATAAAATTATTTTTGTAGTTCTTTCAGCTTCCTGTGGCTGCTATAACAAATTGCCAAAAACTTATTGGTAGCTTAAAACAACAGAAATTTATTCTCCTATAGTTCCAGAGATCAAAAATCCACAATCGGTATCACTGGGCCAAAATCAAAGGGCTATGCTTCCTCTTAGAAGCTCTTGGGAAGAATCTATTCCTTGCCTCCTCCAGCTTCTGGGGGCTGCAGGCCTTCTGGGGCTACATCACTTCAATCTCTGCCTCCATGACTACATTGCCTTCCCCCCGCTTCTGCCTGTCAAGTCTCCTTCTACCTCTTTAAAAGAACACTTGTGATTGTATTTAAAGCCCACCTAGATAATACAGGATAATCTCCTTATTTGGGAAGATCCTTAACATAGTAGCATCTGTAAAGATCCTTTTTCCAAATAAAGTAACAATTCCAGGTTCCCAGGATTAGGACCTGGTATCTTTGAGGCCATTATTCAGCTTCCAATAGTAATTTTGATCCTAGAGCTGGAAGAAGGATAGCACCTCTTTGAGATAAAACTGTCTTATTCCAGAAATGGGGATCTTAAAGACCAAGAGGTAGATATAAATTTCTTTTAAGCATTATTTGAAGTTCACTGCCTAGTTTATCACTGATATGTTGGCCCTGGGAGGAAAATAACAGATTAAAATAAATTAGATATATAAATGTCAGTTTCTGGTAAATTAAAAACAAGTTTGGGGCGCCTGGGTGGCTCAGTTGGTTAAGCGACTGCCTTCGGCTCAGGTCATGATCCTGGAGTCCCGGGATCGAGTCCCGCATCGGGCTCCCTGCTCGGCAGGGAGTCTGCTTCGCCCTCTGACCCTCCCCCTTCTCATGTTCTCTCTCTCTCTCTCATTCTCTCTCTCTCAAATAAATAAATAAAATCTTTAAAAAAAATAAAAATAAAAATAAAAACAAGTTTGTCAGTAGACAACGGCTACCCACATCTGATTACTATACAGAGTTCCTGGCACCTACAGATGGCTGAGTAAGAGCCTGCAGTATTTATGAAAGGGGGACTGTGGAAATAAAATACCCTTTGGCTTTCATCCAAAAAACTTATGCTTGTGGAAGAAGAGCATGTTAAAAGTAAACAGACTTTTGGTGCGCCTGCATGGCTCAGTTGGTTAAGTGCTCGATTCTTGATTTTGGCTCAGGTCATACCTCAGGGTCAATGGATGGAGCCCATATCAGGCTCTGCAGTCAGCAGAGTCTGTTTGAGATTCATTCTCTCCCTCTCCCCTTGCTCACGTTCTCTCTAAATAAATAAATAAATAAAATCTTAAAAAAAAAAAAGTAAATGGACTTTCAAAAGAATTGAAAGCAGGGACTCAGATACTTATGCATGAATGTTCACAGTGGCATTATTCACAATAGCCAGAGGTAGAAACAACCCAAGTATCCATCAACAGATAATTAGATAAAAATGTGGTATATTCATAAAATGGAATATTATTCAACCACAAAAAGGAAAGAAATTCTGATATATGCTACAACACCGAATGAAGGGTATTGAATTGTTGCTTCTTTCTATAACTACTTTTAGGACCTCCTTATCTTTGACAATTTCACTATGATAAATCTAGTTGAGAATCTCTTAATATTTACAATGCTTGGGATTTGTGGGGCTAAGAGCCACTGTTTATAGTTACACTAACTAGGTAATATAACCAAGTAACAATTATCACCTTTTGGGCTACTTACTAATATACTTACTTTGTTTCAAGTTGGATTTTTCTTTTCCTGTGATACACCAAAGCTGTGGGCTCTGCTGCCAAAGCTTTAAGTTTTCCATGAAGACAAAATGCAGTTCTTTGTCCTTCCTTCCTTGTCTCAATAAAGGCATCATATTCTTTTTTGATTGAAGTAAGAATGGATTTGTATGCAGTGACATACTCTATTACCTGAAACATGATTTTTCTGCCTATGGTACTGAATTTTTTTTCTAGAAGACTATGGAACAAAAGCCTTGCAAACAGCATTGTAGATTATCTCTTAAATGAAACATGATGAGCAGTTAGAAGTCTTAAACTTTAATATCCAGGGTATTAAAGACAACTAATATTTACTGAATATGCACTTCGTGAATCATTACAATACTATGAGCTTCGATATTTTTGCTCTACTTAGTATGAACACGTACATCATATGATGTCAGTTAAAACCAATACCAGGTCTAATTATCTCAATCATAGATCTTTGAAATATAATTGCCTATCATCCCTTACCGTTTCCAAATTTAGTCTCTGGCTTCATTCAGACCTTAAAATCCTGGATTCCTCTCACCTCTCTATTTTTCTAACCTATCAGCTCCTACTGGCTAATCAATACTCTTAATTCCCCAATTGCATTTCCATTGCTAAGATATCAAGTGCAACTATAGAAAACCTCTACATATTCATGGTTTCCAATGGTGTGTATAAGTACAGAATATCTCTAGAAGGATAATATAAAGAAATGGAAACAGTGGGTGCCTGTAGAGAAGCAAAGAGGAAGGAGGGTCTGAGGTGAAAAAGGCCTGACTTTCCATTGTATATTCTTCTTTATTGGCTTTCTTTTCTTTTTTTCTTTTTCTTTCTTTCCTCCCTTCCTTCCTTCTTTCCTTCCTCCCTTCCTTCCTTCTCGCCTATCTTGTGTATGCATTACCCATGCAAAAATAATTAGCAAGCATTTTAAGTAAATTAAAAAACAAAAAATTATAAATAATTTGTGGTTTCCAAATTCTGCACGAGGCTTTTAGAAGGGATCAATATGTATAGGGAATAGATATGATCAATCCATAATTTTCTCCAAGAGCTATAATTATGCTGTCTAACCCAGCTACATCTCTAGTCTCTGGTATCCCCCATTGGTTTTCTGTTAGCTAAACAGTATCTAGAAAAAATTATCCGGTCTGGAAGAGATCTGGTCTATCAAGAACGAGTGCAAGCAGATTACAGATCAGTGGTAAATACCAGTAGAGGATATGTGAGTGGGAGATACTGGTTGTCTTTTTGACACGACCATATTACCCATCTACCCAAACCAGGAGGACGGCCACCCAGGAATCTTTAATGAAACAGAGGTCATTCGTCTGCAGTCTTCCAAATCAATACCCCACTGTTCCTGGCCATCCTCCACTTCACATGCCTCTGGGATACGCCACAACAATCCAATATAGTTTGGAAACGTAACGGAGAGAAAACAGACCTGTCGTGCCACCACAATCAGCCCCCATACCTGCTAGAAGACACAGATTTCAGAACACGAATGGGAACCGCTGAGAATGCACAGGAGATGCGTAGAAGTAAAGGAAGCACCCTGGCATGCTACAGGCAGAATCGAGTTTTGCTTGACTCACAAAAATATTTTAAAATGTAGGCAATGTCACCAAAAACTGTATTTCCATTTCTCTTGAAAACTGAAAAATCTATCAACACGAACCCCCATTCCTTAATGGCAGTAATCAGCTGGAGCTTTGGACCGAACGGGTCCTTTATCTGGCCACAGTCCTCGTGACCCCTGATTCTCCAACAGCCAACCCACTTAACTCTTTCACACGGGCTTCCTGGCTCTACGTCGTTCAAGTCTGAGGGTCAGGTTTGCATTAAACTCAAGAGACTTGGTAAGGACAGGGGTCTGGGGGAGAAGAGGAAGGGCAGTCATTCCACCTCAGCTCCTATATATGGGCATAGGCTCTTTGTACATGCTACCAAAAGCACAAAAACCAGCCATTTCCAGAGGACAGCTGCCTCCCTAATTCACCCATCTCTGTAGAAGCTCACTCTTCCTAGCTTTGGTCTGCCTTGCTTACTAAGTCTTTGGCTCTTTCTATAACCTACCCTCAATTCTTGTTACAGGAGTCTCAGGTCCTCTTTGCTTTGATTCAGGCATGGTTCACTAGGTAAAATCCTCTATGTGTGTTTCTAAGCAGAATTTGGTATTTGTTCTCTGATTCCAAGTATTCAGAGATGCAAGTTAATACTTTCATCTTTGCCTAATTAGATCCTTCCAAGGAAAGAAGGAAGATTAGAGAAAGCAGTCATTAATAGTTTATTAACAAGCAAATATGCTAGCATAACATGAAAATGGAAAGATCAGGGATGCCTGGGCAGCTCAGTGGGTTAAGAGTCTGCCTTCGGTTCAGGTCATGATCCCAGGTTCTAGGATCAAGTCCCACATCGGGCTTCTTGCTCAGCAGGGAGCCTGCTTCTGCCTCTACCTGCCGCTCCCCCTGCTTGTTCTCTCCCCCTCTCTCTCTCCCACGCTTTCTCTCTGGCAAATAAATAAATAAAATCTTAAAAAAAAAAAAGAAAATGGAAAGACCAATCATCTTGAGAAACTAGAAAAGTTTCTCTAAGTGCCAAATAATTTCTATTTCAGACACCCTCTCAGTCCTGAAGAACAGGATTCTTTACAAGGCACAAATGTACAATGGACAGAAAGTGCACATGGAAATCTTGGGAGGTAGGGAGAAAAGGAATATAGATGTAAATATTATCTGTTATTTATTCCCATGTCTTTTCTTTAAGAATTAAATTAACCAACACCACCTCCAAAATGACTTTACTAGAACTCTACTAATTTAAAGCAGACGACTCTTCATGTAAGAAAACTTCTGACAAGTGTCAGCATTTGGGCATGCAAAGATAAGCATGTCACTGTTATGATAACTTTCCTTTGCTAGTTTCAGGTAAGTAGAGTCTCAGCATAATTCTTGATATTGATGAAATCATTCAAAACACTGCCTTTAAACATTCATCCAATACATTCCTTAATGACTCAAAAGCAATTATCACTGATCATAATGACATATAAAATGAAGCTAACCTGCCAATGTACCAATTCTAAAAGATGGTGTTTCTAGATGACTTAAAAGAAAAGACTGTTGGGGTGCCTGGGTGGCTCAGTCGGTTAGGCAGGGGCCTTTGGCTCAGGTCATGATCCCAGGGTCCTGGGATTGAGCCCCGCATCGGGCTCCCTGCTCTGCGGGGAAGCCTGCTTCTCCCTCTCCCACTCTACCTGCTTGTGTTCCCTCTCTCACTGTGTCTCTCTCTGTCAAATAAATAAAATCTTTAAAAAAAAAATAAAAGACTGTTTCTTTATTTTATACTCTTATGAATACTCATCCATTTTCTTAATTCCACTTGTAGGTATAGATCACTACTTTGTGCTCATTTTTCCTTAGAGCGATGCACTGTGTTTTTAATTAGAGAAGAAATAAGATTCATAGTGTATACTGTTTAAAAATTAAACAAAAGACTGTGTTCCTATTTTGCCTGTGGCTGTTTTACTCAGAAACCAAGAGTGTACAGAATTCTTAAGATAATTATTTCTTCTGGGTAAGGAGGAAATGATGCTGATTTCACTTATTTAACTGCCAGGGCATCTTCCAAGGGGGTTAAAAAAAGTAAGGATTAAAAAAAATATATATATATAGAACCAAAGGGGAAACTGCAATTGTTTGTAAGGAAAACAAGTGTTTCTAAAACCTTAAAAAGCAAAATCAAATGTTATATAAAGCCGTAACATTTTCTAAACTCATTTATTTCCAGTGTTCAGTCCAGTCAAACCTCTTGTTTACTGGACCTGTGGAGACCTCTAACTCACCAAAGGTTCCAACTTAATACGCTAGATCAAATCTCAGCCAACACTTTAATGATATCATAAACAAACCCAAAACAACAACTACCAGGTTCCTGCTTGGCAGCCCAACTCCTAACAAATCAGATATTTTTAGATAGAAGGCCAAAATGATGTTAGAAGGCACAACTAAGTTGTTGCTCAAAAACTGACAGCCTGCACTCAAACTAAAACAATTGAAACACTCGTTAACTATCTAGTGATAGAAATCCAGCACTCTATTTTCCCCATTCATCCCTTCCCAATACACTGGATGAACTTCTCAAAATTGACAAGTGAAGTGTGCTCAAACAAGCAGTGATGTTACTAAGGCAGGAATATTAGTTGTCAAGATAGACCATTTCTACCCCATCAAAATTCCCTCATCTTAAGAGCGTTTTGATACCTTATCAAAAACGTTTCGGTATATGATGTAATATTCATCAGCAGGTCCTTCCTCAGTACAGCCCACTCTTTCAGTTTCTGTGATTATGTATTTTTGCATACTTTCCAAAAATTCCTTGTCACTTCTACTAATGATAGGAGGGAGAACTGCATGTTTATTCATTTCTTGGATGGACATCTGTCACAATCTGCACACTTGTTCACCAGAGAAGAGTTAAGTCTTGACTTAACTTTTGCAACAAAGCCAAAACTTTGGTAAGCCTGAAAGAAAAAAAGACCATCAATTGATCTGAAGCTTAAGATAAATTAAGTCATTTCTAATAAATTTATAATAAATTAAAACTGGTCTAAAATGTGTATTTGTCATGGGAAAAAAATTTTCCATGAATCTCGGAGATAAATATTTCAACCTATGAATTAAAAGGTCTAACCTACTGTCAAGTGCTATACCTCTGGGATAGAAATACCAAACACCAGTCAATAAAGAGCACTTTTCTTAGTAACCAAGCCTATGTGTCATGTGATTGGATGGTTTCTTATGTTTAATTCAATACTTTCTAACGGAATTTACCAAGTTTGGAAGCCTCCTCATGATACAAACAAGGTCAGATACTTCTCTACCCATGAGCTTACTTGGCCCAGGCATAGTCAAGAGAGCTACAAACAACTCATGAATTTATTTTATGATAAACTTTATTATAATTCTTATCATTAAAATAAACATACTAACTAAAAATACGTCAGAACTTTTGCTAAAATCCATCCATCAGTGATATCAAAGATAACAGCCCTTTTCTAGCACCCTGTCAAGCAGCTACATTCCATTGCTCTTTAAGTAAAGAATCATTATCCAATTAGAGTTGGATACAGAAATGGATTCCTGAAAACTATTCACATTAACATCAAACAGAACCCATGGCTTGCTGAAAAATGTCTGGCAAGGCAAAACATTTGAACTCTGCCCAACTTCTCCCCCACCCATGCATATTCAGGTATAAAATTTGGAAAATATAAACCAAAGAAAATTAATGAAAAACTAAAAATCATCCACAATCCTCCATCCAAACATAATGATTATTTAATATTTTGGTATATTTCCTTCCAGTTTTATAATTATAAAAATTAGGATCACGCTCTATATTCAGCTTTGTATCTTCATGTTTTCCACTTAATATTAAAAGCACTTTTCCTTATGGTGAGCGCTGTGAATTGTGTAAGACTGATGAATCACAGACCTGTACCTCTGAAACAAATAATACATTATATGTTTTAAAAAAGAAGAAGATAGCAGGAAGGGAAAAATGAAGGGGGGGGAAATCGGAGAGGGAGACGAACCATGAGAGACTATGGATGCTGAGAAACAGAGGGTTCTGGGTGGGGGGGATGGGTTAGCCTGGTGATGGGTACTGAAGAGGGCACGTACTGAATGGAGCGCTGGGTGTTATACGCAAACAATGAATCATGGAACACTACATCAAAAACTAATGATGTAATGTATGGTGACTAACACAATAAAATAAAATTAATTTATTTTTAAAAAAGCACTTTTCTATGTTGTTGAATAGTTTTCAAAAACATGACTTCTAGGGATGCCTGAGTGGCTCACTCAGTTAAGCGTCTGCCTTCCACTCAGGTCATGACCCCAGGGTCCTGGGATAAGAGTCCCTTGTCAGGCTCCCTGCTCCGAGGGGAGCCTGCTTCTCCCTCTGTCTGCTGCTCCCCCTGCTTGTGCTCTCTCTCTCTCTGACAAACAAATAAATAAAAATCTTAAAAAAAAAAAAGACTTCTAATGATTGTGTAGTATTTCATGGTATGATACACCATATTTTTTTTTTTTCTGAGAGAGAGAGGTGGGGCTCACACACAAGCAGGGGGTTGGGTGGTGGAGGAGAGAGAGGGGCAGTGGGAGGAGAAGCAGACTCCCCGCCGAGCAGGGAGCGAGCAGGGAGCCTGACGCAAGGACACTAAGATCATGACCTGCGCAGAAGGCAGGCAGCTGCTTAACCGACTGAGCCACCCAGGAGCCCATACTTTATCATTCCCCCACTGTTGGACATTTCCACTATAATAAATAATGCTGTGATGAATAAATGTCTAAATCAATTTTACCATGTTTTAGCAATATAATTAATATCTGGTTATTTAAAATTACATATATGGCCTATAAATCCTGCCCACAGGTCACAGGCAGGAGAGAGACACCAAAATAGTTATCAAAGTTTAAAAGACCTAATTTACTTTATGTTGATGAACTGGATAATGAAAAACCAATTTATAAATGAACATAAGTAGTTCCAATAAGGTAAAAACCCATAAATGGATCAACAGTTTTCCCAAGTGAGAAATCAATTTCCTTATTCATTCATTCAACTAATATTTATTGTTTACTAAATGCCAGCATTATTTTATAGCTAGAGATTCAGTAATAAATAAGATCAAGTTCTTGGTTCCTTGGAACTTATAATCTGGTAGGAGAAACAGACTATAAATAATGTAATTTCAGATAGTAAAAGATAATGGTCAAAGGAGGAAGGAATGGGTGTGACCACTGGAGACTTAGTGGTTACACCTGAATGCCAGTGGCCTCCTATTAACCTTAGGATAATATCCAAGTTCCTTTACTTAGCCTATGAATGCCCTATAGGAACCAGGTAGTCCCTTTCTCTGTCCAAATCTAGCCTTTTCATGCCCCTGCCCTTCTCATAACTCCCATCCCTACTCCCATGAATTTGCTGAGAGTCCTGCATAATTCTCTCCCGTCTCTGTATTCCCTCCCTCCATCCTCAGCACTCCCTGCCCCGACCAAGATAACACTCATATCACCACTCTCATTCACTTGGCTTCTACTCCTTTTTCAGATTTCAGTTTATACAGCTCCAGGAAAGCTGCCCTGAATTCCCTTAAACTTGGTCAACTTCTATATTCTCCCATGGTACTGTGCACTTCCTCCATCATGGTATTATCACTCAGCCACTCTATAATAGTGACTTTCTGTTTACATTCTCTATCTATCTCCATAGGCAGGAACCAATATGTTCTCACTCCCCATTATCCTTCCCTACCTATACACATTCCAGTGAATAGTACAGTTTCTAGCAGAATATGTACTTTAAAAAAATGCTTAATAATTAATAATCAATAAGCAATAATGTGGTCTGCTCATAAGACATGACTTGTGGTGCCTCAAACCGGAACACAGCTAAAGTGACCGTTTCTCAGCATCTACAAAATGCCTGAGTCACATAAACCAGCTCAGATGACCTTTCACTCACTCATTCATATTAGACACAAAGGATACAGAGAAAACAAGTCACAGAGATTCCCAGTCAAGTCTACTGGGCTAGTTAAACAAGCCATTGCTACAGAGCAGAGAGGGCAGTGTGACAGAGGTGGGCACAATGGGCTCCAAAAGCCCAGAGGGGCACCTCACTAGTTTGTGGGAGAGGGCAGGGAAACATCAGGAAAAACATCTAATGGAAAAACACCTAGGGCAATACTTATGTTGTGCTGCATTTATTTATTCAATAAATTGGGGGAGGGGGGAGGCACGCACCTACTGTGTCTGCCACTATTCTAGACACTAGAGATACAGCATCAAACAACACAAAGTCCAGAACCTCTCAGAGGTTACATTCAAACAGCAAGACAGACAACACCCATAAATACAGATGACACAGGGGGCTAAGTTGTATAAACAAATAAAACAAGGAATGGGGGACTAGAAAGAAGGTGGGAGGGTGCTATTTTATGCAAGGCATTAAGTTGGGAAAGAGGAAAGCCCTCACAATAAGGTGACGTTTTATTTACTTTTAAATCTTTAAATTTTTTTTTTTTTAAGATTTTCTTTATTTGTCAGACAGACAGAGACAGAGAGAGCCCAAGCAGAGTGAGCGGCAGGCAGAGGGAGAAGCAGAACGCCGCCGAGCAAGGAGCCTGACGTAGGACTTGATCCCAGGACTCCAGGATCATGACCTGAGCTGAAGGCAAATGCTTAACCGACTGAGCCACCCAGGCGTCCCAACAAGGTGACATTTTAAAAAGTAGTTTAAAGATTCCTGGGAGCAGTGGTGGATGCAGACAGAGCAGCAAGTGCAAAAGCCTCAAAGCAGGAGGGTACGTCTGACAAACAGCAGGAAGGCCAGTGGGGCTAGAAGAGAAAGGGACAAAGGAGATAAGGTCAGAGAGGTAGCTGCCAGATCATGTAGGATATGAGGCCTTGAAGGCAAGACCACGACCAGCTCCCCCATGGGGCATCTTTGTACAGGTTAGAAAAAGGCAGACTTGGCCAGAGGAACAATGGGTTGGAACATGGCCATGTTGTTCCAGTACTGGAGCAACAGCCTCACTTATAGGAATTTATGCTTCACTCTCAGTGACACAGGAAGTCATTGGAGGGCTATGGGCAGAAGAGTGACAGCTGACATACATCTTCAAAGAACCTTTCTTGCTGCTCTGTGAAGACAAGGGTCAAACCTGGAAGAACTGTTAGGAAGTTACTGCCATAATCTGGGCAAAAGATAATGGTGGCTTGAATCAGGGTGGTTACAGTAGAGGTCGTGAGAAGTATTCTGCATACTGAGAATAAAGCCAAGAATTCACTGTGCATAAGAAAGTACGTGGATAAGAGAGAGCAGTCAAGGATGACCATAAAGTTTTTGGCCTTAGCAATGAGAAGATGGGAATTGCCATTTACAGAGATGGGAAGAGCAATTTCGTGAGATCAGGACTTCAGGCTTGCCTATGAGAGGTGTTGAGTAGTCAGATGGATATGTGAGGGTGGAGTTCTAGTGAGTGGTCTGAGTGAGAGATAAGTTTATACGTCATGTGCATATAAATGGTATTTAAAAGTTGAGACAGATGGGGCACCTGGGTGGCTCAGTTTATTAAGTGTCCAACTCTTAATCTCGGCTCAGGTCTTGATCTCAGGGTCATGAGTTCAAGCCCCACATCAGGCTCCACACTGGGCATGGAGCCCACTTAAAATAAAATTTAAAAATAAATAAAGTAGGGGCGCCTGGGTGGCTCAGTCAGTTAAGCATCTGACTCTTGATGCTCAGGTCATGATCTCAGGGTCCTGGGATGGAGTCCCGCATCAGGCTCCCTGCTCAGTGGGAAGTCTGCTTCTCCCTTTCCCTCTGCTCCTCCCTCTCAAATAAATAAATAAAATCTTTAAAAATTAATAATTAATTAAATAGAGTTATGAGACAGAATGAAAATGACCTAGGAAATGTCAAAAAGCAGAGGTCCGAGGACTGGGCCTTGGGTGGCACTCCAAAGTTTAGAGGTCTGGTAGATCAAGAGAAAGCAGCAAAAACAGCCTGGAAAAAGTGTTCAGGAAAGTAGAAGTGAGATGAGATATCCTGGAAGTCAGGTGAAAAAAAAGTGTTTCAAAGAGGGAGGGAGTAATCCACTGTGTCAAATGCTGACAGATCAAATAAGATTAAATGACCAGTGAATTTAGCAACATGGTGGTGATTAGGGACCCACAGGAGCTATTCCACTGTAATGGTAGGGGCAAAAACCTAATAGGAGTACGTACAATCAATGGAAGGGGACAACTGGAGACAATGAGTAAAGACAACTCTTTGAAGGAGTTTTGTTGTAAAGATAGAAACAAGTTGGCAGAATATGGGATGAACAATATTCCAGGAAGAAAAAATGGATTTTTAGGAGTGCCAAAGTATGAGAGAGGTAAGCTAGGAACTTCAATTAGCTCAGTCATTAAAGTGTAAACTGAGTAATGGGTTTGACAGAATAGGCTGTAAGGGAGGCAGAGGCAGAATATCATACTAAAGAATTTGGCTTTTATCCCGAAGGTGAAGTAAACCAACGACATAATCATCTTCACTTTTTAGAATGTTTTGGAGGCAAAGTGAGGATGGGTTAGAAAAGGAGAAAGACTGAAGACAGGTGAGAAGTTAGACAATTAAATCTTCGAAAATTAAGGAGGGCCTGAACTTGGGGTTGGGGATGCAGAGAGGAGAGGGCATAGAGAGATAAACAGAGAAGACATTAGGAAGGCACATTAGAAAAGATTCTGTGGTTTGTGCAGTGGAGAAAGGCCAAAAGAAGGGGCCTTTTGCTTCTAACTGGCCCGCCTTGCTAGGCGAGAACCCTGCACATACTCCCAAATTCTTCCCCTTGGAAGATTTCCTTCACAACCACTCCCAAGGTCCCGACTTGGAAATTTTACAACTAGTCGTTCCGCAGGTTTCTTACCCATATTTTAAAATTTGAAAACTCCTGAGATTTTCAACATATTAAACGGTTTCACACTAAAGAGTCCTACACGAGGCCCAGAACTTTCCTCAGACTAGGACATATTTGGGGGTTGAAGACGGGGAGGAGCTACAGGATAGAAAAAGATGAACCCAAGGTTTTGAATACTACCTATCTTTGGCTGGAGCTGGCCACAGGAATTCCTTCTCTTGGAGGCCAAAGCATCCGCTGGCACATCGCTGATCCTCCGCCCCTCACCCCCTGTGTATGTGAGTGAACGACACCTTCGTTCCCCGACCCTTCTCCTGCTTAACCTTTCCTCTTAGTCATTTCCGACCCGTTTCCACCTCAAACCATTACTCCGCCTCTCCCATCCTCCCTCCTCACCTGAACCCCTTTCTCCAAACACTGACTCCAAGGCTTGGAGACAGTTACTAGGGAACCAGAGGTGTGGAACTGCATCCTGGGACGAGTAGTCCTAACTAAAAGAAAACAATGAAGAACTACAATTCCCAGAAGACAGTTCTTTTTCCTCCTTTTTCCTCAATAAGGACCCCCCTCAACCGCACCCCCTTTTAAAGACCCTCCTAGCCACGTGGCTTGTATGGGAAAAACCTTTTAAAGCCATTTTTCATTTGTTTAAATCTACTATTTCGAGAGCATTCTGAGGGTTAAAATGAGAAACAAGTTCAGGCCAGGGAGGAGGAATGAGTTTCACGCCCCAGTCCGGCATGTGGTTAGACAGCCTCTGTGACAGCAGTCCGGCATTTGACGTGGTCGCCTAAGACGTGGGGCCTCTGGCGGGGGCGCCGGGAAACCCCGTGAGCCGGCGCGTTGCTTTCTTTTCCGATCCGCCATCTGTGGTGAGTGTGTGTTCTTGGCCTTTCTCCGGCCAGTGGCCTACCGGGCGCCCCCTTATGTTCCCACTTTTGACCCCTCTCTTCCTTTTCCTCAACTTCAGGTGGAACCGCCGCCAAGATGCAGATTTTCGTGAAAACCCTTACGGGGAAGACCATCACTCTCGAGGTACGGGCTAGGTGGCGTGAGGAAGTCAAGGCCGGAATAAGGGCCTGAAGTGGAGTCAGGGACCCGTGCCGCTTTCTGCCGCAGAATATGTTTATGAGTCTGGGTTCTGAAAACTGGCTCTGAATTAGTTGTTGGCTGAGTAGGGGCCTAGGGCTGGCTTTCGATGCCTGAAGTGTGAGCTATCACCTCTTCAGTAGTTCTGTCCAGGTGGCCAAGGCAGGAGGCCCGCGCTGGGGGGGCGGGGGGGAAGGAAGGAGGCGCTCTCATCGCTGGGCGCGAGCGCGTGTAGCGCAGCCGCCGCCGTCCGCCCTTGGTTGGGCTCAGGAAGTGTGCTCGGCGGCGGCAGTCCTGGGGCGGTTGCCTGCCCTCCGGGTGAGTGGTCAGCTCTGCTGGGTAGGCTCCAGCCTTCCACCGGCTTGGTTCTGTGCTAACTTGCAAATTGAATTAGGCGTTTATTCTAGTTTCTTACTGTGTTATCGATACATTTTCATTTTTAAACTCATAGGTTGAACCCTCGGATACAATAGAAAATGTAAAGGCCAAGATTCAGGATAAGGAAGGCAAGTAATACTTTCTAGTTCAGAGAAATTGACCTGTACTGGAGCCAGCCTAACTACTGGACATACCTGCTGTTGGTGGGGTGGGAAGAGGTCGGATTGACAAAGTGAAATGCTTTTAAAATAGTAACAAATGTTTGTGAGCATGGGGCCATCCAGGGGTGCTCTTCACATGTGTGGAATAATTTTCTACGCCTGCTTTTAGGAATTCCTCCTGATCAGCAGAGACTGATCTTTGCTGGCAAGCAACTGGAAGATGGACGCACTTTGTCTGACTACAACATTCAAAAGGTCTGTTTGGAGGAAAGAGCAGTCCTTTAAATGTAAATCTTATTTTGTAAGTTTTGATCAACACACAAAAGTGGGGAAGAATAACAGATTAGCAGCAGATTCCTAGATGACTCCAGCATTAACATTTCAGAAACACTGCTATAGTTTCTCACATTCTGGATTGTGTAGATTGCATCCCATGGTGTGACTTAGTATGTTCTTAAATCTTCCTATAAACAAGTAGTTAACCCCCCCAAAACTTCCTTATCTGTGGTATTGTGTACTTAGCACATCCAGTTAGAAAGTGCATGAAGCCAGTTGCCCCTTAATGGAATATGAGCATTAAATGTAATTATTTTAAAGCCTGTTTCATCCTCTTCCTTTAACAGGAGTCCACTCTTCATCTTGTGTTGAGACTTCGTGGTGGTGCTAAGAAAAGGAAGAAGAAGTCTTACACCACTCCCAAGAAGAATAAGCATAAGAGAAAGAAGGTTAAACTGGCCGTCCTGAAATACTATAAGGTGAGCCAACTTAATAAAAATGTTTTTATCTGTTGATTAATAAATTTTGTTTGCATCTCTGGTGTCAAACGTTCTTTTTTTTTTTTTTAAGATTTTATTTATTTATTTGAGAGAGAGAGAATGAGAGAAAGCATGAGAGGGAAGAGGGTCAGAGGGAGAAGCAGACTCCCTGCTGAGCAGGGAGCCTGATGCAGGACTCGATCCGAGCCAAAGGCAGTTGCTTAACCAACTGAGCCACCCAGGCGCTCTCAAATGTTCTTTTAAAGTTTTCTTTTCTTTTTGGTATTGGATCAAGCTTCATATGATGAGGTTCACTTTTAGCTGCTTATTCCAAACTGAGTTCTGATTTTGAAGTCAGATCTGGCTTTAGGTCTTAACTTTGTCACCACTTGCAGGGCTAGACTTTTGTGGGCTCTGAACTATTTTGTTGTACTAATTACTAGTGAGGATTTGGGAGTGCTTTGGTTTTTAAATACAAAAAACTACACTGTTTTGTGATTTTAAAGTAGTTAAATATTTTTGAGTCCCTTAACTTAGACTTCAGAGTATGTTGTAAAATTATCTTAACAGCAGGTTTGTACTTTATAGGTGGATGAGAATGGCAAAATCAGTCGCCTTCGTCGGGAGTGCCCTTCAGATGAGTGTGGTGCTGGAGTTTTCATGGCTAGCCACTTCGACAGACATTATTGTGGCAAATGTTGTCTGACTTACTGCTTCAACAAACCAGAAGACAAGTAATTGTATATGGGTTAATAATAAAAGACATGAACTAACATTTTGTTGCATTTTATTCCAGTGACTTAGAGTGGTTTTAAGTATCCATTGGTCACAGCATTTTGATAAACTACATATACTTTGGCAGAAAAATTAAGATTGTATTTAATATCAACTAGATATAAGCCAGTTTGTTTCTGTTAGTTTTTTATGTCCGCACTATTGAAATTTTGGACTAGATAATTCTTTGTTGTGGGGGCTATCATGTGCATCATGGTCTCTACACACCTGATGCCAGTAGCACACCACCCATTCTCACCACTATGTATATCCAGACTTGCCAAATGATCCCTGGGATGGTATGGAAGGGGGGACCTGCCCCTTGACCCCCATTTAGAGAAACACTGATTTGTATGAACTGGTGTTACAGCTTGCCTAAACAAAGTCTGTGACCCATTTGTTTCATGCATAATAAATGTAAAAGCCAAGCTTTCAGTAGTCAATTAAATATTATTCTGAGTCCCTGGGTGGTTTGGCTGGGGATATATGCTGTCTATAGTACAAGGGAACATTCTTCAATGTTGAGCATGAAATCTTGGAATTTTAAACACTTTGTTCACTAGTGCTGTCAACATTGAGAAATAGTTTTGAGCAGTATTTGGCACCATATTTTGCCTGTGAGCTAAATTCAGGGAGGTTTGCTTATCTTGATGTCACTCAATTAAAACATGAAGTTTACCATGAACTGATTATTACATTCAGTGGCATGCCAATACCCTTTTACCATATTCTTTCGAGGATTTCTACTTGGAGGCACGCTTAAATAAGGTTTCCTATTTTTGGAGCATTTTGACAACTTATCCATGTTAACACTTGGAATCCAACTACTAGGGTCTTTTTTGACCAGATGTGGTGAATTCTTACCTTCAATAAAGCAAAACTAGTTGCTCTGTAATAAAGCAAGACTTTGTTTATAGTTTTTATTTTTTAAATCTCTGCCCAGCGTGTGGTTTGAACTCTTGAGATCAAGAGTTGCATGCTCTTATCAAGCACCCCATTAATTGTTTACATTTTTAATATAATTTTAAAATCCTGGATCCCAAGAAGTCTTGGCTGGAACTTCTTTTTCTTCATAACAAACAATTTCATCTCCCACTTTAAATTCTATCTTTTCTTCACTTAAACTGAGGCCACAATCCATTCCAGTTTTGATGACTGAAACGTCATCTTTATGGTGTTTCAATGAGGTTAATGAACCTTAAGAAAATACAAAAAAAAAAGGTACATATATTGAACAAATAATAAATATTACTAAGTGCTATATAGTCTGGTAGAAAGGAAGTTTTAAACACTGAAATTCTTAAGTTTTACAGTCCTATCATGTTAAATGATAGAACTAAATACTAGGGAAACCAAAGGAAAATGCTGTAAACAAGATTTGGCTTAGAGCGAAAGATAACTATATCTCCCATTTCAAAGGCAGACTAACTGCAGAGGATTGGCATTATACTTGGGATTTAATGAGATAAACCTAGTAAAAGACTGAAGGTAAAAGGTCAAAAGGAGGTAAGCAAATACAATGCTGCAGAAAAGTACAGAACACAGCTGGAAAGGTAGTTTGGGGCCAATTTGTAGAAGCTTAGAAAACTAGATTACTGATTTATTGGGATTATTGCTATAGATTATTATAGATTATCAGAATTTAGAATTTGTAAGGGAGGGAGCCAATCAATGAGACCAGGTTTGAGTTCCCAAGAAGGAATGGCCTGAACCAGGACAGGGGAGTGAAAGATTTCAGACAGTTATACAGAATCAGGTTTTGGTGACTGGATTTGAGGTCTATTAGAAACATTGTGATGTTGCTTACCCTTCCAAATAACATCTCCATTACGGATTAATTTAAATTTTTTTTGTTTTTCTAACTGTCCCTTTTGGACTCTGCAGCCAGCCACAGGAACTTTTTTCTTCCCTTCTGTTACAGAGAAGGTAGCTAGTATAGAAGCCTCACCTTAAGAAAGAAAAGAACATTAAGTGCACAGAGAACAAAAGATTTTGAGAAATACATAATTTCACATATTCTGCATGGCAAGAATTAAAAGTGACAAAAACAACTCATGCAGAGAAAGAAGTCCAGGTTTTCTTTGACTCTGCCAACTTTATTTTCCTGACCACTATTAGAAACATAAACACGAGGGGCGCCTGGGTGGCTCAGTTGGTTAAGTGTCTGCCTTCAGCTCAGGTCATGATCCCAGGGTCCTGGGACCGAGCCCGGCATCACCCCACTCCATCCCCAGTAATCAGGGAGCCTGCTTCTCCCTCTGCCCCTCCCCCTGCTCCTGCTCGCTCTCTCATGCACACTCTATCTCAAATAAATAAAAATCTTTAAAAAAAATAAACATGAAATCCCTGGGTTTTCATGGAAAAGAAAACCACAAAAATACATGTTTGCCAAAAGAATGACAAGGGAAAAGTGGAATTCATTTTTTTAGCTAAATAAAATGCACTAGAAGATAATAGTTTTCTGTCTGCTCCATAAAAACCTAGTTTTCAGCTGTCCCTCAATATATTTTCTCGAAGAGATCTGTTGTTACCTGACTTTTTAATCTCCCCATTGGTAATTTATATCCACTTAAGAGCACTAATTCTGACTCAGCTTAATTTTTTTCACGGCAAATTAAATTATAATGACATACTATCACACACTATAATATACCAATTTACTGAGGTTAGTGTTACTTGGCTCCTAAAAACCCTCATATGACTCAAAAGTTTTCCAAATCGCACTTAGCATAAGAACATACAAATCTCTGTATGGTCACATTTAGCAGGTCAGAAAAAATCTAAAATCTCTGGACCATAAGAACAGATAAAATGGTTTAATCAGTCTTGGATAAATTTAGGTTTCCATCTGGCCAAGGGATATGCTAGAAAGAAAATTTTTAAATATGTGATACTTAAATGTAAACTTTCTTCTCATGGTGGATTTCCCTGCCAGTTTCCAGGACAAAAATCAATGGCTTCCTCCACAACACTGTTAAATAATCTTTATCCCCTCCCATCCCAGTCTAATTTGTACTACAATTAGTTGTTTATGTCTAAACTTCAGGACCTTTGTATCCTCAGGGCAGAAGCACAACATGTTGCAGACAGCAGGTGTTTATAATACATATATGAAGTTACACTGAATAGATCTATAGTAATTTTTTTCTAGAACAAAAGCTACATATTGGAACAGTGAAGGTATTTCAACAGTGATTTACATTTTCCCCTAAACTCTGCTTTCAAAGTGTTACTTAAGCACCTAAGATATGAATGTTTAACATTCAGTGAACACTCACCTATTGGGTACTCTTGCACAGTGCAGGGCAATCTGCTGCTCAATTCCTCCTGCAAATCCTCAATCAGATGGTAAATGATTTTGTGAAGTTTAATTTTTACTCCCTTTTTTGCAGCAGACTTCTGGATAACATTGCCTGCATTCACATTGAAGCCATATATAACACCTGGCAAGCAGAAAGACAATCAATAAAGTAGCACAAATGTTGCATTAAACACTTTCCTTTCAAGCAGAAACTCAAATCTAAATTTATTTCCTTCTATGTAAATTAAAAGCAAGTAGGGGAGATGAGAAATTCTATCATTTTTTCTCATAAAACTTAGTTTTCAAATTAATGAAAGGATTTTATAAGTTCTATTGTGGCTTGTTTAATAAGGAAAATTTCTTTATGATTTTTATTTATTTTTTTATTTTTTAAAGATTTTATTTATTTGTCAGAGAGAGCGTGTGTGCACAAACGGGAAGGGGCAGGCAGAGCAGGCAGAGGGAGAAGCAGGCTCCCCGCTGAGCAGGGAGCCCGATGCGGGACTCAATCCCAGGACCCTGGGATCATGACCTGAGCCAAAGGCAGATGCTTAACTGACTGAGCCACCCAGGCGTCCCTCTTTTTGATTTTTAAATCCATTTAAGAGACAAAAGTGCCCACAGTGTGCAAGGCAGTATGCTAAACAAAACTTTTATTTTTATACTAGAGAAATAAGAAAACAAAAATTGATTAGGGCTAAAATATTATTTTAATAACTGTATTACTAAATTATAATCTTATTGTCTACAACTTTTTGCGGTTTACTCGTAAGTATTCAGTTGGCCAAAAGATGCTCAATAATAGTTACTTAATTGGTAAAGTTCAAGAATTATTTTAGAAATGAAAGAAGTTCCATAGAGCTGACCATTTTACCAAAGAATAATACATTTAGGGGCACCTGGGTGGCTCAGTAGGTTGACTCTCTGACTCTTAATTTTGGCTCTGGTCATTATCTCAGGGTGGTGGGATGGAGCTCCGCCCTCAGCAGGGATTCTGCCTCTCTCCTTCTCCCTCTGCCATGCCCCCTGCTCACATACTCTCTTTTTCTCTCAAATAAATACATCTTTTTTTTGTTAAAGATTTTATTTATTTATATTTAATTGAGAGAGAGAGACAGCGAGAGAGGGAACACAAGCAGAGGGAGAGGGAGAGGGAGAAGCAGGCTTCCCCACTGAGCAGGGAGCCTAATGTGGGGCTCAATCCCAGGACCCCAGGATCACGACCCAAGCCAAAGGCAGATGTTTAATGACTGAGCCACCCAGTGCCCCTAAATAAATCAATCTTCAGAAAAAAAGCGGGGGGAGAATGTATTTAACTGCAAATACTTTGGAGGGAATAAAAAAGCAAAACACTGTTGGGACTCCTGCGTGGCTCATACAGTTAAGTGCTGCCTTTGGCTCAGGTCATGATCCCAGGGTCCTGGGATCAAGTCCCACATCAGTCTCCTTGCTCGGCGGGGAGCTGCCTTCTCCCTCTGCCTGCCACTCCCCCTGCTTGTGCACTCTCTGACACATAAATAAATAAAATCTTAAAAAAAAAGCAAAACACTCTTCCCTTAAGTGAAAAAAAGTAATGCAAACAATTTAAGAGAAAAACACAACCATGTTGAAAGTCTTATCATTAAGAATTCATTCAACACACTATCAACATTTCAGAGTATAATGTAGGCCAACCAATGCCTAGAAAATACTTCGAATTAACCAGCATTACTAAAAATACCTTTTCAGGAGTAGAGGTAACATCTAATTCTAATCAAGTCCAGTCATGAAGTAGCTCCTTCCTAAGTGAGTCATTAATCACTCAATAAAATGTTGGTGCTTTGCTAGGTGTTAGACTTGAAGTGACAGTCATGAGTCACCTTTTTGTACTTTTTGTATATCATAAGTTCAACTAATAAACAGCCCCCCTGCCTTCTAGGCATTTAAAACTAAAAATAGTGCTCGCTTTGGAAGCGCACACACTAAAGCTAAAAACAGCTTTTAATCTAAGAGACATAATTTGTAAAATTACCAATAAACAAGAAATAGGTAGACAAAAGTAAAAGATGAAGTACTGAAGAGGCTGATTACAGTATTAGGAGCATTCAGAAGTCTAAATAAAAGATAACCAACCTTCGATTGGGTGGGGAACTGGGAGGGGGTAGAGGACACTAATCTTCAAAAAAACACAAAACAAAACAAAACAAAAAAATAAGAAACACTACTGGGGCTCAAAAGTTTCCCAACGTTGCAGTACAGGGACAATGAGTGGAGCTATGGCTGCAATACTGCACATCCCATTCAGCTCCATGGCTGGAGCTTGACTACAGCAGGAGGGGTATGCTCATAAGGGTAAATGGCAGACTGACTAGCCAACCAACAAAAGACAGAAGCAAATGGTTCACAGTGTCTTCTAGGGAACACAGTTAAACAAATAGGAAAGAGAATCCTTACCACAAAATGTTTCAGCAAGGTTAACATCATTTTCACTGACATCACCCACACCAAAATGTACTAATTCAAGTTTACACTCATGTGAAGCGTCATAGGTATCCATAATGTTCACAATAGCCTCGACGGAACCATCAACATCACCTAAATGCAGAAGTTTAAAATTACCGGTGTTAAGAGGCATTAACAGACACAAAAACGACAAAAATCTATTTAAAGCCATAACAGAAATGCCATTTACCACTAAATCCACTTTTATTTAGGTTTAGCATTATAAATGTCTATTTAACTTTAAATAAAGTATAATGAACCAAATGTACAGTACATTTACAACAAAATCAGCAAAAAAAATGTTTATTAAAATCTCCCCCAGTAAGGGATGGGCAAAAAGGGTGAAGGAGGGCAAGGGTACAAACTTCCAGTTACAAAATAAGTAAGTCATGGGATATAACGTACAGTATAGCGACTATATTAATAATACTGTATTACATATTGGAAAGTTGCTAAGAGAGTAGATCTTAAAAGTTCTTATCACAAGAAAAAAAATTTTGTAACTATGTATGATGACGGATGTTAGCTAGACAAACTGTGGTGGTCATTTTGCAATATTTACTAATATCAAATCATTATGTTGTACACCTGACACTAACATAATGTTATATGTCAATTATACCTCAATTAAAAAAAAAAATCTCCCCCTGGGGCACCTGGGTGACACAGTTGGTTAAGCATCAGACTCTTGGTTTTAGCTCGGGTCATGGGATCCAGGCATATGTTGGGCTCTGAGCTCAGCGCAGAACCTGCTTTAGTTTCTCTCTGCCTCTCCCCTGCTTTCTGTTTCTCTCTCAAATAAATAATCTTAAAAAAAAAAAAAAACCTCTCCCTAAATGCCAAAATAATTTTAGCTTAAATTTAATGGCCCAAATTAATTGTGAGAATGAAGAAACACATATATTACATATATTCCAGATATGAGTTGTAAAGTACAATCTTTCCAAAGTCACCTTTAATAATTATAGGAAGTATGTGTGAATCCCCTTCTTCTTTCTCTTTTGACTTTAAGTGTTTTTGTTCTTTTTTTTCTTGGTACTTTAGAAATGATCTCTCCTTCCAGTGCATATTGCCATACTTCTCACGGGCTTTCTGATGTGCTTCTTGGTGTTCCTTTCGTTTTTCTTCTATTATTTTCAGATCCTCTTTATTTTTCTCCTGTTCTCGCTCATACTTCCTCCAGTCAACAACTGCGCGTGCCCTTGGCTTTACAGGGAAAAAACAGGCATTATTTAACTAAATAGAAACCAGTAACTTATAGGTTAAAAGCTTTGTGTTTTTCCTCAACTTAGCTTAGCTTAACTCATACATGAAACCACTAATTTTATAAATTTCAAGAAACTTATAAAACTTTAATCTGGGGGGCTTTGTGTATAACAGATGATTTAACTTAAAAATATTAGCTCAAATTTTTAAAATTCTATAGCCAAATTCTAAAATGGCACTACTGGCCCCCTCACAAGCCCTTACAATCTACAATTATTTGTTAACACAAATATACTTATTTGGTATAACATTATAGATTAATATTAAAATCACTGTATCATATCTAATATATAGGAATTAAACTTGATGTACCTCAGATTCTACTTCAAGAATTTCATCTCCTGCAGAAGGGAGGTCTCTCCAGCCTACAATTCCCACTGGCATGCTGGGACAGGCCTCATGGATTGTTTTTCCATTCTCATCAAACATTAAGCGTACTTTTGCCCAACTCTTTCCAGCAACCAGAATTGAGCCTTTCCTCAAAGTTCCTCTTTGAATTATAGCTGTAGTAACAGGACTAAAAGGAAAACAAATGTATATATTCTTAATGCCATAATCAGGATGTAAGAACACTTTCTTAAGTAGAGCAAAGATATCTTTATGAAACTTAACTATATAGAATATGAACACACAGGGTTAATCCCACTTCTCAAGCAGGTTTACACACTATAAAAACATTTCTACTTAATTGCCAAAAGGTGGAAGCAAACCAAATGTCCATCAACTGAAGAATAAAGAAAATGCAGTATACACACACACACACACACACACACACACACACACACACACACACACACGCACACACACACACAATGGAAAATTATGCCAGCTTAAAAAGAAGAAAAGCCCTGTCATATGCTCCAACATGAGTGAACCTACCTAAAGGACATTATGCTAAGTGAAATAAGCCAGTCAAAAAGGACAAACACCTTATGATTCTATTCATATGAAGTATTTAAAGTAGTCAAAATCAGAGAAACAGAGAACTGAAAGATAGTTCTAAGGGTTGGGGAAGGAAGGAGGGATAAATTAGTGTTTCATGTATATACGATTTCAGTTTTACAGAATTAAAAAGTTCTAGAGATCTGTTGTACAACAATGTGAATATACTTAATACTACTGAACTATACACTTAAAAATGGTTAAGATGGTAAATATAATGTTATGCTTTTATCACAATTTTTTTTAATGGAAAAACAAAAACCATTTCTATAAGCTTATGGTAGTGGAGAGTGCAGATAGCTGAGTATTCTGACAGAATCCTAATCCTCTTTCTGTAACTAATTTGTTAAGCAGTGAAACTTCTTGCTGATAGGAAGAAAAATTAAAGAAGAGAAGAGCAATCCAAAGACCTTCCCATATATTATATTAATGGGGAAGGACATAAAGAATTTAGGAACCCTAAAATGTAACAACTGCTATTTCATTCCAATTTTTTGGTCCATGAGGCTTTATTTACCAATTCACTTAAGTCAGTGGGGAAAAAAAAATTCAAACTGAACTACTTACATCATCTAAATGTGACTAGTAGATACATACAGAGAGTTGCTATGGTCTACTGATAAATGCATTTTTTGTTCTGTGTGCTAGTGCAATAAAATGTTTTCAAAACAAATGCTTTGAAAATACTGTTCATGTCTAACAATAATATACAATAAAAATAATACACTGTTATATAATCAAGTCATTAAAAACAATGAAACAAAATTATTAAAAAGCAAGCATTTTAACAGTCCTACCCTCTTCCTTTGTCTGTGAAAGATTCTATTACTGTTCCTTCTACTGGACCAGTGGGGTCTGCTTTCAATTCTAACATTTCTGCCAAAGCAATCGTTGCCTCTGCCAAAGCCATCAGATTATCACCCTTTAATAAAAAAAAAGGTGTTAATATACAATAATAAAATATTATCTGTAAATTTATAAACCAGGGTCAGAAAGCAAAATAATCCTTTACAGTTATATTATACTAAGCATTAAAAGCATGAATCAATCATCCAATTAGAAAGGAAACAAGGAAAGGAAGGAGGGAGGGAGGAAAGAACAAAGGAAGGAAAAGCAAGACCTGATCGAGGGACAGATCTTTCAAGGAAGAATGGCTATTTTATTAAAAGGATGGCCACTAGTGGTGCTCCTTACTACCCTTTCATAAACACATGCTTCATTCATTCTCTCTCCTCCATCTGTCTCTACAATTGTGTCTTCTTCCTCTCACTTTCTTAAAATGCTACTCTGCATTTGAAGTTTATCCAACTGAGCAAGCTTTCACATCTATTATTTCATTTGATCAACTTAAGAGTGCTATAAAATAAATAAATCAAACATTACTTACTTATTAAATAAATAAGGAGAAAAAGTATGGACCAGACCCAGGCTTTAAGACATGCTCTGTAATCACCAAGCTGTGCAACCTTGAAGAATCACTTCTCCCTGGATCTTCTTTCCTCAATTGTAAAATGAGGAAGCTAGATTAGATGATTTGTTTCATGTTTAATGATCTATGTTTACTATGCTTTCTAGGGCTCCAAGATCACACAGCTAATTAAGTGGTGATGGAGCTGGAACTGATGGGCAAGGGATTTTTCCATTCTCTGTGCCAGCGAAGAGATTGCTCAGTTGTCAGAGTATAAGACAACGGGGACAAGTGTAAACAAAGCCGATGAAATAACTTGCTCACCTATCCACTTGTTACTAGTTATTTATTACAATTTACAAAATGTTGCCCTGAAAAGCAGAGCTGGGGTGTTTCTTTGCATGAAGCGTCCTCTATTTCTACTTGGAAAAAAAGGCCTCATCTTACTTCCTGCCACTCCCTCCCAATTCCCTCCACTTCCCAGGAATCGTCTCTGCCACGCCTCCAAGTTTGCCTAAGCAGCTTTACATTTATCTACTCATCTCTGTTACCTGGGCAGAAAAGGTGACCATGTCTTCAAATGTTTTAATCTTGCCATGTGGCTTTCAGAGTACAAGAGCAATTGGGGTATAGTGGAAAGATAAAGCAAGGTGGCCTTTTATGAGTTTCAGAAAAAAAGAGGCAAGGCTTTACTATTAGTGGAGGAATGATTGCTAAGCATCTTAGAGGTAACAAATTTAGGAAAACTAAAGATAAAATGAGACCTAACTAGAGGAAGGTGGCCAAATATAGTACCATCCCTTCAGTGAATGATGAGGGAAAAAAAAAAGTTTTATATATTACGTATAAACCATGGAATATGGTAAGAATGGACAAAAAAGGAAACTGTTACTTAGCAGCAACCTGTATAGGCTAAGAGAATTGGAAAATGCTGTCACAAAGCAGGTATTTAGCTTCCTTGGTGTTTTTCAATCAGAAAATAATAACTGGTCATTTAAAAGAAAATGGAATTCATTATAAATAACATAAAACTTATAGCAATTTAATTCATAGAAACATTGAATCAATCAGTAACAAATTGAACCTAAATGTTTTATCTTTGTATTAGTGAAGTTTTTGTTTAAATCTCCCTTAAATGCCCTAAGACCTATTCTGCATTTTTTCACTATAAAAACAAGTACTTTTTATTACAAATTGGATTTCATTTCTGCTTAAAACAGTCTTTAGCAGCTTACTGTTACCCTATCCTCACATCGTTTACCATTTGTTCTCATTCTAAGTATCCCATAATAAGAAAAGCATTACGTCTGTACTTCATCCCCCACTGTCCAGCTGTGGAATCCTAGACGGGTGACTAACCTTTCTGAGCCTGCTTTCTAATCTGCCAAACCAAGATAATGATACCAGCTTTGCCTAATACTACAGAAGACTTTTAAACAACAGAAACACTATGTGTCAAGATGTTGTTTCTGTGCACTACGTGCGTTAGGGACAGTAGGCCCATCTGAACACATCATCTCTGAGGTGTCTGCATTTACCGTGAGTGCAGAGATGTGCACTGCTTGGACGTCGCCTCCATAATCCTCACAGACCACATCATAAGCTAGCAGTTCTTTTTTCACTTTTTCAGGATCAGCCTCAGCTTTGTCACATTTGTTTATGGCAAGGACGACAGGAACTGAAAGAGTTAAAAAGAGTGCAGATGAGGAAATCTTCGATACCAGGTAGTGAAAGACACCAACCTTTTCTGGCTTTCTCTTTACCCAGTAGATGTACTAAACTAAAAGACAGACCTGAAAAAAACCTGCTTTAGCCCCCCTCTACACTGCTTTCTGCACATAAAGGATTCTGGATGAGATGTCAAAACTATCATTATAAGCAGATTCTGAATTAAGAACAGATACCTAAGATGATAAAAACCAAACAAACAAAAAACAGCATTTTGGGTAGAGAAAGGCCTACCTTTAAACCTGAATGTAAGATCAGCAACTACATTGAAGATAATCTCCGGGGGGGGGGGGGGGGGGGGAATCAAGAGAAGATTCTAATCCAATTCTAAACCACTAGATCATCTGTGTCTTCTTTCCAGGAGCTATTTAGTCATTGTCAAAACCCAACATCTCATCCTGGGGTGAAACTAAGTAGCATTATTGTAAACTTTCTTTTAGGATTTACAGTAACTCTCTACTCATACATACTCAGTGACTGACACATAGTAGATTCACAATAAATGTTTGCTTAATGAATGAACCAAATAATCTTATAATCTACCTGTCAATATTAAACATACCCTCCCATTAGAGAAATCACATAAAATGCTATGAGATAATTCTCTGGTTGGGTTTTATCAACTTTGCAATTTTCTCAGGTATCAAACGAGAAATTCACAATAGACACAAAAAAGTTATGCAATCCACAACCTACTATTATGAAAAAGTACATTCCATATGGATGAGCTGGAACTTAACAGGGACGTGAGAACAGGTATAGAAAGAAAGCATGATTAAGAAATTTATCCTATCTCAACTACCTGCTTTGTAATGCAAATCCCTGGCAAATTTATCACTCTTTTTGTTATATTCCCTAGAATCATGATGAACATAGCCCATTCCAGTAAGGCAGTTTTGAGGAATTAAAAGGAAAAAGATTAACAATGGAAAGAAGACCAGATTCCAAATGTGGACATGATACAAATTAACTGTAATTGGAGGCAGTTCCTGCCATTCTCTGGTTCTCAGTTTTCATGTCGTAAGAAAAGAAATGGCCTAGATAGTGACTGTCAACCTTTTTTTTTCTCTTGCCAACAAACCTAGGGGAATATGATGTACTCTCCATCAGGTACACTTTCTCAAGACAGCAATATTTTCTCAATGGGTGTAGGATCATATCGGAATAAGAATGAATATACAAAGTATGTGTGTGGAAGAAGCAAGGGAGAAGATAGCTAAATGATTTTCTAAAAGTTTCAATTTTACACCTTTGATCAAATAAGAACTTATTTAAAGCATATAAAGGAAAAGTTTCTCTTTATTTTTTTTTTTTAAGATTTTATTTATTTGAGAGAGAGAGCAAGCATGAGCAGGGGGAGGAACAGAGGGAGAGGGAGAAGCAGACTCCCCACTGAGCAGGGAGCCAGACTCAGGGCTTGATCCCCGGACTCAGGATCATGACCTGAGTCAAAGGCAGACACTTAACCAACAGCCACTCAGGTGCCTGGAAAAGTTCCTCTTTAGAGAATTCCAGATAATAAATGAACAAGGAATAATAGAATTAGAGTATCAATACTTTGCAACTCCTAATGTATTGAGTTGGTGGATACATGGAAGTTCATTATTCTAGTCTTACTTTTGTAACTGTTTAAAATTTTCATGATAAAAAGTTTATTTTTTATTTATTTTAAAGATTTTATTTATTTGACAGAGAGATAGCGAGAGCAGGAACACAAACAGAGGGAGTGAGAGAGGGAGGACTTCTGGCCAAGCAGGGAGCCCGATGTGGTGCTCAATCCCAGGAGCTTGGGATCAGGACCCGAGCCGAAGGCAGAAGCTTAACGACTGAGCCACTCAGGTGCCCCTAAAAAGGTTTTTTAAAAATTCATTGGAAAGCATTAAATTCTCACACCATGCCAAGTAAGTAAACAGTATTGGAACGACTATATTTGTGATCCCACATCCCCAGCTGAATCCTACTACACTCTGCTTAGTAGTTATGTCTGTGGGAAAACAATTCAACTGTCTTTGAGCCTTATCTGTAAATAGGTATAATAATCCTGGGATTGCCAGGAAGATTAAATGAGCTATGTGTAAAGGGCCCCAGAATAGCGACTTTAAGTAGTAGAACCTGTTTTTTGTTTTTTTTTTTTCAAAAAAAGCAACTTCTTTCCTGATACACGTAAGTCAGCCACATGGTACCTTGAGCATCTTTGGCATGCTGAATAGATTCTACAGTTTGTTTCATCACTCCGTCATCTGCAGCTACAACCAATACAACAATGTCAGTGACCTGAGCACCTCTGGCTCTCATTGCTGAGAAAGCAGCATGGCCTGGAGTATCAAGAAAGGTTATCTTTTCCCCAGAAGGCAGAGAGACTGTGGAAACAGAAATCCAAGAACACTAAGGACTCAAATATGTACTTTCTTAATACAAAGGAATATATGTGAAATTATCAAGCAGAATCAACAATTCTTTAAAATGACTTATTCTTTCCCTTAATCTTAATGAGGAACAATACGGATCATCATTTCACACTGAAATATAACAAAGCAGTGAAACCCTTAGGGTTTTCTTTTCATGTAATAATTTCAAACTAAAACTCTATTTCTAGAATATACTTTTCATAAATATACCAACTGGTATCCATTCTGAAGAGAGAACAGACCAAGAGTTATATAGGCAGTCTCCCCTTCATTAGCAAACATCAGTTGCACAACTGCCTTCAACAACAAAGGCAATTTAGTATATGGTTAGGAGCTCAGGATTTAAGCCCAAACCCAGCCTTGAGTGTAAATCCTGGCTTTGCCACTTACTAGCTGTGTACCCTGAACAAGTAATTTAATTTACACAAGCCTCAGCTTCTTTATCTGTAAGTAGGAATATTAATACCCACCTCATGATGTTGTTGTGAAGATAAAAAATATAAAGCATATAAATAAGGTGCTCATCACAGTGCTGAGCACATACTAGGTGCTCAGTAAATGGTAGCTGTTATTTATTATTAGGAACATTATCACAACCTAGCATTGAAGAATTGTAGGTTCATTAAACCAAACTAAGAATGAGCCAGAATAAAAAGGTAATAGAATTTTCTTCTTAAAGAATGTACAAAATAAGCTTTGTTAACCACCTGCTCTATATTTCATCAGACCAATGGCTTTAAGCTTTAGGCTTCCCTTTTACTTTGAATTTGTCTACCTCATACTATGACACTTGGTTTAAGAAAATAGTATGTAGGGTTCCCAGGCACACTGTAAGGTAATATGTGTCCATACCAAGAAAGGCACCAATGTGCTGAGTGATGCCTCCAGCTTCCATTGCTGCCACTTGAGTTTTTCGCAGTTTGTCAAGTAACGTCGTTTTCCCATGATCAACATGGCCCATTATAGTAACAACTGGGGACCTTGGGGTTAATAAAGCTGGATCTGCCTGAGGCCTACAATTAACAGCAAAGGAGTTTCATTTCTTAAATATCTTTATAGCCAGTGAATTGGTTTGCAGTCATCTCTGTGAACTACCATTACAATAAAACCCAACATTCAGCTTTGATTAGATGTAACTATCTTCCTCTTTCGTAAGTACAATGACCTATGGCAAAGTATATAATGACTGCCCACGTACAGTTGGCATCTTCGTAACAATAAGCAGACAGGGTAAGATTTTTAAGTTCAGGATCAATATACATACTCGGCAAACTAAGAAAAATAACCCTCAGAGTTCTATAACCTGAATATACTTACTGATGTTTTAAACATTTTGAAGAAAAGTTTAATCTACACTCCCACGTCATTTTAACGGCAAAAAAATTTTAAGGTATATTTTTCCATTATAAAGTGTGAATGAAACTATGTGGTTTCCTCCAATATACATGGTTAAGTTTTACCTTCTTACAGCATCTTTATTTTCTCTGACTTTGTCCTGTTTTAATTTGCTCCATTTTAACTTCATCCCCGCCTTCTTTACCACTTCTTTGATCCAGACTTCATCTAAATGTGAGTGTGCTTCTAGTGAATCTATGTCAATAGCAGTGTTCATTAAAGCTCCATATACATGATCTGGGTGGAACAGATAAGACCTTTTAGGATCATGAATTAAATGTTCACAGAAGTAACCTCTACTAATAAATATCAATATATGAACAGTACATTCAATGAAGAGAATAACTTTATAAGCTGTTCCTCTAATGTTAACAAATCACAAACAAGCTGAAAGAAAATAATCTTTAAAATATGATTCATTTATATTAACGACATTACTTCATTTATAAATATTTGAATATTTAGGTACCATAAGAATCATCTGAGCTACCAATAAAACATTACATGTTGTATACATTTATACTGAGCAGTTTATCACAGCCTAGTTCTTTGAAAACTTGTAGTTACATATGTCATGCATATACAAATGTGTACACATAGATAATCAATTCTCATTATTCGTGGTGGGTATGTTCTATAATCCCACCACAAATACTGAATTAATAACTACTAAAACATCACTCTAAGGGGAAATACAAGGTTAGGTTCCTAGAGTTCCTGATCACATCTTCATTAGCCAATCAATACATATTACGTGTTTCCGTTTCAAGACATCTTATTTAATATATATTGTCAATTCGGTAACGTTGACCTTACAGCCAAAAGCACTAAACCCAGTACATGAACAAAGTTTATCTAACACATGTATTTTCTCTGTAAAGCACATTACGGCCTTCTTGCAAGTTAGTAACACTAAACATTACTTCATTCAGCACTATGCTTAGGCTAATCAGCAAAATCAACAAAAAGAACAAAAATGTGAAAACATGACACTTAAATAAGCCACAAAATGACGACTGTCATTTTGTCATAAGAGCTAAAGCAAGAAGGCTAAATGTTGCCTTGTTGAACCTCAGCTGGGAATGTGTGATTGGGCAACTCAAATTTTTCACTGCTCCAGGCATGTCCAGGAATGACTGCAAAAGTATTCTGAATATTGATTTGGGGGCTATAAACACATTTTAGAGAATTCGGCAATACAAAATCCCCAAATAACAAGTATCAATTGTATGTATACACGCACACATACACATACACAGTGTTTCAGAATAAACATACATATAATTTATTTATGTACCTATTTAGGGTGTCCAAAAAGTCTTGAAATATAGGAAAAATATTTACTTGGTATTCTTTTTTGCATTTTATTTAATGTACTTTGTTTTCATTTCAGTCATATTTCCCTGTAGATGATAAATGAATGTATCTGTGATGATAATGAAATAAAGTAGATTTATGTTTCTAAACTTTCACTCTTTAAACACGTATTTCGAGAAACAGATGTGAAACAAAGGGATCCCCAAATAAGCAGAATACTATATGAAAAGAATATCCTATTCACTAGTGTGCAGGTAAATGTTTACTCACAAGACTCTCCAAAAAAAAAAATCCCTGATTGTTATAGCATTTCTCAATTTCCATAGTGCAAATACTCCCACCATGGTTGATTACAGCTACCAACATGAAGTCACTGAACACAGAGATGGAAAGAGATGGGCAGTAGCACACCATTTACTCCCACCATTTAGGTACATGGCATAAGTAACCTCAAGAACACAGAAAATAGCAAAACACAGTAAAAATAATTAGGAGTGAGGGGTTTGATGAGTATTTATTACCTTTGTTTATGATTTAATTTTTGTAATGGTTGTTTTTACCAGCTCACATACTTCCTCAGAAGTTAGCAATTGGCCCAAAAGCTGGTGCAAGCCAGGCCCACATATCACTGATCCTACTCTGTAAAGCCTAAACCCTTTCCTATGTATAGCCCCACCACAACCTTTCCCAAGAAAGCACATTTTAAAAGAATGATACAGTGCAAATTTTCTATATGGATATGCACTCAGAGAACAATAAAACTCTAAACATTTAAATTATAATGAGTACAATTCTGTTTCTACTAATGCTAAAATCCCTAATAATGCAGTAACTACAGTTTTCCCTCGTTATCCTAAACTTTTTAAAGTAGCTTATACAGGGCGCCTGGGTGGCCCAGTTGGGTAAACAACTGCCTTCAGCTTGGGTCATGATCCTGGAGTCCCGGGCTCGAGTCTGGCATCGGGCTCCCTGCTCGGCCAGGAGTCTGCTTCTCCCTCTGACCCTCTCCCTTCTCATGTGCTCTCTCTCTCTCATTCTTTCTCTCAAATAAATAAAATCTTTAAAAAAAAAAAAAGTAGCTTATACAGAGAATCTCTTTCCCTCTATATTAAATGCATTTAGTATTAACATATTATTTTATCTTTATCCAAGACTTAAACGTTTACAAATAGAAAAGTGCCCAAAGCAATTCAACCAGAAATATTACATCTTATTTTAATTGACCCAGGGGAGGAAAAAAATCTACTCACATTGCTAATATAGTAGTTAAAAATATTTACCATCTTTTTTTTTAAGTAGGCTCCATGCTCAGCATGGAGTCTAACACAGGGCTTGAATTTACGACCCTGAAATTGAGACCCGAGTTGAGATCAAGGGTCGGATGCATAACCGACTAAGCCACCCCTGTGCCCCAAAATATTCGCCATCTTTAATTCAAATGAGATGCAAATATATTAAATAAGCTTCAAATAGATAACTTTTATTTAAATTATGTATCAATTTTGGGGCTAGAGCACCAATCCATAGGATTAAACTTATATTTTAATTATACTATTTATTTGGCAATACAAAAGGATTATTACAGTTATGGGGGGAGAGGCAATGTTTAAAAAAAATCCTCAGGGAGCCTGCATGGCTCAGTTGGTTGAGCAGCTGCCTTGGGATTTCAGCTCAGGTCACGATCTCATGGGTCCTGGGATAGAGCCGCCTCAGGCTCCCCGCTCAGCAGGGAGTCTGCTTGGGATTCTCTCTTTCCCTCTCCCTCTGCCCCCTCCCCCCGACTTGTGCAGCTCTCTCGCTCTCTCTCTCTCTAAAATAAATAAACAGATAAAAAAAAGAAAGAATCCTCATCTTTAAGTGATAAATGCAGAAATAATTATGGGTTGAGAGATTAATAATTGTCACTGGCTTATGCATATATTATACTTATTATTCCATTCTTTCTGCTTTCATATATGGATGAAAACTGCCCATAATAAAAGTCTTAAAAGTCACATCTATTATCAATATTATTTATAAAATTATATCAATACAGTTTTCTTTGGAAAAATTATCAATGATACAGCCATATGTACTTGTTCTCTTAAAGTTTTTTTAATAAAATGATTACATAATCCCCTGCAAAGTTATAAAAATGCAAGACTAGGTGAATTTTCTATTCTTTGCAAGGATGCATATGTACAAAGAGTGGTAACACTTTCAGGCAGGAAACACATTAAAATCCTAGCTCTGCTGTAATTTATAAAATAACAATTCTTGAGAGATAATTTGGTCTGTGAATAAGAGCATGGCCTCTGTAGCCATACTCCCTGAGTTCAAATCCTCACTCTACCACATACTGTGGCAATTATTTATCCTCTCCATGCCTCAGTTTCTCAACCTATAAATAGGGGTAATAATTACATCTACCTGTAGTGCATTGTGAGAATTACATGAGTTAATATATATAAAGTACTGGTACATAGTAACAGCTCAATAATATGAGTTATTATTTTTTTTTCCAACAGTCTGCCTTGTCACTTTATTTTGCTACAATGATAGGCTATTTCTTATTTACTGAATTTTATTTTTTTTTTTTTAAAGATTTTATTTATTTATTTGAGAGAGAGAATGAGAGATAGAGAGCACGAGAGGGAAGAGGGTCAGAGGGGACAGACTCCCTGCTGAGCAGGGAGCCCGATGTGGGACTCAATCCTGGGACTCCAGGATCATGACCTGAGCCGAAGGCAGTCGCTTAACCAACTGAGCCACCCAGGCGCCCTGAATTTTATTTTTTTTTAAGATTTTATTTATTTATCTGAGAGGGAGAGAGTGCTCACACAAGCTGGGGGAGAGAGGGCAAAGGCAGAGGGAAAAGCAGACTCCCCACTGAGCAGGGAGCCTGATGTAGGGCTCGATCCCAGAACCCTGGGATCTTGATCTGAGCCGAAGGCAGATGCTTAACCGACTGAGCCACCCAGGCACCCCATTTACTGAATTGTAATGTCACTTTATAATGAGAACTCAAATTTTGTTCCAATAATCCTAAATTGGTAATAAATACACCAAGAATGCAATGAAGGAATTTAAAAAAAAAAAAAAAAGGACAATGATGCTATACATTTATAAATAAAAATAGTGGGTGCCTGGGTGGCTCAGTTGGTTAAATGACTGCCTTCAGCTCAGGTCATGATCCCGGAGTCCTGGGATTGAGTCCTGCATCAGGCTCCCTGCTTGGCGGGGAGTCTGCTTCTCCCTCTGACCCTATTCCCTCTTGTGCTCTCTTTCAGTCTCTTTCTCAAATAAATAAATAAAATCTTTAAATAATAATAATAATAATAAATAAAAATAGTATTATTAAAAGTTACTACTAAAAATATTTTTCTGCTGGCACTACAGATATTGTTACGAGTGAAAAAGAAAATCAGAAATCACAGACAACAAAGGGAAAGTAAGTAAATATAAATACGGTCCTTCAGTCCAAAAACATTCTTTGGACTTACTCTAAAAGCCTATAGAATTTCTGAGAAACAGGTGCCTGGGTGGCTCAGTCGTTAAGCGTCTGCCTTCGGCACAGGTCACGATCCCAGGGTCCTGGGATCGAGTCCCACATTGGGCTCCCTGCTCAGCGGGAAGCCTGCTTCTCCCTCTCCCACTCCCCCTGCTTGTGTTCCCTCTCTTGCTGTGTCTCTGTCAAATAAATAAATAAAATCTTAAAAAAAATTTTTTTTCTGAGAAACAAGGGTTAGTGCAGTTAAGAAAATATTTTCCACTTTTATTAAAAGCAAAATCTTAGAGAACTATATTTGGCAAAGAGGTAAGAAACTAATAAGAGTTTGTGACCTAGAGTGAAAAATACTGGAATGATTTAACATCTTTTTAAACCATCAGTCTAATTTTCATCTTTGAATGTCTTGGTCTCATTGCAAATAAAAATGTCAGGTATTCCATTTCCCATATTTTCCTCATAAAATTATCTGACCCACCTACGTCTTTTTTCATTGCTCTGGCCAGTTCCTCAATAGTCATTCCAATCCATACCTCCACCTCCTTTTTGGATTTTGTTGAAAATAACTGAGATTTCTGTGATCTTTCTTCCTATTAAAAATTCAGGACGCATACAGAAGGAAAAAAAAAACTTTAAGTGACTGTAGATTTATTCTGGAATATCTTACCATAATAATGGCTCCTATTTCTACCAACACTCCCACAAGTAGTTAAACCTCAGACTAAAATTTACAGTCCTGCACCCCTAATTCACTAGTATATGCTAATTTCCAAGTAATCAAATTCATCAGCATTACTGAACAACAAATTAGAACTTCCCTTCTTCACAAAGATTTACTGCCTGGAGTGCAGCATTAAGGAATAAAGATTCTGGAAATTACAAAATACCCAAAATGGATTTCTACTCATGGCTATAGGCACTTTCATCTCAGGCCAAATAATTAGTAACTGATAGAAATCTATACCTACCTTCTTGGTTACTAGAAGCCTATATTGAGATAAAGCCGCCCCAATGAGCCGGTCTGTTTGCCAGGGCCGGATGCAGAGCTGAGCTGTCCACACCGGGTAAGCAGATGAAAACACATGATTCCATTGTGCTAACATTCTTCTTTGACCTAGGCTGTGCAGCTGCCTAAAGACAGTGTGAAATCGTAGCAAGTTCTCCAATTTCAATATCTTCTGGTTCATGTTTCCCCTGGAGAAAGTTTTAAAATAGTATCTTGGTTAATATGAAAATCAAGTTAGCAAATATTAAGTGGATATCTACTCCATGAAAAACACTGTGCTGGAGTTAAAACAATAAGTAGAGCTAGAATCCTGCCCTGAAAGAACTCACAGCCTAATCAGGGAGATGGAATTCCATACTAACTACTCTCTAGATGTTAACTATCATTATTGTTAATGTTCCTACCACAATAGAACTGAAATACAACTTACAAAGGGATTTTTTTTTTCATTCTTGAAACATCAACTAACCAGATCACAACTAGAGAGATTTCTCTAAAATGCAAATTTGAGCTCATCAGCTCTTTGCTAAACACCCTCCAGTGGCTGGCCACTAACCCGTTTCAAAAAAATATGCTATATATATAAGGACTCATTCTGCCCTCTGCTAACCTCTCACTTCATGTCTTACACTCTTACAGTTCCCTCTCTCCTATCTCCAAACTTTTGTTCTTCTGACCCCCTGTAATCTCCAATGGCTTGTCATCTCATTTTTGAACCTTTGCATATGCTATCTCTTCTTGGAATTGTCTTTCAAGCCTCAATATTTTTCCCTCTTCCCACCTCCCCCTCCCCCCAAAAAGATGCTTTAGAGAGGGAAGAAGGCACCTAATAAATATCTATTGAATAATGCCTTCTGAATATTATTCTTGGAATGAAAGAAGAGTTACCTAAGAGAAAACTGCAACAGAACTCAATGGTGTAGTTCAGAACTCAAGAGTATAGTTATTTTTCTCCTTGAGTCTTCTTTCTGCTTTCAGTACTGCATTTCTACAGCTCTGCTTTTCAGTTTTTAAAGAGCAACTAAAATAATGTGAGATGTACGTTTTTTCTCCTCAACAAACATTTCCTGAGTACCATCTTCGAGACATTACATTTGAGGATGTTGATTCAAAGTTTAATGAGCTAGAGTCCCTTCCTTTAGAACTTCCTGTCTTTAAAGAGCTCCAATATAAGATTTTCAGGCACAGGAAACACCTAAAGAATGGCACATTTTAAAAAATCTTATTTAGGTACATGTCCCTGGCTTAAGAAGTGAAGGGATTCTTTTAGGGAAAAAATTTTAATGAGTCTAAAACCAGACCTGACAAGGGCATAAATTAACGGAATGGAAAGAAAAGCACTACATGGAGACTAACCAAAGCACAGATAACTGAGGCCGGAATCAGAAAAACACATTGGGGGCAATAATCCAGCTGTGAAAACTGAAAGGAACCTTACTCGCTACTTCCATTCCAAGCTCCTCATTTCACAGAAAAGGAAAATGAAGAATCCAGAGAGGTCAAAAATATTTCTCCAATGTCATACCACCAATTAATGACAGGCCTAGAAGACAGGCTGTCTTGCTCCCAATTCGGTGTTCTTTCGCAGCTAGGATATTCTTATCATGGAATCTGAAAAGAGATGCTGGAAAGACGTGGCTGCGTTGGTGGAAACGGCCGAATGTAGGAGGTGTCAGCCTTGGAATTTATCCGAAAGGTAAAAAGAAGTCATTGTAGAAAAATGACGGCCCTGGTGTGGCTTCGCCTCGAACCCGAGCCGGGCAGCCGGATCGCGCGGGGAGTGGAAGCCAGCCCGCCGCTTCGGCGAATAACGCTTTCGCTACGCCTGAGGCGGGGTCATGCAGGGATTAAACGCCCCGCAGAAAGGCTTCCGGTCGCTCAGTGTTTACAGCCGGTGCCACTGCCACTTCAGGCCAAACAACACACGCTCCCCGGGACGACGCGGCAAAGGAACCCCACTCACTTCGCTCCTACATTAGGCCTGGGCGTCCGGATTCTGAAGCAAAGTTGAGCTCACCTTGCGGACCCGGTACTGCCTTCGGTCAGTCCGGCAGTCCGTCCCCGAAAAGGTCCCCGCCGGACTTCCGGTACCGCCGGAAGGGGTCCTTCCCGGAATTCGGAAGCCCGAATCTGAAATAGCTGCGGCGGTCAGGAGTAGGGTTGTTGGAGGTGCCCCAGTGAGCCCCCAGAGGATAGGAAGGGATAGACGCTACTTCAGCCTGTGGACGCCTCCCAGGGTCAGCCTCATGTCGGCAGTCGCTTCTGCAAGTCCCTTCACTTTTCTGGGAAGTCCCTAACTGCCACCCTGGGGCTTGAGCGGCCTTGGTGCTGAAATGTGGGAGAAATGACACATACCTAAGAAGGAGGGAAAAATGCAAGGGAACGTGGTGATGGAACCAGCTAGTACTGGGCGAGAGGCGCCTTCCCTTTTAAAAGTCGCCTCATTCGTTAGCCAGAGTTCCAGTCTCAGTTCATTCCCCGTTGTGCAGGCTTGGGCACGTTATGTAAACTCTGTGCCTCGGTTCTGCACGATGGTAATGATAGCAGCTGCTTCATAGAAGAGCAGTAAGGTTTATAAGAACATCTGGTTCATAATAAGGGTTTGCTGTTGCGACTATTACAGCCTCCTCCCAGAGCACTCCCACTAATTGATCCGACATGATGTCTTTTGGCCTGTCCCTTTGACCACAACCTGCACCAGTTCTCAAGAGTATAAGTATTGTTTTAACTCTGTCCTTCAGGTCTAACACTACACTCGGGTAATGATACAGTACAGAAGAGTTTCTTACTCAAAAGCATACTTACCATTACCTCCCTCCCTTAATCTGGCCTCCTAACTCATGCCTCCTCCCCTTGATTTTTTTTTATTATTATTTTAAGATTTTATTTATTGGGCGCCTGGGTGGCTCAGTTGGTTAAGCGACTGCCTTCGGCTCAGGTCATGATCCTGGAGTCCCGGGATCGAGTCCCGCATCGGGCTCCCTGCTCAGCGGGGAGCCTGCTTCTCCCTCTGACCCTCCTCCCCTCTCATGTACTCTCTCTCTCACTCTCGCTCTCTCAAATAAATAAATCTTTAAAAAAAAAGATTTTATTTATTTGTCAGAGAGAGAGCAGAAGCAGGGGGAGCCGCAGGCAAAGGGAGAAGCAGGCTGTCTGCTGAGCAAAGAGCTTGATGCTAGACTCCATCCCAGGACCCTGGGATCATGACCTGAGTGGAAGGCAGACACTTAACGGACTGAGCCACCCAGGTGTCCCTCCTCCCCCTTGATTTTTTGTCTTCCCACTGCCTGCCACAGGTGTGCAATCGGCGTTGCTGAATGATTAATGGAAACCTCTGTCCTGGAAGTTTTTTTTAACAAACCTAACACCCAAACACTTGAAAACTATTAAAGTTCATTCCATTTGCTATCATTTTACTTACCATTTACAGACACCCACTGAAGTACAATTTCTACAAGAAATTGTTCTTTGCTTTATTTGCTTTACCAAGCCCTTGAGAAACAAGCAGGAATTGGTTGGTAGAATATCAAAGTAGTGGTCATATCTCCCCCACCCCCGAATTTTAAGTGAAAATAACTGATACTTTTCTAATCATGAAGATATACTAGTGGAAAATTCAAGCAATATTTCCACTCCTCCAAATATATAAAGAAAGTGGCTAAAAATCAAACAAAAGGATGAGGGCAGTTAAAAAACAGAGGAGCCAAGCTATAAGACCACCTAGTGGCCAAAGCTGGCAACAGTTGAGCAACAAAATAACACCGTGTTGGGTTACAACCCCAAGTATCAAATAAGTATACATGCATTCATGCTGATATAAAGAAATGACTGAATGAATAAATAGAGGAGAAGGGACAAATTCTTCCTACAGAAGAATTCTATATAATACATGTATATAACTGCCACTAGGAGGTAAAGCTTAATTCATCTCCACTTGAGTGAGGGCTGACTTAGTGATTTGCTTCCAGAGAATAGAGTATGGAAAGGGAAAAACAGTAACTGGCAGACACCATCTTAACCAACTGACCCAGGTAAACATCATCAGTGATGTCATGTTGGTATCACATGCCCCCTAAAATGTGTGATGAGGACATTTTATCTCTGTAGCATCCTTCCAAAAACCCACAACTCTACTGTAATCATGGGGAAAACATCAGACAAACCCAAATTGAAGAGCACTTTACAAAATATCTGTCAAGGTCATGAAAAACAAGAAAAGACTATCACAGGTCAGAAGAGGAGACATGAGGACTATATGTAATATGGAATCTTAGATACAATCCTGGAACAGAAAAAGCACCTTGGTGGAAAAACTAGTGAAATCTGAATGAAGTCTGTAGTTTAGTTAATTGTAATACCCCAGTGTTAACTTCTTAATTTTCATAATTGTATCATAGTTAATATAACATGTAAACATTAGAAAAAACGGGGTGGAGGACATTTGAGAATTCTCCACTGTCTTTGTAACTTTTCTATAATCTAAATTTATTCCAAAATTTAAAGTTTCTTCTTTAAAATAGAAAGTGAATCAAATCCTAAATCCCACTTATCCAGAGGTAACCAATTTTATTATTTTGGTGAACATCATTCATTTATCTCTATGTATAAACACATGTACACATGCAATTGTATATAAATAATATTCATACTATAAATGCTGTTTTTGATCTTTGCAAAAATATATAATGGAAACCTTCCATGCTGATGAACATAGATCCATATCCTTCTTTTTAAATAACTGTGAAGGATCCCATTGTCTATAAGTGCCATACTTACATAGCCACGTATATAGGTTGTTTCCAGTATTTAACTTATAAACAATATTGCATTGAATATTCTTTTTTTTTAAGATTTTATTTTTAAGTAATCTCTACACCCAACGTGGAACTCAAACTTACAACCCGAGGTCAAGATTGCATGCTCTACCGACTGAGACAGCCAGGCACCTCACAGTGAATATTCTTGAGTATATACCTCTGCATGCCAGTTCAGTTCTTTCTCTAGAATAATGCCTAAAACTGGAAGCTCTATTTCCTTTCACTGGAAAATGGTATTTACTATCTAAGCTCTGGGTGTTAGGTGTCTTCATTGTTAGAGTTTCACTGCTCTCAAGCTCTCTGTGGACAAAACTAGGGAATATATCAAAACTAGGGAATATATATATACACACACACGCACACATTTCATCCATATACATTGAAAATCATGAGTTCTTACTAGTATCACCAATTCCGATCTAAGACCACAGGTTCACTCTAGTCTTTTCCTTTTCCAGGTTTGTACCTTCCTTCTCTGGCAGTGAGAAACTTGACTTTCATCAACCTTGACGTATTTAATTATTTGAGCAATTCCCTTGTATGAAACTAATCTTCAACTTGGCCACCATCCCCTTCCTTGAGCTTTTTTCTCCCCACCTCTTTTCAGCTTGGACTCCCCAGGCCAATCCACCCCTTGAAGTAGATATCCTCCACACCCTGATTGGAGTAAAATGTTAAAATTAGGGGAAACAGAATGAAGGACATTGGGGAACTCTCTCCTCTGTCTTTGCAACTTGTCTGTAAATTTACATTTATGCAGAGGGAGCAAGTTGAAAGGCAGAACTAGTAAAAGTTCAAGCCATTTGCTAGAAAGGGAAGGGCTTCAATACAGTTGCTTCTTTTTTTTTTTTAAGATTTTATTTATTTATTTATTTACTTGATAGAGAGAGCGGGAGAGCACAAGCAGGGGGGAGGGGCAGAGGGAGAAGCAGGACTAGATCCCAGGACCCTGGGATCATGACCTAAGCCGAAGGCAGATGCTTAACTGATTGAGCCACCCAGGCCTGGCCCCTGTTTTGGTTTTTTTGTTTGTTGTTTTTACTGTTCTTTCGATTCAAGTTTGCTCATCAAGTGTATTTTATGTGAAGTACCAGACCCCCCTGCACACCCCATTCCTGCCCTACATCTATGGATGCCTATCTTACTCTCACCTCTAATGGCTTTAGGACTAAATTGTTGAGAAAGGGGAGGGATACAGAAGGCGTCTTATTCCCACTTCATCTCATGTCCTTTGCTGGCCTTCTAAAAGTCTGATCATGGGGCAACTGGGTGGCTCAGTCATTGCGTGTCTACCTTCGGCTCAGGTCATGGTCCCAGGGTCCTGGGATCAAGCCCCACATCGGGCTCCCTGCTCAGTGGGAAGCCTGCTTCTCCCTCTCCCACTCCCCCTGCTTCTGTTCCCTCTCTCGCTGTGTCTCTGTCAAATAAATAAATAAAATCTTAAAATAAAATAAAAACAAAAGTCTGATGATATTAACCATGAAACAAAACATGTTTGGACACAGGAGGAGCCAACTTAACCACAAATAATATTTCATATTGCCATCTTCTTGTTGCCATCTGCGAGTCATTTCTCAGAACTATTAAATGATAGGCCATAAAATACACTTGATGAGCAAACTTGAATCGAAAGAACAGTAAAAACAACAAACAAAAAACCAAAACAGGGGCCAGGCCTGGGTGGCTCAATCAGTTAAGCATCTGCCTTCGGCTTAGGTCATGATCCCAGGGTCCTGGGATCTAGTCCTGCTTCTCCCTCTGCCCCTCCCCCCTGCTTGTGCTCTCCCGCTCTCTCTATCAAGTAAATAGATAGATAAATAAATAAATAAATAAATAAAATCTTAAAAAAGAACCAGAAGCAACTGTATTGCAGCCCTTCCCTTTCTAGCAAATGGCTTGAACTTTTACTAGTTCTGCCTTTCAACTTGCTCCCTCTACCAACCTTTTTCTTGCCTTTCAAAATCTTGATTGAAAGCTCCCCTTAGGGGCTAGGTCACTTCAATATCCAGACCGACTATAGTTCTTGGTGATAATTAGGGCTAGACTGCCTTCTGAAAAGGGGCAAGGCGATTGCTGCCAACCTGGAAAGACAGTGCTACAAGGAGCTACATTCATTTCACAGGGCCTCTTCTAGCAGGAGGACATCACAAGGAACAACATAAGAACAAGCGTCTTCCAAGGAGCAACTGGTCAGGGCTGCAGGAAAGCAGACCAAAATGACAAGATTTAAATCTGTTTTGTTTTCTGTCTCAAGTGTCATTTGTTGGCTTCATAAAGCAAAGAAACCCTGCACTAAAAAATTGCTAGAGAAATGGTGCCAGGAATTTTTAAACTAGAAAAGACTTGAGAACCTGAATCATGGCAGCCTAAGATTATCCGTAATAGTTATAATCCTCACTTATCTCTTCATTGCCAATTTTACCAGTCACGTAAATATTATATTTAATATTTTATACAGCAGTTGTTCTTGGTGCATTAGCAGATTTGAGGCCCACTGATGATTCAGTTTTTCTTTTTCTTTCTTTTTTCTCTTTTCTTTTTATATTTCAGTTTTTTTCTTTAAAAGGAGCGAGTTGTGTACAGGGGGATTAAATGCTTTATAGACAAGAAAAAAAAAAAACTACGCTAGCACCAACTTACTCACCATCCTCCTCGTCTTGCTCCTCTTCCTCCTTTTTCTTGCTTTTTTCGGCCTTGCTGACTCCCTTTTTTGCCGCCTCAGGTGTCCCATTGGCTCAGTGTGCAGTGATGTCTTTTTCACATTTTCCCTGCAGCCTGGCAGCCTTCTTTTCACGAGGCTGCTCGTTAGCCGCAGCAGCATTACTCCACATCCCTTCCAGTTTCTTTGCAATGTCACCAGCGGATGGACCAGGACGTTCTCCTTCGATTTTAGGGCAACACTCAGAACAAAATGAGATAAAGGCCACAGAAGTCCTATTGGGTGCATTGGGATCCTTGAACTCCTTTTTTCTCCTTTGGGGGGGCATAAGTTTTCATTTCTCTTTCACAACCGGCCTTGTCCGCCTTTGCCACATCTTCGAATTTTCCTTTCTCTTCCACCCCTCTGAGTGTCTCTTAGAAAACGCTGAGAAGTTGACTGAAGCATCTGGGTGCTTCTTCTTGAGCTCCTGTCGGCAAGTTTGTGCAAAGAATGCGTACGATGACATTTTGCCTCTTGGCTTCTTAGGATCGCCTTTGCCCACGTTTTATTATTTTCCTCAGTGAGGCACAGAGTCGTCCAGTGCCCATCTGGCTCTCACTTGCCCTGGCGCTGTCTCTGTGGAGCTCACTGTAGTCCAGTGGCTGTGACAGCAGGAGCTAGATGCGGCCTCCTTATTCTCTCTGCTCTGGAACCTCTGTTTTTCTTGACTCTGATTTGACAACCTTTCCCAGTGAAAAATTGGCAATCTAGAGGTCAATTTTTGGTAAAGTCAATTTATTGTAGATGTGTGGCTTTTGGGAAAATCACTAAACCTAAATAAAAATGATAGGTATCTCTCATCTGATGTACTAAGGATAAGGCATTGTTCTCTTTTTTAAAAAAATATTTTATTTACTTACGTGTTAGAGAGAGAGAGAGGCAGGCAGAGGGAGAAGCAGGCTCCCTGCTAAGCAGGGAGCCTGATGTGGGACTCGATCCCTCAGAACTCTGGGATCATGACCTGAGCCCAAAGGCAGACGCTTAACTGACTGAGCCACCCAGGTGCCCCTGTTCTTCCCCCCCTTCTCTTTTTTAAGATTTATTTTATTTATTTTAGAGAGAGAGCACAGCAGGGAGGGGCAGAGGGAGAGGGAGAAAGAAACACAAGCAGAGTCTGTGCTGAGCACGGAGCCCGACTCAAGGTTCGATCCCCCAACCCTGAGATCAGACCTGAGCCAAAACCAAGAGTCAGTCACTCAACCGACTGTGCCACCCAGGCACCCCTATTCTTTTTTTTTTTTTTTAAGATTTATTTATTTATTTGCGAGAAAGAGCACATGAGCAAGGGGTGGGGCAGAGGGAGGGGGAAGAGAGAGAGAGAAGTAGACTCCCTACTGAGCATGGAGCCTGACTCAGGGCTCAATCCCACAACCCTGAGATCATGACCTGAGCCAAAATCAGGAGTTGGAGGCTTAACCAACTGAGCCATCCAGGTGCCCCAAGGCACTGTTCTTTTTTTTTTTTTTTTTTTAAAGATTTTATTTATTTATTTGAGAGAGAGAGAATGAGAGATAGAGAGCACGAGAGGGAAGAGGGTCAGAGGGAGAAGCAGACTCCCTGCCGAGCAGGGAGCCCAATGCGGGACTCGATCCTGGGACTCCAGGATCATGACCTGAGCCGAAGGCAGTTGCTTAACCAACTGAGCCACCCAGGCGCCCCTTTTTTTTTTTTTTTTAAAGATTTTATTTATTTATTTGAGAGAGAGAGAATGAGAGATAGAGAGCACGAGAGGGAAGAGGGTCAGAGGGAGAAGCAGACTCCCTGCCGAGCAGGGAGCCCCCAAGGCACTGTTCTTAATGCTTTATAGTCATCATCTATTTCAGTCCTGCAAGATTGAATGTCTTAGTTTTGCACATCAATTTTAACAAACCAGAGGGGCTGCATTATCACTGTGAATGTTAAGTAACTTGTCCAGGTCACATCCTTTGTGATCGGTGAGAGGGACCTAAATTCAAGTCTGTTTGATTCCAATGCCATTTCTTAACCATTTCCATATTTGAAGAAGCTGAACTGAAGATCTTTAGGGTCCTATTCAGCTTTGAAATGTTACCTTTTGAACATATGAATGTAAGCATTTTTTTTCATTTAATTTGGTATCAACCTGTAGTCCATGCTATGTAGTAAATCTTTGTGTTTCCATTAATATGACCACTGCTATTAAAGCTCTTTATGGAAAACAGTAAGAGTAATAACTTTGTATATTTCTAGTCAAGAACATGATATTAATCTCCAGTAACCTCTAATATGAGCCAAACGAATACTCATTAAAGATATCTGCTGTGGGGGACGCCTGGGTGGCTCAGTTGGTTGGGCAGCTGCCTTTGGCTCGAGTCATGATCCCCGGGTCCTGGGATTGAGCCCTGCGTTGGGCTCCTTCCTCAGTGGGGAGCCTGCTTCTCCCTCTCCCTCTGCCTGCTGCTCCACCTGCTTGTGCTCTCTCTCGCCCTCTTGCGCGCTCTCTCTGGCAAATAAATAAATACAATCTTAAAAAAAAAAGATATCCACAATGACTTTTCATCAACGAGACAGTTCTCTCTTTATCACTAGCAACCAAATTACACAAAGCTTTCTATGGGTTTCCTCTTGAGTCTCCTCAACTTCACTGATTTCTTCATACACAATCACATCTCTTTAAAAATGTCTTTTTGCTGTAAAGTCTTTAATTTCATTCTTTCCACTGAGGTATAACTGACAAAACTGTAAGATATTTAAAGTGTACAATGTGATGATTTGGTATACATACACATTGTGAAAGTATTCCCCTTCCATTGAGTTAATTAACAGATCCATCACCTCACAAATTTACTTATACTTATTTAATTTTTGTTGGGAACTTTTAAGTTCCACTCTCTTAGCAAATTTCAGTTATACAATACAGCATTATAAACTAGAACCACATTGTTACACATTAGGTCCTCAGACCTTGCTCATCTTAGAACGTTTGTACCCCCTTACCAACCTACACTTCTTATTCCTACATTCTTGTCCTATCTCTTTCCCAGTGAGTACGAAGACTTTGAATAAGACACTTAACTTATCTGGTGATCAGTATCTTCATTACAAAATTAAGAAGGTTAAATTCTTAGAGTTTTTATTTTTGAAGAGTTTAAAAATGTTAAATATGAAGCGATCATGTGTCTAAAGATGTATTTCACTCATTAACAAGAGAACAAGATGGTAAGCCTAGTTCAAAGAGAATTGAGGAGTGCCAAGTTTTTACAGTGGCTGAAAGAATGAATGCTTGAACAAGATTACTAATATAGATACGAAATTGGTTAATATCTTACAGCACGATAAAGCTGTAACTTTTGGGTTTACCTTTTCGATGGGACAAAACTCATTTATATTACTATCAGTTTTCCACACATTAAGATCTACCCTTACAGAGTTGTATAATACCTGTACACTAAAAAATAATGTAACTATATTTTAAATAATTAGTACATTATTTTAAATAATTAAATATTCAAATAAATAATTTAAATAAATAATAAAAAGATACCAAGTCAAAAAAGCTGGCCATTCCTAGAGACTCAGGGAATCCCCAGGAAGGTGTGCTAAACAAATCCCAGCAGGACACTGGAAGGGCAAGCAGTAATCCCTTCACTATTTCCAGGTTTTGGATAATTTTTAACGGAACTGAGAGTCCTCTGAGTTTTAAAACAAAGCTTCCTTAGACCCATCCAATTTTAAATGAGTGTTTAAAGGGAACAAAAGGGAAACATGCTACTTCTCTGCTTAATCAACTATCATCTACTCCACGCATTTTATGTTGTATGAAACCAATATTTCTCCAGGCAAGAAAACTGAATGTTTTCACCTATTTCATATTTTAATTAGGAGGTAATTAAATTCAGTCTGCCCACTTATTAATTTTTTTTACATTTTAACTTTCTTTTCTTTTGAAGTCTTTGTTAAAAATACTCTCACGTGATCTTACTTGTGGAGACATGGTTTATATTTTTTTATTTTTAGTAACTTATTGATTCCCTCCATTATAAAAATACATAGAAACATAGAAATTTTCAGAAGATAGAAAATACAAATAAAATTTTTTTACAATACCATAGTTCCATTAGCCAGAGATAACCACTTTACTTTTTTTTTTTTTTAAGATTTTATTTACTTATTTGTCAGAGAGAGAGAGCACACAAGCAGGGAGAGTGGCAGGCAGAGGGAGAAGCAAGCTCTCCACTGAGCAAGGAGCCTGATGTGGGATTTCATCCCAGGACCTTGGGATCATGATCTGAGCGGAAGGCAGACGCTTAACGACTGAGCCACCCAAGCATCCGCAGAGATAACCACTTTAAGAAATGTATTTTTAGCAGGTGAGAATTTTAGTTCCCAGCTCTAGTGTGTGGGAACTGGAGCCATGACCCCACTCCCCTCCCCTTGCTTGTTGGATGCCAATCACGCTGACCGTCTTTCAATGCCTCTTCCTTGATTTGCTTCCTCCCACCCTTGCACACAGTGTCACACTGTTTCCTCTGCCTGGTTCACTCTTCTCTCCTCTCTCTGCCCTCTTCATTCCTACTCATCTTTCAGATTTCAGTTTGCTTCACTTCCTCAGAGAGGCCTTCCTTGACCCACTCCTTCCCCCAGACGAGGTGAGATTCTATTATGGACTTTCCTAGCATTGCATATGTGTCCTTCTTAGCACTTGCTACCCATGCAATTTAACATTTGTTTCTGTGATTATTTGACTAATTAATATCTGTCTCCTGCAATATACTGTGTGCTGCACAAGGACAGGGTCTCTGTGTGGTTTTGCTTACCACTTTCCCTTTAGCCCATAACTGATCTTCAATCATATTTTGAGTTGAATATAATATGGCCCATGTCCCCACATGTTGGAGCTGCAAGGAACGTTAAACCTGAGGCTATCACTAAGATTTCCTCCCTTCCCCACGGAATCATCCAGGAACCTAAGACTTGGCAGGAGCCAGGGAACTGGACTGTGGGGTTATTGCCTTTTTTGTCATGGCTCCTCATTGAGCAATGATGCTCAGATGTACTTGTGTCTCATCTGCCTAGGCAGCGATGCCCCAGGTAGACTGCCTTCCACTGACAGCAGGTTCCCATCTTGCTACCCACTGGAGGGACAAAGTGCCAAGAAAGGGACTCTTCTCTATCCTCTCATCCTTCCCACTCCAGTCCTCACCTTCTTTTCTCTGACGAAACTTAAATTTCCTCCTAGATCCAGCTGCTTTCTCCTCTCTTATTCTAGGAACCAACCTCCATCTTCTTCTGACGTGGGAAAAATCCTCTTCCATAGGCCTTTAGAAGCCAATTTTTGTGGAGTAGGATTAGGGAAAGATGCAAATATTAATTAGTTTTTTGAGTTACTGTTATACAGCTATGTATATTTTGAAGCAAAATTGGGGCCGTGTTGTCTACCCTCTCCTATAATTGGTTTTCTCCATTTACTGAATTGTGTTTTCCTAGATTTTCAAATATTGAGATCATGATTGAGAATACAGAATTCCCTAGGAAGATGTCACCTTATTTAACATGGCCCTTGATGGTGGGACATTCCTCGTTCCTTAGTGTAGCAGGTACAATTCTTTGTGCCTACTTCTAGCCTTGTCTTCTGCTGACAGGCCTCTCATTCTGCTCTACTGTCACACCAAATCATACTGCCCTGGGACATACCGTGCTTTTTCACTACCAACTCTCATCTCCTGGGGTTTCCTCAGCTGAAGCACTTTTTTTTTTTTTTCCTGGCAGAGTCCTACTTATTCTTCAAACTGGTGCCATCTTCCCCTAATGCTTTCCTTGATGCACCAACCCAGTCTTAAGCGCCCTTTCTCTGGGCTCCTAAAGCATCCACATCATGCCACTAGTCACATTTTCTTGGGTTTATTCTGTGAACGTTTCAGTCTTCTCTGCTAGATTTTAACATCTTTGAGGGCAGAAAGCATGGCACATAGAGATGTTCAAAAAGATATGCTGAAGAGACATAGATTGCAGCAAGCACTTTTCCCTATTGTTTCACTTATTTGGGGTATGTACAGCTTCCTAGGATGGCTTTCAATTTACCTGTTCTGGAATTGCCGTTTCACTCAATAACAGGAATTTCCAACATTCTTTATCTAACAAATGCCATGATGCCCAATCCCCATGGTGATGATAAATATTCTGGCCTTTATATTTCCTTTGCTAGGTAGGCTACAGTTGTCACTGTTTCTTTTACTTTGAGAAGACTTAGATGAGGGTCCCTGGTTTCATGGATCCTAGCATAACTCCATTTTCCAGCTCTTTTTTCCCAGATTCTGTCCTTTTCTGCCCAATATCCGTACTCTTCCTAATGATAACAAGATTCTTTCCCTCAACACATTCTTGTATAAATGCCACAAAACTTTATTGTCTTTTCCTATTGTAAAATAATTCAGTAAACTATTTATCAGATGCTATTCCTCTCCTAGAATTGTGAGGTTTCTATTTTAAAATTCAAGTTCTGCAACTAAATATCTAGTTCCTCAAGCTCATGCTGATCACTTTGAATTTCATGTTTCATGTTGTTGTTTCCAGTGTAAGTTTGAGATTGTGTTCGCCTTGAAGACAAAGGACTATGCCAGGGTTAGATAGCATTTCTTTTGTATTTAATACAATGTTGACAAATATTGCATTAATTCTGGGCTAGGATAGTTTTTAAACAGCGATATGAAGTTCTTTTATCATAGACAGATGTAGTTCCATTTTATAATAAATATCTTTGGTTCTAAGACTTGCTTGGAGCAGGATACTTGGGTCATTCCACCACAGGTGGACTAAAATTAAGAGAACATTAATGTCAGCCAAGTGGGGAAATGATAGTAGTTTGGACTGGGGTGATGGAGGTGGTGAGAAGTGGAATGATTTGAGAAACTGAACTGTGATGGATTAGCTATAGGGGTGTGCATGTGTGTGGTGTGCTGGGCGGGAGAATTCATAGTTTGAATAACTGATAGATGGCAGCTCATTTCCAAAGAGACTTCTAGGTCAGAAAACTCAACTGCCTAGACAATATGGGGGATGCCACGGCCAATTTTGGCTCTTTGAATTCCTCTTTTGTAGCTGTCATGGAGATCCTACCCTGGGTTAGTTTCCTACTTTTGGACATACTCACCTTTCTTGGTTACAATCAGATTCCAATTCTTCTTTCCCCTAATCACTCTCAGTTCACCATCACTGGATTTGGGTTTTCCTGAACATCTTCAAATATTTAAGTACAATTATTTGGGATGTGCCATACCTTCAAATGGGTGATCTTTCCTATTCTAATGCTTTCTAATTTCATTTTTAGAAAGAAACCTAGTGAAAAAAAGTGCTGACTGAGGGTTTCACAGGACAATGGAAAACCCCCACCATGAGGAAGGCAAACTGCCTCCAAAAAAGTTGAGTTGTGGTTGCCACCACGAATTACTTGTTCATGAATAGTAACAAAAGATAACTTTCAGGAAAGGTCAAATGAAATTGTAATTTATAAATTAAAAGTTGAAAAGTCGTAAAAGAGTAAGCATTTTGGCACCCTCCTCTCTCCCTGTTGATTCAAAAACCTCTTAAGTTCCTCAGGTAAAATCTTTAACTGCCCCGCTTCCTAAGCAAGGTAAAGGCAAGGAGAGACTGGAAGAGGCAGACCACTCTATAATGACTAGTGGCAAGTTTAATAAGCAACAGAACTTAACAGAAGGCTTGTCTCGGGCAGCCACAAAACAGCCATCTCTGCACCCACCTGCTAGAATCTTTTGAGTTTATGCAGAGGCCTTAAGGGGATTTAAGGCACAAAACTGTCCCGTTGGTTTCAGTAACACATTACTCAGTCAAGGCAATGTCCTTCAAGTGGCTCCCCGTACAGGATCAGTGGGCAGAAGGTACTTTTCAAGGTCAGGGGAAAGGGTCTTGCCCGTGGTCACATCCTCTCCATGACCTTCTCCCACACTCCCTACGCTTAACTTCGTTAGGTGACTCTGATTCTGGTTTAAATGGAAGTTATGCTGAGCCTAGGGAACCTGAAGCGGGATTAGAGAAGGCTATGAAAAACCACGTGTCTTCCTACTGTAGAACGCGGGATAAGGAACGCCTTCGGGTCTTCGAGCCAGGTCTCTGCAGACGACTTCCAGAGAGGCGGAGGGGGTCGGGGACGAGAGGGAAGAGCACGCGCGACTGCAAAGGCCCGCCTCCGGAAGGTGCCGCACTGGACTTCCGGGGCCCCCTGGTCTTCCGGGTACTTCCGCCCTAGCCTCCAGTCGGCCAGTCACGCGGGAAGCCACGCCCATTTCACCGCTTCTCCGCCCAGTCGCTCTCCTCTGGCTACGACGGCAGCATGGCGGGCGCGGAATTGCGGGCAGCGCTGGAGCAGCGGCTCGGCGCCCTAGCCATCCATACGGAGGTCGTGGAGCACCCGGAGGTGAGGCGCTTCTGCCGGGACAGCCCTGCGGGAGAGGTGGGCTCCGCTGCGGCGTCTCTCGGGCGGGGCCGTGAAGACCAGATACCCCAGCGGTAAGGTGCCGCAGAAACGTACGTTCTAGGACATTTCCCAGGTTCCAGAGCACAAAAGGGGCCCGACAGAAACATCAAAGGCCTTTCGGGACTTTGATGTTATTGTGAGAAAACAGGGTTTTCCTCTTGGAGCGATTTGGTCACATTTCATTTTGAGAACTTCTGCATGTAAAAGTTGGGTCAGTGTGTCTTTATGGTGTAGATAACCTACCAGGCAGTAAACTGTCTCTGTAGTATCAACGATGTATCAGGCATCATGCATATAGCAGAACACCAAGCTTAGAGAGTTTGGTATGAACATGATTTCATGTATTGATGTGAGGATTTGCAAACATTTCACGGAACCAGTGTTAACTTGAATGGTGCAGAGGCATAGTAACATAGCTTGAGTAACAGTTAATGGTAATAGCCAAATATGGTGCTCTTCAAAGGGTAGACAAATACGTTAAAAATCTTCAACTTTACAAATTTAACATCAAAACTGGATCATTTTCTCTGACCTTCTTCCCTCCTATATAGTAAACCTAACTCTCCCCCTTCTTTACCTGTGCATATTGCCAGCTCTTCTGATGTTACTAGTCCGGGTCTCGTTCCTTGCCCGTGATCTCACTCTCATTGTGGTTATATATTTGTAAAGTGGAGGCTGTCACGTGGTCTGGATGTAATGGAATGCTAAGGATTAGGAATCTGGGCTGCTGTAGATTTTCAGTACCAAAAGTTTAAAGAAAAAAACAAAAAACACTTTAGGAGGAGTGCTTGGCCAGCACATTGGAAAAGAGAACTGGCCTAAGAGGTCTCGAGATGAGGGATTGAAACGGCAAGGTGTATTATTTCGTAATGGGCTGGGAATGGGTCCCTACCAATGACATCTGGGCATTGAGTACTCCCTAACGTTCACCCAGCAAGCAGAGTATGCGTACATGCATATTTTTTGAAGTTTTCATGTGATATTTTACAGGTGTTTACAGTTGAAGAAATGATGCCTCATATCCAACATTTGAAAGGCGCACATAGTAAGAACTTATTTCTTAAAGACAAGAAGAAAAAAGGCTATTGGCTGGTGACAGTTCTTCATGATAGACAAATTAATTTAAATGATCTTGCCAAGCAGTTAGGTGTTGGGAGTGGAAATCTTCGGTTTGCTGATGAAACAGCCATGCTAGAAAAACTAAAAGTTGGCCAAGGCTGTGCCACACCTTTGGCTCTCTTCTGTGATGATGGAGATGTGAAATTTGTTCTGGATTCAGCTTTTTTGGAAGGTGGGCATGAAAAGGTGTACTTTCATCCAATGACCAATGCTGCAACCATGGGATTGAGCCCTGAAGACTTTCTCACATTTGTGAAGAAGACTGGACATGATCCCATAATACTTAATTTTGATAAAAACAACTAATTGGGCTGATACTTAGAATACATTTATTTCTGAAAGCTGTTTTTCTTATTTGTAATTTATAAAAAGCATTAAAAGTGGTAAGAATATTTAGCACCTTGGTTTGGTGATTAAATCATTCTAGGAGGAACGTTTCATCTAAAAGGAGCTGGGTTTTTTTTTTTTAATTATTTATTTTTTAACTATTCTCTACACCCACGGTAGGGCTCAAATTTACAACCTTGAGATCCAGAGTCACATGCTCTACTGACTGAGCCGGCCAGGTGCCCTATAAAAAGCAGCTGCTTTTAAAAAGATATACTGAGGTAGTTTTAGTCAGTTCAGAGTCCACCTCCCATCCCCCATGAGCACTACTCATTACAGGAATGCCTTCAACAATTAATTAAGAGTAGATTAACAACAAAACTAAGGCTAGCTAAGATTATCTTACATTTTAGGGTGTTTACTGTACTTGAAAAAAGCAACTTGCAAAAACAGCATATATAAAACTATACATATATTGTACATACAGGGAAAAAATAAAAAGCAATATAGGAATATATTACATTGTTGATGGTGGTTATCTTTGGGGAATGAGGATTAAGGAAAGATTTGTTTAATCTTTTTGAGAGGTTAGAAATGTGACCATACTTGGAAAAATTTTTTCTGTCCTGTAGGCTGTATTAAATTTTACTTATCCCCTGCCCAATTATGGCATCTGAAACAGTGTAAGAACTCAGGATTATATATTGTCAGTTATATAGAAGCTAGTTCAGAATTGTGGAGTAACATACTTTTTCGCTTAAAACAAAACCATTAGTTGAAGGTCTGAGGTAGACTATACTACAGAAATAGTCTAGAGATCTCATCATGAAAATTCTCTTACAAGCAAAAGGGATAGTCGTGAGGTAACCATATTTTACTAAGTTTGGTCACTCAAAAGTAACTTCCATCTGGTAGTGATAGTGTAACCAATTTGTGTTACTAAAAGGCAAAATAAGTAAAAACGTTATTTCTTGATACATAGGATTAGAAGTTATAAGTCTACTCACGGCAGATTTTCTATAAAGAATGAATTTAAGAGCTGTGGAGTTAGTAAATATTGTCCATAAATGATAACTTATTCTAAGGCGCCATGTTACTTTTTGCCTGCTGTTTACGACATCTCTAAGAGGAAATTTTAGGTTGCTTTGCACATAAAATGAAGGTTTCATGAATAGAATCAAAGATTGAGGACAGTAGACAGTGCCTTTCCCATCTTATAACGAAAACAGTCTCAGAAAGACTAACCTGCCCCAGAATACACAACTGGTTGCCTCCTCTAACGTTCTGCCTCCCCAAAGTCTATAAATGAAAATGAAAGACACTGCTTTGTGCAATATATTATTGTATTTAAACCTATGTGGGGATTGACAGAACTGGTAAGATTCCATTCTGTTCCCAAACCAATACTCATCCCTAAAAGATTTAGAAAGAATCATCTAAACAAGGCTATGGGTTAGGTCTGAAAAAACGTTTTCCAGGGCAAAGGCAAAGGAAAGATAATACTTAGCTAGATTATATGTTACAGTTTTTAAATGATTTTAACCACTTGTTATAAAAATCACCTCTTTGTTTTATTTTTATATTAGTTGAAGTGAATGTTAAACCAACTTAATTTTTTAGGAGTAATAAAGTTAAAAACTAAAATGAAAAATAATGAAATGTTTTTAAAAGCAAATCAAACCAATGATGGTTTGTTTTGAACTGGCTTCCTGTGGCTGATAATAGGTATTACCAAGTAATAATCACTGCCATTCAACTCCAGATCCCTCAGTAGCATTATTTTTAAAGGAAATGTTACAGATTTATATTATTTGATTTGGTATTTAATAACAATTATAAGTACAATGGCAAACATTGAAAGAGAACCCTTAGTAGAAAAGAAAAAGACAATTTAAAATCAGGTTTTGTTAAAGGGTGTTATAAGTGCAACTTTATCCATAAGCATTCCTTTTAAGGCATTTTCATTGTTGTCCAAATATCTCAACATGTACATCAAGGTTTATTTCACAAAATGGGCTCCTTTTGTATTACTCATTCAAGGCTTAAAGAAAAAATACATCTCAGGACGAAGTGTAGCAGAAAAGAAAAACACAAAAATTCACTTTTCTCGTAAAAGTAACTTAAAATACAAAGTCATGTAGCATACATTACTCCTCATTGTAATTCCAGGTTTGGTACAGTATCTTTTTCACTTCCTGACATAAACTGTTAAGACAGTGCAGGCTGTAATACTTCATTTGTGAGGTGGCTGCAATTCTGTAATATGCACAGTGATTTTTTAATAGGCTCTTACCATGCCTTGCATGAAAGGTGCTACATACAAACCTGTTACATGAACTCTTTGGTAACCACCAGTTCAAAAATGTGGACCAAACCTTTCCACATTGCCAGATCTGAAAGCACTTTATTGGAGCTCTTTGTGGAAGCTATTACCCTGTATATTAATTCTGCAGTTTCCTAGTGGGGGGTTGGGTATTGATTTAGAACACAGCCAGATAAAAGCATGGCAGACCCCAGTCAGGAAAGTGGCCCCAGTAAGTTTCTAGGTAGCCATACTATTTTGTTTGGCAGAAGCAATTTATCAGGGAAAGGAGTGACTTCCTACTAAGTTTGCTTCTGAATCTTTTGGAGAAAGTAAAATATTCATGAGGTTATTATCTAGTCCTTTCTTGAAATGGTATGAAAAAGGTGATGAATATAATTGAGAATATTCCTACTTTCGTGGTTTTAAGTGTTCCCCCTTTGTCTCTAACTGCACTTTCTCAGGGTCAGCCTCCTTAGACTCAGTACTATATAGGCTGCCCCTAAGCATGTTGTACGTGAAGCAATAATGTGCTGGTTAAGTCAACAGGTTCTCTATTTTAGGACATTAGGGTTCTGGAGAGGTCAAGTTGTGGTATGATTCACTGTCACCGGGCCACTTCCTACTCATTAAATTCCAACTTGCAGTAAATGTCCTGGGATGTGTCCTAGTTGTGCAAATTAGATGCTAGTTAATATAAATCTAAGTTACCCACTTACTGTATTTGGCTAAAACATAACTTCTATATTTACTTTCAATTTATCCACCTAAAAATGAATTTACATTTTTTACATGCAAGTATCTCTAGACTGCCATGATGCCCATTATCAATTTGATACTTGAATCTAGGGAGTCACGATGGAGAGATGTTTCAAAATCTAGAGAGTAAGTTTTAAATATGTCTGTTGTGCAATAGTTGTATTTTAGTAAGAATCCTTTGTATTTACATTTACATAGCACCTTTCATCCAAGAGTTTAAAAGTGATTTAATTTTACAGCATTATTTGGCGGTAAAATCTAAGTTAATGGTGGCATTAAGTTACGTAAGCCCAAGTTCTCTAAATTGCTTTTTAATTTCTGGTCAACTATACATGCTGTCTTTCTTTTCATTAAATCTTTCTGAAAGTAGACTATGAACACAATACTGCTAACTGGCCTACCAAAAAGAGAGAGGGAGAGGGAGAGAGAGAGAGAGGGAAGGGGGGTGGGAGAGACACACACAGTCTCATGGCTACTAGGTTAGTGATGAAACACATAGTTCCTAAACCACACACTATGAATATGGAATTATTCCAAAAAGATTTTTAGAGCTGGTAATGAGAGCCTAAGAAGTATACTGTTTAAATAAAAAAGTCATTATCTTTCTCATTTCAGACCTTTAAGATTATTCTGATATTTATGTTAAATAATGAATTTGCATTAATATCAATGCATTTTTTGATTTCATAAGAAAATAAAACTGTGATATAAAATTGGAGCTACAAAAAAACTGATGTTTCCCTGGGTTAACTAAATCTACTTTTTTTGTGCTTCTTTCAGATGTTTAAGGTAACAAATGCATACAAATATTTCAAAAGTACCAATAACAGTTACCAATTTTAATGTAATATTATAAAGGACAAAAACAGAAAAGTTCTTATTAATACGTGATAACCTTAAAAATAAATGAGTTCCTGGCAAAATGCAGATCATAGTAAATTATTTACATTTTTTTTTTGCCATAAGAAAACTTCTTAAGCAACAGTCAGCTCTCATGTTAAAAAAACAAACACACATACATAACCCAATACTAAAGAAGGGAAATGAATTTAAAACACAACAGCATTATCTTGGGAATGCAATTTGCTGGAAAACCACCTTACTAAAAAAGTTTCAGAAAAACACTCTTTTTAATTACCTTGGATCCAGGTGTGAATGCTTAGTGTTGCTTAAAGGGGAATACGGGAAGATTAATATTACTGTAAATTTTTTATAGCTCCTATTTTTCAGATTTATCTTCATAAACTGAATTTCTTTTGCAGTGCATCAAAATAATTGGTTAAAAAAAAGGAAAGGATACCAACACATGCAGTCTGCTAACCAAATAAGGCTCTGACATGCCAAAACAATGTTCTCTGTATCATGATATATAGTACATTCCACAACATACTACAGCATTTAATTTAGATTTACACAACTAAATATAAATGGCTAGATTTTGGCTAATACTTAGCAGAAGCATTAAGCAAACATGGATAAATTCATAAACAAATGACGAAAGAAGTAGATTGTTCTTGGAGTACTTCTTGGAATCTTAAAACACTTGGTCCTTAGTGAGAGAACATCCTTTATTCAGTAGATCTTATCAATACAATGTATAGTAAGTCCTAAAACCTTCTAAAAATTTTGGCAGTTGACTCCAGTAGTGCTCCTTGATTCAAGGAAGGAATGAAGGTTTTGTATTTCTTGCCTGCTCTAGTCACGAAGGATTGTTTAAAGTCTCCTTAAAGATTTTTAAAATGATTCCTATAGTTGGGTGTCTTGTTACTTCAGAAATAAAGGCTTCACACTGAGAAACTGAAGGACACTTTTCTCTCTGTATTTAGTTGGAAGGTAGAAAGAAGAAAGAAAATATAAGAAAAGCTTGAAGATAAGAGAGAGATAAAATACAGAGTAGCCACTATAAGAACAACATGCACCAGATATTTCTTCTATAGGAACGAGAGAGTGACAGAAAGTCAGAGACAATTTTTCTTTGAGTGGCTCTTCATACAAAAGGTATTTAATTTATTGTTTGTTCTCAATTATCAAAAACATTGTGGGAAAGTTGTATTCCTTCCAAAAAAAAGAAAAAGACTTCAGATTAAAAAAGGAATTCCTAAAACATAATTCACAAGTAAAATTAAGTTCTCCCTCTCAAAAAAAAAAATTAAGTTTAAGAAAAAAAGAAAAATAATATTTAAAGGTTTGTTTCCTGCACTGACAGGCAAAAACTTATAGCAATCAATCTTGCTTGACTAGTAAGTAGGACAGAAAGTCATGAATAAGCAAGCAATATTTACATCTGTTAATGCAATGTGCACTTGTTCTTATAAGTAACTCGGTTAGTTTGTATAAATGAGACTAATCTCATTTACATTTTAAGCAAGAAACTCACCACTTGGCCCACATGTCATGTAGTGGGTAATAGAATTAGGAGCTTTGTTGCTCCCTAGACCTGCTTTTTGAATTTCTGCTTTCTTGTACTTTGTCCACATCTGCAGGAGAAAAGCATTTCAAGTTATTTAATCAAAGGATAAGCATAATATAATTCATGAAGTTAAGAAACTAATGAGCTCTTGTTGAGTAGGGCAAGGAGAAAGAATCTAACTGGGAAATTTACTAATCTGATAGGTATCTTATTACTTAAAGACTGACTGTTGTATTTTAAAAGCCAGAAATAATATACTTATGTCCTTTTAGTAGCATCAGATAGGTTTACTATGTTTATTTACTAAATAGTCACAAATAGTTTTAAAGTACAAAATAATCTTGCATGCAGCCACAGAAACATCCACAATGAAATATTTGTTTTATTAACTGAGAAAAATTATGCCTGCTTTCACTGTTAAACCTAAAACTGCTTTGGTCAAAGGGGACCCAATGCCTAACAATGTCAGTTTACAATGTCACACAAATAATGAGGGTATGATTTCTAAAAACCCAGGGGAGGAATGTGAATGCTACTCAGTTTCATCTAAAATCAGGGTACTGAATCTCCAAATAGTTTTCCAAATATTCCTTTATGAAATCGTAGGATATTTATAGAGGTGTCTTAAAGGAAAAAAGTGCAGCTGCTCAATTGAGTCAGAGTTGGTTAATTTTATCTTTAAAAACAATAACAAAAATGTTAAAATACTGGGGCATCTTTTTAAGACTTGTTTAGCAAGTAGATGCTGATTTTTGAAGTTTGGGAAGCACTGGCTGTAGATGATTTCTATGGTTTTTCCCATGCTAAAAATTTGATTCCAAGTGTTATGAACTGGTATTTTGAGAAAATTTTATGACTCCACAGCTGGTGATAGTCTCTGGAGGAAGTCTAGCCTGTATTCTCACAGACAATCCACTCCACGGCTGGTGATAGTCTCTGGAGGAAGTCTAGCCTGTATTCTCACAGACAATCCTCAAGACACATGGACATGGTATGGATCTGTCTTACATGCACAGTGTATATGTTCCTTGTGAAAACATGTTATACTATAAACTACAGCCATTTGTAATGGAAATACTGTTTTCCTGTAAGTCTAATTCTGTAAAATAACCACACAGTTTTAACATAATAGGACATGATTTCTCAATATAGTTTGCATAAATAAATTTTTTAAATTTAAAGTGTACGGCCAGATTTGTAATCTCTAAAGAGTTGAAATGGTTATAAAATAATTCTTGACTCAAAGTGGAAAAGAAGTAACACTAATTATTACATTTTAATCATATGTGGCCCCCATCTAATCTCACTTATATTTACCAATAAGTTTTATTATTAGGTTATAAAAAAAGAAGAGAAGCCAAAAAACATTTTTAATGTTAGGGCTGACAGTGAAACAACTGACAATAAAATAGATGTATTCATGGACAAAATATATTAGGTGGTACTAAAAAAATATGAAAATTTTCTGATTGTGCTTATGTGATTATCTGCAGTAGAACTGTTTTTAGTAATAGCTGGCTGTGAGAAAAGAAGCACAGTCAAAGATAAAAATGGAGAGGGCCTAGCCCCCACAACGATCTTGTTTAAGTACTAGAGAATGGCTTAATTTAAAGGATAGAAATTGCGTTAAGCAAAGATTCTCTATGGATTCTATTTCCTTTGGTCCAGTTAATAAGAATAATAATTTAATGTAACAACATGTATAAAATAGTGATTTCCTCCCCATTTAGAAAGTTACATTTCAAAGCATTCCTTTCCAGATGCCAGACTAAGTTATTAGCAGTAATATTTAGGCTGAATCAAAATGGCAAAAACATTCCAGAAAAAGAGCTAAGATCTACTCCTCCAGAAGTAAGTGAATCAGGGTTATGGCTTTGTTTTGTTTTGTTTTGTTTGTTTGTTTGTTTTTTTAATTCTGGGAGTCAGAGATTCAAGTTTAGCTGATTCTGCTTTAAAAGTGCTATAACCACAGCAAGATAATTTTAAAAGTTTATGACACTGCAGTTAGAGTTCGAAAATATTTTCTTTATCTTATATGGTTATTTTTTTAGCTAAAAGTTTGTATTAATTTGTAGTTCTAAAATTTGTTCCACTAAAAACACACTTGTTCATTTAAATTCTGATGTTAATTTTATTTTAGCACAGTATACTCATTTAAAAAGCTGTTTTAAGGACAAACACATAAAATTTAATAAATAGATTATAGAAGCAACAGTCTTCACTACTTTGTAAACTTACTACCTTTTTTGAACAGAGGTAAAAATGCAAATTTCCAACACATTGAGTATGATTTATTATCTTTGACTCTATATAAAAAAAGAACTGGCAAAAGTAATGTATTAACTGATTCCAAGTAAAAAAGTCATCTTAAAGGAAAGATGGTCCTTGAGTTCTTACATTTATCAGATAAAGAAAAGTGAAGAAACAGAATTAATACAAATGCTCCTAGTCACTTTATAAGTAACATGTAAATCTGGCGGGGTTTTTAAAGAATTATGTGTTACTATAAATTTATGAGTGTTAACAATGTTTTAAATCTGAACAGTTTTGTAAATATGGGCAATAGTTAATATTTGCTACAGGAAGTGTTAATGGAGTTATTGACTATTTCCTTGAAAATAAAACAGCAGGACAGAAGACATAGTTAAATGGCGAAAGAAAATGACATCTTTTTAACATAGTTTCCTTAACACTGTACATGTGCAATAGGAAGTGCACATTCTGGGTGAGGGAAGGAATGAAGAGTGAAGGACAAGGAGAGGGAGGGAAGGGGAGCAAAGAGGAGGGAGGGAGAAAATGAGCATTCTTTTTGGGGAGCAACAAAGTAAATATGACTTGGAAATGCCTTCTTGGTAATTATAGCATGCAACTATTTTAATATGCTTCCAGGTATCAAAGTAACAATCTTGTATCAGGTGACAAGAAATGTGAAAGAAGAGCATGTATTGTTAAGGTTTTTAAAGTCATGCAGAAAATGTACAATGCAATTAATATTTCATGCAGGCTTTGGTATGGTTACACATTCATATTTATACACATGCCATCATGTACAAGTGAATACTATGCCACAATTTAAAAATAAAAATATAAGCCTAGCCAAATTATACTTTTCAACAGCAGCTTTTCAAATCAGATTAGAGAAGCACGGTGCATATCAAGTAACATCAGTATTATATTGTGCAGTTTTGATCAAACACAACCATATTCATACCAAACAGTCTGATTATCCTCAGAAACCAACAATGCAGCTTCTGTGTCATCAGGATGGAAGCATGCAGGAGTGATAAGATTATTGCTACCTGCAGAAGACTGTGGGTTACTGTTACTAGGGTTCTGATTATCAGAAAACTGTTCGTTATCTTTCTTTGCAGCTTTATCTAAAGAGGCAGAAGCCTGGTCAGTTACTCTTGTGATTGGCCTGGGAGGTAACCCACTTATGTTACTAACTAGTTCTGTATTCAGGGATAAAAATGGCTGAGATGGATGAGCCACAGTAAATGACTCTCCACTATCTTCAGCTGATATTCCAAGTGCATCATTAGACATATTAATAATGGCAAAAGTTTGGTTTAGAAATTGTGACTTTTCTGTTCTTGACTTTCTAGCCTGGGCATAGAGAGACTTGGATTTACGTGTAGCTAAATCATTTTGCACATGAGATCCTACAGCATGGGTTGGACTGTGAAGTGTGTAAGAGGACCACTGGTGTAAAAGGTACTCACTAGATGCTGCAGTGATGCTGCTATCAGCAGTAGCTGGTGGTGAATCAACTGACATAGGTAGTCTACTGTCCTTGGTCAAAAAATCATGGATGCTTGTCCTTCGAGTAGTTCCTTCGGCAGTAGAGATCACACTGCTTGCACGAGGTAAAGTGGCGTAAGGATTACTATCTTTTGATTGTCGTGACAGAGAAGTTTCTTTTACTAATTTTATCTTTCCTTGAGTGCCTAGTGTAGGTTTTCCTGGAGAGCTAATGAAGTAGGCATCTTCAGTCTTTCGAGGACTGGGTCTCACAAATTGTTCAGGCTTACTTGTCCGTCTATCGTAGAAGTCTCCTGGGGTTTTTCCACTTACTGACCTGGCCAGACCACAGCTAACTGGTTTGTTTTTTCCCAGAAAGTCAGAAGAAACAGACAAACTTTTCATTACTTCATCTAAAAGATTCTCTTGACTTGAGGACTTTATCTGTTAAAAAAGATATCACAACAGATTAGTGAATGCAGCCAAGCTTTTACTTTCCTGATATATTAGATTGTATGATATAAAACTAAGCACCCCTTAACTTAAAAAGAAGCTCTATAGTTCAGTCACAGAAATTTAACTTGCAGTGTCGATCTAAATTAAGGTCCTACCAGGTAAAACTAACCTGTATTGAGGTAAGCTTGTTGCTTTCTTCCAAAAACTGTTGTAGAGTAACAACTTCACTTCCAGGGGAACCAGTTTTGATCTTGTGATGTGCTCGACTCTCTAATGAATCAGGCATTTTGTGCTGGAGCATTGGACTTGATCTGGTCTGTCTTTTCAAGTACTGGATTGGACTGCTACCACTGCTGGACCAAGTCTCATGATCATGAAGCAGGCTAAATTCTCCACTGCTGTGGCTTTGTGGCCTGCTTTGGATATTAACTGCACCTGCTTTTGGAGTAAATGGTGTGTTAAGAGTTCGGTAACAGAAATGAGACTAAAACTAAGTAATAACTTTTGTTGACTGGATTCTTATGAATAGCTAAACTAACTTTCAAGCTTTATTTAGAAATGCTTAGTAGACTGTGTTCATCTTTCATCAGTCTAACATTGTCTATCCTAGTCTCATTTTGACAAATATTTTGAGTTCTACAAGGGCAAATACTTGCTTTCACCACTACACTCAGAGCCAAACTACAAAGCAGGCACTCAGTACATTCGATGAATGAGTGAATAAAAAAATAAGTTAAGTAATACATTTTTAAAAATTCAGGTTCAAGTAACTGTAACACACCTCAATTTAGAACAAAATATGATTATATGAATTTTAAATTATTTCAGAATGTTAAAACCAGAATACAAATTCAGAAGTTAAAGATTCTAATTCTTTGCCTCTCTATGAAATCTTCATTCCTTACTTGAAGGTTTCTCTGTTCATCCTGAATGAATAAACGTAAAGAAATTTTCCTAAAATTTAAATAGCAGGCATATAAAAGAAAATCAATGGAGATATGATATACTTAGCTAGCTGTAGTAAAAACACAAAATCAAATATGTTGTATATTTTATTCTTTAATGTCTGAATCATCTGATTGTTCCTGCTTTCCACTGTTGGCATATGGCTATATAACCTTATTTAATTTTTTTTTAAAGATTTTATTTATTTATTTGACAGAGAGAGATACAGCAAGAGAGGGAACACTAGCAGGGGGAGTGGGAGAGAGAAAGAAGCAAGGCTTCTCGCTGAGCAGGGAGCTCGATGTGGGGCTCAATCCCAGGACCCTGCGATCATGACCTGAGCTGAAGGCAGATGCTTAACGACTGAGCCACCCAGGCACCCCATATATAGCCTTAAAAGACTCAAATGAGGTTGAGCAACTGTACAGGATGCACATTACTAGTTCTGGATAAAAGCTCCCTAATGTTTAATGCTATTCCTTATGTGGATTCTAATTGATACCAAACTGCAAAGAAATAGTATCAAGATGGAAAATACAACTTTCCATGGTTTCCTAATCATAGGGTCATGAAAGAATTTGGCTCAAGTTATATAACATTTTATTAAAAAGATTTTCTTAAATTTTCAAATCAGGAAAGAAATACTTCATATTTTTAAACTAAACTTTTCTACTGGATATAAGAACATGATTATAAAAATAAAAAAATAATCCCTTCTTGAGATCAGATTTTTCAGACCACTGCAACAGAGTCATAGCATTAATGACAAAATTACAATTGAGACAAAATGATTTTATAATACAAAAAGCAACAGAACAAATTATAATTTGACAATTCTGGACTATAGAGAATAACTATTTTCACCAACTTTTATAATCTATTAAACAATTCCAGAATCCGAGTAGGCAGTAAACCTTTAAGGGAAAAAGTACTAGTCAAGGCCTCTAGACATTTACATAAAAACCTTACCTTAGAATGCATAGTAAAAAATTAAGAAAAAATCCTGAAGTAATTCTTTATATAAGCTGTGTGCATCCATTTGTCTGTTATACACAAACATAACTGTCTTCTTAAATTTAAAAAGTTATTTCCCCTTATTTCGTCAATAAATTAAGCTAAAAGTATTTCTAAAACACTTCTATAATGGGAGTTCAATGTACATGCCTCATGAGAAAATTAAGGACAACCCATTTTCATGACAAAGACAAAATGTAAGAAAAATAAGGACCTACAGATATTTTTGAGTTAAAAATTACATAAAAATATTTTATCTGTGAAGATGAAAAATGGCAACCAAAGTAACTGCTCCTGTTTTTACATTTATACACATTGTATACACTGTATTACAATGTAAGAAGTATAAAATGTTCCAAGGAACTATGTTCAAACATAGATGATTTGGATTTCATACTTTACCCCAGAAACTTCATCAATCTTCGAATTATAAAATCTGGAAATGGACGGACATTATTAATAAATTTACCTACAGCATACCTTTGACTTCATGGAGTGAAGCATTATTATTACTATTGCTAGTGGATGTTCTGCCACTATCAAGGCTGGCTGGTCTTGAAGCTAAATGAAAAAATCAGGAGACAGTGTGATAAAACTTCTAGCTACTGACATTGAACTTTTACATTCTGATCACAGAATGCTTTGAGGAAGCAATCATGCATACTTTCACAGGCTGAGCATGCCCAGAGTTCAATCTTACAGATTAGAGAGCAAAAGCATCTCCAGATAGTTCAGTTAGACACTTTAGAATAAGACACTTCTGAAACACTAGTTGAGATCCAAAGAAAAGGAAATAAAGTGCATATTTAGATTTGGAAATGATTTCTAGATGGATACCAGAACTGTTTTGGCTGAGTAGAGTGACATGCCAAAAGAAAAAAGAAAAAAAAGTGCTAGTGATTAGGTCACTTAAAACAGATCAGACAAGGAACCCTGCACACTGCAGATGCCACGAACAGGAGGAACACGAGCATCTGCACAATGTCCTGCCTTCCTATCCGTACAAGGGAAAAAACTGCACAGTTAACATGATCCTACCCTGTTTCTTTTTTTTTTAAAAGATTTTATTTATTTATTCATGAGAGACAGACAGAGAGAGAGAGAGAAAGAGAGGCACAGGGAGAAGCAGGCTCGCAAGGAACAGGGAGCCCGATGCAGGACTCGGTCCCAGGACTCTGGGATCATGACCTGAGCTGAAGGCAGACGCTTAACCATCTGACCCACCCAGGCACCCAACCCTACCCTGTTTCTTAAAATCCTGCTTATGTATGAAATTCCCTCAACATACTATCCATTTATTATTAATATTTTAGTTTGGCAAGATATGGTTTTGGAGATCTCTCCAGAAACTTAAAAATCTGAAATGCTCACCACTGCAGAAAATGTGTTTCTCAGAATTCATCCTTTATCGAACTAAATATTTTTTAAACCAATGGTAAAATGTGTTTCTCATAACTTTAACCTTATACACCAAAATGGCAACAAAATTACCTTTGAGCATTGTGCAGGCATACTTTATAAATAACCTTGACCAAGAGAGAGACTACTTAGGATGAAGCAATAACCTTAAAAGGGGCAAAAGGAAGTATTAGGTTTGAAGAAATGGCAGAAGTAGCTATGAGATGCAGGTTAGAGAAAACATGCTTGCTGGCAATGCCACATTCACCAAACCAATGCCAGAGCCTCAGCATTCCCATTCTGTATGGAATATGTACTCTCTAAATAAAGTTCATATCTTACCATGAACTCTTGATCCCGTACTAGAATCATCACTAATACCTTGTGGACTTATGTCTTCAAAGGATGTAGTATCTACATAAAATAGCAAAATGGATATAAAAATATTTTAAACAAAAAAAACATTTTAAAATTTCATTTATGCAGATATGGATATTCTTTTTCAATCACATGTAACACATCTTGATTTAAAATATTTCATAGACTTAATCAGAAACTGGAACTAGGAATAAGAAACAGAATAGCTGTGATGAGAGTTGACTCGCTTAACACCAGAAGCAGTGAAACAATCTCCCCAAGGACCCTGCAAAGCAAAGCAAGAGCCGGGGTTGTTCTACGTGGTTCTCTTTATATTGTTTTTAGTTTTTTTTTTTTTTTTAAAGCTTCTATCATCACTTTTTCCCTTTCTCACTCTTTACTTGGCTTACTTTTCCTTTTCTTGTTAGTTCATTAGCTGTTTATTATGGAAGGCCTAGGAAAGATTTTAATTATTTGTATGATGTTTTAAATTTTTGAAATGATTTGAAAATTCTCTTAAATCGAATCTAGACTGTTTTAGTAAATTATTTCAGGTTGTTGCTGTCAAAAAGTACACATGGAAAAGTCAAATTAAAATTCCTGTTGCCAACAGTTACACCACAGTGCAAAGAGCAGACGGCCTATACCTTTATTATTAACCAACTGCTTGGATCTGAAGCCTGTAGAAGAGTTGACAGTTGAAAAGTTGATGGCTGTAGTAGAGAAGGCCATAGCTCCCAATTCTTTTCTCCTTTTACCCGTTGAAATATCATCAGGAACCTCCAAATTCTCAGTACTACCTGTCCACTGTCCTCCTGCTAGGACCATGGACTGCACCAGGTCATTCATGGCTGGGATGCAAATGAAAGCAAATGAATCAGCATGGTTAATGTATCTGCTCTTATTTCTATCTTGTATTATAAATGATCTGGTTTTTGTTTATGGATTAATGCAAATGAACATCAAAGACTATAACCACAAGGTCATTCGAATTATGACATGCATTCAGCTGAATGAAATGAGTAGGCCAAAGGCTGATAAATTTCAGAAAATATTTTTATCCCACCTCCACCCCCTTTAAAGATAGGAAAAGGAATTTTACTCTGTACAACTGCCATGCTTTTGCGCAGTGATGTGCAATATAATTAGAAGCCTTCATAATGTGGTTTTGTGATGACAGAAATGGAATGAATAAAGGTAAGATGGAGAGTTCTTATACAGCATCATTATTGAAAATGACAAAGAGTCCTTGGTCAGAGCAGGTTACTGAAGAAATCATTCATTTTATGTATCAAATTGTATACCATTCAATAAAAACCTGAAAGAGATGATATCCAAAGTGACATTTAATCTGATTATGTAATTACCCATACCACTTAAAAAAAAGACAGAGTTTTAATATATAAAGAATGACAAACGTTTTCAAGGGTTACAGGCCATTTTATTTATTTGTTTGTTTAATTTAGTTCATTAAGAAAATAAATTCCTAATGCTAAAGGTTTTGTTATATTTTAAGTAAATTTATTTGGGAAAAAATTCTCTATGGCATAGAAAATTAGGTTTTTTTTTTCTGCCAACTTTTAGAAGGCACTGGAAATTTATAAGTATATTACATGTATGACTAAACATATATGCATGTATATGTATCAGTGAACATATAATGCGACTTCAGTGCCAGTTTTGAAAAAAAAAATTCTTCCAGCTCCTTGAATTAGAGGAAGACTGCACTTTGCAAAATAAGAAAATTGGCACAGTCCAGAGAAAGGTTAGTGAAAAATTAGTAATGGAAGCCAGTGTAGTCATTTGAAAGAAGCTGAACTGTCATAAAGTCTTACACATAGAACGACGGTAGCAGGCCTTCATTTTGTCTTTATCCTTCGGTCTGTTCCTCAAAAAGGGCAGTCTTTTCAGTGCAACCACTTTAATGTCAGAGCATGAGGAAAAACAGAAACAGAAAAATGAAAGAAAAAAGGGAGAAGAACAGATGGGAGTTAAATGTTGAAATTAAGGACAGAAATGAATGTCTGAGTTTCAGCTATGTATGCTATACTAAAGCTATTATTCTCATGCTGCTGAGTGATAATGAAATATGAATTATGTACTTTGACACTTTAAAATACTTGGAAAGCACTGAAGACAATGATGAGGAACATATACTTTGAAAGCTTGGATTGGCTAAGTCCTACAAATACAGGAACTGATTAAAGTACTTACTGAAGGAACAATTTTCCTAGTTAAGTTGTAAAGGTATACCTTTAAAATTAGGGCTATTACTGGGCCACAGTATCCATGATGAAAATGTACAAGGCTTTTCAATCCTCTATTTTAACCTTTTAAATAAAAAGACTTCATCTTGGAAAAAAGTTACTTAGGAAAATGAAAATTTTACAGGAGTAGTCTAGTAATATATATCAACAAAAACTTGGGTGCCCAGGGAATGTTTAAAACAATCTAAAGAAACTTTAAAAACTTTCATTATTTTCTTAAACTTTAACAAAGGAAATAGGGAATAATTTTTTTGGGTTAATTTGAATTCTGGTGCATTACTTAACAGCACCATGAAAATATTTATTCTTCTGAGCAAAGTCTTTCAAAAAATGACATGAGCAATTACATTCATTTCATTTTGCAAGAGGTTGGCTAGGGAAAAGAGAAAAGCTAGCACTAAGCTCTGTTCAGGCTAAACGATAAGAGGCACCCTTATGTAAGCAAAAACAACAGAGAAATACATATTTATAACATTTTTAGGTATTTTGAAGGGCTTTTTGGGTGAGTTTATTAAGAAAAACAAAGGTAGCACTGTGCAGAAAAATTCTGTAAATGAAAATGAGAATTATAATTATAGTAGGTGTCATTAGCATAAAAATTAAAATGCTCACTAGAGTCACTAACATTCTTGAGTCATATTTTAATAAGGTTCAAATACAGAAAACTGTTACAGCTTTTTGGAACTGCAATTTAGGAGTTAGGGAGATGATGTGAATAAAGACTTCACAGCATACTGTATACAGCCTTAATGACGAGACTGCTTCTGAAGGTTTGCCGTCATCTTGTAAATAATCAAAGTTTTTCTCCATTAAGAAGAATGCAATGGACATACAGCTTTTTAACTTATTTGACTGCTATTAGGTACAGTCATGATTCATTTAGGCTTTTAATTTGACCTATTTCTTTTCTGGCTTGGTAAACACAGCTGTTTTTAATGATTAAAAAGAAATGAACTGAAAGCAATGTAAAAATGGACACTTGGCTAAAACAAAGCTGAGTGGTTGTAGCATGCACATGTTGTCTTGTTTGGATACTTCTGTTTCAACTGTTTTCCAAAGACTGCTTTACTGACAGACAGGATAAAAGGATTAAATTTGCCAGTGGTGGAATGTGATCCTTCTATGTCAACTAGTTTGTATATATACAGTATTCTTTTTCCAACATACTGAAATTCAGGGGACATTAGCATTGCTGGGTTTTTGTTTATTTAAAATATTCTAAAACTGAACAACTACAGGAAAGGAGAATATTACTGCCTTCTGATCCTTATTCTGGATGTGCCAGCAGAGGGACTATGAAAGAATGTCAGCTTTATATTAAAAACAGACAAGTTGACCTCAACAAAGACTGTTGTGCCTTTCTTGTGTTACATTATCATATCTGAATTGAAATCTTTCTTTAGGGGGCCCGGCTGGCCCAGTCGGTAGAGCATGCGACTCTTGATCTCAGAGTTGTGAGTTCAAGCCCCACGATGGTGTAGAGCTTACTTAAAAAAAAAAGAAAAAAGAAAGAAATCAATCCCTTATGAAATATCTTCCTTTAATTGGAAAAAAATTAAGTAGACCTATTACCATTTCTCATTTAATAAGATGTCAGATATTTTAAATCTAAAGGTAACATAAAATTGAATTATCTGACATCTTTTTAAGATAAACCTGATGATTTCTCTACAAGAATACTCAGAAATTTCATGTAGATTTGACTGATAAGACTAGATAGCAAAAGACCCAGGTAATGGTAATCTTGTGTGGGGATACAGAATTTAAACACTTTCTTGAGACTAATACACACAACACACATACATAAGTATGTATGTATGCATGAATACTTATGGATTCTAGTTTTTAGTGTGCTATAGTTGTATTCTGAAATATACCCTATAATGAATGCCTCATCTACACCCTAAAATACTGTCTTTTCAGAGATAATTCCCCTGAGGCTAAAACACTATATAGTTTTTTGAGTGTTTTGAGAGTTGCCAGAAGGAGAGTCTATCCCTGGGCTAAGTAGTAGCTGTTTTTGCCTATTTACTTCAAAAGAATAGCAGTGAAATGATATAGATCTATTTCATACACACACACACACACACACACACACACACACACACACACACAAATACGTATTTTTTAATTTAGTGACTCTGGTGATAGTATGAATGGATTCAAAGTATCTTGTTTACATATTCTATAAGAACACTGTTAGTAGTCAACTTGTTGGACATCTTAAAAGGGCCTAGCACTGGATTCTTTTCTCTTCTCTTAAAATATACTTCTTTAGGCTTTTACTTTGCTCTTGTTTAGTTAAGCACACTAGTAATGAAATAAAAATACTATGAATTGTACAGGGCATGTTATGATGTGATACTGCTATATTTGTAATTTAAAAAATTAAATCGCAATTTTATACACAAGCTTATACACATCAATTTTAATTGATCCTTTACCAAGCAATCCCTCAACAATTTTTACAATCTTCGGTTACTTCTAAATCATTGAATAACATTCTCTTCGAATTCACATCTATTTTTCTTTGCTTCTCACCAATGTAACTTTGCTCCAATTTGACACCAAAGTATATGAATAAAACCCCATTATAAAAATGCCTTATTATTCTATTTAGTTACAAAAAATTATCAAGATGAGCTCATAAACATTTCTCACTTACTCTTCATAATCACCCTGTGCAGTATGACACAAAGGTGAAAGGTGTACCTGTATTAATACAACTAGCAAGTGGCAGGGATACTCTGGCTCTTATCTCAATGTTCTTTGGACAGTGTTTTACCTCCCTGGCTAAATGATGGTATCTCTGTGTTTGGTATATTTCTAAACACATAATACAGAAAATCATGTGGTTATGTAGTACTGCAGTACACAATGAATTTTATAATCATATAGAGTTAAAAAGAAATGCATTCATCAGACTATTACCCCAAAGGACTGCTGAAGTTACAAGTTAAAAGAAATCTTTTGAAAGGATTCTAAATCAATACTAGAGATCACAAATGTTTAAAGAGTTTAAGCACTCACTGCTGCTTTTCTTGGTCCCCAAAGTTTGGCCATCTTCTAAAGAGTTTGAACCTACTGAAGAACTATCTTGACTATCTTGATGGGGGAGCTGAAGAAATCCTTCACTGGAGTCTGAGCGGGTAGGTGTTAATGTTAGAGATTTCTGACGTTCCCGATTAATATCTTTCTTAGACTTTATCAATTTTCTCATTTTTAGAGTAATCCAGTTGCCTCTCCTAATAGAATAATTTAAAAAACTCTTATCAGTCTAAAATTCAACATATAAATCCTTCACAAAATTAAAAGTCTTAGCTTTTTTTTTTTTACAAAATAAAAATGAATAAAATTTGGTTAACAGTACCTTCTAGGAGGAGATGGGTCATAAAATTTGTACTGATCCATTATCTTCTCTTCTAATTTCTCCTTTTGTCGTCTTAATTCATTTAATTTATCACTATAAAAATAAAAATTGCACTTTAGGACATGTATCATATTTTGTACAGTTATGAGTATTAAATTATTTTGTGACTACAATCTAACTTCTGTCCAAAACATAAACAAATATACCTATTAGAGCTGACAACTAAGTATTAGGTATTAACAATGGGATATTTTTCCAAGGTTCTCCTTTTCTTCATATTTACAAACTTAATAAAAGGATACAGAATTTAAAATTCAATTCTTTAATACAATTTATTTGAAGAAAATTTTCCATATTATATTCTCATCCTGACAAAGGAATTCTCTCAACATCTTTTAATAGCTGTTAAGGGACATTAAATTAACAGTGACTACTCTATTCTTGGATCTTTTAGTATCTCACACTGTTTTTGGAATGAAAGGTGATTTAATATAATTTATGTAAGTAAAAAACTAAAATTTTCAATAGTCTGCTTACAATTGTAGATATAATAAATAATCTTGCAACCACATCTTCATGCAAACAGACTTTTTTCCTTATGGCAGAATTATTTAGGCTTAATTTACCTTTAGAGAACTATTTCCTGCCTCCAGCAATACATGAATACACTAGTTTCACATCTTAGTCTCATTTATGTCCTTGATGGTATATATTACATAGGGAAACATCAAAGATCATAGACTAAATGATCTAAAAAAAATGTGATCCCAAACTGTGATGTTGTTTACTCAACAAATATTTAGTGATCATTTTAAATGAGGAAGACACAAAGAGTATATAAAGACAAGAGCAGCCCAACTCTGCTTATAATACAGTAGGAGAGAGAACAAATATACATAAATGACGATTACAATCCAAGGCAGGAGTGGTGCCAAAATAAAAGCACTGTATTAAGTACAAGAGAAACTTATAAAGAGGAAAGTATTTCTATCTTGGATGACCGAAGAAAGCCTCATGGAGAGAATGGCCATATTAGATGACTGAAAAGATAAGAATGCTAAATTAAGCAGTTTATAGTCAATGGGAAGCAGGGAGGGATTTTCAGGTTTAGATTTTGCTGAACAGGAAATCAGAAGCTTGAAGGTTTCATTAGAAAGTGACATTATGAAATCTTTGCTGTAGGTACCTTAACTCCATAATGAAATAGTATCTATCAGAAAGGATGGTAGTAAAGAAAGCATCTAGGAGGCTAATGAGATAGTCTAACTGAGTGGTTAGGCTGAATTAGGGAAGTGGGAACCAGAACAAATGGATTTGAGAGATTTTTTTGAAGAAGATGCTTTGTGAACACAGGTTCCCAAGAGTTACACCACAGCACAATGGCAGATGGTCTATACCTCCCAAATGTTTTTTTTTTACCTTTTGAAATATCATCAGGAATCTCTAAATTCTCAGTACTACCTGTTCACCGTCACTCCTGCTAGGACCATGTGACAGAGGCACTCAACTAGAACTGACATGTAAGATGGATTTTTTAATTTAAATTCAAAAAGTCAAAATGGATATTAATATTTCTAAGTCAACTATACAAATACAATTACTGAAACTTTGGAAATGGATTATTTACCAAGGGCCAGAATATTAAGATAATCTAAAGATATCCAAAGATAAAGCTTTGGATAATGCCTTTGCTTGAAGGACAGAAAACTTAAATGTCAAGAGCTTTACATATACTTACTGCTTCTTAAGCAGAAACACCTTTTAAGGCACAGAATAAAGGAATACATGCTCCTGAAAGGGTTGAAAGCGTAGTCCAAAGTGGCCAGCCACAAATGTGAAATTTCTTTGAAGTTTTGCAATCTGATCATTTTACTCCCCTGCTCAAAGTTTTCAGCAACTCCTTGGTATGGCATAGAAAAACCTTTGTGGATCCTAAGTTTTTAGCCACTTCTCTCTTGCTCCTTCTTCCTCAATTTTGCTCCAGCAAGAACTATTAATTTTTAGGTCCTATACCCTACCATAACACACCTTCATCACACCTTCATGTTATTGCATTTGTGCTCCCTTGGTCTGATATGTCTCCTCAGGCAAACTCCCATGAGTCTTTTAAGTCTCAGCTTGAGCAACCATCTGTGGAAAGCCCACCCTGCCCCTGCCAGACTAAGATACTCCTTCCACTGTATTTGCTGTATTTCTATGGCCTCCTACACATACTTCCATTGTAGCAATTATTTGTATTTCTTGCTTTATGTTACTAGTTCCTTAAGAGCAGAATCTATGTGTTTTCATGTTAGTATTTCTGCTTATTAGCATAGTGCCTAGAACATAAGCATTCAAAAAAATGTATGGAGAAATAATAATGTTGAAAATTAAAAAAAAATTAGCAGTGAGTTTTCTCTGTCACCAGTTGGCAATGATAAAATCATGAGTATTATTTCAACATTATTTGGTACCTACATGTACTGTCTTTGTTCAACATGAAAGAGATCCTTGCTTTCCATATTCTGCTCCAATAGTGTTCTGTTCTGTAGCATTAATGTCTGAATTTGATCTAGTAGATGTCGATTTTCCTCTTCTAAATTTCCTTTAAGTTGGCTTAGCAACTGTTTAAACACAAACATTTTTAAAAAAATCAACATTTACATTTAACATAAATCAACCAAAACGTCTGAAAAATATAGTCTTGGGGTGCCTGGGTAGCTCAGTTGGTTGAGTGTCCGACTCTTAGTTTCGGCTCAGGTCATGATTTCAGGGTCAGGGAATCGAGCCGGTGTCAGGCTCCACGCTTTGCAGGGAGTCTGCTTGAGATTCTCTCTCTCCCTCTCCCTCTGATCCTCCTCCTGCTCCCACACACTCTCTAAAATCAATCAATCAATCTTAAAAAAGAAAAAGACTTAGGTCTTCTGCTACTTGAGCAATTAGGTGGTTGCACTTTGATCAGAACATGAGTGATTACTTTAGTTATAATGAAAGCTAAAATACTGAGTTATGTGCTGTACACATTTTTAAAAATTCTTACAAACACCGGGTTTAACATATAATAAATTATCTAGTTCCAAAAACACTTGCTTTCTTATTTAACTTATAGCCCGAAAGCTACCTGTCCTTCTACTTAAGGAACTATGAAACACTGGACAAGTAAATTAACTGGGCTTCAGTGAGCTCATCTATAAAATGAGAATAATAACTCACACCCCTGACTATTGTAAGGATTAAATAATATATGTAAAGTATCTTGTGTCATGCCTTTAACACATAGTAGGTACCTCATTTTTTCCTCAACCACTGTTTTTTAGGAACCTTAAAGGTTTGTACATAGTTTTTATGACTTGGTCAAAGGGACTCAGTCTTGTCAATGGTTGGTATTACTAGTTGATACTACTGGTAGTTGGGTTGCCAGCAGCATTGGGCTGCTTCTTTGTAGTTAGAGGAAACTAGAAATATGTCTTAGTTAGGCCGGAGATTCCAGTAGAAGTCAGAAATCCCAAAGTAGTGATTTTCAAAATTCAGCATCACTTGTAGAGACTAGTAAAAAATGTAGATTTCCAGGGGCACCTGGGTGGCTCAGTCGGTTGAGCTTCCAACTTTTGGTTTCGCCTCAGGTCATGATCTCAGGGTTGTGAGATCGAGTCCCACCTGGGGCTCCATGCTCAGCTTGGAGTCTCCTTGAGATTCTTTCCTCCTTCCCCTCCCTCCCCCGCCCCGCTCCTCCCCCTGCTTGCACCTGTGTGCATACACGCTCTCTCTCTCAAATAAAAAAATAAATCTATCTCTTAAAAAAATGTGGATTTCTGGGTCCTAGCATTCAAATTCAACCAGTGTGGAGAACAGCCCAGAGAGCTATACTTTAAAAAAAAAAAAGTGCCAACAAGACCTTCTGCAAAAAAAAAAAAAAAAGAAACAAACACGTTTTGTAAACTCCTAAGATACAGAAAAGCAGACAGTATAATACTATGAATATCCATAAATAGCCATTTAGATTGAACCACCATCACTACTGTGCTGTATTTGTTTTATCTATATATTGTTAAATTGAAACACAACATATGGTAGATTTATTGCAAAACTAAATGCAGTTTTTCTCCTCCCTGTATCTATACCCTCTGGTGCTGTGACTTCTTGCTCTTACCATCAAGAAGTAGAATTTATTTTCCCTCTTTTTGATTTTGGAATGCCCTTGGCCACGAGAAAAAGGGGAAGTGATGGAAGTTCCAAGCCTAGTCCTCAAGAAGCCTTATGTGCTTCCACTTGTAATCCTGCTGGAGGATGAGAGACCACAGGGCACAGAGTTATCTGGGGCCACCCTAGGCCAGCCAGCCTTCGGAATATGTGCCAGTTGACTGCAGATGTAGGACAAGTCCTACGAGGATCAAATGAGCTTGGTCACATTAATACATGCCATCAGCATATCTGTGCTTAGGCAATCCATAGATTCATAAGCAAAAATAAATGTTTACTGTCTATTACCAAAGGTTCCATGTTGTTATACAGCATTAATTACTGTGTCAAAAGACAATTAATAAAACATATATATAGAAAAGAGAACAAATTTTATGTAGCTACAGCTCAATGAATTAGTGCAAAGTGAACACGTATGAAACCAGCACTCTGATCAAGAAACAGCTCATTAACTACATTCCAGAAACACCTTGTGCTCTCTTCTAAGCACCATCCCTTCCCACAAAGATTAACTGCTATCCTGGCCTCTTACACTCTGGACTCATTTTCCCACTCCCTCTAAATCATGTTATTATATGACTTAGCTCCTAGCCAAGGGTTAACATTTGACTTGAGTTGGGACTACCAGCCTGAGATAAGTAGGTAGCTAGGGCCTTTCTGGTGTCTCCAGAACAGCTTTCCAGGCCACCAGTGTCAGGCAGGACCTTATCAAGACTCACTATAGCTAGATGTCTCATTCCTGGATCTCCCAGTTAAATTTTTAACTAATTTGCCCCAACCAATATTCCAACCTCAGAGGATCTGAGAGTGGACCTGTGACAACTGTCCTGGGTATGGGGACTTTTTCGTACTCTGCTCAAATCAAGTCAGCCTGCTCTGGTAGCAAAGTTGCTGATTTTCACAGGATGCCCCTCACCTGAACTACCAGGTATTGGAACTGGAGAATGGAAGAAATCACAAGATAAAATGCCTCAGACAACCATAGTTCCTACACAACGTCGAGTAGCTTTTCTTTAATGAATGCTTCTCAATTTGTTGTACACCTTTCCTTCAGTTCCAGAGTACTACAATGGTTTTTAATAATTTTGCCCAATTTTATTGTTTCTTGGGGAGATGATTTGTCCTCTTCTTCCTTCTGTAAGCCCATGACTCCAATTATATTTTATTTAGATAAATATAAATAAATATTTATTATATATATAAATATTTTATATCATAGGCATAATGAATGTTCTACACTTTCTGAGCCTTGATGGGTAATTAAATGTATATGATTTTAAACTACTTTTTCTTTCTATTGGTTTATCATTTCAGACAAAATGCTTTCAAGTATTACTTTTCTGATAATCTATTCCTATTTCCCTTTAAAGGTTAGCTTAAGTGCTTGTTTCTTAAAAGTGCCATGAAATTCGGGTGTTAAACTATATTCAAACTTCAATGATTTTGGGGCCAACCAATGAAATTTAAGGATTTTCTAAGGCTTTCGGCACCCTTTTATACTTTAAAACTCATGTTTTATCAAACCATCACAAAGAGCGGCATGGAATTATGTTAACCTAACTGTATACATAAGGCCAACATCATTTCTGTTCAAAACACTGAAATGGCTCCCCTGTTTTACTCAGAATAAAGTTATCTTTGCTCAAGGATGCCTATTAAAATTTCAATCTATATTCCTTTGTCCATCCTGGAAGTCCTCCTTACCCCCCCTCTGCCCTACTTCACTTTTACTTGCACATAACTTATCTACCTTGTAACATACCATATGTTGCAGACCAATTTTCAAGAGTACTATTTCCAGTCCACATGCTCTTTTAAAAATCTTGCCATTCTCCACCAAAAGACTGAATCTATTTTCTGTTTCCCTTGAGCCTGAATGTGACTTTGACTGACTCAAATGAATAGAATGCAGGGGAAATGATGTTGCATGACTTCTGAGGTTTGATCCTTAAAGCAGAGATGGCTTCTGTCTGGTTATCACCATGTTGTGAGAAAGCCCAAACCAGCCCTGGGGGAGAAAGACATCATGTGGAGAGAAAACTGATGCCTCCAGCTGGTAGCCAGCATCAACCACCAAACATGCATGTAGCCTTTCAGTCTTCAGGCTGGGGGCCCAGTTGCTAGTGGAACAGAAACAACTCTGCCCCACTGTCCCTGTCCAATTCTGATCCACAGATCTGGGAGCCTAATAAATGGTTGTTTTACAGCAAGTGTTGGGGTAAAGTGCAATACAGCCATGTTACAAAACGCTGAAATACTATATATTTCACTTACTCGTTGTGTTTATTCTACTTCCTTCCACCAGAATATAAGCTCCACAAAGGGAGAGATTTTACCTTTTTGGTTTACTAGTACAAGCCAGGTGGTAAGTAAACATTTTTTTCATTAAACAAGGGCACAGTTCTACATCTTCAAAGTATGTGGACACTTAAACAATGTTGAAATTCATAATAAAATAAGTTTTTATGAATTATTTGGAATTTCAATTACCCCTGACCAATTCTTTTTAAGAAATACCCAAATACATACCGCTATTCTCGTTTTAATGTGATTGTTTATTTTTTAGGCATGTCTTGATTCCTAAAAGAAGAAACTTGTCAAAGCTCACCTCACACTGGTTATTTAGCTTGGTGGATGTGATGTCCAACTGTTGGTATTGTTCCTTTAGCTTTGAAAACTCAGCTTCTAATCTTGTTTGTTCCAGTTTGGAATTATTTAGAAGACTTTTCAAGTTTTTATGGTCAGTTTGTAAAACTTCAGTTTCTCTTACAAGCTGATTATATGTATGATTCAACCTGTAATTAGAAATCATGATAGAAACAGAATTAGATTCCCTTAATAGCTTTCATTGTAATTTATACAATGTGAAAATGCTGTGGATCTCAGACATACTTAGAGAATATAAAAGACTCTTTAGCCAGTGACTAAACTCATCAAAAATTAATTTCTATTCTGTAAAACTAGATTAAAAAAATTCAGACTACTCTCCCCTTGAATCTTCTAGCATGTTGTACATTGTATGTGGCTCATAAAGCTATTTTTCCTTCAATGTACCCCCCAACCTTTTACAATGCAAGTTTGGGAGCTGAACCAAAACAGGATGAAGTGTTAAATTACTATACTGTACTACTGAAACTAATGTAACACTAAATGTTAACTAACTGGAATTAAAATAAAAACTTAAAAAAGTAAAAATAAAAAAATGGTAGAAGAGCTATATAATAAAATCTGTTTTTAAATTTGAAAAACAAAAAACAAAAACAGGATACAGCTTGGATTTGGCCTGCTGTGCTGGCTCTAGTTTAATGATCTTATCTAATGGAATTAAGAACAGGATGGTACTTGTTCAGAACATCTAATAATCTACTTCAACTCAATATCCAAAAAATGCAGTCAGCTTACAAGAATTTATAAAACAAATAACAAAATTTTTTTTAAAAGATTATTTATTTATTTGTCAGAGAGAGAGAGAGCACAAGCAGGGGGAGCAGGAGAGGGAGAGGGAGAAGCAGGCTCCTCACTGAGCAAGGAGCCCGATGTGGGACTCGATCCCAGGACCCTGGGATCATGACCTGAGCCGAAGGCAGACACTTAACGACTGAGCTAGCCAGGTGTCCCAACAAAATAATATGTTTAAAAAATCAAGGCTTGGTAAAAAATAAAATGGCAAGACCAGAAACATTCAGAAAATGTTCCATAAATATGTTGAATCCATGAATGAATGTATGCCATGAGTTATAACAGCTGGTTAGACCTCACTGAGACACACAGACAGTTACACAGTATATATCAATACCTATGGAGATCAAAGATTTACCTACTGATGCTTCACGGGGGCAAGATATGAAGACATACCATATACAACGTCCTCAACATCATCTCTAAGGCCAATACTAAAATGAGCTCTTTAAGACAGTTTTTTATACTGTCCCTTAAAGCTGAGAACATTAACACCAAAATGTAATTCAGTGAACACAATTCTAAAGAGGCCAAGACAAACTAGTCCGTTTAAGAAACTTTCTTGGTTTGGCATTATCAAAGATTAAGACTTAGGTTATTTAGAGGAATGGGTAAACAAACTATTGTTCTTGAGACAAGTCTTCATAAATACCTCTTTTTTTTTTGTGAAAGAGTTCTTTCAGATTTTACTTAAAGCCTTTTCATGCCTTAACAATATAGACATGAGTGCATAAAAGCTGGGATAGAATAGCTTTGAGAGACAGAAAATACTCAGAACTACCCCTTCCCTTCCAAGCCTGCAGAATCTCTTGGTTCAAGATCATCATGCTCAATTTCATCTTATCATGTAGGCTGAGTTCTTTCTCAGAAGGCTCCTCAGTAATGAACACAATTAGAGTCCTAGAAGGCCTACCCAAGCTCACAAACCGTCCCATTTGTTGTGAATCCCAACAATGAAAAAAGGTTAGGTTCAAGATGGGACTTCAACAGTAAATGCCTTCCCCAATGTTATGTGTGTAATAAAAATGCCCCTATGCTTGTATTCTATAACTTGTCACAACCTGGTCTTCTACTGCACATACCGTAAAGATACATCCTTCTTGATTCTAGCTTGGCGTAGAGCTTATTGAAAGTTCAAATCCCCAATACACTATTTGTAGCTATAACAATTACTAAGTTATAAACTACTGAGCATGGAAATGAAAATAGCTCTAGAAGCATGGGGATTTTTTTGTTGTTGTTGTTAAGGGAAAGAAATACAATTTTAAAAACGGATTATATTAAGTTCATAAAAGGACACACAGTCAATGAATGGCCCCCATTTGAATTCTGTGTGCTGCCTTTCAGCTCTTCAGCTATGGTTAAGTGTAAGTGTAATGCGAATGTTCAGGATGCTTAAACTTTTCAAAGGTTTCTAAAAACCTTTTGATATGTACCCTTATGAAGAGACTGATTACGGGTTGGCAAGTTTTGATCTTCCTAGGGTAACAAATTAAAAAATAACTGCCTCATGGCAATATGAGACCATTAATAACTAAGACAGTTAAAAATAAGAGTACAAATTAGTCAGCTAGGAAACTGGAAGCTGCTCACTTATAAAAACTTTGAAAGATAAGAACTGAGATACCAGACTAGCAAAGACAGACATAAAGAATCAGACTTCATTACATTCTGTCACAATAAAGCATATAAATGCTATCAAGGTACAGAAATTTCATTATAAAATGGCTTAAAAACTTAGTTGAATAAATCGAGAGAGAGACAATAAGTGGAAACAAGGGATCTAGGTTTTCAAGCCATTTTATAACTAGCTGCATGATTTTGTTGGATAATTTACTTATTGCTCTGGGTCTTTTTTAAAAAGTCTAAGTTACAGATGGTATTGCAAAGGGGCAGTATACACTTTGGATGTAATGAATAATACAAAACTAAAATATATAAATATTTATTACCTATCATTTTCACCACAAAGTTTCTTGTATTCTGCAGCCATAGTCTCATGGTTTTTGTTTTCAAGCAGCATTTTTTCCTGTTCTACTTTCAGTGTTTTTTCCAAATCTTCCAATTGTCCTTTCCGTTTTAGTAACTGATTGTAACTGGAAAAAATATTAGGTATTTGTTTTATAATATGTCCTTAGAAAAAAGAAATACTTTAGAAATGAAGAAAACAAGATTAATTTATTAGTATCACATAAACATGATATATAAATTTCCTATATAAATTATCTTAGATCTGTTTAACATAAAATTTATTATATTATCTAAAGAAAACTGGTTTAAATTAACACAAGAGAAGATAGTAAATTACCGATCTTCAAGGTCTTTATGTTCCACCTCAAGATTTTTGTGGGCAGACTTTAGAGTTCCATGTTTAGCAATGAGAGACTCATACTCTGAAGCCTGACGTTCATGAAGAAGTTCCAGCTTTTCATGATCTTTGATCAGAGAATCATAAAGAGATTTCAGGTCTTCTCGCTCTTTGATTACAGCTTCATTTTCATTTTCTAAGGAAGACTGCTGGATTAGGAGTTGTGCATTCTGGTTCATAAGTGACGTACTCTGGGAATTAAGGGTAGAATTTTCAACCTGTAAGAAAGTATATTGTTATGAGACATAAGAAAAATAGTTATCTTGTTCTTCTAGGAGATGCAGATATGTGGTATGTGTTTATTACAGATAAAATAATTGTCCCATGTTAAAAATTATTCAAAAATAAAATTCTAATGGCAACATAAAAAATATAAAAGATAACATTAACTTTAGGAAGCTCTACATAAATCACAGAAGATATAGTCATATTATACTGAGATAATTTGGTTTTTAGTGTCCTGAAAGAACAAGGCTACAATTTAATATTATTCATTTGTATTAATTTAATATCAATATTAAATTTATATTAATTTAATATTATTTATGTTATTTAATTTAATATTATTATGAGATACATATCATATATATGTTTTGGGTTGAATTATTTTAAATGAAGGTGATTAGAAACAATCTGTGTTCCACTCATGAAAAAGTACAGAATTTAAAATGCTAATTTATCACTTTCTAAAACTTGAGGTGACAGAACTGAAAAATTACTTGTGAAAATTCAAATGGAAATTTTCTCAAGGTCTACATTATATTAGTATATGTTTTACCATTTGGAAAAGAGTTATAGAAAGAACTTTCATACTCAGAGATGGAATTTTTTTCTTTGGTTCTTTAAGAGGTCTGAAAGAGTTGTACTTTCCCCAACCTGATCATTCTATGTGAAAAGACACTGCAGCATTAAGTGCAAGATGGATCCTCTGAACTAAGGAAAAGTCTGAAGACAAAATTTTCAGGCTGTGTTGTTTTTTAAGAACTGATATGAAAGTTGTAAAAATGAAATAAGCAATAGTATCTTGCAATCATACTCTAAAGCAAGGGTTTCTGCTCGATTAATCACAATCAACTTGCTGAAAGAGGTGAAAGGCCATAAAGTAAATATAAATAAAGATAAAATTATATTTTAAATAAATAAGTATTTCATTTTGTTTACTTATTTTTTTCTTACGCCAGGCCTTACTGGCCGGTGCTGCTGCAGCTGCCCTGGCTCCACCACAGCCCTGGGCACTCCCGTAAATATTTTAAATAAAGATAAAGTTAGTTTTATTTTATTTACATCATTGAGTGAATTTATTAGTTAATATTTAGAGGTTCTCATTTAAAAAATGCTGATATCTGAAAGCCTGGCATAGCACTAAGTAGATATATTTAATTAAATTCACTCACTAAGAAACAATGTTACCATGTCTAGTTACCCTTATTTTAAGAGCATAATTCAAAAATTTGGCTGCATATCCCAAAATATTACATTACAACCTGAAGCTTTGCATTCTGGGTTTGAAGAGTAGTATTCTGCTCCTGTAACGACACTGTCTGCCTCTGAAGTGCAAGAATCTGAGCCTGCAAATTATTGTTCTGTGTCTCCAATTGTTTCAGTTGAGTTTTCAGTGCTTGTTTCTCTGCTTGCAGGGTAGCATTCTTAATAAAGAAAACACATATTTTAAAAAGTAACAAACATATTTCCGCTTAACAGATACAGAATTTTGTAACAACTATTACCATGAAAATAAAAAAAAAATCCCAACAATCTTAAAAGACTTAAACAGTTCCCCTCTATCCCAAATTGTAAAAAGAGATGTAATCTAAGAGAAAGCAAGTGCTAAAACTAAAACCTTACTAGTGTGTCTCTATACTGTCTGCTTTATAATTTCCAAAAAAACAAAATATTCCATTTTCAATATATTAACACAAGAAACTAGAATGGGGTTGTTAGTTATATGGTTTTCGTTCTGTTCAAAAGTATGTGGGACTGTGCCTAGCTAATGAAGTGCACATTTTCTAACTGCCCAAAGGCAAATATATATATATAGGTGAGTGCTGGTCCCAGGGGTAGCAGCAAAACTAATTATTTTAATAAACACAAATTTGGAAGAGAAGCAGGAACAATTTTAACCATGTGTTTAAAAAATTTAGTCCATAATTGACCTAACAGATGTTACATATTTTCTTTAGTGATTTTTTTCCCCCATGGTATAAAACACTCACTAAAATTCTATTTTATCTATAGGACTTCTGGAGCAAATCCAAACAAAACATACAATTTTCAATTCTTCCAGTATATTTGACCATATTTCAATTTTATAGTTAAACAGTGAATTACTATGCAAATCACAGATCATTATTAATTTGACAGATATTAAAATGTTTGTCATGGATATTATATTTTCAGGATTATTTCTAAATAACATTTCATAAAAAATTAGCATAAAAAAGTATAAACAAAGAACCCTCTAGAAAACTGAAATAAAATGTTATATACCAAAAGGCCAGAATCTGTTGCATATAATTGCAATATTCATAAAAAGTTACAACTGAATCACAACATATCACCTTTATCATATCTACATAGGGGACAAAGAAATCATTCATTTTATAGGCTTTCAAAGTTACATATACTACATGGTCACTGTATAAAAGTGATTAAACCCATATATTTTATCACAAAATCAAGTTAGGAAGCAAAATGCTTTAAGACGTGTTTTGATATTTTAGTTCTCTTGTGTTCATTTATTCAAATAAAAAGGATGAAAAAATTTATACTGGAAAAATAATATGGAGCACTGATATTTTTATATACCATCTTGATACACCAAAAAGTGAACCATTTTTCACTTCATACATTAAGTGCTACTGTAGTTCAGCTCTTAAGAAACCAAAATGTACAAAGCTCTAATGACAAGTCTGGGTATGCCTACAGTAATAAGAAAAATTCCTATAGTCTATAAAGAATAAGAGAGTAGAAAGGGTATCTCACAGCAGGAAAAGATCTACAATGGAAAAGTTAGGAGGTCAGTAAATATACTGGCAAATGCACCAAAATTATCAGTCTAATATAAGACTAGCCATCTTTACAAACCATTATCCAAAATAAAATGGCTAAAAAATGACAACCAAGTAACTTTTTTCCAATAGAAATTTATAAAGGAAGTCAATGGGAAAAGAGATTTACCTTACAGAACTTTTACATGTCAGCCAAATTTTCTGAAATACAATTACTAATCCAAGTGATGGAGGTTTGTATCTATGTGCGCATATATATAAATATATATATGTAAATCACTGAATAATTAAAAATAGGTATTCATATATGGCTGATAAATAGATAAGATGTAAAATAGCTCGCTTATTAATAATTTAAAACATAAAAATTAAAATACTTCTTATTGCTTTAACAAAAATTAAAAGGCTGATAACACCAAGTGTTTACCTAAAAAAATAGGTAATCTATTAGTGGAACTGAAAACTGATGTGAACTTCAAAGGCTAACATGATGATACCAGTTAAAATTACACACGTACACACACACACACACACACACACACACACACACACACACACACATATACACACCCTTTGGCCTATCAATTCTGCCATCAGGAATTTATTACCCCATGAACATATTATACATGGATTTTCACTGCAGCAAAATCTGATAATAACCTAAATGTTCATCAATTGGGATTTATTTAAATAAATTATGGTAATATCCACACTACAGAATATGTGGTTATTAAACAAAATGATATGATCTATAACTGCCTAAAATAGAGAGATCTCTAAGATAACATAATTGAAACATGCAAATAAGAATATTGTATAGCATGATTCAACAGATGTAAATTTGTAAAAGAAATATACTCCTAGACATACAAATGTCTAACAGACACATAAAAAGATGCTCAACATCACTCATCATCAGGGAAATACAAATCAAAACTACAATGAGATACTATTTCACACCTGTCAGAATGGCTAAAATTAACAACTCAGGAAACAACAGATGTTGGCAAAGATGCGGAGAAAGGGGAACCCTCTTACACTGTTGATGGGAATGCAAACTGGTGCAGCCACTCTGGAAAACAGTATGGAAGTTCCTCAAAAAGTTATAGAACTACCCTATAATCCAGCAATTGTATTACTAGGTATTTACCCAAAGCAACACAAAAATACTGATTCGAAGGGATACATGCACTCTAATGTTTATAGCAGCATTATCCACAATAGCCAAATTATGGAAAGAGCCCAAATGTCCACCAAATGATGAATAAGGAAGTTGTGCTACATATGTATACAATGGAATATTTTTCAGCCATAAAAAGAATGAAATCTTGCCATTTGCAACAACGAGGATGGAGCAAGACAGTATTATGCTAAGCAAAATAAGTCAGTCAGAGAAAGACAAATACCGTATGATTTTACTCACATGTGGAATTTAAGAAACGTTAACAGATGGACACAGGGGGTAAAAAAAAGAGGCAAACCAGAAAGGTACTCTTAATTATACAGAACAAACTGAGGGTTACTGGAGGGGAGGTGGATGGAGGGATGGGTGATATGTGTGATGGGTATTAAGGAGGGCACTTGTGATGAGCACTGGGTGTTGTATGTAAGTGATGTAAATCCTACACCTGAAACTAATATTTCACTATATGTTAACTATCTGAAATTTAAATCTTGGAAGGAAGAAAAAGAAATATACTACTACATCTTCTTTTTTTTTTTTTTAATAAGTAGGCTCCAAGCCCAGAGTAGAGCCTAACATGGAGTCTGAACTCACAACCCTGAAATCAAGACCTGAGCTGAGATCAAGAGTCAGATGCTTAACCAACTGAGCCATCCAGGTGCCACAAAAGAAATATACTTCTATACATGGATAAGTCACAAACATTTTTCTGGGAAGACTGTTTACAGTGATTACTTCCGGATGAGAAAGTAGGAACCAACAGTGTAGGAGATTAATTTTTGGCATTATGGCTAAGTTCTCAATTCATGCTACATTAAAACATAATAACAACGACCACAACTATTTTACTTGTTAGTATATAAATTCCTTAAGCTAATTCATTTTTAAAGGATAAATGTTTGGTGAATTAGTTTGATTACCTTTTTTTGACAAATATTTCTCTAACTTACTCAGCGAATATTTACTGTATCTGCTATCTACCAGGCTTATTTCTACATACTGAAGGCACAGTGGTTAAAAAAAAAAAAAAAAAAGATAAGCTCCTGCTGTCAAGGAGCTTTTTTCCAGTAGACAACCAATAAATAAGTAATATAATTTCACTAGTGAGAAGTGCTAGGAAGAAACTAAGGCAGTGGCATGACAGTGAATGGTTTAGGTTGAGAATAGCTACTCTACTGGGGGAAGGGGTCAGGAAAGACCTCTTGCAGGAGATATGTGATACGAAGCCTGAATGCCAGCCATGTGTTCCAGGTAGAAGATCCCAAAATAAATCTCTGGAAACAGGAACAAACAGAAAAGGTCGCTATGACTACAATTGATTTACTTATATATGCCAGGCACTGTTTTGTGTTTCCCAGGTATCAACAGATAGTAATAATATCTCGAGATTATAAACAGAAGGGATGGAAGAGTGGTATGGTATAAGGCCAACAATATAGGCAGGGCAAAGTCAGGAATGATCTTATAGGACACTGAAAAATTTGGATTTTATTCTAACTGGAAGGGGAAGCCATTGAATATTTTAAGTAGAAAAACTACATGACTAGGATTATGTTTTATTTTATTTTATTTTATTTTTTTTAAAGATTTTATTTATTTATTTGAGAGAGAGAGAATGAGAGATAGAGAGCACGAGAGGGAAGAGGGTCAGAGGGAGAAGCAGACTCCCTGCTGAGCAGGGAGCCCGATGCGGGTCTCGATCCCAGGACTCCAGGATCATGACCTGAGTCGAAGGCAGTCGCTTAACCAACTGAGCCACCCAGGCGCCCTAGGATTATGTTTTAAAAAATAACTCTGGCTACTGTAGTAAGAATGGGTTAGACTGGGCCAGGAGTAGAAGGGGGGAAGCCAGCCAGTCAGAGGCTATTCTAATAATCCAAATGAGAGATAATGGTACCTTAAATGGTAGCAGCAACGATGGGACAGAAGTAGAAGGGCGTGGGTTACATTTTCACAACAGAGTTGACAAAGTTGGCTGATGGACTTATATGAGGGTGATGGAGAAAAGTAAATTAAATTATTAGTTCTTCACTCTTTTATTATAAAATAAATCAGTCAAGAAAGTATAAAACCAGATTAGATAAACTTTCTAAGTTATATATACAATGATACTTTACTTTAAAAAAAAATAAAACCTTTTCCTACTAAAAATTTAAAAATACTTACATTTCTTTCTACTTCAATTAATCTGTCTTTAACTTTCAGAAGCTCTCTAGTTGTTTCTTGACTTTCTCGCTCCCATTTATTATCTTCACCAGAAGTTGGAGGAGAGCTCTGTACCATCCTTTCTTCATCTTGTCTCTGTTTAAGAGCTTCATAATTCTTTTTCACCTAAAATTTTATTTAAAATATGTTAATGGAGAGAAAAAGAATCACCAAAGTTATCACTTCTCACAATCAGACTCTGCAATGGTCTGGTGGATGTGAAAGACACTATTTAAAAATGTGATAAATAGTATGTATAATTATCATTACTATCATGATCACAATTTATGCTTTGTAAACTACAAATCCTTTTCTCCTAGAAAATATTAAATATACTCTGCTTATGTGCCATTCTCCAGTAATATATTCTGTAATTTCAGATCCTGTTGTTTATAATCTAAGGAATAGATTAACTGGACATAGACATGTTGCTAAATATTAATAATTATTTTTTGACCCATCTATAGCTGCATTTAGAAATTTCAGAAATCCCCATGTAAAGGACAAATGAAGACCTGACATACATAATAATTCCTTCTAAAAAGATACCTAAAGCTGAGGAATATCTATATATGTCTACCCTTTTAAGAAGGATATGTTGCCCAGAATGAGCTATATTAATAGATAAATTGATGACTTCTTTATTCAGATCCTAACCCATATATTATTACTGTAATTTATTTTATAAAAAGTGGGCAATCCAAGGATTTATCTTACCCAGGGTTTTCTGGTGTGATTACAACCAAATCCTACTTTAAGAGAGTCAACTCAAAACTAAGAACTTGGTCATCCTACATTACCAAAATTACTGATTAACTTAATAGCTCTCTTCAATTTAAGCTGATTATTATTATACTTCTCTTAAATCATTAGTTTATATTAGGAGACATTTATCACAAATTTCTAAATTAAAACCCAAACTTACATTAAGGCAAAAATATAAATGTCTAAAATAATTCAGTATCTAAAGCAAACCTTAAGAAAGCTTATGACTCAACAATAAGCTTTGCTACTACTGAGTTAGAAAATGATGTGAGACTAAAGAAAAAAGAAGCCCAAAACAGAATATAATTTAAAGCTTGGCTGAGTGATCTAACAGGTGTTCTGGGATCCTAATTTTCCAGGTTTTTTAAAATTTTAATACCCTAATAACAGATGAGTGACATCATTTCCAGTCTCCTATTTTACATTAATTTCCCACAGGGTCTTTTCTCTAGGCTTATAAAGACTATAGACATATGCCATTATTAAAGAAGGGGAGTTGAGAATAAAACTCAAAGCTTCTTATTTTTAGCCCATTGTTCTTACAACTGAGTTTCAAAAATGGTCCCTTTACCTTATGTATCCACAGAATCTCTAATTTATGTTCACATAAAAAATGACATATTTTCCATCGAGGTTTCTTAGAGGCAGCATATAGGTGGGTTTTGCCTTTTAATCTAATTTATTAATCCCTGCCTTTCAAATGAGATGTTTAGAACTTTTATATTTAATGTGATTATTGATCTGGTTTGTTTTAAAACTGCCATTTTGCTATTTGTCCAATCTGTACTTTTGTTCCTCATTTTTTTCTTTTTTTGTTTTTTGGATTTTTTTGTAATTCTATTTTATCTCCTTTGCTGGCATATTAGCTATACCTTTTTGTCATGCTATTTTAGCAATTACTTCAGGCCTTCAACTCATATTTAACTTTCATAGTCCTCAAGTGATATACCTCTTCACATATAGTATTAAAAGCACAGTCTAATTTCGGTTTTATGGCAGCCTAATTTCCTGTTTATGGCAGGGAGCTAGTCTAATAGTTATGCCAAAATGGCTGGAAATGGGAAACAATGATGAAATTTTAAATCTCTGCAGACTTGAAATGCATATATACCAACCCATACCCAAACTGGCTGAGTAGCTTCATGAAGTTGACTTTCTTTGCAACCTAGATACTGCAGATTAATTAAATCTGGCACCAAATTTTACTTTATTTTTTGGATAATCCTTCATGTTAACTAAGCAAAATTCTAGAATTTCTTCTGTAACAATATATGTTTCATGGTTACAAATACAAAAATGATGGTGTGGGCAAATGGGGAACAAAACCTTTTTCCTTTTCTGTATGAGAAATTCATCTTTGGTAATTGTGTTCTTAGAAACCTGAAAAAATTGGAATGTTCTGTGTTACCAGGCAAGATTGCATATGAGAAAAATGACCCAACTGGTAAATTATATTTAGACTGTAAAAATTATAAATACCTAATAGGAAGCCATATCTTTAAACTTCTCTGAGCGCAGCAACTCTTAAAACTAGTGTATCCACTGTGGAGATCTTCTGTCTATGCCTTCAGAGTTTTGTAAGAGATGATGACTACTATGGAGCATGGAGTCTCAAAAGACAGGGCAGCTCCTGCACGCTCAATGTGAATCTCATCGTCTTGCACCTGAATTGTCATCTGGTGGGAATATGACTTTCAGGCAAATATAAGAGGAACCCATGACAGTGCCCTGCTATATACTGTATTTCCAACAGTGTTCTGAATCAAATGGTTCTAAATGAGACCCAAAGTAATCTTCTCAATCCAAATGTTTAGTTGATTGTAAAACCACTCCTGGTGGTACTATAGAGATGATAAAAGGGGGAAAAAAACCCAGAACATGATTTTACCTATATCTACCATATACTAATCCTAGGGAAGGGACAAGCCCCTTTGATTTAAATCTATTTATGTAAGGGAAAACAGACAGTTGCTCCTGCCTTGCTTATTTCACAGAATAATTCCAAATATCACAAGACAGTGGATCTAGGAGAAAACCTCAAATTAATGAGATCAAGTGCTTTCATATACCACACATACTATTTCCCTCTATTTGGTATCCTCATACCCATATCTTTGCCCATCAAACTTATACCTGGATTTTCAATCAAAGTGTGTTAAAGTGAAGTGTCAGTATCACATTGAGAGCTTTTCTACATAGAGTAAGACTGCCTCTTCCCCATCCCATTCCCACCAAACTGATAGGTCTCTAACTGCATGGAGGACATATGCACAGGAAATAGAATTAAATAAATTACAGTGTATAAACAAAATATAGTTTGTCATAAAATGACCAAGATCTGTTACTCTCAAATTTAAGAAAAAGGAATAGACAGAATATCAATGATGTTGCTTTTTTGTTTTCTTACTTTAGACTTTTCTGCCCAAATATTTGACAATTAAAATTCTTTCCAGGGAAATCACTTACTGTTTTAAGTTCTTGGCGCAACTGCTGGTTATAATTTGTGGATTCTTCTAATCGAGCTTCTAAAGCAGCAATTTTTTCTTCTTTTATTTCAAGGGACTTCTTTAGAGTGGATTCTAATTTTGATTCCAAAAGTTTGTACCTACTATCCAAGTACAAAAATAACATAGTTCATCATTGGAGGCAGATGTGAATGTCAATATTTTAGTTAGCTTTTTGAATGGTGGGTTCATAAATATATTTATAAATTAAATATTTTTTACAGAAAGGACAGTGCATGAATACAGTTTGAGAGTCAATCACAGACTATGGATTATGATGAATTCTTACACCTGAGAACCTTGATAATTAAACCAAATAAAAAAGTAAAGTACATACATGAGAAATTTTATCACATTCTGCCTTTTACTCTAATTAATTTGTATATATATGTTTTCTGCTCAACCAATTTTTAAGTTCATTAAGAACAGAGAACAAATGTCATTCATTTTGGTATTGGCTTGAGTAAAGAGACATTTTTAAAGCATTTAATGAATCTAACTTTGAATATGTTGAATGTGTGATGCCTGAGTTGCTTCTAGACTGTCTAGACAGAGATGTCCACTAAGCGGAGAATAATGTGGCTATCAGGTAAGATGATGGATGGCAATGCAGAGCACTCAGAATAAATGATTAAGAGGCCTAAGAACATAACCCTAGGAAACTATATTTAGAGAAGTTATAGGAAAAGAGCTGTTAAAAGAAAAAGACAAGAGTGACTGCTTAGCACTCTATTTGTAACTCTACCACTAAATTTACTTTGTTGCGTTTTATCTATTTATACATGCAAACCCACAACTTAGACTATCTATTCCTTGATGGCAAGAATATCTTAATTGTATCTTAAAAGGGTCAGAGGGAATGACATCAATGAGAAAGATGAAAAGGTTATACTAATAATTAGGGACATAATCTAAGATTAGAGGTAAAGACAGATGCAGATACACATAAATTCCAAGATGGAGGGGATGGAATGTTAAAGGAATTTATGTCTGTGAGCTTTTATTTTCCTTGTGACACTAAGGCTAACTTAATGGTTGAGAAAGAAGCCAGTGTAGTGGCTTAAGACACTTCTTTTACTGATCTACCAAATTTGATTATGGATGATCTCAATTCCAGTTCTTAAAAAAACTTAGTTCAATATATACCCTTAGCTCCATTTCTAATGCTTTCATTAGATACATAAATGTGTAGATTAATGAATGCATCATATCTTGCCTAGATTATTTCAATAGCTTCCTAACCGGTCTCTGTGCCTCCAATTTGCCCCTTTTTTGTTTGTTTTAAAGATTTATTTATTTGAGAGAGGGGGCAGAGAAGGACAGAGGGAGAGAGAGAATCTCAAGCAGACTCCCCACTGAGCTTGGAGCCGGATGCAGGGCTCTGAGATCATGACAACAGCCAAAATCAAGAGTTGGAAGCTTAAACGACTGAGCCACCCAGGCATCCCTGCCCTTTTTCTTTTTTAATTTTTTATTGTTATGTTAATCACTATATTACATCATCAGTTTTTGGTGCAGTGTTCCATGATTCATTGTTTTTCTAATCCATCTTTCATGTCACTCTAAGAATTACTCAGCATATCTCTGTGCTTTATTTCCATGGAATGCCCTTCTCCATCATTTCTACCTTGCAAATTTCAGTCATTCTTTAAGGTTCAGCTGAAGCATTATCATTTCCTTCATGCTGGATGATCAGGAGATGATAAGAGCTCAATTAACACCGACAAGCTGTTTGAATTAAGGTTTGGGAAGGGGTGCCAAATAATATGAAGTACTCATCTACAGCTGGGTTCTAAGAGGGTCAGTTAGGGTAGCTACATGGTGTACTGTTTTTTTCTCCCCTCTACTAAATGTCTTACACATGACAGGTAATAAATCTGTGTGAATAAAGAAGTGATGCATATTTAGTATCTATATTAAGAGGTAGTCAACTCAATTGGCCCTTAACTATTTAACTCAAATAAAAATAGTTTCTCATGAAATAGCTGTATGATTAATCCAATTATGGTTGCTTGAATCCATTGTTAGAATGAATGCCTCAAATTATTTCTATTTGTTATTACAGAATTATTAATCTATTCTATTAACTGAATATTTTCAAAATTACATAAACAAAACCCATATAATCAGCATTAATTTTTCCTATATACATTTATTTAATATAGAATATAAATACTAGAACATTAATAGTGAGTAGACAATAAGATACAAATTATATTACAAAAATTTCAATGAATTAAGATCTAGTCTACATAAAACAATATTTTTAACAATACATACTTCTAGTCTAGCTGGAATCACATGGCTGACTGGATGCTAAACAGTAGACTACTTGAAATCTGTCTGACAGACTGTAATTACCATGGAGAATAAAAATTTTTAAGCTTGTATTGATCATTCTCAAAATTAAAGGGTGTATAATTTTTTGTTTGTCAAGCCTTATTTTTCCATGTTATTTTTATACCTTAATTACCTCAGTGTATTTTCCTTTGTTTCATACTTCTCCTCCACCTCTCTTTAAGTCTACTTTAGCACACAAAATAAATGAAAGAACTAAGGCATTTAAGCACTTGATTCGAATAAAAACTAACTTTATATTTCAAGAGGGAAGGGTTTGTTTGTTGTTAATGTCTCATTCTACTTTCATAGGTAATTACAGCCTCTGGTCTTCTGCTACCTGGGTGGCATCCTGTTTTCCTATTATGTAACTATTTATAGTAATATTTTAGCATTTTTTCTTTTATCAATATTAGGTTGTATTTATCTGGGTTTTTACTTTTTTTTTTCTTATAGAACTTTCTCTATGGGAAGAAAGGAACCAGAAACAGGGTGAAATACATAAATATTCTGTAGTTAGTACAGGAAAGAATGAGCAAAAAGATAACAATAATTTCAACTTTTTGCCAAATAGACTTAATACTTACCTGTCATCAGTACTTTGCTCATCATGTAAGAGTCGCTCTTTATTTAATCCTATCTTCTCAAGCTCATGAGTTAATTTTTCAAGATCATTATTCATTTGTTGAGTCTTCAATTTTTCACTTACCAAATCCTTATTTTAAAAGGAATGCAAAACTCACATAAGTGTCATGACCATGAACATCTAACAAATTAAGCCAAGACTGTAACTACCACTATCCAGGAATACATATTAATTCAAACCAGGAATACAGAAACGTTGTTGTTGAATTTTTCCTTCATCAATAAAAAGTAGTTAAGCAACAAAATAACCTAGTTCAAACAATATGGTTTTCCTTTTTTGTGTTTTTGCTAATATTTAACTTTTTGTGTTAAAAACTAAAAGGAAAAACTCTTTACTTGTGAACACTTTAGGTTTGAAAACTGTGAGAAAAAAGATACATATCCATTAACTTTTTAATAATGAGCTAGGACTTTAGTGCATATTTCTTCCTATGAAAATATGCTGGATGCAGCACCCTTCTTACACCACAAGCACCCATCTGCCAGCGGAAGAGCCCTAAGATACTGATATGAAGAAATAGGGCACATTCTTAGAAGTTCAGACACAAGGAACCTGTCATTCATGACTGTAGGACTGTATAACGGAGAAGAAAGCCAAAAAGTTAATAATGGGTCCCTTTCAATGTCTCTTTAGCAGAAATGCAGACTTCCCAATATGACTTTCTGCCAGAAGGCTAACAAACTTTTTAACTCAACTTAAAGGGTTACCATGTATAGTATAGCATAGGGATAGCAAAAAACAGCCAAGCATGCTGTCTTCTAATCTACACCGTTTCACAGGACCTACTGCCAATCAACTTCTGAAAGTTTCACAACTCTTCTCAACACACAAATCCAAGCAACTAAAAATTGTTCAGTGTTCACCTGATTTGCATTCTCAGGCTTAGAGGTCAAAATTCATTGGGTTTTGGAGTCTGAAAGATCTGGACTTGATTCCAGTAATCCAATTTTGCCATTTATTAGCTGTGTGATCCTGAGTAAGTTACTTAATGTCTCTAACGCTTTCTTATCTAATGGAAATAGTATCTATAGAGGATTAGTTGTAAAAATTATAGAAATATACATAAATACAACTTATGAAGCCCTTAGCCCAGTACTTGGCACATAGTTAGCATTCAGTAAATAGTAGCTATCATGCTTCCTATTATATGTTAGCATTTAGTAACAGTCTTGATCAAATATTTTAATATTATTTTGAAACAAAATATAAAATTACAATGTAGTAAGTGAGATACCGCATGGAAATCTTATTACTATACTATAATATCTTAAAAAATAAAATTTACATGTACTTCTTGGTGTAACAAAAGTAGGAAACTTAGGAACTGTTTCTAGTTCTAATTCCAAATTTGTACTTTGAACCATAAACAGATGATGCAAATTTCTGATGGGTTCCAATAAAACTTAACAAAGCCCTCAATTAAAAATATAAAAAGAATTTGCCTTAAATTTAGGTAACTATATTTACCTCTCGTAATGTAACCAAAGTTTTTATATCAATAGTTGCTCTTTTCACAAGCTCCTTATTTTCTTTCTCTAATTCTTTCAGACGAATACAGGATTCTTTATAAATACTGATCTCTTTGAAAAGAGTTTTGTTTTCTTTTTCTAAATTTCCAATTTTCACATTATTTTCTTCTAATGTGGTATCTTTTATTTCTGCTTGTTGTCGGAGTCTTTTATTTTCCTTCTCCAGTTGTTTCTTATCCTTTTCCAGTTGAGAAGTCTCTTGCTCTAATGATTTATTTTCTTTTTCTAGCTGTTCTAGTCTTTTGCTAGATATTTTTAACTCTTCTAGGTTTTTCTGCAATGTTTGATTTTCCACCTCTAAGTCTTGTAGTTCACTCTCTAATTGCTGAATCTTTTTATTGCTGTTTTCTAGAGCTTTCTGTAGCCTTTGGTTTTCTGTATCTAAACCCTGGTAGCTAACTTCTAAGCGTTCTGTCTTCTTGAAAGATGCTTTCATGAGTTCCAAACCCTTCTTAAGTTGCTCTTTTTCACTTTCTAGTTCTTTATTTTCTAGTTGTAGCTGAGCCATTTTCATGCTTGCACACTTCAAAGATTCCACATTCCTTCGCAGTTCTAAGTTTTCCTCATCTAGTTGGGAATTCTCTTTTTCTAGGGATTCTAACTGAAAAGTAAGGTTTTTAAAGCTATCCAATGTTTTTTTTAATTTCCTATTTTCTCTTTCTAGCTCTGAATTTTCTTGTTCTAAGGCCTCAATTTTTTCACAAGTAATTTTTAAGTTGGTTATCTTTTTCTGTAACAATTCATTTTCTTTCTCAAGATGATGCAACTCATTTTCAAGTTCTTCTGCTCGTTCTCCTTTTTCTTTATAATGTTCCAATTCTTTTCTAATTTGTCTTTTTTCAAACTCAATCTTGCTTAGCTTGCTACTTGTTTCCTTGATCGATTCATGGAGAATTTTATTTTCTTTTTCAATATCTTTCACCCTTGCTTCAGCACTTATCTGGGAGCGCTGCCTTAAGGAAGACACAGTTTGATTCAGATGTTCATTTTCCTGTTCCAATATTTTAATCTAATTAACAAAGAACAAAAGAGAAAATTAAAAACTTATTTGAGCATAAACTAAATATTTTAAATTACAGTTTTCCTTTCTAAAAAATAACAAGGAAATTGGAACATAAAAGGGTGCTAATTTCTATCTTACTCTTAATTCTGACAAATATTTACTGAGAGACCCCTGTGTACATGTACTGCCAGGTCATTAAAGTTCTTCCTTTAGGGAGTTCATAATGTAAAGAAATGGTTGGGAGAGATGTATCTAATATTAATCAAAGTGATCTTCAGATTATTCACAGTTACAGGTTTCAAATTCAAATAAGAACACAGGTGAAATGTACACACATATCTCTTTGTGAATATAGCTTTTATTTTCTTTAAATAAATTTTGCAATGCATATACACAGTGGGTTCTTAATAAATATTGCTATATTTAAATGTGTATATGTGGGTGTGTACTCATTCCCCTAAGAATTCTAATTTGGAAACATCAAAATAACAAAATCCTCTGGTATGCTTGAAAACTAATCCATCCAATTTATATCATGGCGTAATTCTGTGGTTCTCAAAAGTCAGTGTTAAATAGCCCCTGAGAACCTTGTAAAAATACAGATTCATGCTTAGCTCTAGAATTTTTATTCTGTAGCTCTATAGAAACCTCTATTTTTACAGGTAGCCTGAGGACTATACCTGGATAATATAAAAAAAAAAATCATTTTACTTCTAAAAAAGTAACAGAACTTTAACATAGCAAGTCAATCAATATATCCAGTTCTCAGTTTCCTAGAACATAAAATGAGAAAGATGAATAAACACTGGAAAGCAAATGAGAATGCATCCTAGAGGTAGCAACCACATCTTCCTCTTAAGCAGGGTTGGAGTACAGCTGCATTTTCCCCCAACTCCACTCAGGAACTTTATAATCTTCAGTCCTATTCTACAGACACTTGGAAAGCACAGGTAACTGCAAAATTTTATACCAGATAATTATTAAGCATATTGGCCATTTAAAAAATTCTAAGCTTTCCCTCAACTTTCCTAAAATACATAAGATATAAAATGAAGTAAAACCATAGTTACTCTAAAATTTAAGCAATTCTAAAATATTTTCCTTTTATGAACATTTTTGTTTGCCTAAACTTTAAAATAACTTTTGTTAATGCATTTTAAAGTATACTGCTTAATAGGAAATTTATGAACCTGTCTCTCTGAATTTTCTCTAAGTGTTTCAATTGTTTTTTCAAGCTGAGCTTTCTCCTTCATTAGATCCTTGCTTAAATTCTGACAGTTCTGAAGACTTTGCTTTTCTTGAATAATTTCATTTTCAAGAATTTCAACCTAGAGAAATTAAATAAAAAAACAATGTGTCATTCAATATTTTACAACAGTGCAAACATTATTTTCAAATAAAAAATTAAATACAGTTTTAACACTCAAATGGTGAAATTTAAGAACTGAGTAGAGAAATTCAAGTAATAGTCCATGCTACTTTTAGCAGCTGTATAAAAAATGCAGACATGACTGTCTTTCTTAACCTGTGCATCTTTGAAGGGTACATTTGTACTTCTAAACACAAAGATAAATCCAAATGAATATATGATAATTATGTGCTTTATGAAGACCGTACAAATCTTATTGAAAGACTCTTCTGGCTTGAGGAGATTTATAAAGTAAAATTTTAATTACAGTCAAGTAATTTCAGTGAAGAAGGAAGAAGAGAATATAAAAGCATGAATGAAAGATAAGAAATAGTGATTTAAGTTTAATGAGGAAACAGAAAGGGATTAGGTTTAAAATAAAAAGGAGAGAGGGAGAAAAAAGGAGAATAATACTAGAGAAAAAAGGGCTGAACAAAACTCCAGCAAATGTTTATACTCTAGGTTTAAATTTCTTGTCAGTTACACATTTTAAAGATATGATCAAGTATGTGGTTAATAAGGATAAAATAGCAAATTCCAGTTTAAATTATGCCAAATTGATTTTCCCATTAGTATACAACGTATTCAAACCAGGCAATAAAAGAAAAAAAAGATTTAGCTATATAAAATATTCCACTTCAAGTTAAATATTAATTAAACCCTTATGTCAATAGTGAAGAAGTCTAAGATCTGAATAGTCTTACATAAAGCAAGTTGAATTTTCCTGTTTTATTATCAATGGAAGATAACCATATATGGAAGACCATCTTCCAGTAATATCTCAAAAGCATCAAGTCACAAATCTTATCCAGTTACTCAGTTCAACATATATATGTTCAGGAAGGTTTTAGTTATTAATTATGAATCCAGTTCTCCCATTAAAGATTGAAATATATGGGTAACAGTTATTTAATTAAACTCATTTGTTGTTTTATATGAATGGAATTCAAGTGAAACATTCAGTTTACAAAAGACATCTTTCATACAATGAATTTATAAAAAATTGCTAGAATCACTAAAAATTTATTAGAATTCAAAGCTAACTTTAAAATCAAATTATAATTTCCAGACCCAATTATAATGATAACCAAAATAAAAATGTTCCAAGTTCTAAATAACCACTCCTACTTTTATACTATATCGGTTGTCAAATGCTTATTAAGATTATTTGGTTAATGGATTAAAAATGATGCAAAAATGTCTTAAAAGAGTAAAAATCTGGCAAGATAATCAAGGAATCTATTTGCATTATCTAAGGCAGTGGTTCTCAAGGCATGGTTCCAAAAAACCAGGAAGACCATCACTTAGGAATTTCTTAGAAATGAGAATTCTTCACCCCTACCCTAGGCAAGACTACCAAATCAGAAACGCTGGGCATGGGACTCGGCAATCTGTGTTTTAACAAGTCCTGAAGGTGACCGTGATGCATACTATAGTTCAAAAACCAATGGTCTAAAGGTTAGGGAGATTTTCATAAATGTCTAAAGGTTAGGGAGATTTTCATAAATGAGTCTAGATACCCAGAATCTAAAGAAAAAACTAGACATGGCTGACTAGATATAGAAATAAAAAGGAATACATAAGGACATATGTATAAGAATATTTATTATAGTATTGTTCACTGTGACCAAGACCCAGAAACAAAAGTGAAAGCACATATTGGGGAGCAGATGTGATAAATTCTCTAGATGATAAAAATACCATGTATGTTGTCATGATACAATTCTATTTATCTACAATATGTGAATGTGTGTATGCAGAAAGATACTCAAAAATAAATTACTTGGTCTGTTGCACAACTGGAATATTTCTGTTGAACCAAAACCTAGTTAAAATTCAGGTTTCATAGTGCCTAAATTGTGGTCCTTAAATACCATTTCCCACTAAAAGGAACAAGGGCTTTCTGGAGAAATGGCTATCTCCAGATTTGGGGCAGGAAATGTTTAAGAGAAGTAAATTATGGCAAAAGCACAGAGGTTCACAACGGGTGCTAATGTGTGTCACAGGAATTCAGAAAGAGGTAGGATATAAGAAAAACAAATGCAGTAGATTGAAACACTTCAAATATTTTTAAATCCATGAATTCATAAAGACACTAAAACAAAAAACTCATTAATTATCTCAGGAGGATATGAGAGAACCAATTCTTTACCAGGAAACTGGTAGATAAAGGGAAAGAATCAAACATTCATCCTGCTTTTCCCATGAGAGTTCCTTATCAGGATTTTGCAACCTCTGTTGAATTAAGGGATCAAAGCAAACCTTTTCCATGACAACTAACATGACAAAAAGAAAGACAACTAGACATGTACCTCCTGACTGAAAAAGACTCCTTACAAATGTTCTTACTAAAACCTTGATTTGAACCTGATTAAGCCTACAGATAAAATAAGACCTATTGGGAACAAAAGAACTTGCGAAGTGACACAAAAAGGATGCAGTGAGCAAAATCTAGACTGTAGGAAAACTAGATTAAACCACCTGGTTTCTTTAACAGAAAAACTACTAGGTAAAAAGAGTAAACTTTACATTAAAAAAGACAACAGACATCAGTTGATTGAATGTATTGATCTTATTCTAATTCAGACTTGAACAAAATGCAAAAAAAAAAAATCCCAATAGATTTGGAGAAACTGAAATGATAACCAAATTCTATTAAATTTTTAAGTGTGATAATGTCATTGTTCTTGTTTTTTTAAAAAATTCCTTACTTTTAAGAGATATATAAGAAGATATTTATTGGTGAAACGATACCATGTTGAGGATTTACTTCAAAATCATCTAGTGGTTATGGGGAGAGCAAACAAGGGTAGAAATAAGATTGCTATAAGTTAATTGTTGAAGCTGAATGAGTATAGAAGTTCGTTCACTTCACATTGATGTATGTTTGAAAATTTCCATAAGTTAAAATAATGAGAGTACATTAAAAACTGGAAAATAAACATTCAACCACAGGGCTATTTATACTTTTACATATATTCTTTAACTTACATTAAACATTAGTTTTTATTTACCTTTTTACTTAGTCTTTGATTTTCTTTTTCAATTTTCAGGATCTTGGAAGTGTTGCCTTCTGCAGAATCCATAGTACTCCGAAGTTCTTCGACAGTTTTTGTCAGACTCTGGTTTTCCATCTCCAATTTCAATAACCTGCTTGATGTTAACTCATTCACCTCATGGCCCAAGGATTTTTGTGGTGCTATAATAATGAAAAATACCGTCACTGGTAAAACTATTCTCATTATTATTTAAAATAATGAGTGTAAATGTACTACATCACCTGGTCCTTAACTTGATAAAAAATTTATAGTTATACAAGATAGACAAATGAAAAAAAACAAAAGATAAAAGATGGGTAAACCTTGAATTTTTAATGCACCCATGAGCATTCTAGAGAAAAAAAAATACAAAATTTAGACTGAGTGGACTACAGAGTTTCAGTTCTAGTTTCATGAGAAACTACCTGACAATGCCCAAGCCACTTTAACCTCAGTGAATCTTATGTTACTTGTACAAAATATAGTTATTCCTCTGTGTGTCTCACAGAGCTATCGTGTGATTCACATAAGAATTATAAAGCATATCCTATGCCACATCTTCAAAAATTAAAGGAAGACAGTCTAAGGGAAAAAAAGAATCCCAATTTCCTAATCCTGATTCTGAGAAACACAAGACAATATACATTGGTCACCTCGAAAAAGTCTTTCTCTAAATGAAGAATTGCTGCTAAACTTGAGTATAAAAAGCAACATGTATACCATTTTGCCAAAAAATTCTATTTCTAAGTAGATTTTAGCTTATTACATTTTTAAAAATAAGAAAATTCAGTTTCTAGTTCTATATATGATGCAAACCAAAAATATTATTTTTAATAACCCTACAGCAGATTCATTAAATATTTTGATGATATAAAAATTCAGATTTAAAGTGAAATATGATACCTAGATTCATTTTGAAATCTTAGATTTCAGGAAGGGAAATGGAGACGTATGGGAAGGCACTCTAGGTCTATCTTTGTGTATGTTTGAAATTCTCCATCATTAAGTAGAGAGAAACACACACACACACACACACACACACACACACACAAAACAAGATATCCCCAACAAGTATATAAGCATACATTCTTTTCAAAATTAGGTAGACTGAAGTAAAGAAAGCCTCAAATCTTAGTTCTAGTTTTTGTTCTAGTTAGCATATTATTCTTTAATTGAAAGCTGGTACAACTGATAGTCACTGACTTTTTAAATTCCATTAGTTGTCCAAGTCTTGAAGTAAAACTACTTCATGATCTGTAGTCATGCATTTCAATTAAACAAGATTAGACTACAATACTCAATATACCTTACGAATACTTTCAATACTATGACTGCATTTCAAAGTTGCTTCAGGTCAGACTATAAAGAATTAAAAAGGATGCTTACAACACATTTTTAAAAAGTAATCTCTATGTACAACATGGGGTTTGAACTGAAGACTCCAAGATCAAGAGCTGCATGTTCTGCTGACTGATCCAGCCAAGTGCCCCCTTACAACACATTTTTAACAAAATATTGTTTTGTTAAATAGGGAGGCTGTCTACATGATAATCTTAGGTGAAAAAAAGAACCTGCACTGTATATAGACATTGACCTGATGATGTCTAAAATATCTATTTGTGTGTAGAAACATTTTGGAAGCAAATTTTTTGAAATGTCAAAAGTCACTGCAGAAATTATTAGTGACCTTCATTTCTTCCTTTATATTTTTCCACATCTTGCAAATTTTCTAGAAAGCAATTCCCTTGTATAGTTAAAAAAACAACAATAACACACCACATTAAAACAAGTATTCAGGTCTATGATCCTAATATGAATTGCAAAACAACTGTGATGATGATGATGATGACAAAAATAATAATAATAAGCACTCAAGTGCCTACCATTTACCAGGTATTCTACTAACAGCTTCATAAGTAGTAACGAATTCAGTCCTTGCAATATCCCTAACAAGGCACATACTATTATTGTTTCCACATTAAAAGATGAAACTCTTAACTGTGTAATTTTAACTAGTAGTAGAAAACAATTAAGTCTGAATTGTTTTCTTTTTAACTCAATTCACAAAAAAATACAGTAAAAAAGTTCCACAAGTCCTTAAAGTAACACATCTCAGCAAGTTCACTGGCTGGATATCATCATTACTGTGCAGTGAATTTACATGGGGTCCCAGAATTTGGAATTAGGTTATCATGTGTAAAATTAGGAAAAGCCTAATGGTAATAAATATGAGCCATCTTGTAGACGTAATTATCCTGTAAGCATCAGACTATAAGCTCTCTCAGACCTATGTCTACCTCACCACTATATCCTCAGGGCCTGGTATAATATTTTACACATGGTAGATCCTTAATAAATATCTGGAAGGAAGGAAAGCAGGTGAAATAATCTAACACTGGGTAACTGAGGAATTATGGAACTAATCTAATTCAAATAAATGTGACATGGGCATAATTTCAATAAAGTAAATCAGTATTAGCATAATCAAACCTATAACCCAAATAATTATCTGGGGGTCTTTCATTATCTCTAGGGTAAAATTGGGCTGGACTGGTTGGTAGGTACAGTGCTAAAATGGAGTACATATATTGATGAAAGTAGCCATGAAGATCCTTAACTTGCTTTACACTGGCTACATACTCACCTAAGAATCTTCCCACTATGTTACAACTTCCTATTTAAGTCTGTCTATAGTTAAAGAACAGGTTAACCAGGTAATATGACTTTTCTGTTCTATTGAGTAGATGGCTTTCTTTCCTAAAATAAATTAATAAACTGGTATCCCAGCTTCCTGTGATACTAATAAGAAACAGTGCGCCTAAATGACTATCAAATCTGTTACTGTGCTCATAAAGTTGAGTTGTAAGATGTGCAAAGATAAGGACCAGACCCAGGAACATGGAAATGAACATATCACTCTGTGAAATCATACCTAGAGAGACATCTGGCCTCCTAGATATCTCCAGCAGGGGAAAATAAAGAATTGTAAAAAAAAAATCAAAAAATGTAAGCATAAATACAACTTCACATATTCATTTATCCATTTAAATAAAAAAATACTGGGAATACCTTCGGAAAGTTCGCTAGTTCTGGATATTTGTTCCAACTCCCAGCCAAGATGTAATGATTCATCCATACTTTGTTTCTGTGCCATTTCCAAGGTCATATTTTCTTCCATTAATTCTTCGATTTTTTTTCTATCCATATCACGTTCCTTTTTTATTGTGAGGGAGTAGGAAGAGAAATGAAAGCTAACAAACTGTGCAATTTCAAGCTAAATACTCTATTACTTATAATTTTTATTTATCAGAAACTGAATAATATAAGGATAAATTTTGAGTTCCTTAAAATTTTCAGTTTGAAGGTGATAATCAGTTACAATTATTCATACTGGTCACTATATTGATCAGGTATCTGATATCCTTTTTATTTTATTTTATTTTTAAGTAATCTCTACACCCAACGTGGGACTCAACTCACAAACCAAAGATCAAGAGTCACTGACTGAGCCTACCAGGCACCCCGTCTGATATCCTTTTAAAGTGGCCCTTGGGGACCCTGAAAACTCCTTCATATATTTCAATATATATAGTAAATGATTTCTGACCCAATACTAAATTTTAGCAAATAGTTTTTTTTAATTTTTAAAAAAAGATTGTATTTATTTATAGGAGGGAGAGAGAAAGAGAGAGAGAGAGCAGGAGCAGGAGGAGGGTAGTGGGAGAGGGAAGCGGGAGCCTGACGAGGGGCTCAATCCCAGGACCCAGGGAGCATGACCTTAACCAACTGAGCCACCCAGGCATTCCTAGCGAATAGTTTTATTTCTACATTTTTTTATTTAACAAGAATTTTTTTAAGATTTTATTTTATTTGTTTGTCAGAGAGAGAGAGAATGAGCATAAGCAGGGGGAGCAGCAGGCAGAGGGAGAAGCAGGCTCCCTGCCAAGCAAGGAGCCCTGTCCCAGGACCCTGGGATCATGACCTGAGCAGAAGGCAGATGCTTAACCGACTGAGCCACCCAGGCCTCTCTATTTCTGTATTTTAAAGGCATACTTGCATAATAGCTTATTAGGGTTTTTCAAAGCAGAAGACAAAATTAATCATTAATACCACTCTGTAACAAAAGCAGAAATTTATATACTCCTGTTTTTATAAAGAGTTGGAAGCATCTAATTTATTTAGCCACCTCTTCTCTGTTAAAGCCACAGGAGTTAGTTGTCATTGTCATTATGGGGAAATCAGATGAATCTGAGAGATTTCCTAAGAAGCCAAGCAACTGTTCAACCTTACCATTTCCATATCATGCAGTTTAGCCTTTAGTTGTAAATTCTCTTTTTCTAATTCATGTAATTTATCAGAACGAGCTCTAGTTCCTTCTAATTGATCTTCCAACATGGTTTTTGTTTCTAATAAAACTTGATTGTCTTCTTTTAATTCCTATGAAAATTTCAAATAGGCTTTATCACAAATATGTTAATATCTGTTAATTTTTCAAAGCTCTGAAACATAAAAAATCTTTACTGTAAAATAAGACATTAAGCTGTCTTTATCAAAAGTTCTTTATGCAAGAGTAAAAGCAACTGAGTAACAGAGATACAGTTGATGTTTTCCTGGTTTCATTTTTTTTCCCCTCAGAACTTAAGCTATTATGCAAACATAATACTCAGTACTTATGCTAGGATGAGTAACACTACTACAGTTTCACATAAAATTGTCAGGGTGTATTTAAATTTCTTAGTCACAAGGATAAGGAACTAAGTATAACTAGTCTTTCTGATATTTAAGATACAATCTCCACAGAATCAAGGCTAATATATATATATATTTTTTGCTGCAATAGATCTCTCTACTTAAACTATAACTTGAAAGTGAAGCATTGGGTTTTTGAGTAAAATACCAATACTTGAGCTAAGACTCACACAGATCATAAACTAAGACTCCTATCAATAGATATTTTATATCAGCATCTTGAGAAAATGCTTAAAATCCATACGTTTTGAAGACGTGCTCACAAATCTGTCTTGCTAAACTACATGTCTGTGGTTTATAAAGTCAAAAGAAAGTATATTAAAACAGTGGCATTTATAAGGATCTCTTAACAGTGCCATGCATATACCGTTTAAACAAATGGCAAAGAATTAATAAGCACCTTGTCTTTGCTATCTACTGGGTCTATTTTTGGGTAACTTTCAGGCTAAAATGTTCTAACTATCTTTTTATAATGTTTTCACTTCTTGATTTTGCATACTCCTTCCTTCTTATCACCATACTGAAACTGATAAAACTTTCCTCTGTTTGGAGAAATGAAGAAATTAACTGAGAAAGAAAAACAGAATGTAGAAGCAAGGATCGTCAAATTCTTGCTGTCAAACAAATTCATGTAACACTGACTGCAACCATTAAGTAAGAAAAGCTGTCTTTTCTACACACACACACACACACACACACACACAAGGGAAGACGGAGAGAGAGTGCCTTCTTAATCCTAGTTTAGTATTCTGAGTTGAGACCAATGATCAGAAACATGCTTTGCTTTCACTTCTAGAAACAAGTCTGAAATTAGTAGAAGTATATATTTTGACAATGTGGGAAGGACTTCAAGTCTTCCTTACCTAAATAAAAGAATGAAAGAACTCCAAACAGCTCAATAAAATTAATAATGTCCAGAGATCCCTTTTTACAAGTATAAGCAATATGCTGATCTACCATAAAATAAGCACTTAAGAGTATTTATAATTTGTTCAACATTTTAAGTTTCTTAAATTTATTATGTGCATTTTAAGTGCATTTTGAAAAACCTAACTTTTTAAATAAAATAATTATGAAGAGCTTAAATTATGCAACATACCTCAACTCTTGCCTTATAAAATTCAATATCATGTAGTCTCTCTTTGTATCTGCTGACTTCACTTTCAAGCTTATCCACTCTGATAGCTTTTTCTCGAAGTGCATCTAATTCATCTCGGTACATTCTAGCAGAACGAGCATCCGAAAGCAAGTTCATGTTCTAAATATAAATACATATTAATATTTTCAGTATTATTTTCTATTTACAAATTGATAACCTCTGGTTGCACAACTCAATGAATTTTCTAAAAAAACCCCAATGAATTGTATCCTTTAAATGTGAATTTCACAGTATGTAAACTATACCTCAATTAAGCTGTTTTTTTTAAGATGGAGAGATATAAGGAAGCTACTGATGACGGCCGGTACTGACGACTGCTACACCTTGACCAGCAGCTGCACTGCCACCCTGGGCAACTTCTGAGGCCATTTCCAAGACCTACAGCTATCTCACCCCTGACCTCTGGAAAGAGACTGTGTTCACCAAGTCTCCCTATCAGGAATTCACTGGCCATTCTGTAAAGACCCACACCAGAGTCTCTGGGCAGAGGACCCAGGCTCCAGCTGTGTGGCTACCACATATTAAAAACATTAAGTGGATTAAAGCCTGTTAAAAAAATAAAAAAATAAAATGGGGAGATATATGAAGTCTTTTTTTAAAAAATCAAGAATACAAATTATTTTAAAATAGGTTTATATGCAAATACTAACATGCTTACATACAAATTTTTAAATAATGATCACTACTGAGGAATGTAAAACCTACTCAGGATATTTTTAAATAAGTTAACCTCTAGTTAACATAACCACCTGAAATTAATTAAAGGTGCAAAACTTTAAAATACAGGATAGTGAAAACACAGAAGAAGCAAACTGTATTACTAAAGTTGATCATTAGTTACTTTAGAGAAATTATGCTTTTATCCAGATATGTTTTAACATACCAAAATCCTGCTGAGTTTTTCTAAACTTCCAAGTGAATATTAGTTGCAAGTGATTAGTGCTTATCTTAATAACATTTTAAACAAATATCAAAAATTAAATCTTTAAAAGCTCTCTTGTAATCCTTTAGAACAAGTGATCAAAGTATGACCCAGGGACATCGGTGGGTCCCTGAAACCCTTTCAGCGAATTCATGAGGTCAAAACCATTTTCATAATAACACTAAAACATTATTTGTTTTTTTCATTCTCATATCTCATGAGGGTGCAGTGGAGTTTTCCAGAGGCTACATGGCATGTGGTATCTTAACAGACTGAATGCAGAAACAGATATGAGAATTCAGTAGTCTTTAATTAAGCCAGGCATTGAAGACATTTGCAAAAATGATTTAAAAAAAAGATTTACAAAAATGTAGAAGAGTAGCATTCTTCTAATTTTTTTGGAAAATAATGGTAATAAGCATATAATTTTTATGTTAACATGGAATAGGCTGAGTATTATTTTTAGATAAATATTTTTTAAATTCTAAGTTTTAATTTCTTTTTTTTTAAAGATTTTATTTATTTATTTGACAGAGAGCGAGTGGCAGCAGAGGGAGAGTGAGAAGCAGGCTCCCCACTGAGCAGGGAGCCCGACGTGGGGCTTGATCCCAGGACCCTGGGATCATGACCTGAGCCGAAGGCAGACGCTTAACTGACTGAGCCACCCAGGCGCCCCTCTAAGTTTTAATTTCAAATACAGAAAATACCAGTAGGTATAATCCTCATTAATTTTTAAATAGTAGAAAAGAGCCTTGACACCAAAGAGATTGAGAACCACTGTTTTACAGGGAGCACACATACAAAAAAAACCATGCTCCCAAGAAGAAGCAGAATAGCAGTCACAACGTATCTAGAAATGAAGATTATGATTCCCAGTATCATTCATATGAAAAGGTCCCAGTTTAGGATTCCACAAGTGGCGTATTCCCTGAATTTAAAATAGCAAGTTAGGGAAAGTAAGGAGAAGAAATAATTGTCTAGCCTTACCACAATCCTTACCATTTATGGGTAAAAGAAGACTTCATGCCTACCTCCAAATAAAAATGAAACATTACAAACGTTAAAAGAAGTGAATTCTTAAACAATCTTGGCTCAAGATGAGAAAAAACCACAAAACCTTAGTAAAATAAAAGTAACTTTTAAAAGGTAAAAAGTTTTGATCTTAATACTTAAAAGAAAAAGAGTAAAAAATTAAAAAGCATTCTGTCATCTGTAAGTTAACATAAAGCATTACCAGAGACTAAAGACTTAGGGAGATACACATAAAGCAGCACAGTTTACAGTAGAGGTATTCCAGCTCCCCAGCCCACGGGAAGCCAAATACATAAAAAGAGAAACTTGGAACTACCCCAGTTCTAAAAGGCTCCTTTGAATTCTAGGAAAGTTTGATATCACTGATATAGAAAAGTAAAGTCCAAAGACTTTGATTTCCAGGGCTCTGGCATTTTTGAACAGAAAAACACTGAAGAAGTCATCTTTAAGCTTCAGTAACCTTATAAAACATTAAGGTAAATGTTATAAATTTTAAGCAGAAAAATCAATTTCCAATTACTTACTGGTCCCATATAATAAAAGTTTCAGGTACAAACCTCTTGTTGCAGCCTTTTTAGTTCTATTTCCATCTGCTCAAGTTCTTGTTTACAGTCCAACAACTGTTCAGTCTTTTCCTCCCTTAAATGAAAATTTATTAAATAATCAGTTTACTGTTTTTGAAAACCATGATCATCATCTGCATTAATACAAATGTATTATGATTACTGAATATCTAGTTGAAAATCCTATTAGCCATATGCTAACCCAGGGGAAAAAGACAAAGAAATGGATATTAGGAATGTATATGATTACATGTCATCAATCAGATTCCTCCTTAAAATTCCCCAAAGGCTAATAACCTCAATGACTGACATCCTCTAAGTTCATAAAGTAGTTTCTCTCTCTTCATTTTTCTTGCCATCACCCGTTCTCACTCTCCTTTTTGTCTTTCTCCCTCTCAAAGGCAAATAAACTGGAAGCGTTTTTAAGCAAGGCACTACTATCTGGGTCTAAGTCTTAAAGGATCCCCAACTATTTTCAACATTTACAGTGGCCTAAAGGAAAGTATACACTGCTATACAGATACACAAAATCTTTATATCCTTATTGGTTTCTTCCCTGTTGTCTATAAACATCTTCAAATTTTCTCCTATTATTTTTTTTCTTCTTACACTCACTACTTCTCCCATTTTCTAACTCCCTTTCAGAGCCAAGCTGCTCAAACTCAAGTTTCCATTCACTAATTCTACTTTTCCACCTTCTGTTCTTTAATAAAAAATGGTAAATGTTCATTGTATAAAACAATCCATTGCTGACATTTCATCATACCTGTACTTTCTTTTTGAGGACCATAATTTTTAATGAAGAAATAGTCCCTTTCTGAACTCCATTTTTCAGGGCAATGAATAATGTTTTGGTAAATAAACCTCAGTATACATAAAACACGGTATGTTTAGGGGCACTTGGCTGGCTGAGTTGAAAGAGCATGTGATGCTTGAACTCAGGGTCAGCATGAGTTCAAGTCCCGTTCTGGGTGTATTTTACTTAAAAAAAAACACACACAAAAAACCCACCCCATCCTCTCCCCCAAAACCCTGTTTCAGGCCAGATTTATAAAAGTACATTACATGTTTAAAGGTTCTAAATATAAACTGTCAAACAGCCCTCCAGAAAGGTCATTACCAATTTATAATGCAAACAGCAGATCTAAGTGCCTATATGAAAAACAATTTAATAACTGAAAAATGCTGTGTTACTATTCTAATTTGCATTTGTTCGAATACTAAGACAACCTGGAAGAAATGGGTAAATTCCTAGAAATACACAAACTACCAAAACTGAAACAGGAAGAAATAGAAAACTTGAAGAGACTGATAACCAGCAAAGAAACTGAATCAGTAATCAAAAAACTCCCAACAAAGTCCAGGGCCAAATGGCTTCATAGGCAAATCTACCAAACATTTACAGAAGAGTTAATACCCATTCTTCTCAAACTATGGGGTTTCTTTTTGGGGTGATGAAAATGTCTTGAAATTAGATAGTATGTGATGGTTTCACAACTTTATGAATATACTAAGTCACTGAATTACATTTTTAAAGGATGAGTTTTCTTTTTTCTTAACATATAATGTATTATTTGTTTCAGGGGTACAGTTCTGTGATTCATCAGTCTTACACAATTCACAGCACTCACCATAGTACATACCCTCCCCAATATCCATCACCCAGCCACCGCATCCCTCCCAACCCCTCTCCACTCCAGCAACCCTCAGTTTGTTTCCTGAGATTAAGAGTCTCTTATGGCTTGTCTCCCTCTCGGGTTTCATCTTGTTTAAAGGATGAATTTTCTTATACATAAATGATCTCAACAAAGCTGTTATTAAAAAAAAGAATTTATAATTTGTATGAAAGAAAAACTTTGAAAATATAGGATCCATGGGGCAGAGAGAATTATTAAAGGAAGTCTTTGATAGTGTACTAACTACTGCATAAAAGTGAAATTTATAAGAAACTAATTATTCCATCCACATTGCAAATTAGGTGAGAATGTAAACTGGTACAGCCACTCTGGAAAACAGTTTGGAGGTTCCTCAGAAAGTTAAAAACCCAGCAATTACACTACTAGGTATTTACCCAAAGTGTACAAAAATACAATTTGAAGGGATACATGTACCCTGATGTTTACAGCAGCATTATCAACCAAACTATGGGGGCGCTTGGTGGCTCAGTTGGTTAAGCATCTGCCTTTGGCTCAGATCATGACCACAGGGTCCTAGAATCAAGCCCTGAATTGGGTTCCCTGCTCAGGGGGGAGCCTACTTCTCCCTCTTCCTCTGCCCCTCCACCTGCTTGTACATACACGTGTTCTCTCTCCATCAAATAAATAAAATCTTTAAAAAAAAAACAACAATAATAGCCAAACTATGGAAAGAGCCCAAATGTCCATTCATGATGAATGGATAAAGAAGATGTGGTATGTATATACACAATGGAGTACTACTTAGCCATCAAAAAGAATGAAATCTTGCCATTTGCAGTGACGTGCTAGAGTGTATTATGCTAAGCGAAATAAGTCAGTCAGAGAAAGAAAAATACCATATGATTTCACTCATATGTGGAAGAAACAAAACAGATGAACACATGGGAAAGAAAAAAATAAGAAAAAAAGAGAGGGAAGCAAACCATAAAAGACTCTTGAAAATAGAGAACAAACTGAGGGTTGATGGAGGGGAGGTGGGTGAGGGACGGGCTAAACGGTGATGGGTATTAAGGAGGGCACTTGCTATGATGAGCAGTGGGTGTTGTATGTAAGTGATGAATCACTAAATTCTACTCCTGAAACCAATGCTAAACTATATGTTAACTAACTAGAATTTAAATAAAAATTTGAAAAGAAAAAAACCAAATTGCAAGTTATATTTTTACTCTGCATGTCAATAAACTAAAAGCAATTATAATGCACCATCTGTAAGTAAGTATGCTACTAGTTAATCTGCATGTTCTCATTACAATTATTTATTTCCATTACATATAAGGCAACCTGAACTATTTTTAACCACCATGATTTCCATACTTCATTATTTTAGAAAGATCTGTCCCAACAAAAAGACTTAGAGCAAATGTTAATAAAAGAAATCTGTGAAGAAACACATTTTCAAAGGACAAAAAGACGGTATTTGATGAAATGTTAGTTATTGGGAATACTTACTATATCTGGTATATTTACTTATTCATTAATAATATTCACTTATATTTTCCAGTCAGCATATGAGAAACCAAATTTTATCAATATCTCTAAGTTGTTTGGGATTTTAATACACTCCATGGCCAAGTAAATTTCATTTAAAAATCAAATTCTAATATAGTGCAAAGTGTTAAATGAATTCACAACCATCATTACAGTTCTAATTGCATGCTTTATCTAAAGACTGGAGAAGATTGTGCTAAATTATATGGCACGAACTAGTGTTCACTGTTTAGGCTATCCATTAACTGCCAGTCAAACTAATAACAGCAATCTCTTCCCTAATTTTCCTGGTGCAGCTGTTTATAGAATATCCTGGGCGTGTTCACTTCGATAGATACATAATAGTGCAGACATCCACAATGAAAGCTGTATTTTTTTTTGTTTTCAAATTTTCCTATAGACTGTATATTTTTTCTACCTTGCATATTCAATCACTTTCTTAAACTAACTGCTTTAAATAATCAGTAAATAAACTTAATTGTTATATTGTGGCTTTAAATTTTAAATCTATACTCTGAAGCCCAAATTCCAGGAAAACAAACCAAACAGAAAAAAAAAAAAAAGAAAAGAAAAAAGGCCCAAACATAAAAATCCTTTGTTCTTTTTAAAGTACAAAATAAAAAATCTCCAGCAGAGACTGGTTATGTCTTTACATGTGATTCACCAAAGAATGCCTATGTGACATTTACACTGACATTTCTCAAATGATCTTTGAAAGTTAAATAAATATAATTTCATCAGCACTAACCAATCTGAATATTTACCATGTCTAAGTATATGACTCAGGCATTTCAAATACTCAACACAGAAGATACACACAAAATTATTTTCTGTAATACTGTATGCCAACAATTCGGTGTTTTATAACATTAATTTTTAAAGAGTTAAACTTATTGACCAAATCAGTGGTTGCCAGTATTTTAGATTTCAAAGAATATAAAATTTAAAAAAATTAAGAAGACCCCAATTTGCCAAGGAAGAAAAATATTTTATAAGAGAAAGATCATTGTAATATAAGAAAGGTAGGAAGGACATAAACTCAGAATAAAGGACAATCTTTAAATTGATAAGATCTAGGATTAGGAAAACTTTATGCCAGTCTCCTTATTTTTCTCATTTTGACAAATACTAGTGAAAACTCTGACACAAGCTAGCAGTTGGAACAACTGATCTATATTCCATAAGCTGAAAAAACATTTTTAGGTCACCTTTGCGACCATGTAAACTCAATGAGCCTTGGAAATCACCAACTTACAATTCCTGCCTAAGCCTTCTTATTTTTGCCTTAGCATCTGCCAGTTCCACTGACAGATGCTGTCGACTTTCTGTTCGCTTCATGCCTGGAGAACCACAGGGTGACTGTGCAGATGAAGAGGCATGCGGTAAAAAATGAAGACCATCCCGTTCTTCAGAGAGTTCTATGATAGTCTAAGGAAATATAGAAATAAACACAGATTCACTGTTAGTATTCTACATATCACAGAACTAAACACATCAACACTATTCACTGTCTAAGTACTATCCTATAATATCAAAAACAATTCACTGGTCAAATGGATTTTAACTTTGTGATAGCTCTCTTTTTAAAAAGTTTCATGCAACAGTTCATGGATTAGCTATTTACTAGATAACACTAGAATAAGACTTAATACTTTTTTCCCTTTCTAATTCTTTAATAAAGGAAATCAATTCTGCTAAAATAACTACACTAGAAAGCAACTGTTAGAAAGGCGTAAAAGACCTGTTGACATAGAAAAGAAATCAACCCAAGAGCAATATGTCTGCAACTATGCTGTCCAATATGGTAGCCAGTAGCACAAGCGGCTATTTAATTACAAATTTTTTTAAAGATTTTATTTATCTATCTATCTATTTAGGAGAGAGAGAGAGAGAGAGAGAGAGAGAGAGAGAGAGAGAGAGAGAAAACACGAGCAGGGCAAAGGGGCAGAGGCAGAGGCAGAGGCAGACTCCCTGCTAAGCAAAGAGCCCGATGTGGGGCTCGATCCCAGAACCCTGGGATTAGGACCTGAGATGAAGGCAGACACTTAACTGACAGCCACCCAGGTGTCCCTAATTACACATTAAAAAGGTTAAAAATACAGTTCCTTAGTCACACTAGCCATATTTTAAGTATGTAACAGCCACATGTAGCTAGTGGTTACTGTATTGGACAGCGCAGAAATACAATCTTGCCATCATTGCAGAATTCCACAATACTGCTCTAGAATTGTAGACAAGGATCTCAGAGGAACCTAAGAGAACTTCAGGGATTTAGTTTAATCTCTTCGTTCTGCAGGTGATATAACTGAGGCACAGAGACTGATTTGTCCATGATCACAAAACTTGTAGTAGCGATGCCAAGACTCCAGGGCCAGTCTCTTGACTCCATATCCTATGTTCTCTTTCTTGCAACAGTAGTTGTAATCTGCCATCTCAACATTTCCTTTATTCCTGTCTCTCCATGGGACACAAATCTCATTCTACTTTCCCCAGGAGTTCTGAACTTTAAGGGCTACTTAACCTATATTTACCTCACTCAATCATATTCCTCCATTCCTCCAATTTTCCTCTTATTGGAAAATTCTCTTATTCTAAACAATACCTCAGCTTTTCTTTCAAACTTCTCAGGCAAACAAATTGTCTTGACTAGTAATTCCAACTGTCTTACTCCAGGTAGAATAGGTGGGTAACCACCTCAGCACCATGAAATCACCATTTTTGCTTTCTTATCACCAAGTCTTATGACGCCCTCACTAAATCATTACTTTTATCCTTCCCTTTTGTTTTTTCTTTAAACCACCCATCAGAATTCATTTCTTCAACCTTGGGATATATTTCAGCACCTAATCAAGGTCTGCCCAACTAATGCTTTCACAAATTCCAGTATCACTACTGATAAACCATAGAACACGACTTCTTAGTCCCTTTTCTGTTTACAACTCTACATTCGCTCCATATTCAATACATACAGACTTTTCCAGTGAAGGAACCATTCCTCTCGTGCCATGCCTCCTTTACTAGCATTACTCCCATGGCACCATAACTACACCTGAATCTTTTATCACTCAACTCTTCCTTTCTGCCCAGATTATTCCTGGCTACTCTAGAGTTCTTACTCAGCTTGAAACTACAGTTAAGTGCCTGTCATCCTTACCTTCTAATGTAACACTACCATGCCACTCTTTGACTACAGCCCACTCTTTGGGAAAAAATAAAAGGGAATGAATATTTATAGAATTCCACATAGGGGATTTTCCAACAAGATCTCATGCAATACTATAATCTACAATAGAGGCATTATGTCTATTGTAAAACAATAAGGAAACTGAGGCTCATAAAGATTAACTTAACAAAGTCACACATTTCATGACAGGTATAACAGGAACTCAAATTCAAGTTTGACTCAAACACTACATCATTTTCCCTACCTAACATCATCTTTTTTATTCCTTCTCCAAGGTTATAAAGAACTCTAAAACAAAAAATACGCAATCCTACGACACATCTTGCCATCTATTTTCAGTTAAGCTCTTTTCAATGCCCATCAATCCTTTAGTTGAAAATCTTGATTTCTTGACAAATTTCTCTACAATGACTGTTTTAAACATACTTCTTTTCTCTACTTAAGCCTCCACCTGTAAACTGCTATTATCACTTCTGATGAATGACCTCTCCTCCAACTTGTCAAAGAAACAAAACCACCTGAGATTAAATCCTCCATTTTTATGCATCTTTTGTTCCCAATACATATTCCTTATTTCTGGAACATTTTCAACTTCTCTCTTCCTACTGGCTTTTTTCTCCTTGATCTTCAAATATACACAAGTGTCTTCTATCTAAGAAAAAAAAAAAAAGACATTTCCCTCTTGTTACCCTTCTACTTCTCTTTCATTGCTACTTTTTGAAGGGTAGTTTATATGTTCATTGACACTATTCATCTTAACCACCTACCCAGTATGACCAGCCCAAGTAAGTGCCTGTCTCTGTGAATAATGTTACTAGTAATCTCCATCGTAGTCCAGGCTCAGTCTTCATGAAGTTTTATTTATTTTCTTACTGTCTCCATTATCTTTAATCTTGCCTTCTAACATCTCCTGACTCCAATAATAGTTCCTGTGCACAGTACTTAATAAATATTTGTTTCATGCACAAATAAATTAGAATTTAATTATACGCTATCTTATGTTTTTCATTTACAATGTGGTTTTTTTCCCCCATAAACCGGATACAATCTTTCTTATACCTCCTCTGTATCTCTGATCTCATTTAGCATAGTACTGAGCCCAAAAACAGCTGCTCAAAATTAGTTAACTGAATGATTCACAAAATGGAAAACTCGAAAGTAGGAAGACACACTACATTTGAACTTAGTAGGTGGTATTATGGAGATATTGAGAGGTTCCAGATGCCAGTGTATAAAGAACTATGGGCTGAGAAATATTTTCTAAAAAGAAAAAAGAAAGAAACCTTGTACTAAAAGATAAGAGTACCCAGAGGCATTTTCCGTTAAAGATTATGTAGACAATTTGGCTTTACTCTAATGGTAGTAGCTTCTTTAGCTCAAGGCCTCCAAACATTTTTTTTTAAACCTGACAAAAAATGTTATGAAAGCATAATTTAATTTCATGAACCTTCTGATACTTCTGATCCTAGACATTCCACTAGCAGTTGTAAGCAATGTCTTCCTTCTCTAAATTCCTATAGTATTTAGATATATGATTTTTTGGGGGGTACTTATTGCTTTCAAAATTTTATTAGAGTAAAGCAAAGCTGGAGGCATCACAATTCCAGACTTCAAGTTACAGTACAAAGGTCTAGTGATCAAAACAGTATGGTACTGGCACAAAAACTGACACGTAGGTCAGTGGAACAGAATAGAAAACCCAGAAATGAACCCACAACTATACGGTCAATTAATCTTCAACAAAGCAGGAAAGAATATCCAATGGAAAAAAGACAGTCTCTTCAACAAATGGTGTTAAGAAACTGGACAGTGACATGCAAGAGAATGAAACCGGACCACTTTCTCATACAAAAATCAATTCAAAATGGATTAAAGACCTAAGTGTGAGACCTGAAACCATAAAAATCCTAGAGGAGAACACAGGCAGTAACCTCTTTGACACTGGCTGTAGCAACTTCTTTCTAGGTATGTCTCCTGAGGCAAGGGAGACAAAAGCAAAAATCAACTATTGGGACTTCATCAAAATAAAAAGCTTCTGCACAGTGAAGGAAACAGTCAACAAAACTAAAAGGCAACCTACAGAATGGGAGAAGATATTTGCAACTGACATATCTGATAAAGGGTTAGTATCCAAAATCTATAAAGAACTTATAAAACTCAACACCCCAAAAATGAATAATCTAATTTATAAATGTGCAGAAGACATGAACAGACATTTTTCCAAAGACATACAGATGGCCAACAGACACAGGAAAAGATGCTCAACATCACTCATCATCAGGGAAAACAAATCAAAACTACAAGGAGATTATCACCTCACACCGGTCACAATGGCTAAAATCAAAAGCACAAGAAACAACAGGTGTTGGCAAGGATGTGGAGAAAGGGGGACCCTCTTGCGCTGCTGGTGAGAATGGAAAGTGGTGTGGCCACTCAAGAAAACAGCATGGAGGTTCCTCAAAAAAGTTAAAAATAGAACCACCCTCCAATCCAGCAATTAGAGTACTAGGTTATTTACCCAAAGAATATAAAAATACTAATTCAAAGAGATACATGCACCCCGGTGTTTATGGGAGCCTTATCTACAATAGCCAAACTATGGAAACAGTCTAGATGTCCACTGACTGACAAATGGATAAAAATGATGTGGTGTCTGTGTGGTGTGTGTGTGTGTATACATACATATACATTTATATGTATATATAATGGAGCATTATTCAGCCATAAAAAGAATGAAATCTTGTCATTTGCAACAGCATGGATAGAGCTAGACAGTATTGTACTATGTGAAATAAGTCATTTATATGTGGAATTTAAGAAACAAAACAAATGAGCAAAGGGTGGAAAAAAGAGAGAGGGGCAAACCAAGAAACAGATTCTTAACTATAGAGAACAAAGTGTTACCAGAGGGGAGGTGGGTGAGGCAATGGGTGAAATAGGTGATGGGGATTAAGGAGAGCACTTCTTGTGATGAGCACAAGGTGTTGTATGAAGTGTTGAATTACTAAATTCTACACCTGAAACTAATATTACACTTTATGTCAACTAACTGGAATCTAAATAAAAACTTAATTAAAAAACCCAATTATTTCATTAAAGTAACTTCTCCCCCCTAGATTATAATGATCTTTGGTCCTTCTTTGCAAGTTTGCCAGTTTGTTGCTCCCAAGCACTCTTAGCACAAGATCTTGCAAAAAAGCAGTTATTTATTAATATACACTGAAGAACAAATATAACATAAAAAGATATACCAAAGCTAAGAAAAAAATTCAAGTGACTTAATAATTCTATTTACAGAACTCCCAATTAAGGAAAAGAATCAGAGATGTGCTCAGCACAATCATGGATTTGGGCAAAGATTTTAAACAGGAACACAGGGGTTGGAATTAGATTTGGCAAATTGTTTAACTTCTCTGAGTTCAAGTATCTTCATTTTTAAGATGGGGTTATTGTACAGACTTATGAAGATAGTATATTATACAAACACAATGCTTGGCATAAAATAAATAGTGATAATAAAGAGATCTTAAATTCATTAAAATCTATTTGGTTTTTAGTAAAGGAAGAGGATTTAAGAAATACATGCTACGTAAAATTAATACAAAGTGAAGAGTAATTAAAAAGAGTGACAAATTATACTTTCTAGATTGAAATAAAAGAATTGTAACAAAAGATGAATCAAAACAGAAAAAAAGGACTCTGTTTTGACAAGGAAGGGTATCCCCTATGAGCAGCCTGAAGCTTCCTAATACTGACTGAAAAGTGATGTCCTATCCTTGCCATGCCAGCAAATAGAGGATATTTAAGTGCATAGATGGTGCCTACTTTAACTCCCAGAGTATTACTGCTCACCAGGATATACAACATGTATGGACAAAAAGGCCTGGAGCAGCCAACTAGCCTCCTTTGTTGATATGAATCTTCTAGGATGAAGTAGCCAAGTAAGAAGAAATGCACTGCTTAACTTAATAAGCTGACGTCTGGGTTCCTTGGAGACCCCCGAGGAAAGAAACAAAGCAGAAAGAATTCTAAGTCATGTTATTCTAAAAGGCATCCCCCAAAGGTCAAATTTTCTAGGAGGTCACAAAGCCAGTACAAGTATATGACAGAGCTGAGAATAAGGACATTTGCAAATTTCAAGTTAAAATAAGAGTCAGACAAAAAAGTAAACTCAACACCCTAGGGAACGCTTACATGATGTGTTCCAGCAGCAGCAATAAGTAGAGCCACCTGTTAGTTCTCTTGCATCAGTGGCTACAAGCTACAGGGTAGCCCTGCCCGAGTCTGTCAATCCAACCTGGCTCGGATGGGCACAGAGTCAATGAACATCAATGTGGGTGTCAGAAGAGCAGTTTTATGAGAAAAGGAGACTCCTCACTGTGTCCATATCCAAAGCCCTCCTCTACTGGCTGCAGATGGGAATGCTTCCACAAGCACAGTATGGCCTGGATCTTTGACATATCACCATGGTGGACCTGATAGGCATGTTTCTGAGCCCCATCAACAGGATAGGAGCGAAGATTATGCCTCCAGCACTAGCTCTGCAGGTCAGGCTGTTTACTGCAAACCCTACTCTATCCCTCCAGCATGGTGCTTGTGGATAAGCATGGCATGAACAAGGAGCACTACATCTCCATGATGACACCTATGGCCCTCTTTAAACTGAGTGACACCTCCCCCTAAAGAGAGATAGGGCTGTAAGCAGGAAAGGCCCAGATGTATGCGTAACACCTGATGTGATGGTTCCTCTCTTGAAGTTCCATTTTTCTTTCTACATAATGCTACACACATGGAAGGGCCTTAAAAACATCCTAATGTACAGATTTTTATTGGTAATTTTTGAAGTCTTTTATTGTAAGTTTTCTTTGCACTTAAAAATGAGCATGCTGCTTTTGTACCCTGAAGTGTTCCAAAAAATGTTAGGAATATGTGTTATTCAGTGTGACATATAACTTTCTTCTATTTTATTTTTTATATAAAATTTTTATATAAAATATTTTGGAGGGAAAAATATAATAAAATAATAAAATATTCTGGAGAAAAAACAGAAGAGCTAAAGGGAAAATCGAACTAAGAACTTGTTTCAATCCAATTGATTAATACAAAATTATTGCATTTATAAATTGTATTTACATTTGTCTAATACTTTTCACAATTATTTTTAAGGATCTTTTCTAATTAGTCCACTGGTGACCCAAATTAACAAAATTTCCCCTAGAAAACTGGGTTTAAACCAGCCAGCAACATGTTTCCAAATACCTTTAGACAAGAGGACGCCACCACTTTTTTCTTGTTAAAAAAACAAGTTCACCTAAAATGCTTAATTAGGCAGGATAATACATTTTAAAAGGTTTTTCAATCAATCAGTATAGTGTTTCATATTCCTTAGTTTTGACATAGATCATATAATGACATTTTGTTCTCATTTCTCCAAAATAATATCCTTCTCTTCACCCATGTGAGATCAAACAATTCATACATGCCCTCAGAAGCTGGAGGACACCTTATCAAAATACAAATAGAAGAAATAAAAATAGAAGAATGTTGTAGAAAATTAATAAAGCAGTAAAAAGGTGCTAATATAAAAAGAAGATAAAGCACATGGTCAAAACTCAGATTGAAAATGAAATAATCTAAGTATCTCAGGATAAGTTTGATATATATTAGGGACATTTTTTCAATTCACTCTTCCTTTGGTCTTACAGTTTTGGGCTTTTTAAAAATTAGTTGTTGCTCTAAACACTTCTTTATTTCCTATCTTTTCTTCTCTTTTAATGCCTAAAGAAAAACTGAAAATCCTCATCTATAGCAACATGAAAGTTTTGTTCAGGAAAAAAGAAAAAACAATCTTTAGGAATTTCTTCTACACAAGTCTTTCATTAGCCCAAAGAGTAATCAAATTCTCTGTAAATAACCTCAAAACTGTCTCTTCCAGGGGTGCCTTGGTGGTGTAGTCGGTTAAGTGTCCAACTCTTGGTTTCGGCTCAGGTCATGAACTCAGGGTCCTGAGATTAAGGCCTACGTTGGGCTCTGTGCTCAGTGTGGAAAATGCTTGAGATGCTCTCTCCCATTCCCTCTGCCCCTCCTGCTCATGTGCTCTCTCTCTCTCTCTCAAATAAATAAATCTTTAAACACACACACACACACACACACACACACACACACACACACACACACGTCTCTCCCATGTAAATGGAACAAGTGATCACAGCTACACATTCTTCCGAATGGCAGAGTACTTTGGTCTGCTATTAACAAAATATTACTCACCATCACATGTGCTGAAGTCTAGACTCCTATAAAATTATTAGCTGTTTTCAGAGAGTACAGGCAAAAAACCTGGTGCAATTTTACTCTTTTAAAAAAGCAAAGTACTTTCTTACAGGAGCCTATAATAATTCTTTTTTAAAATCACACCTCATTTACGGACTACAAAAATTTGAGACCTTTTGTGAGACATTTTATTCAGAACACCTGTTATTCTCCTTTTATTGAACTTATTTTTCCAACCTCAAAATGTGGCAATAAAACTAAGAAATTAACCTTAAGCAAATTCTCATGCTTCAAGACAATGATTTTTCCATTTACATCAATAATATTTTCAGTTTCACACTTCTGTACTGTTGCCAGAGCTGTGGGGATGACTTAAAAACACACAGGAACAAAATCAGAATAATAATTTAAAAGAAAATCTAACTGCAATCTCTTTACTAGCAATTTGGGGCTCTTATCTACCCTTTTTGGTTCCTGTGTTGCACAAAAAACAGAACATAAAGTACTTTATTACCTGTCCCTAAGAAACACAGTATCAATTTTGAAGATCCTCTGAAATCACTGTTTTTGGAAAGCAAACTTTCACAATATGCTGAAAGAAATTTACAAACCTCTGAATGTTCATCTCTCTCATCTATAAGTCTTTTTAGGTGTAATGCCATATTTTTCAAGAGTGGTTCTATTTCCTCTTGAGACATATCAGTCACTTCCATCCATTGCAGATCAAACACATTTTCCTGATTATGGGTTACCTTTAGCAAAGCAACCAAAATAAACAATTTTTTAGAATGGCTATTACTTAAAAACTGATTTCATTTTAGTACATTAGCTCAAATATCATATATCCCTTATCACAAAAATATGAGAAGTAAATATGATGCCTCAAGAACACTTGAAACTTCAGATCACTACATCAAAAACTAATGATGTGGGGCAACTGGGTGGCTCAGTCATTAAGCGTCTGCGTTCGGCTCAGGTCATGATCCCGGGGTCCTGGGATCGAGCGCCGCATTGGGCTTTCTGCTCAGTGGAAAACCTGCTTCTCCCTTGCCCACTCCCCGTTTGTGTTCCCTCTCTTACGGTGTCTCTCTCTGTCAAATAAAGAAATAAAATCTTAAAAAGAAAAAAAAACAAAACTAAGGATGTATTGTATGGTGACTAACATAATAAAATAAAATTAAATAAAAAAAGAACACTTGAAACTAATGATGGAAAGGCAAATAATAATTATTTTTGCTAAATATAAACTATAAATAAATTTCTATTTGTTTTCCTGTCAACTAAAAAGTAAAACATTTAATTCAGGCATTACTAGGGGAAGGTAATATTGATATGTTTGACAACTGTTTTAACAAAATCAGGTGAACTTGAACTTTTCTTTAGGTAAGACTAAATTTATTGTGCTTGATTCAAAAGCAAAAGTTTTTATATCTTGTAGGATATGTTATTGCACTTTTATATTTGAAAAGCTACATCTTTATAGAGTCTGAAGATGACACTGTCACAGAACCTTAGGAGAAATGGACTACTAACATAAAGATTTTAAAAGAATGGAAAAGTTACATAAATGAAATACTTATTTCTTGCTTTCCTTTTCTCGCTGTGATTCTGATATTCTGCTTTAACTTTCACAAGAAACCACAAAATAACACTTTGAAGAATGATGGCAAATTTACTAACTTGCAATACTTAGCATTTATTCAAAATAAAATACAAACCACAAAGCTAGCATAAACAAACAAACGTATATAAGGGGAAACTACCAAAACCCCTGCCCTGTATCTTGTGGAGTACTAATATGCCTACTGTTGACGATAGTATTACAGACAAGAAGGCTGGACTCTAAGAATACTAACGAAGAGGAAAGATGATATACACAACACAGGTTATTCAAATAGAGAATATTTTAAACACTACCAATTTTTACTATTTAAAAATTCCCTCCCTTAGTTCTCTTTCTAATCAACATGTAAAGTTTAACATGATCTAGTTCTAAAAAGTCTTGTTAAGTGTATAAGATTAAAAAGCTCAAGACTAGATAGATGCAGAAATAGCAGCTTTTAAAATCCATCTGTTAATTATTTTAATTACTTAATATTGCACAATATGTCCTAGACTTAAGTTTTTATATGGATGTTACAAATGTGTTATAATTCAAGTAATATCTTCAATAAAAATTATACTGTGTCCATTCATTCAAAAGGAAATCACTGGAATGACTTAGTACTTAGGTTATCATCTTACCTCTCATTTTAGTTTTGAATTACAGGCAGTGATCCACTTTCTGCTGCTTCCATTTACAATACTGTTCATTCTGTGCTAACAAAGACAGACACTTCATTCCTTAAACACTTTCTACCTAACGTCCCTATGGATGAAGGCAACAGTACACGGTAGTTAGTTAGCACTGTGCCATGAGGATTCGTTTAAGAAGTTATCTCTAGGGGGGTGGGGGATGAGTTAGCCTGGTGATGGGTATTAAAGAGGGCACGTTCTGCGTGGAGCACTGGGTGTTATACGCAAACAATGAATCATGGAGCACTACATCAAAAACTAATGATGTAATGTACGGTGATTAACATAACATAATAATTTTAAAAAAAAGTTATCTCTAAAGAGAAGACGATAATTTGTCTAACAGCAGGGTTCATCTGTACCTGACCTTGATTTGTTCTTGCTTGTCCTAGGACTTCAAGTATGTGGGGAGATATAAACACACCACAAGCTTCATAAAAATTAGTATATAAAAACTGTGTATAGGTTATTACCTCTTGAATATGTGCTGCGACTGCTGCTTTTGTATCAAAATCTAAACCTTGAATTCTTTCAATAAATTCTTCTTTTTTCTGACACTAAAAGAAATAATAAAATGATCATTCACGTTTTATGGGCTATAGTCCTTAATATGTTATAAATAACCAAAAACTCATCAAGCCAAAAAACTTGGTTATGTTTTGAACAGTACAATGAGGGTTTTGTTTGTTTTGCATTTAATTGGCCTAATATACTTACCTACTGAAAAGATAACAATTTAGGAATATTTATTTAAAAAGCATAGCACAGAAAACCCATGCTATTTTTATGCTGTAAAGTTCTAAAGTGGGAAACCATTACACAACCCATCTGAGGTCAGTACAATATTATTATGCTAACTTTACAAACAGAAAAGTAAAGAATCAAGAACTTGTTTCAGGGAGGATAAGTTACTTGCCAAAAAACACAGTGAGTCAGTGGCAGAATTCGGAATACAGCCAAAAAGCTCAGCCAGTCTTTGGCTATCATCAAACAAAACAGCCTTTCTTCTTGGGGGGAAAAAAAAATTGTAAGCAATTTTTACTTCAAGCTTACAATCCATTCTCACATCTTCATCCTATCAATCTTAATAAAAGAAATCTACTTTTGAGGCCCAGTGCAACATTTATAAGGTAGTGCAATAAATATTTGTTTCTACCATAACATAAAGTTACCAGGGACCAAATTTAAGAGTATATATACAAGTATACATGTACTGAGTGGAATAAAGGCAGCAATTCTTTATTGTATAACTTTTAAAAAATATTTATATAAATTAAAAATATTATGATGTAAACCTAATCTTTTTCTTTCCGGTCAGTACTGAGTAACAGTTTAACGTGCATCTCAATATCTCTGCCTCCCGTCTACAACTCTTTAACTGCCATCCAACTGCTGGTGTAACTGTATTCTTGCAGCTACCAAATGAGAAGTGCATACAAAACAGACAGCACTGCCTTGTCTAGCTTAGTTGCATCTCCTGGGCCAATTATCCAACTACTAGTGAAGAGAATATACTCACAAAAAGAAAAAATTGGTTCTTTGATCATTAAGAAACTTAGCAAGGTTCTGCTTTATACTCTATGTATTTATTATATCAAATTGTAACATTCTACTTCTATTGCCTACAATTTAATTTAACACATTCCCATTGGCGCAAATAGTTCTGTGTCCTGTAAAGAGAAAATTATTAGAATGATATAATAATATTTAAAATTAAATTACTAAGAATGTACAATTTCTAGCTGTGACTAAGAAATCGAGTTTTGGGGGGATGGGATGAAAATTAGTCAATTTAAAAACAAGAATTTTTTTTATCTAGTAAATAATTTTAGACAGGCCTAGTGAGAACAATTAAGAATGACCTTCTGATAGTACATTTGTAACATAATTAACTTGTTAGGTATGGTATGCCCAATTTTTAAATTTAATGCTTCCAAAGATGTTGACCTATGTATAGTTTTCAAGCCAATGAACACAAAAAATAGCAGGGTTATGATGCCTATGACTCAGTGCAAGGGTCTCCCAATTCAACTGCCATATTTTTGTCTGCCTTCAGTTTAAACTTAACAAATATACTTCCCTTTTCTAAGCCCTATAGTCACTGTTTCTTCACTGATACTATCTTTAGGAGCTCATCCTTTAACATAGTCTCAACACAAATCAATGAGAATTCTTCTTTTACTCTTAAAATACCCACAATTTCTACTAAATCTCATCTTTATTCAAACTCCGGAAGTTTTTAAGAATTCCAAATATGCTTTATAAATAGGTTAGGCTTTCTTAAAGAATACACAATGAAGGTTATAGGATCTTGAGGGATAGAAAAGAGAAAAACTATCAAGACGGAAAAGAGAGTGAGAGAAGATACAACTCCGAAGTTGAATAATTGGACCAAACTTTTTATATCAATGTTGTCTAATATAGTAATCACTAGCTCTATGTAGCTACTGAATACCAAAATGTAGCTAGTGCAACTGAGAAATTGAAATTTTCATTTTATTTAATAGTAATAATTTTAATTTAAATAGCCACATTGGCTATTTAAAAAATAGCCATAAAAAGCTCACACTGGCTACTGTATTGACAGCCTCATTCTAGAGCATAAAGTCTGGTGTTAAAAATAGACATATAAATAGCTTTACTTCCATCTGTGAAGACTCTTGTGAAGAAGACTAGATAATCATCAGCAAATTGTTTTTTCCACTTAAAATTAAGCTCTCTTTTATCTTTATATAAAGTTCTTCATGTGTTATGGCCACTAAAGTTATTTCTAACTCTATTATAGCAACTGATATCTAAGTCAGCAGATTACCATGATATTCCAAGAAAAATGCAGGAAAGTTATTGTGGGGGGGAGCGCCTAGGTGACTCAATTGGTTAAGCATCTGACTCTTGATTTCAGCTCAGGTCATGATCTTGGGGTCGAGCCCTGAGCTGGGCTCCTTGCTCAGCATGGAATCTGCTTAAGAGTCTCTCCCCTTCTTCTTCTGCCCTTCCACCTGCTCTCTCTCTCTCTCTTATAAATTAATTAAAAAAAAGAAATGTTATTTGAGTAGGAAGTTGGGGACTGGAGGAAGAATTGCATTAACCCTGAAGTCCTACATCTTTCACCAGCATGTTTAAGCTCTTTAATTCCTCAAATTCCTCACATTTTCACTTGGTACTTTCAGTGCTTTCTCTTATTAAAAAAGACAGGATTATGAGGAAAAACTATACTAAAATAGAGGAAAGAGTACCCAAAACAAACTACTGAACAAGAAAACAATAAAATGGAGAACACATCACAGTGTTTTCAATAAGAACACTGAATAGATCATAGTTCTAGCAAAAGTAAAACCAGAACATGCCACATGAAAAAATAAATAAAAATAGAAAAACTAAAATTCCCTCTTTAAAGAATGGCTCTTCCCTCGCTCCCAAAACAGAAAGTGATAAATGCTGGGAAGGATGTGGAGAAATTGGAACTCTGTGTACTGTTGGCAGGAATGTAAAATGGTACAGAAACTATGGAAAACAGTATGGCAGGTCCTAAGAAAGTTGAAAACAGAACTACCATATATGATCCAGCAGTTCCTCTCCTGTATAGACAGCAAAAGAACTGAAAGCAGGGACTCAAACAGCTATTTGTATTACCTATGTTTACAATAGCATTATTCACAAGAGGCAAAAAGTGGAAGCAACCCAAGTGTCCATCAATAAACAAAATGTAGTATATACATACAATGGAATATTATTTAGTCTTAAAATTTAGGACACTCTGACACATGCTAAAACATGGATGAACCTTAAAGACATTATGCTAAGTGAAATAAGTCGGTTATAAAAGGACAAATACTGAATGATTCCACTTATGTCCTAGAGTAGTCAAATTCATAAAGACAGAAAGTGGAGAATGGTGGTTGCCAGGGGCTGGGAGTAAAAGAGATACAGGGAGTTACTGTTGAACAGGTGTAAAATTTCAGTTTTGGAAGATGAGAAAAGTTCTGAGATGGGTAGTGGTGATGGTTGCACAACAATGTGAATGTATTTAATGCTAACGAACTGTACACTTAAAAATGTAGTAAAATGGTGAATTTTATTTATAAATTTTCCCGACTAAAAAAAATAAAAAAACAATATCAGCAAAAAATTCCCTCTTTATATTAAGCTACATTTGCTATTTTCATGTATTCTCAGAAAAAAAAAATGCCTCAGCTAGAAGCTATGTATTGTTTTATTTCCCCAAAATGTAATGGGATGATTAATGTTCTAAAATGCTAATTTTTAGGATGCTTTACAGATAACTGGTAGGAAAACAACAGGCTATAGTACTCAAGCTGACCAAATTCAAAAATAGTTTTCTGAATCAAATACTAGTGTCAGAATTGCTTGTGAGGGCACACATAAAGGTCAAAATTTTAATTCCAGTCACACTTGACACTCAGTTGCTTTCAACACTATGCAACCTTGCGAAAGCCCAAAATAAATAATATTTTTGGGATACTGAATAGCCAGTACTAATATAAAACTAAGGTCTGCTGAATTTTACATTGTCTTTGAAGAAAAATATTTGTAAATAACATACACTACAAACATTTTTCCTTCTGTGTAGGATGATTTAGCTTGAGAATCTCTCAACTATCTCATGGCTGGGATGCAGAACTATGTGTCCATAAAAATTTTAGCTGATGCTCAGAACTGGTTCAGAAGATGTGTTACCCACTTGAAAAGATTCTGGTAGAACTGGACTGGTTTAATTAGTCAATAATGGAAATATCTAAGCCCTTGCCTTGAACAGTCTTCTTTGTATTCAAAGTTATTCCTGTGGATTTATGTATAATCAAGGATAAAAAAGTCTTAATTATAAATTTATTCTGTAAGATCTTTTGACAGTGACTAATTTACTGTTTTTGAATGCTACTTCCCCTTAAGAATTTCATACTTTCTTCTTCGAAAGAAACAATTTGTTCCCAATTTCCTTATGCCTCCTTCCATTTCTATTTCTTTTCATGAATATAGTATCTTTTAAAACTTGCGGCCCACTGAATTCTTGGACTTTAGTATCATACCAGCAAACTTTAACTTACTATTTCTACCTACGAATCACAAAGTATAACAGGTAAAACTAATCCTGATGTGGAAAAACATATTTATGCTAAACTTACATATTATATTAAACATTAGACTTTTAACCTACTGAATTACACAAGGATAGATTTTCTGTAATAGAGATTACATTCTAGAAAGTGTTCAAACAATACTTGTTAGCTGATTGGTTTTGTCCTGAAGTACATTTTAGCTCTTCAGTATCAACAAAGATTCCTAATTGTTCATATAGACAGTTAAAGGCTGACAGGAGATTCTGACTGTTACACATTTTATGTCATTAGCGTCAGTGGCTCCCAAATGCCGACAGGATGAAATCTAAATTCTTTTTTTTTTTATTAACATATAATGTATTGTTTGTTTCAGGGCTACAGGTCTGTGATTCATCAGTCTTACACAATGCACAGCTCATGATGGTTTCTTTAATATTTTAGGCTTTCCCTAAACTGTTCAGAGAAAGTCCTTAGTTCTGCTCCACTCCCACTGTCAATTTTAGTAACCAGAAATAACAACCAAATAGTAACCAGAAGTTACAAACAAATTTATGCTGTCACTATGTTATTTAAATTTACATAACATCCATCAATAGAGGGTATTTTTAAAAGCAAATACAGTATTCAAGACTGTAAATAATTAAGGACTGTGTTTCTAATTTAGGATCTGATGACCAAATTATAATAGCAATGACCACAAACACTATTTTTACTGAATATTTAATCAATTATGAAGTAAGCACCTGCATATTACAGAGCATGAAACTTTAATAACATGCACCGTGTAAGTCTATACCTCCCACGCAGTTAGCTCTAAAAGCCACACTCTCTTGGAATTATAATTTCTGGCATATGTATGTAAAAAATTACTTGTGGTCACAGTATTTGTTTACAAATAAAATCATTCCAAAAATAACTGAGATAGTTTAACACTGTAATCACTTATCCAAAATTGGCCAATTAAAGGAAAAATCAACACAGAGAAGTAGGTTTTGAAGTCAGACCAGAGTTTATATTTAACTCTTTGGCCTGTTGGCAATATGAATCTCGAGCAACCATCTTGGTTTGTCAGGGACAGTCTCAGTTTACACATGCAGTTCCACTGTAATTGTTAACAGTACCCTTTCCAACTCTCACAAGTGTCTTAATTTGGGTAACTTAAATATCATCCTACCTAAACACCAATCTCCTTATGTGAGAAAAGATATAAGAAAACCTATATAAGAATCATACCTGACACAAAGTAGGTATTCAATATATCACAGCTGCTATTATTATTATAATCACTCATCAAAAGGGCAATATAATAATAATCCAGACTCCAAAATAACATATTTCATAATTTCTGCCTCTCTTTGTTGTTAATTATCCCTTCTGTAACATACAAACATGCACACATAAATCATAAGGATGTTTTGGGAGTTTTTAAGAGTACCTCTAAGGAAATCTGAAAAACTTGGGGCCAGTAAAAACCTCAAAAATAAAAAAAAAATACATGTTTTTAAATAATACAATTATCTGATAATATAAGAATAGTTTGAAATAAAATAAGAGAATAAGTGTTTTCCTTCAAAATCTCCTTAGAAGGTTATAGTTATTTAAAAGTTCCTAACATAGACTTTGAAAAAGCAATAGCCCATCTTTAAGTCTTTCAGAAACTAGAGCCTGAAAAAACATACAAAGTTATTAAAATGAAAATACAAAGAAATATTTTAACTTACCTGAACTGCACAACCCAGTAAAAGTAAAAGCAACTTTTTAACTTCTTCTGTGCCTTGTTCTGCAATAAAAACGATTGCTAAGTACTACATTTTACTTTAGTTCAACTCTCTTTCTTACATTGGTAGAATCCCTTCTAAAGGTAACATCCACAACAACTTGACCCAAGGATTAAGTCTGCAAGTACAGCGAGGAAGTCAAGAAAGCAGCTGTGTGTGCACAGTGTGGTGACAGCAGAAGAAATGGGCAAGGATGTCAACTTTGAAGGGCTGCGGCACAGATAAGATGACCTTCAAGGCTTTATGCGATAAAGTATGCTAATTATGTAAATCCACTAGTTTTCCATAAATGATTATACCACAGCCGTGTACCAAATGAACCGCTGATATAGGGACATGCCACACACTCAACCAAATGGTTCCTAATAGGTCTGGCTTCTCTTAGGCCTATTAGCGTTTTCTTTCTAAAACACCTATCTTATATGATTCATCTACCTACAAAATTTAAATGGCTTTCCACTGTGTAGGCATACGAGGATCAAAACCTTAAATGTTACAGCAAAGCTGATAAAATGAATGTATATAATAAGCTGGATAAAGTTAATGATTTGTAACAGAAGTGGACAGTATATTTGCTGGTGAACAATACTCAATTCAGATTTTCTCAAAACATACAGCAGCTGTCCCCAAAAAAACGTCACTTCTTTGGGCTAAATTTCAACATCAGGGCAATCGTCTATGACAAAGTCCAAATCTTCTTTTCAAACATTTCCTCTTACTCTCCAGCAAACAACCTACTTTCTTAGCCACACTAATCACCCTTCCCCAAATATATATACATCCACACTCGTCTGCCTTCACTTCTGTCACTCTCTTTGCTTGTCTTTCTTCCCTACACTCATCCCTCTAGGGAACTACTTACTAATCACAATCCTAGGCACAGCTCCAACATCCCAGTGTAGTCTTCCCTGGCAACCGCCCAACCATGGTCCCCAACCCTCACTAATCTGCCAACTTTTAGAATAATGTATCTCTCACCAAAACATAAGATCCTCCAGAGTACAGACCATTTTCTTTATATTCTTGGTCTCTATAATTTGGTAGGTAATTACTAAATGCATGTAAAACTGAAAATAATTCCATTCTACATATAAAAAGGTTTTTTCATTTTTTAATTTATATAATCAAATATCCCAGAATATCTCTAAAGACTATCTAAACTCTTAATTCACCTCATCTAAGTGGTAATTTCCTCAGGAAAAATAAGTGCTTGATTTTAGTTTTTATTTTGACTTAATTTTTGTTTGTTTAGAATGAGAATGGGGGGTGGGGTATGGAGGAGATATACTCGGATTTGGGTTACGGGTAGCCTAAAAGAATAAGCCTGTTGTTGAATTGGTTAGTAGCTACTAATTTCCCTAATTGTTTAAAAATCAAATCTCTGAACAGGTCACAATTAAAATCTGGCAAAAGGCAGAAACTTCTGAAGAAAATAATTTAAATGATCTAAGAAAACTGCTTCTCATCTTTCCATTTAGAAGTAGTTTAATATAAGCTAAACATCAATCAGTAAAATCTTAGATTCAAACAGCTCTGGCAATGAAAGATAGCAGATATATGAATACAAACCTAGAAATTACTTCAAAATCACTTTTTTCCTTTAATCTTATACCCATATTATCTTCTATACTTGTTTATAATGAGACACTAAATATCATTACAGAAACATATCAACTTCGTAGAGTTGAAAAAAACACTGGACTTGACATAAAATATATGTCTGTAATATATAGACCTCATCTACACATCACAAATATTGTTTATTTTCTCTCTGCAAAATGGAGTATCACCTCTGACTTTCCCTACAGTCATGAAAAACCTACTGTGTTCATATAAATAGGCAAGATCTTGATAAGCATTATAGTATTACACAAAGACTATTATCACATTACGCCAATCTTAATACTTACCAGAAAAAGGATTTTTGCCAATGATTAAGACATTTGGCAAGGACATCATGATCAATTGCTGCAAAGTCTCCTGTAAAAAGATATCCCAAAGGTTGTTATATGGGTAATGTTGACTAGATAATTATCAACAAGCTATAACTTACCATTTGTGCACTTCTCTGTAGATATGCTATACTGCAATTAAAAAACTTTTAAAAAGGTGAAAAAAGTTATCCAAGGTCTTAAAAAGACTTATGGTTTCACTCATATGTGGAACATGAGGAATAGCACAGAGGACCACAGGGGAAGGGAGGGAAACCTGAATGGGAAGAAATCGGAGAGGGAGACAAACCATGAGGGACTCTGGACTCCGGGAACCAAACTGAGGGTTACAGAAGGGAGGGGGATGTGGAGATGGGACAGCCAGATGGTGGGTATTAAGGACGGCATGTAATGTGATAAGCCCTGGTGTTATACACAACTAAACAGTCGTTGAACACTACATCAAAAACTAATGATGTAGTATATGTTGGCTAACTGAACATAATAAAAATAAATAAAAAATTAAAAAATGCAAAAAAAAGACACTAAGATCTTAAACTTTTTGTAACTTTAAGTTAATAAATTAAGTAACAAAAATTAAAATGTCAGCTAGACTTAATAACACATCTATTACTTACAAAATAGTGGCGCCTGGGTAGCTCAGTTGGTTAAGCGTCTGCCCTCAGCTCAGGTCATGATTCCAGAGTTCTGGGATCAAGCCCCACATTGGGCTCCCTGCTCAGTGGGGAGTCTACTTCTCCCTCTCCCTCTGCCCCTGCTTATGCTCGTGCTCGCTCTCTCTCAATCACTGTCTCTCAAATAAAATCTTAAAAAAAATAATACCTACAAAATAAGTGTCCAAGTAGAACAGGTCTAATATTTATTTGGAAATCTGAGTTTTAGGTGTTAGATACTTAAACATCATTCCTCAATAAAAGATCAAGCATGTGTACGTTTTTGACCTTTTGTTACCTCCCTTTAAGGGAATAAAAACCTCTATTAAAATTAAGGAAGCTAGTTACTTCATTAAAAATTGTGTCTTCTGATCATTTCATGCCTGTGAACTCTTCCTCAATCATTATTTCTCCCTTCTATCTACAACAGATGTTTTACTTAGATTTCTGTCAAACTTTCAGTGACAAGAATATATATACATTCTGATAGTACAGGGTGATTCAGAAAGAATTGAATGCTTTCATATTACTCATTTTAGGTAATAACTATGCATCTTCCATTTATCCTACCCCTTTTTTGAGGAAATGAAGGAACACAATGTGTCTATCATTACTAATAATGGCATGCTACAAAGGGTCTGAGATGAAGTAGACTACAGGACTGATTGGTGTCCTGTGATACTACCAAAATCTTTGCAAGATTATAGAAATAACAGTGAATGTCCTTACAATTTGGCTTTCACTACATATTCAGACATAACTAGTTACTAAGAAGTTTTTAAAATTATTTCTTTCTGAGTCACTCTTTACTTAATACTATGATGAGGGAGCAAATACCATGAAAAGTTAACTTGTATTGCTTTTTAAGCTGTGTAATTCTAGATCACATAAAGCATTTTCCCACAGCCAGTATGTGACATGTACCAAAGGCTCATTAGAATTAACCTTTTATCTTTAATTCCTTATAGGTATGCATGAGAAAGTTTCAAAACATTTTCTTCAGCATTATATTTACTAGCCCTTTGAAAACTATTACCAAAAACATGCATACATTTAAAGAAAAAGTATATACTCTGTATGTGTATCTGATTAGATAAGTAATTAAGAGTAAGTGTCAAACCTGCTAAAATCATTTACTCCAAAGACTGAGACCGAGGCTGGTTATTTAATAAATGAATTTTCCAATTCAAAGCAAGTTACCTCAAGATGGAATATGCTGTTAGCTAAGTAGGTAACAGCTAAATGGACTTAAGGGAATAAATTTCTAATTTTTCTTATTTTTAGTTTCCTTGCCTTGAAGCAAAATTATCAGTACTATCATTGTACATATGTAAGAGAAATCATAAATAAGAGCTATATAAAAAAAGCAATCACTATTTTGTCTCTATCCCATTTAGTGGATAGTCTAAGTCTGAACAAAGAACATTCAAATTCAGTATCATAAAAGGAGGCATTAAATTCTAAGAGATCCTGAATTATTAGAAAAAAGCTTTATTTCAAGATAAAAGATTAATTCTCATTTACACCTTTTATTTCGGGGTAACATGAGTGAAAATTGATAAATCATACTAGAAAACATCAACTTTTCAAGGCAATTTATTATATTGATTTACCATGTAATATCCTATGTTGGTACATGGTTATAACGAAACTGTCCAGATAAAAAATCTTCAATATGGTCGTTACCTTGTTCCTCCACCCTCTTCCTCAGTTGGCTCCCTACTCTCTGCCTACTCTGTTACCCCATGCCTCATGCTAATTCAGTCTCTTCACAAAGACGAAAGCCAATCTCATAGATTTTTTTCACCATATGGTCTCATCAATGACCTCATGTGTTTCACTTTTACACTGTGAAATTCTATTATATTTGGATGATACACTTGCTACAGGACACTGCTAAATTTAAAATTATCTCCATGTATCTAAAAATGTACTTTAGTATAGTAGAATCTGATACCTAGCATAACATGCTGGTGGAGTACAGTCCGAATGCCTAGGCTTAAATGAAAGTTCCATGACTATGTATGTGACTTTTCTTGGGAAGGGTAGGAAATAAAATGAAAGTATAAAGGTATTTTTTAAATGATAAAGGTTACAAAATATTAGTTAATAGGAGAAAATCTACTTTTCTACTCTACTTTTACTTTACTTCTAAGTATTAAGTTTGTTATGTCTGAAAGTTCTAATATTAGGCAAGGCAGCTAAAAAGTACACAAATTAAAAAAAAAAACTAAATTATTCTAAAAATCTCCATTTGGTTCTATGGGTTCTTCACAGGATTCTGGTTACATTTTTGTAAAAATTCCTATTTCCCTATTCTAATCTTACAAGTAACATCAAAAATATAGAAGACATAAAAGATATTAGAGGCTTAAAAAACCTGATTGCTACTGTTAAAGCTCTATTATATATCCTCAGACTTCACCTAGTTCTAAAGATGCTCATCATTAAGGTGCTAAAGAAAAGGAAAAATAGGGGCACCTGGGTGGCTCAGTCGTTATGCGTCAGGTCATGATCCCAGGGTCCTGGGATCGAGTCATGCATTGGGCTCCCTGCGGGAAGCCTGCTTCTCCCTCTCCCTCTGCCCCTCCTTGTGTTCCCTCTCTCGCTGTGTCTCTGTCAAATAAATAAAATCTTAAAAAAGAAAAAAAAGAAAAGAAATGGAAAATAATACATAAATGAGCCCAAGATAAATATGACTTTCAGCAGGAGGAACAAATTAATTGAAGGGTTAAGGATGATAATATATATGCATATGAACTAGTAAACATACTTCAGTTTGTTAGAAAAGTGATTAGAGGGCGCCTGGGTGGCTCAGATGGTTAAGCATCTGCCTTCGGCTCAGGTCATGATCCCAGGGTCCTGGGATCAAGTCCCGCATCGGGCTCCCTGCTCCTTGGGAGCCTGCTTCTCCCTCTGCTTCTCTCTCCCTCTGTCTCTCATGAATAAATAAATAAAATATTTTAAAAATTTTTTAAAAATAAATAAATAAAACCAAAAATCTAGCATTGTTTTAATAAGAACGAAACTGATGACTGTCAAATCACTGTATCACTTAATTTACTCATTTGTTTCAAATCTAAAAATACTGATGAAACATTAAAAGACAAAATAGAGGTTTTATTTACTCAAATCAACTTGAGGAAGACGATAGCTGGAATACTGGCAAATAATACAAAAAGTTTATAAAAAATCTAGCACAGACTTATTTCTGGCAACAAGGAGTACTAGATATTAGAAAGGAAGGAAGGAATCCAAAAATGCTGGATAATTTTTAAAAAATTCTTTTCAAATGACTGAACTAAAAAAATAAATAAAAAGATAATCCTCAGTTAAAAGATAAAACAGAAAAAAAATTGAACCCTACAAAGGAAGACCAGAAATAAGATGTTTTTCTTGGCCTTTAGTAGAGACTGAGGAGGGTTATTTCCCTAAGGATTTGCAATAATGTAGTACCAGCTTAAAAAAAAAACACAAACACATACATACATAATTTACATACCCATAAATGCAGAGAAAGAGATCCAGAAATACATATACTCAGATGCTAATACTGGTAATCTCCAGGCACTGGAACTATGTTTGTATTTTCTCATTTTTTCTACTTTTCTATAGTATGTAAGTATTGCTTCTAAAATAATATAGAGCTACTTTAAATTAAAGTGGTTCTGGGTTGGTTGCACAAATGAAACAAATCCTCTCTGGAGCAATACATCCTTGGCCCAGACACAGAAGTATTCCCACAGATAAATCCCCTTCCACCCTAAATAAGGTCACAGTTAACACACACACACCCCCACCACTGTCACTGCTGCCACCACTACCATAAGAAACAGCAAGCTGAAAACAAAAGGTGTATTCAGATGCCCACAGATCTGACTTCAGATTTTGGAATTATCAGGCATAAAATCTAAAATAGAAAAGTGTTTTAATTTCTAAAGAAATAAAGGAATTAAAAGATGATAAAACGAAAAAGCAAAGATAAAAAGACTCAAACAGACCTTCTCCAAAGGAAAGATATAATTACTGAGTCAAAAGTTAATCAGTGGGTTAAACAGAAGATCTGACATATATTAGAGGCAAATTAGCAAACTGGAGAGACAGTCCTGAAAAAAATACTCAGAATGCAGCACAAGTTTGATAAGGTAAAAAGTGAGTTTAACAAACATGGGGGATAGAATAAGAAAGTCTAATAAACATGTAACAGTAATATCTGAAGAACAGAATAGGAAAGAGATTTCAGAAGAGAATATTAGCAGCCAAAAGAGAAAAAAGACAGTTTAACCTAAGAACAAAAATTAGACTGATAGCTCACTTCTCCAGAACAAAAAGGAATCCCAAAATAGAAGAATAAAATATGCAAAAGACGGAGATAAAACTAATTGTTAACAAAGAACTGCATACCCAATAAAACTATCTTTCAAGAACAAGGGTAAAATAAAGGCATTCTCAGACAAATAAACACTGAGAAACTTTACCATCAAAAAGCCCTCTCTAAATAAACATTTAAAGGATATACTTCAGTAAAAAAATGATACCAAAGACACAAAAGAAAATCATGAGTGGGGGGGGAAACACATAGCTTGATCTAACGGAACATGGATTCTATTTCTTTAACAGTACTTTTAATATCTTATTTATGGGGTTTTAAAAAAAAGAACTAAATTACAAGACAAGAGCTTAAAAAAATCATAAAGGGGAATAATGAGTTAAAGTATTCTAAGATCATAGTACTATTCCATAAAAGAGTAAAGATATTAATTTTGGCCTTTGCTAGGGTAAGAATGGAAGGTGTAATTCCGAGTGGCCTTTAAAAAAAACAGAAGGAAGGTGAAAAAGATTTAAACCAGTAGAAAAAAATATGTGGAAACAATTACTTATAAATGGTATAATTCTCCATAATAATTAAAAAATTTAAAACTCATTTGCATTTAGTCACATAGCTTTCAAGTGGATAAAGGCAAACTGGACAAAACTATCATCATAATGGGAGACTTCAACTTCCCCTTCTCAATAACTGATAGATCAAGAGACAAAATTAATCAGGCCACAAAAGTTTGAAAAATGCAATTAATAAACAAGCTTGCTCTGACTCTGCACCCAAACAACTGGACAATCCCTATCTTTCTGAAGCACACATCAAACCTTAATAAAAACTGACAACATAATAGGCCAAGACAAGTTATTAACAAATGTCAAAGAATCAGTATCATACAAACCATATTCTTTAATCAAAAATAAAAACCAAAAAAAGACTGCTTGAAAAATACTTTATGTTCAGAAATCTAAAGGCATACTTCTAAATAACTCAAGTGGAATAAGAAACCACAACAAAAATGAGAAAATGTACAAAAATAAACATTTAAAAAAAATACAACATACCAAAATTTGTGTGATGCAGCTATAGTGATTCTTAGAGGTATAGTGATAGCCTGGAGAATGCTCATATTTAAACTCTGAAATATGCATCCAATTTAAGTTTTAAAAAGGGCAACAAAAAGTATACTTTTCAAAGGTATAATTCAAGTAGCTTAACAAAGTGTTGCATTATTCAAGCCCTCAGAAACTGGGAACTGGTTTTAAAAATTCATAAAATACAATAATTATTTTTAAAATTAGATAATTATGAAGTGCTTGCTTGTATCTTTAATATTGCATAAGAAATAAATTATATCAATACTGCTTTATCTCTAGCGAATAAACCAGTATCTGGCACATCATAAGCATTTAGTATATGTTAGGTGAGTGATACTCACCTTTTGTTATCACACAAAAATGTGAATACACAAGCATTTATTAAAATACTAAATGAAAAAAAAAAGGATCACTTACCTGGTAATAAAATTTTATCTGTCTCACCAAAATGGAAAGATTATGAATTCTAAGTGAGGCATCATTGTTGACTTTTTTATTTACTCTCTGACTCTCCGATTTAGGATTACTGTAAGAAATTAAAAAAAGATGCTTTAAACTAAAATTATATTAAAATATACCTATCAACCAACAGATGACCGAAAATAAACATAAAAATGTTTTTTATACATTTTTTCTTTAAGAAAATTATATATCCATATGAATTGACAGAGACAATCCAAAAGGAAGATGATTTTTTTGACATGTGTTCTATGCTTCTAATTAATATAAATGCATTTGATATTTCTAAGACAATGGCAAAGTACATCTGAAACTAAGTCAGATATTGCCCTTCATTCTCATTTTGTTTCTCTACCTTCCTGGGATGAATAACCTCTTAGTTCCTTTGAATATATATATTTCCATCACCCAAAATAAATCTATTTTAACCAAAAATATAAAAATATGAGCTAATAACCAAGAAATGCTGTATCTCCTCACTGAATAATGGGGACTATATTTGAGCGGGCACAGTCATGACACAGGTTAATACTCTAATCTTGGGTAAACTTTACAGATTCAATGAAAGCAAATGGTTGAATGATTCTGAGGCAGCAGAAACTGAGGAAAAACAGACCATGGTTAAGAATGTAAAATTCAATGACACCAAAAGCAAAGGCAATATAAGCAAAAATAAACGAGTGCGACTACATAAAACTAAAAAGCTTCTGCACAGCAAAGGAAACCATCAACAAAATAAAAAGGCAACCTAGGGAATGGGAGAAAATATTTTCAAATCATATATCTGATAAGGGGTTAATATACAAAATATATAAAAAACTCATGCAACTCAACAGCAAAAACCAAACACTCTGATTTTAAAATGGGCAGAGGAACTGAACAGACATTTTTCTAAAAAAGACCTACAAAGGGCCAATAGGTACATTAAAAGGTACTTAACATCACTAATCAAAAAAACGCTAATCAAATGTATCACCTCACATCTGTTAAAAGAGCTACATCAAAAACATAAGAGATAACAAGTGTTGGCAAGGATGTGGAGAAAAGGGAACTCTTCTGCACTGTTGTTAGGAATGTAAATTGTTACAACCACTGTGGAGATTCATCAAAAAATTAAAAACAGAACTACCATATGATCCAGCAACCCCATTTCTCAATATATAAACCAAAGGAAATGAAAACAGAATTTCGAAAAGATACCTGCATATTCACTGCAGTATTATTTACATAGCCAACACAGGGAAACAACCTAACTGTCCATCAACAGATAAATGCACAAAAAAGATGCGAGACACACATACCATATATACATATATATATACACACAAACACATATACATATATATACATATATATATTAGAATTATTATTCAGCCATGAGAAAGGAGATCTTGCCATTTTCAACATACAAATGGACGTTGAAGACATTTGATAATAAGCCAAACAGAGACAAATACTCACTTATGTTCTTTTTAAGAAGAATAGGAAATCCAAGTACAAGTTAGTGGCACTAGAACAGAAGGAAGTTGATGCCAGAACATAAGCAGGTATGAGCTAGTTCCTCATTAGGGGAAAGCAGTCAGGCTGGAGAAGGACATGGCCAAGTGAAATGGCAGACCTTAAATCAGGATTCCCTATGCAAGGGCTGAACGCATAGTATCATAAAGCAAGAACCTAAGCAGTTGTTGGGACACAGTACTGCCCTAGGATTATGACTTTAACTGCCACACCTCCACACAAGAATGCAGAGAAGTAAAGAAACTGATATTTATACAATGGAGAAGAGGAACTGAATAGAACCTCTCATTCCTTAATCCTTCCCTTTTTTACCTAGTCCATTACACTCCTAATGCCTTCAGTTCCTTCCCCAGACAGATTAGACTGGTGCTTTATTTTAATAATTCTCGAACTTTTAGGCTCCAAACAACTTTTGGTTTTGTGGCTATATTTACTGTAATGGAAATTAAAACTGAGAAGCTTTCATGGCTATTTACTTATTAACTCATTTTAAAAATAATAAATTACATGTTTAAAAGTATCAAAGTAAAAAAATTAGTGAGAAGAGTAGCATTGTTTTACCATTTTTACACATCTATTTAATATCTAGTTTAAACTTGAAAAACAGGCTTGCTCATCTTTGTTTCTGCATTCATCTATTGTTTGTGGTATTCTGGTTCATGTACATTAAGAAAATTTAGCCTTACCCAGATATGTACTTCGAAGTAGAAAGACCCTATGGAACCCCTGAGAGGATCCTCAAACCATACTCTGAGAATTATTGCTTTACTTCAACTATTCTCTTGCCAGCACTCCCAACATATTGATCCTTTGTCATGTGACCAAACTCACAGTCAACCCCCAACACTGGATCAGTTCAACCATATTCAGTGAGATTGTTCACAACATTAGATGAGAAAATAATACAACCAAAGTAAGCTAAAATATCAAATAGGATGGAACAGCTAGTATCAAATTCGCCCTCTTGCCATAAAGAGCTAGAAAACTGTACAAAACATGAAATAATAGTTTCAGACTTTGGACAGTGGGTAATGCAATGTTATAATCCCTCACGAGGTTCTCTTTAGTGAAGCAGTGAGGCACTTTACAGAATGAGATCTTGGGAGGGGTATCCCAAGTCTCACTGAACTTAAGGACCCAAAACTTAGAGTTCAAGGAAACTGAAGTAACTAAAATTTTCAGAGAAGAATACTAGAGACAGGGAACTATCCTAATATATAAGAGCACTCCAAATATATGCTGTGAAGATTTTGGCTAAATACTAAGTTGTGCATGTATACCCTAAATTCTATAAGGCTGAGTAGAGGACAACCACAGGAATGCTATAAGCTAAATAACAACTAAAGCTCACAAACTGCAGAGAGAAATTCAAGTTCTAACCAGCCAGAGTGAAAAAGAGACCTTTATAAATACCCAGAGCATTTAGTAGAGAAACCTCAGAAAAGTATCTTAGAAGTAGAAATAATCTAGCAGTTGAGTAAAAACTATTCCAGAACCTCCCCAACAAAGGTTAAAAAACAAGCCTTTAAAGGATCAAGCTAATTACAAGCAACTTGACAACATGCCAAAACAAAATTCATCACTCCTTAGAGGATAAGATCTAGACACTCCACAATGTAATAATCAAAATGTCCACTATACAATCAAAAATTACTAGACATTAAAAGAAAGGGGGAAAAAAAAAGTGATTCATGACCAAGAAAAAAAAATGCAAAGTCAATAGAAACAGACCCAGAAATGAAAGAGATCATGGTAAAAGCAGACAAGAACTTTTATTTTTTTTCAAAAGATTTTATTTATTTATTTGACAGAGAGAGTGAAAGAGCACAAGCAGAGGGAGCAGCAGAAGGAGAGGAAGAAGCAGGCCCCTTTCTGAGCAGGGAGCCTGATGCGGGACTCGATCCCAGGACCCTGGGATCATGACCTGAGCCGAAGGCAGATGCTTAACCATCTGAGCCACCCAGGCACCCAGACAAGAACTTTTAAAAAGCCATTATAAATATAGTGGCCCCTTGAATGACATGGGATTAGAAGTGCTGATCCCTTGCACAACCAAAATCCACATAAAAGTTTTGATTTTCCCAAAACTTAACTACTAATAGCTTACTGTTGCTCAGAGTCTTATCAATAACATAAAGTCAACTGACACATATTTTGCATATGTATATAAACTGGATTTTTATAACAAAGTAAACTAGAGAGAAAAAATTAAGAAAATTATGAGAAAAATATATTTATAGTACTGTACTGTATTTATTACAAATATCTGTGTATAAGTGGACCCATGCAGTTCAAACCTGTTATTCAAGGGTCAACTGTACAGTAAAGAACTTAAAAGAAAACATGAACATCATGTGAAGAGAAATGGAAACTGTTAGGAAAAAAAACCCAAATCGAACTTCTAAAGCTAAAAATTACCTATCTGAAATGATAAATTCACTGCATGTGCTTAACAGTAGATAGGAAACTGAGTAACAAAAGATTAGTGAACTTAAAGATACAACAATAAGAAAATCCAAAAAATAAACAAGCTTAAAAGAATGGAGTTTAAGGGGGCGCCTGGGTGGCTCAGGAGTTAAGCATCTGCCTTCAGCTCAGGTCATGATCTCAGGGTCCTGGGATCGAGCCCCGCGTCGGGCTCCCTGCTCCATGGGTAGCCTGCTTCTCCCTCTCCCACTCCCCCTGCTTGTGTTCCTGCTCTCGCTGTCTCTGTCAAATAAATAAATAAAAAATCTTAAAAAAAAAAAAAGAATGGAGTTTAAGTGATTTATGGGGCAATATCAAACTTACAGAAAAGTTGCATGGACAAGCAGTCTTTTTCCCAAACCTCTTGAGAATAGGTTGCTGACCTGATATCAAATAATCCCCAAATATTTTACCACTTATTTTCTACAAACACATATAATTATTAAAATCAGTAAATTAACAATAATATCTTCCTATCATCCAATCTTTAGAATCCATTCAAGTTTGTTATTCCCAAATAATGAATGGATATACTTTATAGGAAAAGGATCTAATTCAGAATCACACTTTTCATTCAATAGTCTGAATTTTCATCTTTAGTTTCTTTCAGCTTGGAACAGCTTGTCTTTCCTTGAATTTCATGACCTAGGCATTTTAAAAGGTTAAAGCCAGTTATTCATAGAATGTCCTTCAAATGGGTTTAACTGATTAGACTGTGTCTGACTCATAATGAAGTTCAGGTTATGTATCTTTAACAGCAAAAACACAGAAGAGATGCTGTGCTCTTCTCAATGCATCCTAAGAGATGGTGCATGATTTCAATTTGTCTCATTACTGATGACATTCCCTTTTATCACTTGGTTAAACTAGTAACTGTGAGTTTTCTCCATGACAGTTATTATTTTTCTTTGGTCATTATTAAGTATTTTGTGAAGACATACTTTGTAACTATGTTAATAATCTGATCATCAATTTATTTATTTATATCAATATGCACTCATGGTTCCCTACAATATTCAATGGATCATAATCTATTACTATAATTACTTTGATAAAAAATTGTAGATTGCCTTTTCATTTTGTTGTTTCTTTTATTGTGCATAAATTTTCAGTTTGATGCAATCACATTCGTCTAATTTTGCTTTTGTTGCCTGTGCTTTTGGAGTCATATCCATCATTGACCTCTTCAAAACCAATTTATAATTTTCCCTGGGAAGATTATATATATGCTTAAATGCCTCCTAGTTTTTGCTGTTAGAGTGAATGTAATATTTTATTTTTTTTTAAGATTTATTTATTTGAGAGAGAGAGAGAGAATGAGAGAGAGAGAGCACGAGAGGGAAGAGGGTCAGAGGAAGAAGCAGACTCCCTGCTGAGCAGGGAGCCCGATGCAGAACTCGATCCTGGGACTCCAGGATCATGACCTGAGCCGAAGGCAGTCCCTTAACCAACTGAGCCACCCAGGGCCTGTGAATGTAATATTTTAAAAATATTTTTGCTAATAGGTTATTACTAATATATGATGCTATCAACTTTTGTGGATTGCTCTTATCTTTGGAAATCTTGCTGAACTTTATTATTCTCATAGGTTGTCTGTTGGTGCTTTTGGAGGTTGTTTTGAATATGATTTGTAGTTTTTCCATATTGATAATCAGTTTTCCCAACACCAATTACCAAAGAGCCTATTTCTCACTGATCTCTATGATATATTAGATCCCGTGAAGTGTGGGCCTACTTTTGGAGTCTGTTTTGTTCCATTAGCCCATTTCTCTATTCCTGTCTTTAAAAACTTTTTAATGTTACTATAGGTTTATTATTATCATGATTCTATTAGAGCAAGCCCCTCTCTTTTGTTTTTAAAGTGTCCTGATTACTGCTCTTTTCTCTGAATTTTAGGATATTTATAGGGTTCTAGGAAAAACCTGGTTTAGAATTATTAGGATCTTATTATTTATAATTATTTGAAAAGACTGACATTTGCATCCATAAAATTTTTTAATTTCCCCACAAAGATCTCAGACATTTAAATATTTTTTTTCTTATTTAGGTTTTTGTTTGTAAAATGAATTTTTCTATTATATTATTTGGTCATTGCTAGGATATAACAGGAAAACTGCAGCTATTGTAGATTGCATTTCTGATTAATCACCTTTCAAAATTTAGTTTATTTAGTTCATTTTCTTGGGTTTTCTAACAGAAAAAATTTTATCATCAGCAAATAACAATTATCTCCTCTTCTCCAATCTGACACCTCATTTCTCTTTCTTTACTTATTGCATCAACAAATAATGAAGAATTATCCTTATCTTGTTCTCTAATTTAATAAAACAGCTTTTAATGTTTCACCATTTATGTATAATGTTTGCTGTAATGTTTTTATATATACCTCCCTTCAAGTTAAGTTCCCTCCTATTCTTTACTCAATATCTGAATGGGTGCTGACTTACCCAATTTTTCCTACATCTATTCTTCTTCTTTAATATGTTAATGTAGTTAGTTACATTGCCACATCTTCTAATACTGAGTCGTCCTCACAATAAACAGTATAGACTGATTAAATAGTAAAACAACCATTCCCCCTTTTCGGTACATACTCTATAATAGGCCTTCTAATATTTAATTATCTTTATACCTCTCACTTTCTCACTTGACTTAAGTACCCTGACAGCAGAAATCATATCGTAGTCACATTTTTATCTCTAAAAATTAGCATATATTCTAACAAAGTTGTTTGAATAAATAAAAATAATAAATAATCTGAGACTAAGCATAGTGTTTCAAAAACGGTTGCTTCCTAATAAGAGTTATGAGATGACATTCTCCAAGCTAACAACTCATTTGGCAGCCTGGAATAGATACTACCTAGGAAGGTTTGTGCCCCCGAGATCAGTTGAATAAGAGTTCTAATCTACAATTTGAGATCTACAGAACAAGGAAGAATAGTAGTAAGGCAGGCCAAATCTGACCTGTGATTGATTTATGCTTAGTGCAAGGGAATTAATGAGTAGCCCAAGGTAAATGAGTATAACTGGAAAAGTAGGCCTCTGAGGTAAAGGCACCAACCAGAACTAGCTACTTAGAAAAACAAGGACACTGTATTGCAGAAGTCAGATTATGTGTGATGGCAAACAAAGACAAACAGCAGCACGGTCAGGTAGTCATGTTTAAAAACTCAGAATGCTGAAGGGAAAATCTTGTTTTTTTAATCAACTCTGATACATTTAGTAAGTTAAACAAATACTCATTGAATACCTACTGTGGCCGTATTACTTAATGTATAAAAGCATAGTTTAGTCAATCTATCATTGTGGAGAAAAGTATACAGATAATTGTAATTGGGAGAGGTGAGTAAGAACAACCCTAGCAACAAAAATGTTAGGTAGGGCGCCTGGGTGGCTCAGATGGTTAAGCGTCTGCCTTTGGCTCAGGTCATGATCCCAGGGTCCTGGGATTGAGTCCCGCATCGGGCTCCCTGCTCAGCGGAGAGCCTGCTTCTCCCTCTGCTTCTCTCTCTCTGTCTCTCATGAATAAATAAAATCTTTTAAAAAAAATGTTAGGTAAACCTACAATTATGTAAATTTCACTTGCAATCATAAGAGATTCAGTAAATATCTCTCTAGCCTTCTTTTTGTTTTTATTTTCCTTACTCTATATTTGAATCCCTTTACCTACCTCTCACCTGTGACTGCCTCCTAGTCATACCCTGATAACAGACCTAAAAAACACTTTGATATTTTAATAAACCCAGACATTTAATTCTGACAACAAATGTTTAAGAAAGATTTCAATATTGGGATGCCCGGGTGGCTCAGTTGGTTAAGTGTCTGCTTTCGGCTCAGGTGATGTTCCCAGGGTCTTAGGATTGAGTCCCACATCAGGCTCTTTGCTTGGCAGGGAGCCTGCTTTTCCTTCTGCCTGCTCTGCCTGCCGCCCCCCCTTCTTGTGCTCTCTGACAAATAAATAAAATCTTTTAAAAAAGAAAAAAGAAAAATTTCAATATTACTACTAAAAGTATATATAAACTGGGGTGCTGGGTGGCTCAGATGGTTCAGCATCTGCCTTCAGCTCAGGTCGCGATCCCCAGGTCCTGGGATTGAGCCCTGCGTGAGGGGAGTCTGCCTCTCCCTCCCCCTTTGCCTCTCCCCTGCTCATGCTCTCTCTCTCTCAAATGAGTAAGTAAAATTTTTTTAAAAAATAAAAAGTATTTTTAGATTAAATAACTGTACAAATTTATAGTGCAAGCCCATTATTACATGATAATATATAATTTGGATTATACTTTGAAATGGATGCATGATATTCTAATAAACACAAGTGATTTCATTCCCACTTTAACAAATTTTATAATGTAAATATTACCTTTGTCCCTGACAGTTATTACCACATTTCTCTGCATTCTTTAAGTTGATATATTTCTTAAAGTTTTAAAGGTTCTTCAAAAAATTTTTATGCTCAGCATTCTGCACATGGTATTTCAAAATGTATTCAGTTGCCAGAAAAGCCTTTGGCCTCCTTTGTATAAAGCTGTTCTAAGAATTAGCAAGTTTTAAGAATTTAGAATTCTGGTTTGCTCAAAATCTTTTAAGACCTTTTTGTAAAGAAAATTTTATTTACAAGTTTAATATTAAGTTTTTCAGCCTTTGAGAAAGATTCCTTGAAACAATTAAGACAGTCCTGAATATAAAAAGAGAGAACAGTTTAGTTTTTATACACTAAGGATATCAGATGAAATTATTTCAGCAATCTGGGAAAAACTAAAAAATGCAACTTAGAAAAGCAAGAGAAAGTTTTTTTTAAATTTTGTTATTGTTATGTTAATCACCATACATTACATTATTAGGTTTTGATGTAGTGATCCGATTCATTGTTTGTGCATAACACCCAGTGCTCCACGCAGAATGTGCCCTCTTTAATACCCATCACCAGGCTAAACCATCCCCCCACCCTCCTCCCCTCTAGAACCCTCAGTTTGTTTTTCAGAGTCCATCGTCTCTCATGGTTCGTCTTCCCCTCCGACTTACTCCCCTTCATTCTTCCCCTCCTGCTATCTTCTTTTTTTTTCCTTAACATATATTGCATTATTTGTTTCAGAAGTACAGATCTGTGATTCAACAGTCTTGCACAATTCACAGCGCTCACCATAGCACACACCCTCCCCAATGTCTATCACCCAGCCACCCCATCCCTCCCGCCCCCCCACCACTCCAGCAACACTGAGTTTGTTTCCTGAGATTAAGAATTCCTCCTATCAGTGAGGTCATGTGATACATTTCTAAGAGAAAGTATTTTGAAAAATTGCAGAAAAGTACTTCAACACCTAAAATCAACCTCATATTCAACAGAGATTATTAAAGATAGGGGAATGAAATATTCAACAGAGATTATTAAAGATAGGGGAATGAAAGTTTCCTGCATCTTTTTATAAAACTGTGGTGCTTTGTGTTTACAAATCTTTGCTGTGAGTACATGGGGTTTGAGGGGATTTCTATGATCTAGTAGACTCATTTGGAAATCCAACAGAATAGTGCAGTTCTTTGGTAGAACAGGCTGATACTAGGTACTTGAAGTCTCAGTTTCAGTTTCTAATCCACACTGTACCTACTGAGAGTTATTTTAGTATGCGAACAAAACTGGAAAGTTCTTACTAGTTTAGAATCTGAATAATATATCACAGCCTATCCATAAACTTTCTGGACTTGGGACAGCAGAATAACTGCTAAGCACTTTAAGCATGGACATAGAGAGCAATAAACTTTCAATTACAAGTCTTGGGTTTCCCATTTGATTCATGCCTAATTTGAGTTAGGGTTATACTGACATATGTTAGGATCGCGGAAAACAGGCCCTTTCACCCCAAGAATGCAATCTCTTTATGTGAGAGGGATGGACTACCCTCAGGTGAAACTGCCTGAAAAGTCCTAATCTCTGCTTCGATGAAAGATAGCTGATTATTTAAGGATAGACTTACTGAAAATTATGTACATCAAGGAAATTAGTAACTTCAGAAAAAATAGGTTTTTTTTAAAAGAAAAATGTAGGTTCTGCAGAAAACATTATACAGTTATACTAATGTGAATACTGATGATTTGACTAAACTTGTAATAAATATATTAAAAGGACAGGATAAGAAGACATAGAAATGGCCAAAAAAAAAAAAAGTTCAAATCTCATCTACCATTATCCAAAAGTCAACATACAATGTCTCTAAAAGGGATAAATCAAGAAATACGAGGGTGGGGACATTATCACTATAAATGGGACTAAATGACATCAGAAATTGCTTTTTAAAAGTTAAGTTTTTACTCTAAGAAACAGAACTGAGAGGTAAGTTAGGGCAGGGATTACCATTTTTCACTATTAACCTTTGATTTATTTATTATTCTTTTTAAAGATTTTATTTATTTGAGAGACCGCAAGTGAGAACTGCATGCACTAGTTGGGTCGGGGAGGGCAGAGGGAGAGGGAGAAGCCGACTCATTGCTGAGCAGGGAGCCGAAGGACTAGGGGCTCCATCCCCGGACCCTGAGATCAGGACCTGAGCCAAAGGCAGATGCCTAAACAACAGAGCCAACCAGGCGCCCCCACTATGAATCTTTTAGTATTAACTAATTCTTTTAACTACGTAAAGCATTTTTTTAAAGAGTAAAGATACTCATAAAAAAATCGTTTCATGAAGGCTGTCCAATTTATTTACTTCTAGGAAAAAAGTAATTGTATCTGTTACTTAGCTGAAGCACTTAATGAGGCTATACATGTAGGATTCAGGGCAAGAGATTCAGAGTCCTAAGACATTTGTCAGACTATGAATAAACATAAGAAAATAAAACAAAATAAAAAATTTCATCTGTAAAAGGTATGCATTCCATGTAAAGTCAGAAAGCACTACATTCCTGCTTGTATTTTAATGTTCTTTTTTTTTTTTTTTACAATAAAAGTCACAGTCCAGTAATTTAAACAAACTGGGTATAGTATGAACCTGGAATTCTCTAAAAAGAAATTAGTCTATTAAATATTTTAAATACTCTGTCTTTCCTTCATGTTTACTACTTAAAATGCTAAACAAAGATTAATTCAGAATATAGAGTCATGATTAATGCAGTTTTGATTAAACTTTTTGAAAGCATTTTTTTTTTTTTTAGAATTTATCTTTGGAAAGACCTTTTTCTAAAATAAGAGCTACTGAATGATACACATATGAAATGTGAGCAAGTAACTTTCTAATCATACATAACTATTTCCAAGCCAACATAATCACAAATCAACCATTTGCTTTTATAAGATGAAAACTGAGAAATGCTTTAGAGGCAAATAGCCTAGCAATATAGTTCAAATCTGTCCAGCCAGAAGTTAAAAGCAACACAGCAGTAAAAGAGGGCCTCAAGCAATTTCACATTTATAAATGACCTACTTATGACAAGATGCATTAATTTCAATAAGCAGGCAATAGTATCTACCACTGTATACAGTAATTTTAAAATTAGGGTAAAAGATGAAGAGAAAGTTGGCAATTCTGCAACACTAACGTTCTAAGACTTTTGGTCCTTGTATAACCAAGGACCATGTCTTTACTTATTCATTGACTAATATCTATGAGAAACAGAAACCTGATAGTTTTAATGGCTTTATGTTCTTCTACCCAGACTGCAAGCTTGTTATGCACCCTCCTGGACCATCTGTTTAGTGTTGGTGCTTAACAACTACATGTGCTCTTGTTTTTGATCATGCCATTCTAATATAAAACTGGTTGTAACAGATTTTTTTTTAATTTTTGAGATATTTTATATGGTAACATATAACTGCATAACATTTGCATGTCACTATGAAACATTTGAAATAAGTATTTGCATATCTAACTTCAAATGTGCATATACCAGAATGATTGCTTTATGAAAAATAATTAACTGGGTAAGCATCATCACCATATAGGGTTATCCAAATAGTAAGATATCTCTACCTTGAGAATATCAGGGAAATGAGTGGTTTTTAAAAAAGTATCCCTTCACCTTAATTTCTCTCCCTTCTCACATCAGTCACTGCACATGATGGCAAACAATAAAACCTAGTATTATATAATCTTGTATGTATCTATAGGATATTTTCATATATATTAACATGACATTTTATTATGCAACAGAAGTGTTTTATGCACACTTCCCATTTTGTCCTACAGAATATTAAAAACAAATATATGCGAGGGTCAAGATTCAATACAGTAACTTTTACTGCTTCACCAAGAACATTTTAAAGTGAAACTCGACTTCTTTTTCTTCTAAGTACACAGTGTGAAGAATACAATGACTATCAGTACAACTTGGTACCACTCCTCAATTTGTGCTAAGGTGTCAGCAGTTTCACCCATCTTTGCTTTTGCACCATCATTTTTTTTCCAACACAGGCAAAAAAGGCAGATGACATCTTAATATTATATAAAAATAATTTTGACCTCGCAGACTGGCAGGGGTCTGTTAGGTCTCACTTTGAGATCCACTGTATTAGGCAAACCAATTCCTGTTCTTGGTATAGAGACCTGGGAATTTGGTATTATGGCTAATCAGTGTCTTCATAAAGTAAGAGAACCTTCTTTTATATGGTGGTCAACCACATGGCCAGTAACTAAAATAAAGTTTATAGCACTAACAAGGATCACTGATCTGTGATAGAACCTTCACCCATTGTCCTCAAACCTTATCATAGGGTCAGAGAGGTATGTTTAAATTTGTTTTATTTGGTATTTTGGGGTAGTATTTGCTCCAAATCCAATCAGTTCTAGAGACTCAAGAAATCTCAAACTGAGCTGATACATAATTAGCTATTTTACTTAATCAGTGATAGATTTGACTAGTACAGCTTTCAGTCACATACTATCAATTCAATAGAGAAAGGATCCCTAATCTGAAATCCATAAACCCTCCTAGAATAATTTCAATAGTTCACTTGATTAATCACCAGTGACAGGTATAATGGTCATTTCTGAGATGCAAGAAAGCCCTCTAAAATTAAAAAAAAAAATTCAAAAAGTATTTTCCAAAGTACAATCTCTTCTAATTAACAAACTAAAATACACAGTCATAGAAACTTACCTTAAGTAAGAAGTTTTAAAATTCAGTAAGAAAATCTTTTTCTTAAAAAGACTTATTTATTTGTCAGAGAGAAAGAGGGCACAAGCAGGGGGAGTTGCAGGCAGAGGGAGAAGCAGACTCCCTGCTGAGCAGGGAGCCTGATGCGGGACTCCATCCCAGGACCCTGGGATCATGACCTGAGCCGAAGGCAGAGGCTTAACTGACTGAGCTACCCAGGCGTCCCTTAAATATATGCTTTTAATGCTATAAATTTCTCCTGAGCACTACTAACAGACTGAGCCACCCAGGCGTCCCAAGAAAATCTTTTTGCATCATCAGTTTCTCTAATATTAAAAATAAAGTCCCTATACAGAATTACTCTAAGAATAAGAATTCTATTAGGAGAATAAAATTACCACAATATTGGTTTAATTTGTCCATTTCAGTGTATCATAAAAGTGCTCCAAAGGGATCACAAACTCCATTATAAGCCGATCAATTAAAGGGGGGGAAAAAGATAACCCAATAAAAAAGCATTGCTAAAAACAGATAGAAATGAAAGAATACAATAAAAAAGCAGTAGTAAAATAGAAAAGAAAAAAAAAACACATATACAAACCAAGTACTATATTGGAAAAGCTGTGATGAACTGAAAATCAAGGTAGAGGAGAGGTACACAAGTAGGGAAGTAAAGAATTATTAATAGACAAGTTAAAGACTTTGCAGCATGGTCTACAAATGGCTCAAGAGAAATAAACTGTTTTAGGGACCTCCAACTTAATAAAATAGGTCCCTGGTTTTTAGAAGACAGAGGAATAAATGAAGTAAGACTTTAGAATATTTTGAAAGCAGCCGCGAATGCAAAGTTGATGGATAATGGGATATTTAAAAGAAAACTGTGCAACACTCAATAAATACTGGACTTAACTTATGCACTGCAGAATTAAAACAAAAATAAAAACAAAACTTCTGGAGGACTATATAAAGACCAAAATTCTCTTCCAGAATAAATAACTCAGTAACACTATTTTTCAGAATAAAGTCTAAAACAGAGCAATTATATGAATACTCTCAGATAACAGAAAAATTTATTGAGAACAGCACTGCCCAAAAACACTGGCCTGAGCTCTTTCTATAAGCAAAGACAAAAACTTTGAATTGTTATAGTTAATAGAAGTATAACACAAAGATGGCTAAATTCTAATAACTGAGTAGTTAAAAATGCAACTTAATCTTTTGGGAATTGTTAAATCTCCTAGATAAGTTAGATCCTATAAATGCAGACTTTAAAGCATTCTGATAGTCCAAAAGAACTATAATAACACATCCTCAAAACTATTTCAATAAATAAAAAAATGAAATATGTATTAACAGTATGAAAATGTAAACAAGAGTACAAATACATAGCTATTGAAATGCTTCCCATATAAAATTAGGCATCACTGTCAAAACACATTGCTATATTACACATTTAAATGTTTTCAGTTGCAAGTTAAATAAAATAAATGTCCTTATTTTCTCACGCCAAATTAAGTATCCAAACTTAACATCCTCTTTCCTAGAAATACATAATTTTAATTCTGTCTGCTCAGGTGTCTGCTCAGCTAATTTAACCTTGGCATATCACCTTTCATTCTTCCCTTTCAAGCACTATTATCTAGAATTCCATCAATTCCTTGGCAAGTTCTTGAATTTGCTCCTTCTTCTCCACTCATACATCCTACCCTGACTAGAACCTCACCACCATAGGACAGAATGCTATCCATCACTACCCATCTATCTTCTACTAACACCTACTTGTTCCTGCCTATTCCTCATCTTTGTTCCAAGCACTAACACAATATAAGTTTCACTGATTTGCTGATGTAGTCTCAGTACTGCAATAGTATATATAGCGTATGCTTAATAAATATTGGATGAACAAATAAAGTCCATATTCAATTTATTCTCCAAACTAATGGCAAGGTGATTTTCCTAATATTTTTAATTCCCTAATAAGTACTTTTAAATGGCTCTACAATGCCTGCCATGTGCAGCCTAAATTATACTGGTTATTTTTCAAGTTTCCCATAATCTAGTCTACTCTGTCTATGCAAATTTATATTCTATTTCCCAACTTGGATGGATCCTCTACCAAGGCTAGTCTCCTCACCACCTCCCAAATCATAAATATAATATGCTTTTTCCTCATGTTGATTCCCCAGCTTAAAATACCCTCCTCTCCTCATTTATGGCTGCCCAAGTCCAATCATTCTTCAAGGTTTGAATTAAATCTAATTTCCTGGGGCGCCTGGTGGCTCAGTGGGTTAAGTGTCCGACTCTTGATTTCAGTTCAGGTCATGATCTCAGGGTCCTGGGACTGAACCCTGCACCAAGACCCGCACTGGGCACCACACTCAGTGTAGAGTTGTCCCTCTCCCTCTCCCGCCTTGCTCTCCTGCGCATGCACCTGTTCTCTCCCTCTCAACCAAATAAATAAAATCTTAAAAGAAAAAATCTAACTTCCTCCCCCTTGATTTCCCTATCTATATCTCTAGAGACCAAGCCTGACTTCTTTTTTTTTTTAATAAAGATTATTTATTTGAGAGAGTGAAACAAGAGTACATGAGCAGGGGGAGGGGCAGAGGGAGAAGCAGGTGACCTGCTGAGCAAGGAGCCCAGTGAGGTACTCCATCCCAGGACCCTGGGATCATGACCTGAGCCGAAGGCAGATGTTTAACCAACTGAGCCACCCAGGTGCCCCCAAACCTAACTACTAACTTTCAATTAGTAGGGCTCCCTAATCTACTCTCACTAACATACACATTCTCTCTCTCACTCACTCAAAAAAAAAAAAAATACAAAATACAAAATTCGTACAAATTAAAAAAGAAAAAAAAACCCTAGGTAATAACAACAGATTTGTTTTTAAATACATACTTGGGATCATTCACCATTCATTATAGATTCATCTTAATTATATATATTCAATACTTAACACAAAGACCTAAGTTTAAAATAAATGACATGTATATTGTACTTACAAAAGTGGAAATACAGTTTAATTCATTTGCAAAGATTTAAAATATAGAGTTGGAAAAAAATAGCTTTCAATTATGAGGAAACTCAACTCTCCATTTTCCCTCAACATTCAAGTTAATGGAGAATTTACTGTGGTTTACCCTTTTTTAACCAGTCTTGGCAAAAACAGATTAGAGTATTGCCTCCACTGGTTTTTCTCCACAATTTCTCATCCTCCACAACTCCGTAGTTATCCAGTTCTTAAACAATAAGTCGGACCCAACACTTAAAACTAAACTATCTTCCTTGGTCCTTTAGCACCCAAGGAAAGGAAATAGTCATGTTGTCAATAATAACATTAAGTTCACCTTTTTCTAGCCTTCACTAGGAAAGTAAATTACATTAAGAATACACCATTGTTTTAAATTTCCTGAAAGACTATGGAGATATTCCACAAAGTTTGATATTTAAAACAAGCAATATACTAATATAAAATTTTAAAATTGCTAATCTTCTTCCTCTATTAAATTTTTCTTTCATTATAACACCAGTAAAATTAGCTGTTTATTTCCCAGCTTTCAAAATACTCCTTTCTACCTCTAGTCTTAATCAAGAGATCATTAACCTTACAAAGAATAAGGAAATAAATTCTTTCTCAACTTTAGTTATGTTCACTCTATTCCATTTTATCCACCCATTAGCAAGGTCTAACCTTGGCCCTAAATCATCATTCAGAATTGCAACCTTCAAAATCTCAAATTCTGAAAGTCCCCTCTGACTTCAACTTCCTATTCCACCCTTTCTCAACTTCTTCTAATCCTACTCTTCCTTCATCCTACTGTGACCTCCAGTCCATCAGCCTTCTCCTGATGACACCTGCTTTCCTCCTCATTTTAATGCTCACACTCTATTCATTTCAACTGTTCACGTGGATAGCCCTATGTCTATCCCCAATTCTGAGAAAAGTCTACAGATCTTTTTGTCAGTTTCTGAGCAGCTAGGCATCATTGGGTAAGTTATTCAACTATGCTGACTGGCTCCACTACAAATACGTGCTTTCCAAATCTCAAATTAGCCATCAACCTTACATGACAATACTTGCATTCATCTTTAACTGACTCCCTTTGTGATTTCCTCCCAGCAGCCTTGTGAATTTTCCTACTTTCCTCAAATTTCCAGCCTTTTAATGTTGCTGTATTGCTGTTTCCTACGATCTATCACTGGCCCCTTCTGTACTTTTTTTCTGACACCCATGCCTTTTTCTATCACAAACTTAAAAGCAAATTCCTGTATCTCTCTCTATTCTAGACTTTTCCCTGAGCACCAGGCCTATGTATATCCACCTGCCCACAAGTTATTTCTCACCGTTCACCAGACACACCAAAACTAACTCAGAACTTATTTTCTACACTTACCCTCCCCTCCAAGTTTCATCCTCCTATAATGTCTTACTTACCAAGGGCACTACCATCTGCTCCTTACCCAAGTAAAAAGTAGTCATCCCAGTAATCCCTTTCTCATTCTTCATAACAAATTGGTAACCAAATCCCATTATTTCCATGCTATCTCTCTTCCATATCACTTCAACATCAGTGTTGTTTCTATCTCTATTCTGGCCCCCCTAAACACCAAATTCAATCCTTCTAAAATGCAAATGCTATCTGTTTCAATTCCTTTTATGATTTGGGTAGCCTATATTACTGTTTTTCAAGCTGGAGTAAGGTAGTGACACCTTTTTAAAAAACAAAATTATCAAGAATCTGAAGATTTAGGACGCCTGGGTGGCTCAGTCAGTTAAGTGTCTGCCTTCGGCTCAGGTCATGTCCCAGGGTCCTGGGATCGAGTCCCCACATCAGGCTCCTTGCTCAGCGGGGAGCCTGCTTGTCCCTCTGCCTGCTGCTCCCCCTGCTTGTGCTCTCCCTGACAAATAAATAAAATCTTTAAAAAAAAAGAAAAAAAGAATCTCTGAGGATTATTCTACAGATATCCTAAGAGCCCAAAGACCCAGTATGAGAAAGTGACTTAAGAAACTAGTCTTATTCCATGAAAAAAAAAAAAATCAGTTGTGAATGATCATTGCAAAAGAATTTTATTAGCACCTCTCGAAAAAGAATTTAAATTACTGAAATGAAAACACAAAATTAAAATTCCTAAATTACCACAGACCCCCCCCAAATATCTGTAGACCATCATAGCATCACTAGTTATGATGTTTAATTTTATGTGTCAACTTTGATGGACCACAGTGCATAGATATTTGGTCAAATATTATTCTGGATGTTCTATGAAGGTGTTTCTTTGGATAAGATGAACACATAAATCAAAAGACTTTGAGTAAAGCAGATTACCCTCCATAATGTCAGGGGGCTTCATCCAATCATTTGAAGGTGTTATTGGAACAAAGGCTGACCTCCTAGCAAGCTGCTTTTGAACTCAATGCAATTCCCTGAGTCTTCAGCCTGCCAGCCTGCCACCCTGCTCCATCAATTTGTTTTTTTTTTCCTAAGTCTTACATTTATTTAAATAACCTCTAGTGAGAACAGAGTGGGCCAACTACTACCCTTTCCTCGTAATACCAATGGACCAATACAGGGAGAGTAAGCATACCCTGCAGCCAGCCTGCCAGCCACTCAAGTGAGGGGCAGGGTACCTCTCAATGAGGGCGGCTCCAGCCACGGCCTGTAGCTGGGGGAGCGTCCACTGTTGAGCGAGGGTTTTTGATGGTTTCATCTACCGACACGATAAGGCAGGTGGCCTCAGAGGCTGTGGTCGGGGCACTGATGCGCACCATGGCTGGCTCCCACACGAAGGCCTCAAAGTTGTCAGCAATGTCCTCATTGTTGATGTCCACTCCGTACCACATGCCCTCCTGCGCATGCCGAACCTGCAGCTTGTTGAGGATGTTTGTGGCATCAAAGCCAGCATTGTCACACAGCTGGCGTGGGATAATTTCCAAGGCCTTGGCATATGCCCCAATCAACAGCTGCTGTTTTCCTGGAATGGTCCTTGAGTAATCCCACAGGTACTTGGAGAGCTCCATCTTAACGGTCCCGCCACCAGCCACCACTGAATCATTCTTGATGGCCCTCCTGGCAATCATGATGGCGTCATGCAGGGACCGCTCTGTCTCCTCCATAAACTGCTCAGCACCACCAGGAAGGATGATAGTGCAGGTCTTGGCCTTGGGGCAGCTAGTGAAGAAATTGTACCTCTCGCCTCCAATCTGGGTCTCTTCAAAGACCTGGCAGCGGCCCAGCACATCTGATGATAGAGCATTCACATTCATTTGGATGGAGCCTCTGCAGGCCATCATCGTCCTCTTCAGATCCTCCTCCAGCACTCGGCCAGCACAGAACATGTCCCTGTCGGCAAAGTACTGGGTGGCCACATCCCTGATGGGGAGTTTCGACAAGACGACTTTGGCTCCAGAATGATGGATCCTCTCTAACTTGTCATAATGTTCCATTCAGTATCAACAATTGCCTGATAATCCTCAACCGTGTGGACTCTGATTTCAGCATTATCTTTCTCAGCTTTCAGCTCAAGCTCAACATTTAAATGGCCAATCACTGGATTATTGTACTTTTTGGGTTGCATTTCAAACCCAGCATAAGAGAAAGTCTTCTTGAATGTGATGCCTGCTACCAGCTGGGACTCCTCTAGGACATCACCTTGCACCTTCTTGATTCCAATTATTTTAAGCTGCAACAAATCATTGAGCATTATCACCGAATCCACCACCATCTTTGCGAAGAAGGCTTTCTGCTGGGAAATCAGCTTGGCGCTCAGAGCAGTCATGGCACACTTCTCCAGCAGCTTCCTCTGCTCCACTTTATCTTCCTTCTTCACGGTCATAGCAACCTCTTTGATCTTGTTAACTGCGAACTGGGTGGCAGTGCGGAAAGCTCAGATGGTGATCTGTGGGTGCAAACCTTCCACCACATAGGGTTTCACTTGCTTCAGAAACTGCAGCCAGGAAGGTCACTGAGGTGGTACCATCACCAACCTCAGCATCTTGGGATTTGGCAATGTCCACTAAAGTCTTTGCTGCAGGATGGACAACATCAAGGAGTTTCAGAATTGTGGTCCCATCTTTAGAAATTATTGCTTTGCCTCGGCCATCTACAATCAGCTTGTCCATGCCACGAGGGCCCAGGGTGGTTCCTACAGCCTCCGCAATCACCTGGCAGGCACTGATGTTACTTACAAGCTGGGGGATGCCTTGGGAGCTATTGGTCCCCTCTTTCCACAGGATAACTGGTGTGGGCATCATTTTGGAAGCTTATTCAGTGGCTCACTACTCCTCCTGTATTTTCTGCGTCTGGGCGGCCAAGCCCCCATCAGTTTTTAAACTAGCCAATCCTCCACAATCTCATGAGCCAATTCCTTAAAATAAATCTCTCTCTCTCTGTATACACACACACACGCACACGCACACACACCCCTTGGTAGTTCTGTTTCTCCAGAGAGAATATGAAGTAACACATGTCTCTATAGGAAAAAAATCCAATCTTCTTAACATGGTATCTAAGGACAGTCTCCCAATCCCCACCTCTTCAAACTCATCTCCTACGTGCAAGAAGCATATAATCTCGGGGCACCTGGGTGGCTCAGTCAGTTGGGCGGCTGCCTTCAGCTCCGGTCATGATCCCGGGGTCCCGGGGTCGAGCCCCGCATCGGGCTCCCCCCGCTCGGCGGGGAGTCTGCTTCTCCCTCTCCCTCTGCCTGCAGCTCTGCCTACTTGCATGTTCTCTATGTCTCTGTCAAATAAATAAAATCTTTAAAAAAAAAGAAAAAAAGAAGCATATGATCTCTGCTTCGGCCATACAAAATAACCTATAGTTATTTGATTCTACTATTTTTGTCACATATTTATGCCCCTTTTCACGCCATTTTCCTCCGACTCCCACGTTCCTGGCTCCAACTTACCAGATCGGTCCTACTCGAGGGTCACGTCCTGGTTCACATCTCCCCCCTTCCTCTTGGTGCATTATTTCAAGAACACAATCCCACTATATAGCACATTTACCACACTGCAGTGTATCTGCATGTTGTCCCCCTCACTAGTGAGCAAAGATCACACCTTATTCAGCATCATATCCCCAGCTTCCAGCAGATAGCTTGTGATACAGTGAGCACTCAGAAATTACTCAACGACTAAGCTGATCTCCGATGGAACCATCCCTTCAGCCTTCTCACCGAGTACTGTATTTAGATCCTGGCAAAACGGATCTCAGCCCCTAGACCCACTCTGGCGCTCCTCAGGCCACGCCCTTCACCACTGGGCAAAGAATCCATGGAAACTACAGGATATACCCATACACTTCCCCTCTTAGATTCCATTGCAGTCACCTGGAACTCTGGAATTTCTTGCCCAAATATCTCTAACCCAATTACAAGGCTTGCACAGGAATCTTTCCTAGGTCTGTCCTGAGGATGGACTATGCTACAGACGTATATACCCCTGTGCCAAGGACTACTGTTTGGAAGAGCTTGGATCTTGGGCATGCATGCAGGGTGTCCACAGGCATGCACATGAGACCTGTCTGTGGTGTTAGAGCTAGGGATGTGGGGAGGAGGTTGGGCTCCACGACATTCTGATGTGAAATCGAATACTTGAATTCTCAATTCTATAAATTCTAAATTTGAATCTTTCCTTTTAAGTCACTCTGAAGGTATATTTTTCAAGATAAAAGATCAGAACATAGCCAACAGTTTATTAGCTTGGTTTATAATCTTTAAATATTTAGGCCTATTGTGGTAAATGAATGCTTGCCCTGAGTCTCACAAATGTCAGAATAAAGTTGGTTTCATCAACCTAGTTTTATTAAATATTGAACTAGCAAAACAGAGCTAAGATAGCACAGGAATAAAATCAGACGTTACCTCTTTTTATTGCACTTCACTTTACTGAACGTTGTAGATAATTACGTTTTTTACAAATGGAAGGTTTATGAAAATCTGTTAATAAAGTCTATTGGCACTATTTCTCCAACAGTATTTGCTCACTTTTTTTTTTTAAAGATTTTATTTATTTATTTGACAGAGAGAGACACAGCGAGAGGGAATACAAGCAGGGGGAGTGGGAGAGGGAGAAGCAGGCTTCCTGCTGAGCAGGGAGCCCAATGCAGGGCTCGATCCCAGGACCCTGGGATTATGACCTGAGCTGGAGGCAGATGCTTAACAACTAAGCCACCCAGGCGCCCCAGCATTTGCTCACTTTCTGTCTCTGTGTCACATTTTGGTAATTCTTGCAGTATTTCAAACTTTTCATTACTATAGTATTTACGATGATCTGTGATCAGTGATCTTTGATCTTGCTATTGTAAATGTTTTGGGGGTGCCACAAACCACATCCATGTAATACAGTAAACTAACCAACAAATGTTGTGTGTGTTTTGACTGCTCCACCAACCATCCTGATCCAGGAATTAAATTTATAACTTTCGAGGTAGTTTCTTCCTCTATACCACAGCAACTCTCTAAAAGTAGCTAGCTTGGTAATGACTAAATTATTAGACAGACATCTCTTAATATCAGCTAAAATCTCAAATATCATTTTTAAATGTTGAAACATTATGCTTAGAGTGGGACCAATCTGTTTCATAAATCCTAAACGAAGGTCAATTGGTGTTCTGAAAGAGTGTAGTTAAGAACTGATGTTCCTTGGGGCACCTGGCTGGCTCAGTTGGTAGAGTGTGCCACTTGATCTTGGGATTGAGTTCAAGCCCCACATTGGGTGGAGAAATTACTTAAAAAAATAAGTAAATAAAATAAAAAAATAAAAAAATAAAAATAAAGAATTGCTGTTCCTTTGAGTTTCCCATATTAATACATGTGATAGAGAAAATTTTCAGTTAAAAAATTAAAAAATACTCCCATATGTAGCAACTACTTTTTGTTCTCTTATCACTTTTTATAGCTTAATTAGATATGAATCAGAGAATTAGACAATCACAATGGACTGCTCTTAAAGACATCAGTCCAACATAAGGCTGTGGAAAAAAAATCTCAACATGTTCAACATCATCAGTAACATTATTGGAAACCAAACCAAAGTCACTGTATATTCTTTTTTTTTTGTATATTCTTTTTTTAAAGCTTTTATTTATTTATTTGAGAGAGAGAATGAGCACAAGTGGGGGTAGGCAGAAGGAGAAGCAGACTCCCCACTGAGCAGGGAGCCCAATGGAGGGCTCAATCCCAGGCCTCGGGATCATGACCTGAGCCGAAGGCAGACACTTAACCAACTGAGCCACCCAGGCACCCCAGTTACTGTATATTCTAATACCATACAAAAGCATGGACTATGACTTGTTCTTATAACCTCAACTCAGGCTAGACATAACATAGGTGGGGAAAATATTCAATAAAGGTAATTAAATAATGAGACAGAGAAAGAACAAAAGAAGAGAAATAGAAGACAAGCTAGGGGAGCCTGGGTGGCTCAGTTGGTGAAGTGCCTGACTCTTGGTTTCAGCTCCAGTCATGATCTCAGGGTCATGGGATTGGGGATCGAGCCAGCTCCTTTCTCAGGAAGGGTCTGCTGGAGATTCTCTCCCTTTTCCTCTGTCCTTCCCCACCACAGTCATGCTAACTTACACTTGCTCATGCTCTCTCTCATTCTCTCTTAAAAAAAAAAAAAAAAAGGTAAAACAAACTAAATTCTACAATACTAAAACTGGAGTTCTCAAAATTTTAAAAGTTAATAAAATTATAAAATGTTTCATTCACTCCTTTGACATTTAATAAAAACTTGTGACATACCAAATCTATGCTAGGTGCTGGTGATACATAACAAAAATCTCTAGCCTCTAAATGCTAACTATCTAGTAGCTGCAGCACTTTAACACAATTTGGTAAAGACAGATATGGGATGATAGGGGAGAGAGCAACTAACTATGCCAAGAGACTTCAGAGGTTGTTAAAGAATGAGCAAAAACTTGCTAGGCAAAAAAAAGGGGAAAGGGCACTGTATGGAAAAATGATTATAATAATAGAAATAAAACAAAGATCAATAGCTAACAATATTTAATCTTGCCTTTTGCTAAGCACTGTGCACAAATTATCCTATTTGATTCTCATAACCCTGTGATTCCTTTTATCCTAATTATAAATGAAGAAATTGAGAAGTAACTTGCTAACGATCATACAGCTATATAGAGGTGACACCAACAGAGATTATGCAAAACTAAGCTGTGAATGATCATGATTTGTTTGAAGAAACAGAAATAGGTAGGTATGGCCTAGCAAATGATAACACTAATGATAGCAACCAACACTGGGGATACAGTGGTCAACAAAACAGAAAATAGATACTATCTGTGCCTTATTAGAGATTAAGTCTACTCCAGGAAGGAAACATTATCCTTCATCCCATAGATGTAGGAACTGAGATTTCGAAATACTAAGTAAATTGTTTAAGGTCATATGCTAATAAGTAGCATAGTGAGAATTAAACCCTGTCTGACTTAAAGTCTGTCTGACTCAAAGCCCAAATTTATTCTACTTTACCACATTATCTCTCCATTATTCATATATTCAACAGAAGTATATCAAGTACCTACTGTATGTCAAGCACTATGCTAGGAATAAAGATGAAAGCTACAGTCCATGACTTCAGGTTAGTCAGTGGAATCAGACATACCAAGAGCTGCAATCCAGTGAGATAAATGCTATTACCAAAACACATTTAGAGTCTTAGAGAAGCACATATGATCACAGATGAGAAGAAACTTGAAGAGAGGCAAGCCCAAAAGTAAGACCAGTCAGGGCTACCACATTAATTCAAAAGTCAGGGATGCATCTAAGAAATATTTAGAAGATAAATCACAAAACTTGGTAATAAGACAGCAACTATGACTATATCCTAAGTGTGTTTTTAAAGAAGCAAAAAACAAAAACAGTAAACTCAACAAAAAATATGAGGTCCAATGAGAAAACCTGAGATGCCCATAACAAAATTCAGAGTCAATGCCATACTTGGGTAAGAAACCCATATATTTTATAAGTCATTTTAAGGTCATTATAGTCATAAAGTTAACACAATCTACTTTTGAATCTTTTTTTTAATTGAAGTATAATTAACATACAGTGTTATATTAGTTTCAGGTGTACAATATATGATTCAACAATCCTATACATTACTCAGTGCTCATCAAGGTAAATGTACTCTTGATCTCCTTTATCTATTTTATCCCTCTTCCATCCACCTCCCCTTAGTTTTGAATCTTAAACATTCATAGAACTAAGGAACACTTCTCAGTTTACTTCCTCTATTAGACAAATGGCTTCTTTTAGATATACTTTTACGAAGCTGCTTCTCAGAAAATACTTAAGGAGAATCTACATGACCATGCATCATTTAATTTTTGTCCCTGTTAATTTTTTAAGTTAAAAAATGATTTTCAGAATAGAGGACTTCTAAAGTTCCTTCCAACTCAAGATTCTAAAACAAGAAAAGCCATAACAAGTATATCGTAACGGTCAGTAGAGATCTCTATAGTTATCTAATGCGGTTGAATCATATCATTGTTCTGATACCATTAACAATGTTCTCAATATTTAAAACCCTAATATATCCATATTTTCAACTGCTTAGGTAATATGAATACACACTTTTTAAACTTTAGAATTATGAAATTCACAATGGTATAAACTTGCTAAAATTTCATAGAAAGTAATATTCAAAATGGGTTACAGAACTGCATGACATCTCAAATAGAGAAATGATTATTTCTACTGTCACCAAGCCCAAGTCTGATAACTTGCACTGAGAAAGAAAGATTTCATTTGGTTGAAGTACAAAAATGCCCTGTGGCATGCAGAAGAGCTGGCCCATCATTCCCAATCTCTAAAGAGCTTCCCCTTCCCATTAAAGAGGACTGATGCCATGTCACAAGCTCTTACAGAAATTCTTTGATTCAAAGAGCTACTCAATGAAATCCAGGATTCATCTCAAAATGCAGTGAATCGCAAGTGAACAGATTTCAAAATTATAAGGCAGAGCTGGTAAACTGGCATGAAGAAGTCAATGCACACAAGGTCCAAAATGGCAAATCCAAAGACACTAATCAATATTATTACTTTTAGTAAACACTGTAGATAAAAAAAAATTCTACCATAAGCCTTCTATAACAAAATTCTATGTCACAACTGAAAACAGGAGTACAAGAGTGGCAGGTCAAAGGTGTAATTGTAAGTATATGAACAGATTTCTACTTTGGCCAAGATGGAATATCAGGAACCAAATTTACCCTCTTGCCTGAAACAACTGGAAAAAAAGGACAAAATATATTAAGTGTTTTTCAAGGCAATGGACATCAGGCAACAAAGGACAGTAGATCCTTGATAGGTGGGAAACGTACAAGATGAATCCTCAATTGCCCCAACTTATTACTTTGAAAGAGTTCCTAGGCCATACAACAGATGGAGAACCCAGGTAGAGCAATGACCTCCCTGAGGTGAGGTGGAACTTAATCTAGAAACAGCAAGGTGACTGTCATATACAAAGTAGAGAACCTAAGAATAAAGAGGTTCACAAAAAAATCCAGAGATCTGCAGAGGGTATCCCTCAAGTCTTCCACTGAGTACTTTTAGTATATACACATGTGGAAACTACCCAAGAACAGTGAAAAAAACCACCAAAAAGGATTAGAGGGAACACCACCCAAGCCTCACACACATCCAGGAATACCTCGTTTTCACCACCCAAAGTACTCAGAGGGTTTTGCCAATAGAGTGACAAAGCGGTACTACCTGATACAACTTAAAAGCAGGATCCAAAAAGATCAAACTGTTTCCAAGTAATTTAACTATATCCCAGAACAAAGCTCAAGAATACCTAATGAAATACAAAAATACCCAGTACCCAACAAGGTAAAATACCAAATGTCTAACATCCAATCAAAAATTACCAGGTATGCAAAAGCAAGAAAACGCAATCCTTTATGAGGAGAAAAATCAATCAAAACCAATCTAGAAATGATACAGACAGAATTAGTAGAAATAAACCTTAATTTAGTTATAACTATATTCCATATGCTCAAGAAGCTACAGAAAAGACAAAGCATCAAAGCTATAGAAATGGGAGATATAAAAAAGGACCGAATTTCTAGAATAAAACTGTAATGTCTGAAATGAAAAATATGCTGGACACAATTAACAGCAAATTAAACATTACAGAAAAAAAGATTAATGAAGTTGGAGACATAGCAAGATAATCTAAAATGAAACAGAGAAGACTGAAAAAAACTGAAAAGAACATCAGTGAACATCAAGCAGTCTGATTTACATGTAATTGGACTTCCAAAAAGGGAAGTGGGGGCAGGAAAAATACACACACACACACACACACACACACACACACACACACACTTAAATATTCTTTATAAATATGTATTTTTTAAAATAATGGCCAAAATTTTTCTGAATTTGTTAAAAACCACAAACTGACAGATCCAAGAAGCTCAACGAACTCCAAGCAAAACAAACATGAAGAAAAGTATATAGTTTTATTTAGAAAGGGTTCTCACTCACAAATTCTGTAAACAAATCAGAACAAAGTCAGAAATGACTTAGATTAAGTCTAACTTTTAATTTAACTTACTGGGTACAGTCAACTGACAATTTAATAGAGTACATTAACTTGAGTAAAGTACTCAACAGAAATCTTAATGATTTTTTTTATTTGAAGATTTTATTTATTTATTTGACAGAGAGAGAGAGACAGCGAGAGCAGAAACACAAGCAGGGGGAGTGGGAGAGGGAGAAGCAGGCTTCCCGCTGAGCAGGGAGCCCGATCCCAGGACCCTGGGATCATGACCTGAGCCAAAGGCAGACGCCCAACGACTAAGCCACCTAGGCGCCCCAGAAATCTTAATGATTTTAAAGTTAGCAAAATATAGCTTTAAAAACAATGTATATTTTGTAGCTCTATTAGGCAAATAATTCATTAAAATAAATTTATCTTATTTTAGCAAATTATTTTTTAAAAAACTAATGCCTACTTCTTCCTTCTTTTATTAATTTTCTTTCCTTTTAATTTATATAGGTCATTCAGAACAAAATTAGGACATTGAAAAAACTTTTAAAAGAAACTGAGAGGTGGAACTGAAAACAGAAGCAGATTTGAGGTTTGGAATGGAGCTCATCCTCCAAAAAAAAAAAAAAAAAAAAACCTGGCAACTACTATTTTGAAACACCATTACTTTCAAAATATACATAATGTATTTTTAAATATAAAACTGCACTCAAAATGGAAACAAGCTAAAGTGTCTGTTTTTAGCACCTCCGCTAACTGAATAGGACTCAAAAAAATCTAAGTATTTTTTGGAAAAAGAATCATTCAAATAAAAAACATTAAAGTGGAAAACAAGGGGTGCCTGGCTGGCTCAGTCAGTAGAGCATGAGACTCTCAATCTCAGGGTCATGAGTTCAAGACTCACACCTTGGGCATGAAACCCACTTTAAAAATAAATAAATGAAGTGGAAAACTAAAGTAATGTATTTTCCTATTTTGTAAAAACACCTTTTTTTTTAGGGTTCAGAATACAATTTCAAAATTTTCTGTCTAAAAACAAGAGAGGGGAACAAATTCTGAGTATCTACTGTAATAGCTACCCTTCCTGTCATGTGTGTTCCCTAAAATAGAAGTCAATTTAATTATTCTACCATTTTGCTTAGAGAATAATGGGATAGCTCAAAGACAAAAAATAGTTCCAGGGGAGAGCTGCCAAAAATATGTTTACTAACCCTGGAAATAAGTAATGTCTACATTCCTTTTTCCTTTCTTAAAGAAAAAAATGTATACACACATTTAGATAATATATATATACTTCTTTGGGTGCCTATACAAATAAAACACCTTCAGAAAGTATATAGTAGTATAATACTTCCCTGTAGGATCAACACATACATCAAAACAGCACACAGACTACAAATATCTCTGAGCACACAGACTGAGAAGTTACCACTGGAACATTTATGAATGTGACTTCTACATTTTTTAAATAAAAAATCTAAAAAGAAACATAATTTCATACAAAATACAGAAATGACACTTTATTAGCCTATTCACAGTAGGCTTATTCCTTAGTAACAATTATTTATTAATAATGCACCAAATTCCCACATATATAAAAGGTAAGAATGCCTTGAAATTTAAAGTTCCAAACTACTCTTGTAATCAGATTCTATTCAAGAGACAGAAGGCTAAATACACATTATTTTGAGCACAACTATAACATTCAGAGTTTGTACTTAGAAAACCTACACAGATGTACTTAGAATGCATGTATGCTACAATACCTATAATGATAAAAATGGTTTTTATTTCACTGATCTACCTACCCTTATGATTTTGATATCAATTCCCATCCTAAAAAAACTTTCCTACTTATTACAAACCCAGTATCACAAACATAAAAGACAAAGATTTTCCTACTAAAATCATTACTTGTCATCAAGATGTCAGCTACTGGCATTTCACAACTCCCTTAAAAATACTTTAAAATGATCTCCTAAATATTAATCTGTTAATTCACATAATAATCTCAACAGACTTGAGTTACTGTACCCACTTAAATTACTTGCTACAGCAAGAGTTCTCACCAATCAGAACTGTTATTTGAAATTCTCTCTTCTGAAATCTGTTATTATTTCACCAGTTTCAAAATTTGAGCCACTTATTTTTAGACACAGAGGTTAATAAGAAACATTTCTGCATCAAATACACATAACTTCACAGTAGAGCCTTTATTCCCCCTCAGGAAACTATTCTCATATTCTATTTTTACCAAATTATTGGAGGACAATGTGGTTTGGATTTCAGCACTGAAGACAATAAGTGACAATACACGGTTTGCAGAATAAAAATTAAAGTTTCACAATTTTAACAGGTATAATTATTAGGTTGTGATAAATGGGCTGGTGGGCACGTAAGACTATCACCCCTTTCAAGGTCCAATTCTTAAACCACCTGAATTCTTTTGGCCAAAGAACCAAATTAGGAGCCTCAAACATAAAGTCTCTAAGTTCTCAGTATACCCTTTTTCAAAGAAAACAAGTTACCTAGAAAAGAGGAAAAGGACACTTACATTTGGAGCATGACCTGGTTCAAGAATACCCCATCCACCAAAGCCACATATTCATCCAAGTTGGTCCCATTTCCTGCAGCGAGAGGTCCAAACGTTTTAACCTAGAACAGAATGATCATTTAGGACACGAACGCCCATCTCCATCTCCGCGGCGACAAATAATGCAGCAAAATGTAAAATAATGCAGCAAAATGTAAAATAAATATCCAAAACCCTACTTACCCAAGTGACCAAAGGGCTGGTCATAAACTGCTCCAGAAGGGGAGTAAAAATCTCGTTCTCCATTTTACAGATAATGTATTTGAAAAAGGGAACTACCACAAAAATACGCCTAGGGAAGGGATCACTAAACGTTGAAGTAAGTAGAAATCAATGAAAGTCCATTTTGGCACAGGAAGAAAATCCCATCGTGGAGGGGAGAAAAACTCTCCCTCCTCAAAAAACACCCCAGAGGGGAATGAGCCGAAAATCCGAGAAGCGGCTTCGACAGCAGCCACGAGCGGCAGCTTGCGCTGGAAATGTCTGTACCGGGCGAGGAGGGGCAGAGAAAAGGCATCTGGAGGAGGAGGAAGGGAAAGGGGGCTGGAGCAGCAAGACAAAAAGCCCGTCAAGGTTGCCCAGCTTCTAAAGGAGCCAGACCAGCGCAGCTGCCCGCAACGAATTAATCCCAACGTGGGCTAAATTAAATACCACGTTAGATACCACGTTAGGGGTTCCGAGCAGCAGCCAGGCTCGACCTCCGCGTTCCGCTCAACACGTTCCACCCACCAGTGGGCATGGAGCCGCTTCGATCCGCGGAGCCTCCCCTGCCAGCAGCCCCTCACCAACGACAGGCAAGGCTCGCCTCTTCCCCCCGAGCAGACACCATCCCTCCGCCGCCCTCAAGCCTCGCCTCCAGCCCCCTTCCCCTCCCGGGGGGTGGGGGCTTGAATGGGTGTCCCTAACCCCCCAGTTTCCTGAGCCCCGCAGGCTTTTCAGCGCGCCTCTGGGAAGCCCTGGCACAAAATCACCGCCGCGCTCCAGCCTCCTCCTCCGCCCTCTCTGGAGGAGCCGGAGTAACGGCCCCCGAGCCGCAGTGCCGCATCACACCCCGCTCCTCGCCGCCCAACCAGAGCCACGAGCCCTCCGTCAAAGGGAGCGCGCTTCTCCCTCCGCGCCCATATCCTTCCGCCGACTCACCGCCCCTCCCGCGCCGCAGCCTCTGGATTGTGGGAGAAGAAAACCGCTGCATGAGCGCGCTCCCGAGCGCGCGCGCCCCCCGGGTCGGCCCCGCCGCCGCCCAGATTTTGGCGGCGGGCGCGGGCGTGGACGCGCTCGCTGCAGCTGCTGCGGTGACCCGCGCCTCGCTCGAGCCCAGGACTGTTGCCAGGGCGTGGGGGGCGGGGATGGGGAAGGCAGAGGAAGGGGTCTCTTTGCTCGGTCGCTCATGCCTAATTATGGTTTATTTCCTCCCCGAGTGCCTTCTTTGATGTGTGAAGGAGAGGGAACGAAATCCTTCTCTTTTAAACATGAGGGATGCAGACTGCCTTTTTCGGACAGTTTGATTTGGTTTCTTAAGCGTGCTTTCGCCCGCAAAACGGAGTAGGCAAACTCAATGCAGCAAACAGCAAAAGAGGGACTTGAGCTGCAAACTTGGTTTTGTTTTTTCTTTTTTCCTCTTCTCCTTTAAAAAATCCAGGTCACTAAAGCATGAATGCTCTTCAAAGTTGCAAGTGAATGTAGTAGGATTTTAAATAACCAAAGCTGTCTTTCAACATGGTATTCCCTGACTAGAGCAAACGTGATTCAGACATTGTTGTTTGATTATCTGGCAATTGAAAAAAAAATCCAAACAAAATCAAGAGCTACTAAAAGGAAACATTTGAAAGTCATCCAAGATGGGTGACAAACAGATTACATATTTGTCATAAATCTATGCTATGCACGACTGGAATCATCGAAGTAATTTTAACAGTTCCCCCAGCAAAATCAAATGTTAACTCCTCATTTTGAAGGAACATAAAAACCTCTTTCCCTGGCCAAAATGGGCATGTAAAACAATTTTTTGATAAAATAAATATAGTATTAAAGTTTTGCAGTGTGTGCTGTTTACATTTACATAAATCTCTACTTTGAGTACTTATATGATATTTTAAAAGCAGTAAAAATGTTTTATAACACTAAATTAAGAAACAGCAAAATTTCTTAATTAGGTCATTGAGAGCCTGGGCTCTAGAGTCTTCCTGCCTGCTTCAAATACCTACCAGCTGTGTGAGCCTAGGCAAGCTAGTGAACCTCTCTGTGCTTCACTTTCTTCATGTATAAGGCAGGGCTAATAATAGGGTTAAATTAAATGGCAACCTATAATAAGTGCTCCATAAATGTTCTTGATGTTGTTTTCATCATTATACCCCCCAAATGAAGAATCTTTAGGAAAAAACTTGAAATGTAACTTTTCCTATTTCAGTTAGAGGAGAAAGGATCTCGCTGTAGAGACCAGAGAAAGGCCCTTCCAAAATCATCTTAATTAAAATTAGGATGCATTCATGTGGCACTTTGCAAGGTGTGTACAGAGTAGAACCTTGCATTGCCTGGGCCGGTACACAGCTTTGGGGCATCCTGGTTGCTAGCAGTCTTTTCCTTCTGCTCTTGATGACTCTTTCTTAATCACAATCCTTTATTTGGAAATGCAGACCAAGAGAGAGCTGGCACCAGGAAGAAAGCATGGCTTTCAGAGCTGCCCAATGCCTGATATGCCCACTTTTCTTTGTAATCCCTAGGAAGCTCGACCAAACAACATGGAAGTGCTCATGCGTATACTGGGGTTTATCTTCAGATAGACCCACCTGCTTCATCCATAGATGAAAAACTCATAAAGTATTAATACCAGGTACAATAAGCTAGGGGCATTTTGGACAGTGATGACCAAAGTGTTAGCACATTAAGATAGAATTGTGTATTCAGTTTACATGTAAAGCTAGCCCTCACAAATCTGGATTCCCCTCTACAGCCAAATGGCCCCAGATGCTTCCTGGTCTATCTTTAGCTTTTACACATACACACACACACACACACACACACTCTCTCTCTCTCTCTCTCTCTCTCTCTCTCTCTCTCTCTCTCTCAACAAAGAAACATGAGGAGTTAATTGTAAAAACAGGAAGCTTTAGACCCGACTGAGGTCTGGAGTAACTTATTTGAAAACCTACCAATTCACAATTCCCTAGTTTAACAGCAGCCTTAGAAATGCTTTATAATATCTCAAGAGTACAATCAGGAAACTTCTTTGTCTGGCAAAAAAGGGATTGTACATTATACACAATTTAATGGTCTTCAAATTGCAACATCCTGTAAGATTAAATCCAAAAGTTTCCTCCTATCTTCCTTTCACTTAGGAAGAGATTACTCAAGATTTCTTCCAGGTATTTTTTTTTTTTTTTTTTTTTTTTTTTTGGTACTCGGTAGTCATTTATTTATCCTGAATTCATCTTTCCTTCAAATGTTAAATCCAGCAGGAAAGGGCTTTGGAAAAAAATCATACCTATCTGACTAGGTCCCAAGTTATTTGTTCTGCTCTTTTCTGATCAGAAGTTAAATGTTTGGAATGGACCATGATCCCATTTAGAAGTCACTAGAGAATGATTCTCTCTTGTGTATTATAATTGATGCTTCCCCTGCAGGTTACACATACCTAATACTATCTGTATACCAAAAGCACCCATGTTTACCTTCATCTTGATCTACTATAGTAAGTGATAGACTCACTCCAGAAATATATTGGGTGACACATATTTACAGAGCTAATCACATCCATAAGCTAGTATAATAAAAATAACACAAATACAACAGCAGAATGGCACCGTTGTTTATAATAGCCAAAAAATAGAAACAACCCAAATGTCCATGAACTGATAAATGAATAAATGAAATGTATTATATCAATACAATAGAATATTTTGGCAATAAAAAAGAATAAAGTATGATACATACTACAACATGGATGAATCCTGAAAACATTATGCTATGTTTAAAGAAACCGGTCACAAAGTAGCACATATTGTATGATTTCATCAATATGAAATGTCCAGAAGAGACCAATCTGTATAGATAAAAAGTAGATTAGTGGTTGCCTAGATCTGAGGCAGTTGGGAGGAAATGAGGTTAGTGGCTTAGGGATGCATGGTTTCTTTTTGAGAAAATGAAAATATTCTAAAGTTGTGATAGATGCACAGTTCTGTGAATATACTAAAAATCATTTAACTGGATACCTTATGTGGTAAATTGTCAATTCTCAAAAAAGCTGTTTTATTTTTTTTTAAAAAGATTGGCACCATTACTTCACGAGTATTTAGGAAGAAATGCCATCAAGAAATCCAATCTCTCATATACTTTTCAACAGGGTCTCTAAGTCCTCTTGAGCTAATGAATAAGATTTTAAACTCACCTAAGATCACAGAAGGCATATGTCTTAATTATCTAACATACTTTTAAGAGAAATGTTACCTAATGAGAGGGAAAGAAGAATTCGGTATAGGGTTTAACTTCTTTGAGCATCAGTTGAGCATCCGTTTCCTCAACTGTAAAATGGGCATACTGGTTTTGTTTCTTACTGGGCATCTACTTATGGTTCCTCTCAAATGCCCTATTGCTGTGGGGCAAACAAAGTGAACCACCACCAATTCACCATTATATTCCATGCTACCACACCTATCTGAAATGTTCTCTTCTGCTTCCTCACCGGGTCAGCTCCCATTCGTCCTTCAGGATTCAAGTGTCTCTCTCCGTGAAGCATTCCTCTTCCTCGGGTTGAGTTGACCACTTCCTCTTTTGTGCCTTGCACAGTATCTAACCTCCCTTTATTTCTGTAACTTGCTCTGAAAGACACGTACTTGCTGACATGCTCTTCTGAGTAAATGGGGAACTCTTGGAGACTGACATTTTTAAATTCATCCTTGTGCCCCTGGCATTTAGGACAGCGCCTTGCTATTATGGGCACTTTCAGTCAATACGTCAAAGACTGTTCTTTCAACCATGGTGACCAGTTTAAATTCCTAACAATTGGCAAGAGCTCACAGCAGAGCAACTTCCGAGAAGGACTACTCTAATTAACTTAATGACCTAGAGGAGGCATAAGCAGGCGATTACTGCTTGCTAGTGAATTTGAAGAACGAAAAAGAAATTGAGATCATAAAATAAATGGCTTTCAAGACAGGTTTTTCCCAGTCTATATAATTTTGTTTTCAGAGAAAAGCTTAGGAGAATATGTAAGCATCATGTATTCTTCTATTTCTCAGCTGTGTATAATGGTATTTATCCTTTTCAGCACCCAAACTGTGTTTCAGTTGTTATCATTTTGATGCAAATCTTCTAGAAAGTTGTCATTGTCTAAGCTTTATTGGACAGCATATTCTGAACAGAAATTGACCTTTTATTAAAGAAATACATCCTCATAATCAACCTGACTGTGTTGTGCTTTTAATATAATTATGCATTCACAGGCCCTTAAGAAACGCACTGAGTGTTTGACCTACATTCACAGGCCCAAGACAACTATGTTTTGAGTTTTTAATTTTACACTGAACAGCTCTTGGTTTTTGTTGCTGACAGTATCTCTATCGAAAGTCCCCATTTTAATTTGCTGCTTCTCGTTTTCCATGTGCAGGGAATTCACGGATTGTTAAAACGGTCTAAAAAAATTAATAATTTTTGAGTGAGAACCTGATGGGCTCTCCTATGAGTCAAGTCCATGAATTTATGGTATGGCTAAAAGGTTCTCTTGGTGTAATGTTCCTTCTTTCAGTTTCTTGGTCTTAGGTGAGGTGGTGCTAACCTATTCCTTTAACTAGTTTGCTGTGATAGGACATGAAAGTTAGTGGTCACTTACCAGATATTTCCAGGGTATGACTGTCCTATCATGTGATCAGTTCCTTGTGTTTGCATGGTTCTTCCTTTAATTCCTTAATCCCACGCAATAGGTGGTGACTCATTCCTACTTCCAATGCTCCTGATGGAAAGCTACTAAGCAAATGGAAACCTGATAGAAGAGAAATAACAACAAGTATAGAAAAGGAAAAATATTATAAAATGGACCTTTACAAGGTGAAAAAAAATCACTCTCTTATTCTGACTGTAAACCTACTCCCAACCTCTACTGTCTACCCATGTACATCCTAGAGACAGGCATCAGCAATACCTGGTTAAAACAGAACCTAGCCTATGTCAGAATCAATGATGGATCATTAATAAAATAGACAGAAACGAGCAAGTAGGTTTCTACATAAAGTACTTGTGCTTTTAGGCTACTGAAAATAAATGTGGGCTAAAACAATTAAATACTTCTAATCCTAGAAAAAAATGTAGATCTGCTCTCATAACAAAAAATACAAAGTAAAAATGATGATAACCATTACAAATAAAGAAATATGAAGATGTTTTATTTCCTTCTATTGAATGACAGTAGGAAGTTATATAAAAATGCATTTACTGATATATGAGATTTATATTTGCTGTTCTTCTATTGAAAGTTAAAATTCACATGAAACTTAAAAAATTGCTTAATGTAAATGTTTTTATTTCCTAATTTTCGATTAATATATGTCAGTTGCATGTTTTCAAATATTAGCTTGAGAAGAGTTCTCCGATTAAATTTTATTTTGTGAAATTTGTAATTTAAATATCTGTCTTTGGTTTCTTAAACTAAAATGGCAATATAAAATATTCAGTTACATGGAGCTAAATATGTCTCATATTTTAAAAATTACCTTATTTTCTTGTTATGAAAATAATACATTTCATTGCTATAGTTGGAAAGATCAACAACATAAAGAAAAAACAAACAAAAAAACCAAACCCGTAATTGTACCACACAGAGATTAATATACCGATGTATTTATTTCACATTATTTCCAAAAACTGTACCACTCTCACATTACCATTAGAAAAATATAACAATGTTCAAATTTGAATATGCCTCTCAAATTAAACTAATCAATAAATGGAATCCAAATGCATTTTTATTTTTATTTTTTTAAATGGACATAGTTTGTTTTTTAATTTAAATTTTATTTTATTTTTGGGGCTCCTGGGTGGTTCAGTTGGTTAAGCATCTGCCTTTGGCTCAGGTTGTGGTCCTGGGGTCCTGAGATAGAGCCCTGCATCAGGCTCTTTGCTCTGTGGGGAGCCCGTTTCTTTCTCTCCTCTCTGCTTGTACTCTCTCAATCTCTCCTTCTCTCTCAAATAAATAAAATCTTTTAAAAACATTTAAAAAATAAATTTTATTTTACTTTTAAGTAAACTCTATGCCCAAAATGGGACTTGAACTCGTGACCCTGAGATTAAGAGTCACATGTTCTACCAACTGAGCCAGCCAGGTGCTCCCCAAATGCATTTTTAATAATAGGATTCATCATGTTAGATGTGTAGAACTTCCAGTTTACCAATTTTTAAAAAATGTATTAGTGTTTTTTTTTTAAGATTTTATTTCTTTGATTGAGAGAGAGAGAGAGAAAGAGTGAGAGAGAGAGAGCATGAGCAGGGGGGAGCAGCAGAGGGAGAGGGAGAAGCAGACTCCCCACTGAGCAAGAAGCCCTATGTGGGGCTCAATCCCAGGACCCTGAGATCATGACCTGAGCCAAAGGCAAGACACTTAATGGAATGAGCCACCCAGGCGACCCCAGTTTACCAAATTTTAAAACATCAAACCTCAAATTCCCACAACCATGTTCTAAACTTGGCTCATACATCCTGCAAAAGAATAAAAAATGTATCCTCTGAGTTTAGAATAAAACTAAGGTTGGACCAAATGGACTTCACAGACATATTCAGAACATTCCATCCCAAAACAACGGAATACACATTCTTCTCTAGTGCCCATGGAACATTCTCCAGAATAGATCACATCCTAGGTCACAAATCAGGTCTCAACCGGTACCAAAAGATTGGGATTATTCCCTGCATATTTTCAGACCACAATGCTTTGAAACTAGAACTCAATCACAAAAGGAAAGTCAGAAAGAACTCAAATATATGGAGGCTAAAGAGCATCCTACTAAAGAATGAATGGGTCAACCAGGAAATAAAAGAAGAATTGAAAAAATTCATGGAAACAAGGGAAAATGAAAACACAACTGTTTAAAATCTCTAGGATACAGCAAAGGCAGTCCTAAGAGGAAAGTATATAGCAATACAAGCCTTTCTCAAGAAACAAGAAAGGTCTCAAATACACAACCTAACCCTACACTTAAAGGAGCTGGAGAAAGAACAGAAAATAAAGCCTAAACCCAGAAGGAGAAGAGAAATAATAAAGATCAGAGTAGAAATCAATGAAAGAAACCAAAAGAACAGTAGAACAGATCAATGAAACTAGGAGCTGGTTCTTTGAAAGAATTAACAAGATTGATAAACCCCCGGCGGGACTTATCAAAAAGAAAAGAGAAATGACCCAAATAAAAAAATTCATGAATGAAAGAGGAGAGATCACAACCAACACCAAAGAAATACAAACAATTATAAGAACATATTATGAGCAACTCTATGCCAGCAAATTAGATAACCTGGAAGAAATGGATGCATTCCTAGAGATGTATCAACTACGAAAATTGAACCAGGAAGAAATAGAAAACCTGAACAGACCTATAACCACTAAGGAAATTGAAGCAGTCATCAAAAATCTCCCAACAAACAAAAGCCCAGGGCCAGATGGCTTCCCAGGGGAATTCTACCAAACATTTAAAGAAGAATTAATACCTATTCTCTTGAAACTGTTCCAAAAAATAGAAATGGAAGGAAAACTTCCAAACTCATTTTATGAGGCCACCATTACCTTGATCCCCAAACCAGACAAAGACCCCATCCAAAAGGAGAATTACAGACCAATATCCTTGATGAACATGGATGCAAAAATTCTCACCAAAATACTAGCCAATAGGATCCAACAATACATTAAAAGGATTATTCACCATGACCAAGTGGGATTTATCCCTGGGCTGCAAGGTTGGTTCAACATCCGCAAATCAATCAACGTGATACAATACATTAACAAAAGAAAGAACAAGAATCATATGATCCTCTCAATAGATGCAGAGAAAGCATTTGACAAAGTACAGCATCCTTTCTTGATCAAAACTCTTCAGAGTATAGGGATAGAGGGTACATCCCTCAATATCATAAAAGCCATCTATGAAAAACCTACAGCGAATATCATTCTCAATGGGGAAAAGCTGAGAGCTTTCCCCCTAAGGTCAGGAACGTGGCAGGGATGTCCACTATCACCACTGCTATTCAACATAGTAGTAGAAGTCCTAGCCACAGCCATCAGACAACAAAAAGAAATCAAAGGCATCCAAATTGGCAAAGAGGAAGTCAAACTCTCACTCTTTGCAGATGAGATGATACTTTATGTGGAAAACCCAAAAGACTCCATGCCAAAACTGCTAGAACTCATACAGGAATTCAGTAAAGTGGCAGGTTATAAAATCAATGCACAGAAATCAGTGGCATTCCTATACACCAACAACAAGACAGAAGAGAGACAAATTAAGGAGTCGATCCCATTTACAATTGCAGCCAAAACCATAAGATACCTAGGAATAAATTTAACCAAAGAGGTAAAGAATCTGTACTCAGAAAACTATAAAATACTCATGAAAGAAATTGAGGAAGACACAAAGAAATGGAAAAATGTTCCATGCTCATGGATTGGAAGAACAAACATTGTGAAGATGTCAATGCTACCTAGAGCAATCTACACATTCATTGCAATCCCCATCAAAATACCAACCACTTTTTTCAAAGAAATGGAATAAATAATCCTAAAATTTGTATGGAACCAGAAGAGACCCCGAATAGCCAGAGCAATGTTGAAAAAGAAAAGCAAAGCTGGCGGCATCACAATTCCGGACTTCCAGCTCTATTACAAAGCTGTCATCATCAAGACAGAATGGTACTGGCACAAAAGCAGACACATAGATCAATGGAACAGAATCGAGAGCGCAGAAATGGACCCTCAACTCTATGGTCAACTAATCTTCGACAAAGCAGGAAAGAATGTCCAATGGAAAAAAGACAGTCTCTTCAACAAATGGTGTTGGGAAAATTGGACAGCCCCATGCAGAAGAATGAAACTGGACCATTTCCTTATACCACACACAAAAATAGACTCCAAATGGTTGAAAGACCTAAACGCGAGACAGGAGTCCATCAGAATCCTAAAGGAGAACACAGGCAGCAACCTCTTCGACCTCAGCCTCAGCAACTTCTTCCTAGAAACATAGCCAAAGGCAAGGGAAGCAAGGGCAAAAATGAACTGTCAGGATTTCACCAAGATAAAAAGCTTTTGCACAGCAAAAGAAACAGTCCACAAAACCAAAAGACAACCGACAGAATGGGAGAAAATATTTGCAAATGACATATCAGATAAGGGGCTAGTATCCAAAATCTATAAAGAACTTATCAGACTCAACACCCAAAGAACAAAGAATCCAATCAAGAAATGGGCAGACGACATGAACAGACATTTTTCCAAAGACATCCAAATGGCCAACAGACACATGAAAAAGTGCTCAACATCGCTCGGCATCAGGGAAATCCAAATCAAAACCTCAATGAGACACCACCTCACACCAGTCAGAATGGCTAAAATTAACAAGTCAGGAAATGACAGATGTTGCCAGGGATGTGGAGAAAGGGGAACCCTCCTACACTGTTGGTGGGAATGCAAGCTGGTGCAACCACTCTGGAAAACAGTATGGAGGTTCCTCAAACAGTTGAAAATAGAGCTACCCTATGATCCAGCAATTGCACTACTGGGTATTTACCACAAAGATACAAATGTAGGGATCCGAAGGGGTACATGCACCCCAATGTTTATAGCAGCAATGTCCACAATAGCCAAACTGTGGAAAGAGCCAAGATGTCCATCGACAGATGAATGGATAAAGAAGATGTGGTATATATACACAATGGAATATTATGCAGCCATCAAAAGGAATGAGATCTTGCCATTTGCAATGACATGAATGGAACTGGAGGGTGTTATGCTGAGCGAAATAATTCAATCAGAGAAAGACATGTATCATATGACCTCACTGATAAGAGGAATTCTTAATCTCAGGAAACAAATTGAGGGTTGCTCGAGTGGTGGTGGTGTGGGAGGGATGGGGTGGCTGGGTGATAGACATTGGGGAGGGTATGTGCTACGGTGAGCGCTGTGAATTGTGCAAGACTGTTGAATCACAGATCTGTACCTCTGAAACAAATAATGCAATATATGTTAAGAAAAAAAAAAAGAAGAAGATAGCAGGAGGGGAAGAACGAAGGGGAGTAAATCAGAGGGGGAGATGAACCATGAGAGACGATGGACTCTGAAAAACAAACTGAGGGTTCTAGAGGGGAGGGGGGTGGGGGGATGTGTTGGCCTGGTGATGGGTATTAAAGAGGGCACGTTATGCATGGAGCACTGGGTTTTATGCACGAATAATGAATCATGGAACACTACATCGAAAACTAATGATGTAATGTATGGTGATTAACATAACAATACAAAATTAAGTTCTATATTTGTCAGTGCATTCTCACCTTCTTCATTAATCAATATTTATTGAGCTACCAAAAGTGCAAGATAGTATACTGAACATACAAGACACAGAGGAGATTATATCTAAATGAGGCCACATGAAATAAAATGGCAAATACATCATTCAATCAATTAGTTCAGAGGGGGGCAAACTTTTTCTGTAAAAGGCCAGGCAATAAATATTTTAGGCTTTGTGGGTCTCTGATGCAACTGACCCCAGAGGGTCTCCATTGCAACTGATCACCTCTGCCATGCTAGCATAAAGCAGCCACCCGCTATGTGTAAAGAAAAAGGTGTTGCTGTGTTGTGGAAAAGCTTTATTTGCAAAAAGAGACAGTGGGTCAGGTTTGGCCCCTAGGCCATTGCTTGTCCCCCTCTCAACTAGTATTCACTATATTTACACTGGATGCAAAGCAAAACAAAAATCAGGACTGAATTCTTTTCCAGTCAGTTAATTAACTTTATAAATAATTAAATTAACCATCCAACTGTATTGTATAATTATGTTCTGGAAGTGCAGAAGAGTTGGTCTTCAAGTTGCTTGGAAACGGAATTCCATCATTCTGGTGTATCAGATATAGTTCAAATTGCTTTCAATCTCTCGTGTTACCAAGGAAAACCTTTCCCCGGATATAAAATTATTTTGGGGGGATTCTCTTGAGTCCCAGCAGGAAATGGGGGGCACTCTGGAAGTGCTTAACTAAACAGAATTTCGTGAAGGGACAACTTAGGTGTGGGGAGTTAAGTGAAACAACAGAGGGTGGTAAAGCACGCAGGGATGAGCAATAGCAGGGATCCCCTTCAGCCCTAGGCCAGAAGGGGCAAGAGGAGGAAGCTGTTACCAGAATTCTGGAAGACCATAGTCTTGTTAGAGGAACCACTGGACAGGAGCTAGGTCCATAGAGAAAGGGGCCACTGCCATCTTCATGGGGCAGAAGAAAAAATTGGGAAAGAATATCCCAGTCTCTCTATTCTTCTCACTCACATGACCAGCCAGTGCTCCCCACTGCTGAATGCCATGAGAAGCAGAGAGCAAGAGATCCAGAAGATGCAGTCCACAGAGGTCAGCCTCCTGGCACAGAGAAAGACAGAGATATTGGAACTCAAGGCCCCAAAATGAAGCTGTCTAGCACAGAGCTGCATGTGAAAAGTGTGGATAACACCTAGAACCAATTTTTTATAGATTCTCTGATAGACATACAAGAGGGCAATTCTTTTCAAATTAACAGAAGTTTAAATATTTGGTGGAGGAGCGCCTGGGTGGCTCAGTTGTTAAGCGTCTGCCTTCAGCTCAGGTCATGATCCCAGGGTCCTGGGATCAAGCCCCACATCGGGCTCCCTGCTCAGCAGGAAGCCTGCTTCTCCCTCTCCCACTCCCCCTGCTTGTGTTCCTGCTCTCCCTATCTCTCTCTCTGTCAAATAAATAAATAAAATCTTAAAAAAAAATAAATATTTGGTGGAATGCCATGATGAAACAGAGGGAGCTGATAAGCATATTAAAAATAAAATGCCTTAAGTTTTGTGGCTTATCCTTTGACATATATGACCTGTAAATGCAAAGTATAAACCAAATCTTTTTATTTTCTTTTTTTTTTTTACTGACAGATCTATAATATCAGTGCCCTGCAGTGTCTTGCCCATGGTGTGTACTCTATAGTAGTTGAAGGAATAAATTTGTGAAAATAATTTTTCGTAACTTTCACTTAAATGACTTGATTTGTAAGTAGCAGGAAATATAATTTATTAAAAGATATTATTTTAAAAGAAAATAACAAAACTAGGTTAACATGACTATGGGGTACTTGTGATTCTCTTCTCAGTGTCCTCCACTCAACAACAAAAGCTGGAAGCGCTACAAAGAAATCAACCTTCACTAAAACCCATTCATCAACGTTTGTTTAGAATGTATTCCTATTTGAGATCCTTAGTCATCATTTTGTTTAATAAAAGTAGAATGGACAACAAATTAGAATTAGGCTCTTTGTTCAATTCGCCTCTTCCAAAATCACTGGGAAATCAACATAGTAGACAGCCATGGTACTGGCTGCAATAATGTTAATAGGTAATATCGGTTCTATCTTCTATATGTCACAAGACATTAATCATGTGAAAACTTTGAGTCTAAATTAGGAAGAGATCGTTTGCGTGTTAACGTCACCTTTCATAATCGCATGCACACCTTCTGTGGAAATTTACTAGCACAAGTCTAACGGCAGGTTTCCAAGTCCTGCAATGGGCATATTTTGATCCCAGAAGGCTTTAGATCTCACCTCCCTTCTTTTTAGTTTAAGATATGGCAATAGTATATCAATTATATTACAGCGACAAATGATTTTTGAGTTTTGGTAATTCTGAATTAGTTACCCAGCTATCTCTGTCTCCTTTATTTTTTCTCTCTCCGCTTTACTATGGCCCTCTCTAACTCACACTTGAATTTTTTTTTTAATTTAACAAGGGTCATAAGAACAATGGCCATATTTTTCCTGTAGCACAATGTGAAAGCACTTTTCTTTTACTCATTTCACAAGGGTATATCGAATTACATGGAATTGGCAAAAATCAACCTGATTTTGTGAGGAGCAAATCCTGCCAAACTAATTTCTTTTCTTTAACCAAATGCAGAACCTGACAGATGGTATAGTAATGATTACCTCTACAAAACATCATCTGTGTCTACTTCCCGGTATATATATCATGTGTTTTTTAAACATAGTGTGGTGCTCAAGTCTGAGGTGAAATCATGAAAGGAATGCTTCCTCTCCCCTCACTGCACTCTTGAATGCTGATCTCAGCATAAAGGCGTCAATGAGACTGGAATCCGTTATTGAGTGTGCCGAGTACACACAGACTGTAGATCATCCCTTGTCTCCAGAGAAGCAGGAAAGTGGAATTCCATCTGGTCTAGAAATCAAGTGACTTGGTGCTACCAGAATTTCTCCATATTGTAAATAACTCCTGTACTTCTGTACAAAAGGACCCCTCTTGTCAAGTACTACCAAAAAAAAAAAAAAAAAATCTGGGCACTAAGAAAAGGTGAAGAAATTAAAATTCACCAAAAAATTCCTGTATATTTCAAAAATAACCCTTTAGTAACGCCTGATGCTTCCTGAACATGTGAGAAGCACCAGCCACATGCTGCAATGTCAATCTAAAATTTTATCCAGTGTGTTTTGTTCAATATGAGCACTTCCTGCTTAGTTCCTTTTCTTCTGTCCATTCAGTGAATATGCATTTTGAGTATTTATTATGCCCCGGGCACTAGGGATACAAAGATGAATAAGATGTTCCCTTATGACACATGAACCTTCAGAGACCTTATAGTCAGCTATTCTAAAGAGTGCAATGCGTGATATGTGCCATTCAAAGGAGAAACAAGGTTCAAATTTAATGGAAAGTCAAGAAAGGCTTCACAGAGAGATGACTTTTCAGCCACGCCTTGAATGAAAAGTAGACATTTAAGGGGGAGAGGAGGATTCAGGGAATTTTAGGTGGGAAGATGACAGAAGCAATGCATCAAACTACAGAGGAGCATGGTGTGTTTGGGGAGTCATGAATAGCTTCATGTGGCTATAATACATACTTTCCCAGGGGTGGAGAAACGTGGGAAACGAAAGTTGAAGTAATATTGTAAGGAAAGCAAAATATCACACTAAAGAACTGGCCTTTATCCTATAGGCAATAGGGTTCAGTTGTAGCTTAAGAAAAAACAAAACAAAACAAGAGAATGGTATCAGATTTCTCCTTTAAGAGGAAAATTCTGGCAGCACCGTAGTGGGGGTGTTGGAAAGAGGTGAGACTGTAGGCAGAGAAGCCAGACAGGAGTTCTTCCTACTAAAGTTTTATAGATTCAACTTATGCTACTTTTGTTTGTTGAAAGTTTAATATTGACTTTTTTGAACTTTGCTGATAGACAAGAGATGATGAACACGATCGTCAATCCAGGAACTTGTTCATGTTGCCCTCTATTGGCAGAAAGGAAAGAAAGTTATTGTCTAGGGCATTATTTCATATTTCATTAGCTGACAGTATTTCAGTTTCTATTGCAACTATGGGCCAGTAACTGTGCTAAAACTAGAAGATTAAAAAAAAGAATTTCAAGAAATTCATAATGTAAGAATAAAAATAAAATAAAATTACCATTAATGTAGTTGTTCCAATGCATAGATAATATTAACACGTGTCATATAAAATATACACACAGCTAATTCACATCTGTATATTGAATACTTATTATGTCTTGATATATTCAATAATAAACACATTAACAAAAACTATAACTTATATTTATGTAAGTTAACTTGTAAGAATATGTCTTCACTAAAGGAAAATCAGACACTACAGATAATCTTGTTTCTTATAAACAAGAAAGGAAAAAAATCGGAAAAAAATTCTACTCAGAATCTCAACTACCTAGATGCTTCCAAATTGTCACAGAGACACACGTGCACATGTGTACACACACAAGATCATATCATAGACAATATATATTATCCTTTTTTCCCACTTAATAAGATACCAGGGCTATATTTACATGTCAATAAAAAAGTTTTTAGAATATAACTTAGATGAGATGGAAACCAATTAAAATTTTTTCCAGCTTTCTTCAGATATTATTGACATAACATATCTAAGTTTAAGGTATACAATGTGATGAGTTGATACACATATATATTGCAAAATGGTTACCACAATACGGTTAGATACATGTCCATCCCCTCACATGATTACCATTCTTTTCTGTGTGGTGATAACATTTAAGATCTACTCTCTTAAAACTTACAAGTACAGGGGCGCCTGGGTGGCTTAGTCGTTAACCGTCTGCCCTCGGCTCAGGTCATGATCCCAGGGTCCTGGGATCCAGCCCCACATCGGGCTTCCTGCTCAGCAGGAAGCCTGCCTCTCCTTCTCCAACTCCCCCTGCTTGTGTTCCCTCTCTGGCTATGTCTCTTTGTCAAAAAACAAAACAAAACAAAAAAACTTACAAGTATATAATAAAGTGTTTCATTTACCTGTTGATTACAGTCACCATTCTGTATGTTAGATCTCCAGAGCTTATTCATCTTATAGCTGTAAACTGGTACCCTTTGACCAACATCGCTCCATTTCCCCCACTCTTCAATCATTGCAATCACCATTCTATTCTCTATTTCCAAGAGATTTTTAGATTTCACATGTAGGTAAGAACATAGAGTATTTGTCTTTGTCTGACTTATTTTGCTTAGTATAATACCCCAAACATCCATCAGTGTTGTCATGAAAGGCAGGATTTCTGTCTTTTTTATGGCTTAATAATATTCCATTGTTTAACCATTTGTCTGTCATCAATGGACACTGAGGTTACTTCCATGTCTTGACAATTGGGAACAATGCTCAACGAACACAGGAGTACAGGTATCTCTTTATGATCCTGATTTCATTTCCTTTAGATATATACCCAGAAGTGGCATTGCTAGACCATACAGCAGTTTTATTTTCAAAAATTTAACAAAGATTTATTTATTTTAGAGAGAAAGAGAGTACGCATGTGCAGGAGAGAGGGGCAAATGGAGAGGGAGAGAGAAACTCAAGCAGACTCTGCGCTGAGCGTGGAGCCTGACACGGGGCTTGATGTCACGACCCTGAGATCATGACCTGAGCTGAAGCCAAGAGTCTGTAGCCCAACTGACTGCGCCACCCAGGGACCCCTTATTTTCAATTTTTGGAGGAACCTCCACACTGTTTTCCATAGTGCTGTACCAGTTTGCATTCCTACCAAGAGTGCACATGGGTTCCAATTCCTCCACATCCTTGCCAACATTTGTTACCTCTTGTCTTTTTGATAATAGCCTTTCTAACAGGTGTGATGTGATACATCATTGTGATTTTGACTTGTAGTTCCTTGATGATTAGTGATGTTGAACACCTTTTCATTTACCTGTTGGACATTTGTATATCTTCTTTGGAAAAATTTCTATTTGGTCCTCTGCCAATATTTTAATCAGATGGTTTTTTGTTTTGTTTTGTTTTGTTTTTGCTATTAAATTGTAAGAGTTCCTTTTATATTTTAGATATTAACTCCTTATCAGATATATGGTTTGCAAATATTTTCCCCCATTTTGTAGGTTGCCTTTCATTTTGCTGAGTTTCTTTTGCTCTGCAGAAGCTTTTTAGTCTGTGTAAGTTCCACTTTATTTTTTCTTTTGTTGTTTGCACTTTTGGTGTCATATCCTAAAAACCACTGCCAAAGTCAAGGAACTTTTTCCTTATGTTTTCTTCCTCTAGTTTTATAGTTTCAGGTATTACATTTAAGTCTTTAAGTTATTTCAAGTTAATTTTTGTGAGTGGTGTAAGAGAGAGGTCCCGTTTCATTTCTTTCATGTGAATATCCAGTTTTCCTAAAACCCTTTATTGAAGAAGCAGTCTTTCCCCATTGAGGATTCTTGGTTCCTTTGTTAAATAATAGTTGAGCACATATGTGTGCATTTATTTCTGGGCTCTGCCCTGTGTTCCATTGGTCTATGTGTCTGTTCTTATGCCAGTACCATGATGTTTTGATTACTATAGCTTTGTGATAAAGTTTGAAATTAGGTATCGAATGTACTTTAAGTACATTCACATTGCTGTGCAAACATCACTACTATGCACCTCTAGAATCTTCTCCTCATTCCAAACTGACACTTTGTACCCATTATATAACAGCTCTCCATTCTCTCCCCGTGATCCCCAGCTATGGGTAACCATTCTACTTTCCGCCTCTATGTTGTTGACTAATCTGTGTACCTCATATAAAAGGACAATATCTGTCCTTTTGCTCTGGTGTATTTCACTTAACATAACGTCTTCAAAGTTTATTCATGTTGTAGCATATGTCAGAATCACATATCAGGGGGGCACCTAGGTGGCTCAGTCGGTTAAGCAGCTGCCTTCAGCTCAGGTCATGATCCTAAGGTCCTGGGATCGAGCCCCACGTCCGGCTCCCTGCTCCGTGGGGAGCCTGCTTCTCCCTCTGCCTCTGCCTGCCTCTCTGCCTACTTGGGCTCTCTCTCTCTCTCTCTCTGGCAAATAAATAAATAAATAAATAAATAAACCTTAAAAAAAAAATCACGTATCAGGGGTATGAAAGCCCAGCTCTCTTGTCTCAATCTGGGAAAAACTGTGAGGTACAACTAACATCCCAGAGATCCCCCTGCGGAACAGGCTGAAACTACCCTCAGAGGGACTTGGCCTGAAGTCATACCTTTGCTTGGCTTCCTCCCCTTCCTTGTCTGCTTCTCACACTCCCATAATCTTTACTCCAGGGAGCACTTTCTTAAGTAAATCACCTGCACTAGAATCCTCATCTCAGGATCTCTTTCTGGGGAACCCGACCTAAGATATCAAGAGACAACCCATACCCCGAATATTAAAAAAAAAAGTCCTTCCAAAAAAAAAAAGGAAAATGTAGACTATCTAATAGGAAAAGGGCAAAAGACTTGAACAGATAGTACATAAAAGAGCATATCCAGATGGTCAATAAGCATATGAAAAGGTACCCCACTTTGTTAATCATCAGGGAAATGTGAATTGAAATCACTGTGGTATACCGCTACACACCCACCTGTAAAGCTCAAATGAAATTACCAAGGATTGGTCAGGATGTGGAGCAAACAGAGCTCTCATATTGCTGGTGGGAGTGTAAACTGTATTTTGGAAAACTGTTTAGCAGCATAGACTAAAGCCAAACGTGCCTATTCTGTAATACAGTAATTCCACTCCTAAGTAAATATCCAACAGATCGAACAGATACGCATGACTATGTGTCCCAAAGGCATGTGCTGGAATGTTCATGACAGCACTATTTGTAATAGCTCCTAACTGGGAACTACCCAAATACCCATCAACAGTTAAATGGATAAATAAGGGGCACCTGGGCAGCTCAGTTGGCATCTGACTAGTGATTTCGGCTCAGGTATGGTTTCATGGGTCTTGACATCGAGCCTCCTGTTGGGCTCTGTGCTCAGTGGGGAGTCTGCTTGAAGATTCTGTGCCTCTTCCCCTCCCCACTCTCTCTTTCTAAAATAAATGAATAAATCTTTTAAAAAATGGGTAAATAGCATACTATACAGCAACAAGAATGAATGATCTACCCAGAATAATATAGATGATTCTCACAATCTAATGTTGAATGAAAGAAGTGAGACAAATGAGTGCATATTGTAAAATTCCATTGATATTAAGAACAAAAGTAGATAAAACTAATTTTTAGTCCTAGAAGTAGATAGTGGTGAGTTACCATAGGTAGTGGAGATGGTAACAGGAAAAACACAAGGCAGGCTTTTGAGGCACTAATAATGTTCTATTTCTTGACCTGGTTACTGGTTACCCTTGTGAGTTCCATTTGTGAAAATCCATTGAGCTGTACCACTTTGATATGTGCATATAATTTGATATGTGTATATTTGTATAAAAAACATTTTTTTAAAAAACGGTATATAATTTAAAAGTAACTCCTCTTAGAATAATTGAATAAACTATTGTACAGCAACCCAAAGGCATACTACACGGCTATAAAGGAGAATGAGGAAGAGCTCTATGAACTGGTATGGGTTGATTTCAAGATAAAAATTTTAAGTGTGAAAAGAAAAATACAAAAGGGTCTTTACCTTCATGTAAGAAAAACAGGAAAAGAAAAGACATCTGTATCTGCTTATTTGTGGAAGAAGGAGAAAGAGGAGGAGGAGGAGGAGGGAGAGAAAAGGAAAAGAAAGGAAGGGGAATGGAAGCGAAGCGAAGGGAGTGGGGAGAGGAAGAATAAACCAGAAACCAATGAGGTTGGTTACCTACAGGGAGTGCGTGGGAGCAAAGTGGAAAGGATGGAAGAGGAGTAGGAACAGGGTAAAGGTGTGAGAGGGTACTGATACTTTTGGAGGTAAACTCCCTTGTATAGATCTGACTTTTAGAACCACGTTAATGTTTCACATTCACATAAAATAAATTATCTGATTCAACCAGGATCTGAGAGGCACCAAAATGGAATACAAATAGTAACAAATGAACCCAACTATATTACAGAAGAATAACCTAATCACACTGAAGGAGTGAGGACAGACAAAAACTCATCCAGGGAACTTTGGACATCAATATTTTGACTACATATTCGAAGGCAGTGTTTGACAAATTAAGGCTTACGACCACATCCAGCCCACTGGCTACTTTTGCAAATTAAGTTTTATTAGACACATCTACGCTTATTCACTTATATGTTGTCTATAGCTGCTTTTGCAGTACAATGGCAGGGTTAAGTAGTTGCAACAGAAACTGTATCACACCCAAAACTGAAAGTACTTCCTATATGGCCCTTTAGAGAAAAAGATTGCACACCCCTGCACTAAAGCTAAAAAGAAAAAGAACTATGTATGAATATTGTACTATAGTTAATAATTTTGTTTTTCAGAAGGGAATGAGTTAGAAATTCTGAAACTATGTCTATCATGGGATTAAGCCAATAAGTAAATATACTGTGAATATTGAGAGCAAGATTTTATATAGTAATGATGTCAAGTGATTCTTACTTAATCAATTATTATATTTATCTTTTTATTTGAGAGAGTGAGAGAGAGAGAGCACGAGAGGAGGGGCGAGAAGCGAGCACGTCAGAGCGAGAAGCAGACGCTCTGCTGAGTGGGGAGCCCGCTGGGGACTCAATCCTGGGACTCCGGGATCCTGACCTGAGCCGAAGGCAGACACTTAACCGACTGAGCCACCCAGGCGCCCTTTATCTGTTATTTTAATGAAATTTTTAAGAGAATTTATTTTTCTCTTACCTTTAGCAGAGAAAATTTCAAACATAGAGAAATTAGTATAATAAACCCATGACACAATTCAATAGTTACCACTATTTTGCTGATCTTGTATTATCTTTTTACATCCTGCCTCCGCTTTTTTCTTTTGCCTAGTGTATTTTACTTTATTTTATTTTTTTAAAGATTTTATTTATTTATTCATGAGAGACAGAGAGAGAGAGAGAGGGGCAGAGGGAGAAGCAGGCTCCCAAAGAGCAGGGAGCCCAATGCGGGACTCGATTCCAGGACCCTGCGATCATGACCTGAGCCGAAGGCAGATACTTAACCATCTGAGCCACCCAGGCGCCCTGCCTAGTGTATTTTAAAGCAAATCTTACTTTTTGCCTCATGGCATCCGAGAAAGCAAGATGGGTCACCAGAAGCTCTATTGGAGCCATCAGAGGAAATCTGGCCAGGGTTCTCATTCTTGCATCTGCTCAAACCCACACGGTCTGATATGGAAATACCGCCTCAATATGTGTCGCTTCCGTCAGTATGCCAAGGATATTGGCCTCATTAAATTGGATTAAGTGAATTTCCTTGAATGGGTCATCCAAGATACCTACCTTAACTGCAGATATCCAAGATACCTACCTGAATGGCAACTCACTGTACATAAAATAAAAATACTCCAAAAAAAAAAGCAATTCTTAGACATGTCCTTTCACCCATAAAAATACTTCCAGTATGCAACTTTAACTTACAAGGACCTTTTTCATGGGAACTTTTCAAATCTTTAAAAAAATGATATTTAAATATATCTGAATGATTAATCAATAAAATTTTTAAAAAGAAAAAAATATGGGGGAACTTGTCCCTCCAGAAAATGAAAATGTATTATTTTTTTTTAGAGGTTGGGGAACAGCAGAGGGAGAGGGAGACAGAGACAGAGAATCTTAAGCAGGTTCCACACCCAGTGCAGAGCCCAGGTAGGGTTCCATCTCACAACCCTGAGATCATGACCTGAGACAAAATCAAGAGTCCAATGCTTAACTGACTGAGCCATTCAGATGCCTCCAAAATGTATTATACTTTGAAACTACAGTAATTAGACTATATTTGGCCAGAAATGGAAGGATAGGGGATAGGGAAGAAACAATTTTATATGCTGTTAATAGGTGTAAATTGGTACAATTTTTCTGGAATGCATTTTGACCATATGAACTAAAAGCCTTTAAAACGTATACCCTTTGGGGTGCCTGGGTGGCTCAGTCATTAAGCACCTGTCTTCAGTTCAGGTCATGATCCCAGGGTCCTGGGATTGAGCCCCACATTGGGCTCCCTGCTCCGCGGGAAGCCTGCTTCTCCCTCTCCCAGGCCCCCTGCTTGTGTTCCCTCTCTCGCTGTGTCTCTCTCTGTCAAATAAACAAAATCTTTTTTAAAAAAATAAATAAATAAAGCAAATAACACTTAAAAAAATGTATACCCTTTTACGCCAAGTGAAATAAGTTAGAGAAAAACAAAAACTGTATGATTTCACTCGTATGTGGAATTTAAGAAAAAATAATAAGTGAACAAAGAAAAAGAGACAAACACAAAAACAGACTCTTAACTATAGAGAACAAACTGATAAGTGACCAGAGGGGTGGCTGGTGGGGGGATGGGTAGAATAGATGAAGGGGGGATTAAGAGTACATTTATCATAATGAGCACTGAATAACACATAGAATTATTGAATCACTATATTCTACACCTGAAACTAACACTGCATGTTAACTATACTGGAATTAAATTTTTTTAAATGACTATAAAGTGTATAGCTTTTTATTATATGCAAATTACTCTTACACGATTCAGAGAAAGAGAGAGAAAATAAATGTGGAGAAAGTCAATAATTGTTGAACCTAGGCCTCATTTGTACTATTCATGTAATTTTTCTGTAGATTTGACAATTTTCAATACACAAAGCTTTGTTTTTTAATGTGCACTACTTGACGTGCAAGTTCTAGGAATTATTTCAGAGAACTAAAGATCCATACGAAGATAAAACTACAATGAAGAACATGGAAAGATGTTCACAGCAATGTTGTACATAATAGTGAAGAACTAAAAACAACCAAAAGATTTAAAAGCAGAGGCCTGTGAATCATTGGGGTACAGGTATATAATTAAGTACTGTGCAACCATTTGAAATCCTCCTGGAGAATGTATATATTACCATGCAAAATTTGCGTAAAATATTGTTTTGTTTGTTGCAACGCTTTGTTTGCAAGGGAGAGAAAATGATCTGAGCTGCCAAGCCAGTTATCCTCTGACTGTCTCTCTGCTTCCAGCCCACCCTTCCTTAGTGTGCTTTGTTCTGCTGGGGCTGGGACCCTCAAAGCATTTCATCCTGGTTCCTCCTACAAGGTCTCAAGTTTTAACAGTCCCAAACCATGTTCCTCTGTTCCCTCCAACCCTAATGGTGGTATCTGCTTCCTGCAGTTGCTACCTCCATGACGCCTTACTGTTTTCTTTTTGTCTTTTCATTTCATCAATACCTAGTTACCAATTCTTTATATAAAATTATTTCTGTAAACATAACTAGTGTGGTGTCTGCCTCTTGGCAGCTGGCCGGAGCCAAAAAGGAGAATGTGCTCTACGGACTCAATGTGTCTTCTAGAATCTGATGGCAGAAGTACCCCAGAAAAAGCATGGGATATTAAAATGGTTAGCAACCAGGAACCCAGGAAATGCCTTCTCATATCCTGTCTTGGCTTCTCTGTTGAATTGTCATTTCTCTGCCTAGCAACTCTCTCTGCTGCTCAATCCACCCATCAGGTTACAGCTATACTCCAGCTTTGATGTTTTAAACTTCCCTTCACTCAAGACAGTGGATCAGTCTGAAAAAGAATATTATGCCCCCCAGTTTCAAATTCCTGGTAGAAAACATTGGATGGAGCAGGTTTGGGTCCAATTTCTACCCATGATGTGATCATCTGTGATCAGGGAATGAAGTCATACAAGTAGAGATATGGTTGTCTGGGGCCCATCTTCAAGCAGACGGAAGTTAAACTAGGTCATTGTGAAATGAGCCAACACCCAAAAAGAATAGAAGACAGTTGTTGAGTGGAAACAAAAAAGAGCCATGTATAATATAATCCCAGTTCTGTAAAACAGAACCAAGCTACCTTTATATAAAATGTCTATTACTAATATTACTAATGTATCTTAGAAGAATCTGGAAAGATTTTGGTGAACAGGAAAAACATTTTCTTTTTGTTTTTTAACTTTTCATTATGGAACTAGTTCAGCCTTACAAAAGAGTTGCAAAAATAGTATAAGGAATTCCTGTATACCCTTAATTTCCCCAAATGCTAAATGTTGCACAGTCACATTACAATGATCAAAACTGAGAAAATAATGCAAACAAATACGACTAACTAATCTACAGACCATATTCAGGTTTCGCCAGCCGTTCACTAATGTCTTCCTTTCCTTGGACCAGGGGGCGACTCACGATCACACAATACACTCGGTTATCATGCCTCCTCAGTCTCTTTGCTCTGGGATAGTTTCTCAACTTTCCTTTGCCCATCGTGACCTTGATACGTTTTCTCTTTGCCATCAATAAGTATTTTCTGGGGAGATACTTGGACATTATGTAAAAATCCCAGTTCTCTATACTCTAGCCCACTGATTTTAGCAACCATTAATGATTCTTGGCTGAAACAATGTTTACTATGTGTTTGGCAAATGGTGATTTCTTATTTCCATCACTTCTTCAACATTTATTTCTTGAAATTCTAAGAGCTTTCCCTACTCTACCAATTGGTTTTATTCAATTTTTTATGAGATGGCCTTATGGACATTATTTTTATTCCATGGGTTATATAATATGCTATTATTATTTTTTTTGCTTAAATTGTCACAGAGTTGGTCATTGGCACCCCCTTCATATTCCTATGTCCTTTCAACATGCCCCCATCATTTTTTGACCGCCTACTTTTTGGTATTACAAGATTGTTCCAGGCTCCTCTTATTCTCTTTCTGGTTCAGCCCTGGAATCAGCCATTTCTCTAAGGAGCTTTGGTTCCTCTTTATTTTTTGGAAAAATGTATTTATCGAACAAAATCTGGGCACCAAGTGTGTTTGTTGCTACTGAGGTATCATTGCTTCTAGGCCCTCTCGGCAGACAGAGCTAGGAAATATATGTGTACACATATACATTAATATGTGTATCTATCTATATCTATATATATGCACACACCTCTATTGCTTTATCCGAAACCATTAGTTCATACTGATACTTTTTTAAACCAGTTTTATTGAGGTATAATTGATAAAATTATATATATTTAAAGTATACGACATGACTTGATATATGTATACATTGTCAAATGATTATCACAATTAAGTCAATTAATGCATACATTACTTCACACAAGTATCTTTTTTGTCTGTGTGGTGAGAATGCTTAAAATCTACAGACTTGGCAGCTTTCACGTATATGATACAGTAATATTAATTATAGTCACCATGCTGTATGTTAGATCCCCAGAACTTATGCAAATAAAGTAAAACTGTTCTTCTTGCCCTCTTCATTGGGTCTGTTCTCAGATTTTTTGTTCCAGTGATGTGCTGGAACTCCTCCAATGGACTGCCAGAAACCCACAAAGGTATTCTCACCTGTGAATGACTGTCAAAACTGATTCTGTGGTGGGACAATAGTAGAAAACTCCTATTTCACTGTCTTGCTCCTGATACTTTTTATTCCAACCCAACATAATCGGGGTCATTCCAGCCTTCCTTCTTTTCTTATTTGTAATTCCTTCTAATGCTGCAAATACTAATAAAAGAATTAAAACTTTTTATCAGAACTGTGCCAAGAGCTATACATCCAGGTCTCATTTAATCGTTGTGATAACCCTATGATAGGTAATTTTTTAGCTGCACTTTATAGAGAAGAGAGTGAGATATCAAGAGGTTGAGTAATATTGCCACTTATTGGTAGAGCCAAGATTGGGACCATGGAGTCTGATTCCAGAATTCATGTGCTCGACCACTACACATAACCCATTAATAAAACCTGAAGAAGCTAGCACAGTATAAACCAATCTCACCCATGCATATAGATATGATAGTTTAACCAGAGGGATTAAATAATTACATGTAAAATGTCAAATAATAAAACTAGAAGAAAACATAAGCAAACATTTATTCAATCTCAGGATGAGAGAGAACTCCATGACCTTATAAATGTCCACTCCCTAGCTGCATCAGTTTCTTCAGGATATACCAACTCTTCCAGCAGTAACCAGGTTAAAAAAGAAATTGTAGCTGTATGTATTTTTTGTCAGAGATCATTCTTGGCTCATCTGCCTTCCTCCCTGTTTGAACTCTCTTTGCATTGCCTGCTCTGTCAGACAGATCAGCTTTGAACCTGAGATTCCTCTTCTTGTTCTGTCTGATTTTGGCATCCTGACCCTAGCCTATTGGTCTTGGCACTACTGACCCAGTAACTCCACAGGAAACTGACCTGGTAATTATCCTCTTGGCTCCATTTATCACAGCCTCATGGCTGCTTCCAGCCCAGGAACTCAGGGCTCTATCATGCCCCTCAGCCCCCCATCTGTCCAAGGCAGGAGTTCTTGCCAAAATACACATGCAAACAAACAAGAAAAGATGGATAGATTTGACTAAACAGTGGCGTGTAAAACTTCTATTCTTCAAGACAACTTAAAATTCTATGATTCTATATACAAATATGTCCATGCATATATGCAATAATTGATTTTTAAATTGCTAACATTTCTTAGTACTTAGTCATTTCCTAATACTATCCACTTTTTTTTTTTTTACAAATTTAGATTTTGAAAAATTTCAAACCTACAGGAACCTTGACAGTACAATGAACACCCACATACCCTTTACTTATATTCAGCAATCAAGAATTAAATTTTCCGGGGGGTGAGGGGATGAGGTAGCCGGGTGATGGGTATTAAGGAGGGCACCTGTGGTGATGAGCCCTGGGGGTTATATGCAACTAATGAATCATTGAACCCCACATCAAAAACTAATGATGTGGGGCGCCTGGGTGGCTCAGTCATTAAGCGTCTGCCTTCGGCTCAGATCATGATCCCAGGGTCCTGGGATCAAATAAATAAATAAAATCTTTAAAAAAAACTAATAATGTACTATACGCTGGCTAATTGAACATAATAATAAAAGAAATAAAAAATAAAGAATTGAATTTTCCCATCAGATCTAAATATTTATTGTCTCTGCCTGCTCAAAAAATCATGTGCATTTTGAATTTTGTTGCATGCCATTATGTTTCAGGGGTCCCATGACCACCCCATGTTTGGTGATCCTTTAGAAGGATTTATAAGACTCAATATCAGATTACACTCATGGCTAAGGTTTACCACAGCAAAAGGTACAGAGCACAAGCAGCAGGAAAGAGATAATGCATTCAGCAGAAACCAGAGAGATCAGATACAGACTTTCAAGTCCTTCCCTATTTAGGGCCACATAGGATGTGCTTTCTCTCTAGCAGAGGACATGTGCAGAATGTCTTCATTCAGGGGAGTTAGTTCAAGTGTCACGGTCTGAGGTTTTTATGAAGGTCTGGTCACATAGGCACATTCTGGTACGTGACCGTACTGAAACTCAGGACCCTATCAATGAACTCAGTGCACACCAGCAATCTTGGTGTTTGTGCAAAGCAATTCTGACAAGCTGGTAAATCATGGGCCATTGTTCCAGGTGTATATGACAAAATAATCAAAATTCAACATCAACTTCCAAAGACCATACACCCAGGGGTTGGCGATGATCAGTTATGGGTCTAGGTGAGGAGAAGTTTGACAGACCTACTGTAGTAACTCCTCGTATCATACCTTTGCTCATGCTGTTCCTGCCATTTGAATCACCTTTCCCAGAGGCCTGGCTCAAGTCCCACATTGCAACACCTACAGGCCCTTCTTGGAGCAGGTGTTTTGTAAACATGTGCTTAGGGAAGGAAACTTGAGTGAAGCCTGCTCAGATCTATTCAATCCAGTGATCTCTTCCTCACCACTGACTTTTCCATTTATTTTATAATTAATCATATAATGCCTAGAGATAGCTCTTCTACTCCTCTCTGATACTGTCCTTAAATTTTTCAAGTTCCTATGTTCTCCTTGACCATTTTGTTAAATGATGATCATGTCTTAGGCCCTTTATATATATATGCAGCTGCTCCTAGAACAGGGTATTGGTTGTAACATTCACTTAAGTATTTGTTGATGCTGACTGATCACTGGTTCAAAAAGTACCTTCCTACAATTTAATTTTTAATTAATATACGAATAGTAAGGAGTGAATGGGCTAGGGTTGGCTAGAACACATGCTGAAATGATTTTGCCCTGGTACTAAGTGACATAGGAAATTCAAGTCTTCCAGTCTTGTGAAAAAAGAGTTAAAAATAAAAATGAATTTTTAAAGAATACATGTTACAGAGAATAGGTGCCTTAGGAGTATTAACTTTTAGAGACAGCATTGTCTCTATATGGCATTGGTTAAAGATCACAGATCACAAAAGCAACCTGAGAAGTTCTTGTGGATGACTTATAAAAATGAAGGAAGGAAATGAGACTCTTTCAACCCATCTAGTGTGTGTGTGTGTGTGGAGGTTTAGGTGAAAGAAGTCACTGCAACATGGGAGGGCTACTGGGTTGGTCCACTGCTTTGAGTAGCGACACCAGACAACGCAGACCTGTGTATCACATGCATCTACATCAAGTTCTATTGCTTGAGGAGTGGCACAAGCCACCAGGAGAGTGCTCATCACTAATTAGGATGGTGCTCCTCAGCTTTAGGGTGCACCAGAAGCATGCAGAAGCCTTGTAAAACACAGATTGCTGGCCCGTCTCCCGGAATTTTTGATTCAGTGGGTCTAGAGTAGGGCCAAATCATTTGCATTTTAAACAAGCTCCTGGGTGCTGCTGCAGGACCGTGTACTACACTTTGAGTGTCCAGGTGCAATACCATTCATGCACACAGAACACTATGCATTTCAGTATCCTAAGTGTAATTCTCAGCAACCAACTAGGTCCTGAGTAGCAGAAGTTAGATGTTATCACTCGTCACTCCGTTTGTATTTTGGTCTCATCCACCTACATGAGGCCACTGTCTTCTGTATATGAGTAGGAATGTGTCTTTTTGCTGCAGTGGCACTGCTCTTCAGAATCTATTTAATCATAGAATTTCATGCCAGAAAATTGCGAATAATGGCATCAAGGTGTTTCTGTTAACACTTAAAATTGCAACTGATACCATTTGTCAAATTTTAATCAACTCTGCTAGAATTTAGTCATCACAATATAATGGTCAGATATCTCACCACAATTTGTTGTTTGAATAGTGTTCTTGCAATTTGTTCTCTTTGTTCTTCTTTGATGCTTCCCAGTAATGGACAGAAGTGGCAAAATAATGGTGTCCACATTGCATGTGGTCAGTTTTTGACCTGGCACATGATGTCTGACAGACACGATGTGGAGTGAGCTATTACCAGCAATCTGTTCATTCTACCCTCCAGTAGGCACAGCAAATAGGATGTGTTCCAACTAGGCCGTAGGTCTCCTTGAGAGCTAAATACTACATATGGCATTTGTTGAATCATTTTATTGTCCACAAAACAGAGAGATGTTTATCAGGAGTATCAGTGACCAGGAAAACCCAGGAGCTTCGAACCTATAGATGATGATTAAATGTGCAAACAGACCATTTTAACCAATCCCCGGTTCAATTAATTTCAATGTTTCAAGGACACGTATTTTGGTTATGATATTGGCTGCTATGGCATATTGGCATTGTCCCCCCAGATCAATGTTAGCCCACCTCTGCTTATAAAAACCTTCAGACCTCCATTGCAATGGTATCATGGGGGGGGGGTAGGAAATTCCAGAAAGTTCTCATGCCAGCAGTTCTTCATGGTCTCTGCTAGCTTGATCTTGAGTAAATGATGAGGAAAGACGTGGATCAAAGTTTATGTGCTACAGAATCTTAAGACATAACAGTTTTAATTCTTCTTGTTTTTTGTAATATCCAATTTAATACCCATAAGCCAAGGAAAGCAAGGAAAGAATAGGGAGGATGGGGGAACCTGGAGTAGGGATAGTTTTGGGCAGTTTGGCTCCACCCTTTCTTTTGATAACAGTCCTTTCCCACCCACGAAGCACAGGGCAAGGGACCGAGCCTTAAAGTACCTCAACCTCCTGCCAGAGGGATTATCCAGGGGTTATTATTCAGAGCAGGTGACACAAATTGAGATAACCCACGTCTTTCCTCATCATTTACTCAAGATCAAGCCCCGAGTTGGCTCCTCGATCACCAGGGAGCCTGCTTGAAATTCCCTCCCTCTGCAGCTCCCCCCCCCAATCTTGGCAGGCACGTGCTCTCTCTCTCTCATACAAATAAATAAATCTTTAAAAAAATTAAAACACAGGGGCCCCCTGGCTCTGGGGTCATGGAGCTAGAAGGAAGTGAAGCTAAAGGGGCTGGCATGCCTTGTAAAAAGTCTTTTCAGAAATAGAAGAGAATGAGGCCAAAACGCAGAGAAATAGACCTGTGAGGAAGAAATACAATGCAGATGGAGAGAGAGAAAGAGAATGAGAAGAGATTTCAATATCCTTTGAATCCCTGGGTCCAGAGTTCCTGTGGTTGGATCCTTCCCTATTCTTGCCAGGACCACGATCTGCTAATGTCTATTCTGCTTAAATTAATTGGAGTAGGATTTCTGCCCCTTGACTAATAGTAAAGCACATTACATTTTCTCCATTTCTGAGTCATGGTAACTATTTTTAAAATCAATCTCACTTTCACCCTGGGAGGAAAAAAAATACTGTGAGAAATAAAATTAGATGTAAACATTAATAGTTAAAGGTGTCCGATATTTTGTCTGGAATTTGCTTAAAAACACACTAGTTTGATGTATAGGTATTCATACATTAATCTACATCCCAGAGGCAATGATTTAACATTTGTAACAGTCTGGTCAGGAGTCCACACCCCAGGCAGAGGTGATCAGTTAGCAGGTCTAAGGACCTTAATCACTAGTCCATCCCTCAAAGGAGGCTGGCACACCACTTTACATATTGCTATCTGAACCTGCACCAAGAGATAGCAGGTATTTTTTTTATAGTGAACTATAACTATGGGCATAACCATATTATTGGGCATAACTATACTATTCAGGTACGTCCCCTTTGCATAAATGGAGGATAAGCACCTGGCAGCCCAGAAGCCCAACAGTTGTTGAGCACCTGGAGCTTATAGTGCTAATTTATTTCCTTCTGTGTCACCCTTCTTAATACAGAATTCTTCTCCTTGAGCTGACTGGAAGATTGGCTCATCCTGTCAGCCTACAGTGTGTTGGTCTCCAAGTGAATCTTCCAGGCAAGTTATCTTGTTAGATTGCCAAGAACAAGAAGTGTGGACTTCACTGAGTTTAGAGGAACTGTATGTGCGTGACCACTCTCTTTAGTCTGTTGGCTAATACATGTTGGTATCTGTGGAAAATTTAGGTCTGAGACTAGGTTATGTCATAAGAAATCATAGTAACAATGCTGTAGGAGAGGAAGCATTATCCTAAGAAGGGTCCTGAACCACCTTCAATATCTGGAATCTACCGTTATTTTTACTAGAAGAAGCTGACAATTCCTGAACTCACAAATTGTCTTAGATCAGATCTCAATGGTGAGAGGTTGCTCCATTCTCCCTGATGACTTAGATTCTCAAACTTCTCTGGGATTTTATCCAGTTCGGTTTCTTGACGCCTGCTTCTAGTTTCACACTTCTATGATCTTTTTCCTACTCTAATCCAGTTTGTTTCTGGGTATTAGTTTTTATGTTTGCTTGCAGGCCACCTCTGGTTTTGCATTTAGACCATCTCACACATTCAAACACTATGCAGATCCACCCCTCCCCTTCTAGCCCTGGATCTGTTTCATCTAACACAGAAAGCATTTATTTCTATTTTGAATGTGGAAAATCTCTATCACTGTACATATCACTAGCAATAATCTGTCCATAATTAGAGTATCCTGCATTTTTACATAAAAGCAGAACTCATATAACTAAAAGACGTTTTCAATCGTTTTTAAAAGATTTATTTATTTATTGTAGAGTGAGAGAGAGAGAGAGAGCATAAGTGAGGGAGGGGGCAGAGGGGAGGGAGAGAGAGAGAGAAAGAGAGAACTCAAGCAGACTCCCTGCTGAGCTCAGAGCCTGACTTGGGGCTCCATCCCACGACCCTGAGATCATGTCCTAAGCCGAAATCAAGAGTGGGATGCTTAACTGAGTGAGCCACCCAGGCCCTCCCAAAAAGTCTTCAATCTTAAATACTATTTCACTATGTAATTTTTTAAAAAGATTTTATTTATTTATTTGACAGAGAGAGATACAGCGAGAGAGGGAACACAAGCAGGGGGAGTGGGAGAGGGAGAAGCAGGCTTCCCGTGGAGCAGGGAGCTCGATGTGGGGCTCAATCCCAGGACCCTGGGATCATGACCTGAGCCGAAGGCAGACACTTAACAACTGAGCCACCCAGGTGCCCCACCATGTAATTTCTTGACCTTCAGCTGTAAATACGTGTTCCTGAAGCAGAGACCTTTTTCTTTGGAGGCAGGCTAATTTGTTCATTTAGCAGCATCTTCTGTCCAGTTCTTAGCCACTCGCTTTAAGAGACTGAGAAGAATAGAAAGGTACTCCACTTCCATCAGGAAAACTACATTTGGACTCTTCTCACCTATTAGAGAGCATTTCCAACATCTTTGTATTGGCCTGAAGAAAAATAGACATGGACCCAACAACCAGTTAAACTGGAGCTGCCCTCATAAGGATGGGGAGGAGGGTTTGATTTTGGCAGAGCCCTGTGTCCCACTTACACACAATGTGTGGATGGGGAGATGTCTGCATGGAGTCCCAGAACGATGTCGGATATTAGATGCCATGGCTTGGGAGATTTGCCCACGCCTGAGTCTGGCATGGAGGAAATGGAGCCACCTGCTTTCAAGGGACTGTTCCTGATTATGGAACACCTAAAGTGGTAACCACACTGGCCTTCTCTAAATGTTCTAGACTTTCTAATTCTGCTCCCTTCATTTCTAGGATTACTCCAGGATTGTGGCAATAGTTATTGTACAACTGTATCATGGAACAAATCCACACATATCATGAGTAAATGCACAATTAAACAAATTTAGATAAAGTCATTTATAATATATTTAAGCCAACAATGGCTTCCTTTTTTTTTTTTTTTCAACAATGGCTTCTTGAGGTTATCTTTCTTTAAACACTATGTATTACGGAAGGTTGCAACTACATGAAGTAATTGGATACTTTGGCTACATCAGAGATTTCTGAACAGCAGGTTTGGTTCTAGCTAATTGAGATATTGACTGCCCTAAGTCCTTGGAGCAGCTGGTCAGAACCCCGGCTGCTTATCTTCAGCTGTAAGGAGTCTCTTCTTCTTGCCCCAGTGTGCCATACAAATACTGTATTATCATTTCTATGTATGCCATTTTGTTGAGAAGCATTGGTTCATATGATCCATAATGGTTTAGTGCAAGGGGCAGTGATGTTCTTCAGCTGCATCGGCTACTGATCAAATAGTTTTAAACAGTTGCTACCTGAATTCAAGAAATACTTTATCAGATGGAAGGGCAGAGCCAGAATAAAAGCAAGATTCATCCCAGGAGTTATCTAAGTTCCTATGGTATTAGATACTCAGTAAAGTTTCTGGATAGCACTTCTATCCAGATAAAAAGGTGTCAAATAGTATTTTAGGAAACAGTTTTTACCCCTAGTTCTATAATCATAGAAAAGTAGAGATTAAAGTCTGAACGGAAGTAAAATTTAGAAACTGAGCGGAAGTAAAATTTAGGAATTGAGTCCAACCATTCTTTTCCCACCATGGAGGTCAAACCTATCAGAGAGTCTCCGATTCACCCTGGGACTCTATCTGACATTCCTTCCTTCTTCCCTTCCTATTTTATCATTCAATCGAAGTGTTCTGATTTAGGAGAGTTAGGCTTTCTGTACTCTCTGTCTTTCTATAATTAGAGAGGAAATAGTGCTAGGGAAGTAATTTTTCTATCCTGGCTGCACACTGAAAAACACCTGGAGAATTTTTTCCCCCAAAACTCTATTACTTGAGTCTTAGCTTAAATTAGTAGTTCTTAAATGTGGCTCCCAGACCAGCAGCATTAGCATTACCTAGAAACCTGCTAAAAATGCAAATTATTGGACCCCACCTTAGTTCTACTGAATCATAAATTCTGAGGTTGGTGCTAATTTATTACTGGGCAATAAATTTAACCAAGAAGAAGCAAAACTTACTGACTGAAAATTATAAAACACTGCTGAAAGAAGTTATAGAAGACTTAAATAAATGGAAAGATATCCCATGCTTATGGATTAAAAGACTTGATATTAATAGGATGACAATACCCTCAAAGTGATCTACAGATTCAATGCAATCCCTATCAAAACTCCACACTTTTCTTGAAGAAATAGAAAAGTCAATCCTCAAATTCATATATGGTCTCAAGGAACCCCAAATAGCCAAAACAATCTTGAAAAAAAAGTACAAAGCTGGGGGACTTACACTTACAATTTCAAAACTTATTACAATCCTATAGTAATCAAAATACTGTGGTTTTTGCATAAGGAGAGAGATTTAAATCAATGAAATAGAATTGATAGTCCAGAATTAAACACATATATCTACAGCCCAGCCAATTGATTTTTCACAAAGGTGCCAAAACCTTTCAATTAGGGAGAGAACAGTCTCTTCAACAAATGGGTCTGGAAGAACTGGATATCCCTGTGCAAAAAAAATGAAGTAAGTACATTTATATACAAAAATATATAAAAATTAATTCAAAATGGTTGAAGGACCTAAATCTAAGAACTATAAAACTATAAACTATAAAACTCTCAGAAGAGGAGTGCCTGCGTGGTGCAGTCGGTTAAGCATCTGACACTCAGTTTCAGGTCAGATCGAGATCTCAGAGTTTTGAGATTGAGCCCTGTGTTAGGCTCTGCACTCAATGTGGAGTCTGCTTGAGATTCTTTCTCCCTCTCCCTCTGTTCCTCCTGCTTTTGCTCTCTTTCTCTCTAAAATAAATAAATAAATAAATAAATAAATAAATAAATAAATCTTAAAAACAAAAACCTCTCAGAAGAAAACATAGGTAAAATCTTCATGCCTTTGTCTTAGTTAATTCGGGCTGCTATAACAGAATACCATAGACTGGGTGGCTCACACACAACAAACATTTATTTCTCACAGCTGTGGAGGCTGGGAAGTCCAAGATCAATGTATGGGCAGATTAAGTGTTTAGTACTCATTTTAAAAATGAGCAAAGGACTTGAACACACTTTTTTGCAAAGAAGGTATACAAATAGCTAACAAGCATATGAAAAGATGTTCAACATCATGAGTCATTAGGGAAATACAAATTAAAACCACAATGAAATACTGCTCCACACTCACTAAGTTGGCCATACTTTTTTAAAATAGAAAATAAGTGTTGGGGTGGCTCAGTCGGTTAAGCATCCAACTCTTGATTTCCACTTAGGTCATGATCTCAGGGTTGTGAGATCAAGCCTTGCATTGGGCTCCATGTTCAGTGAGGAGTCTGCTTGAGATTCTCTCTCCCTCTCCCTCTGTCCCTCCCACCCCCATCCCCACACTCTTTCTCTCTCTCAAATAAATAAATAAATCATTTAAAAAAGTAAAGTAAGTGTTGACAAGAATATGGAAAATTGGAACTCTTGTACATTTCTGGTAGAAATATAAAACAGTATAGCCATTATGGAAGACAGTTTCGCAGTTCCTCAAAAAAGTTATACATAAAATTACCATAACTCAGCAATTCCACTTCTAGGTATATATCCAAAAGAATTGAAAGCAGATAGTCAAACAAATACTTGTACATAAATGTTCATAACAGCACTATTTACAATAGCCAAAGGGTGAAAACAACCCAACTGTCCATTGAATGATGAATGCATGTAGTATATCCATAGAGTGGAATATAATTCAGCCATAAAAAAAGAATGAAGTATTGGTACATACTACGATGTGGAAGAACCTCAAAAATATTATACTAAGTGAATGAAGCCATACACAAAAGCCCACATATTGTATGATTCCATTTATATGAAACACTCAGAATGGGTAAATCCATAGACACAGACTCATGGTTGTCAGGGCCTGGGTGAAGTAGAATATAGGGAATGGCTGCTAACAGATACAGGGGTTTTTTTTGGTGGAGGTGGGTAATGAAAATATCTTGGAACTACTTGGAGGTGATGGTGGCACAATATTGTGAATGTACTAAATGCCACTGGATTGCACAATTAAAATGGTTAATGATTATACTTAATAGTGAAAAACTGAGAGCTTTTCCCTTAGGGTCAGGACCAAGACAAGGATGTCCACTCTTACCACTTTTATTCAACATAATATCAGAAGTCCTAGCTACAGCAATCAGACAAGAAAAAGAAATAAAGGCATCCAAATTGGGAAGGAACAAGTAAAATGTTCACTATTTGCAGATGACATGATACTGTATATAGAAAACCCTAAAAACTCCACCAAAAAACTAAGAGAACTTATATATGAATTCAGTAAGGTTACAGGATACAAAATCAATATACAGAAATCCATTGCATTTTTATACAGTAATAATGGAGTAGCAGAAAGAGAAATTAAGAAAACAATCCCATTTAAAAATGCATCAAAATAATAAGATATCTAAAAATAAACTTAACCAAGGAGGTGAAAGACCTGTACTTTGAAAACTATAAAACATTGATGGAAGAAATTGAAGATGACATGAACAAATGAAAGATATTCCATGCTCATGGATTGGAAGAACCAATGTTGTTAAAATGTCCATAGTACCAAAGAAATCCACAGATTTAGTGTAACACCTATCAAAATAACAACAACATTTTTTGTACATCTAGAACAAATAATTTTAAAACTTGTATTGAACCACAGAAGACCCCGAATAGCCAAAGCAATCTTGAAAAAGAATAACAAAACAGGAGGTATCACAATCCCAGATTTCAAGATTTACTATAAAGCTGTAGTAATCAAAACAATGTGGTTCTGGCACAAAAAATATACACATAGATCAATGGAACAGAATAGAGAGCTCAGAAATAAACCCATGATTACATGGTCAGTTAGTCTTCCACAAAGTGGGCAAGAATATGCAATGGGAGAAATACAGTCTCCTCAACAAATGGGGCTGGGAAAACTGGACAGCTACATGCATAAGAATGAACCTTTCTCACACCATACACAAAAATAAACTCAAAATGGATTAAAGACCATATGTGAGACCTGAAACCATAAAAATCCTAGAAAAGAGCACAGGGAGTAATGTCTGTAACAGTGGCCATAGCAAGATTTTTCTAGATACATCTCCTGAGGCAAAGGAAAAAAGCAAAAATAAACTACTGGGACTTCATCAAAGTAAAAAGCTTCTGTATAGCAAAGGAAACCATTGACAAACCTAAAAGACAACCTCCTGAATGGGAGAAGATATTTGCAAATGACATATCTGATAAAGGGTTAGTAACCAAAATATATAAAGAACTTACACCACTCAACACACACAAAAACTAACCATCCAATTAAAAAATGGGCAGAAGACATAAACAGTTTTCTTTTAAAAAAACATTTTATTTATTTTAGAGAGAGAGCACAAATGAGGGCAGCGGTGGGGAGAGGGAGAAGCAGGCTCCCTGCTGAGCAGAGCCTGATGCGGGGTTCCATCCCAGGACCCCAGGATCATAACATGAGCCAAAGGCAGATGCTTAACTGACTGAGCCACCCAGGCGCCCCTGAACAGACATTTTTCCAAAGAAGATATACAGATGGCCAACAGACCCATGAAAAGATGCTCAAAGTCACTCATTACTAGGAAAATGCAAGTCAAAACCACAATGAGATATCAACTCACACCTGTCAGAATGACTGAAATCAAAAACACAAGAAACAACAAGTGCTGGTGAGGATGTGAAGAAAAAGGGACCCTCGTGCACTGTTCGTGAGAATGCAAACTGGTGCAGCCACTGTGGAAAACAATATGGAGCTTCCTTAGAAAATCAAAAATAGAATTACCACATGCTCCAGTAATTCCACTACTGGGTATTTACCCAAAGAATATAAAAACACTAATTTGAAAGGCTATATGGACCCCTATGTTTATTGCATCATTATTTACAATAGCAAAATTATGGAAGCAGCCTAAGTGTCCATCTGCCATTTGCAACATGGATGGATCTAAGACCATATTATGCTAAGTGAAATAAGTCAGTCAGAGAAAGACAAATGCCGTATGATCTCACTAATATGTGGAATTTAAGAAACAAAACAAATGAACAACAAAAAAGAGACAAACCAAAAAACAGACTCCTGACTATAGGAAGAAACTGATGGCTACCAGAGGGGAGGTGGGTGAGGAGATGGGTGAAGCAGATGATGGGGACTGGGAGTATACTTGTGATGAGCACTGGGTAATGTGTGGAATTGTTGAGTCACTATATTGTACACTTGAAACAAATATAACACTGGATGTTAACTATAGTAGAATTAAAATGATAAATATGTTTAAAAATGGTTAATTTTGTTATGTGAATCTTACCTCAATTAAAAAAAAACCTTTCAGGCAAACAGGTATTAGGTAAGAGATGCAAAAGTAGAGGGAAGGACATGCTGGATGCCATAAGACGACTAGTTCTAAAGTTGTTTGTGAGTATATGGGCTCCTCGTCTTTGGGGATATCCAGATAGAGGGTTATGCAAGGGGAGATGGCTCATGCATATGCAAGTGGCGACACAAACAGGAACATTGTGTTTTGTAAAGTTCATGTGACAATATTTGTGCTCTCCAGCTGCTGAAGCTCAAACCACATGAGATAAATAAAGGTTTTAAGGTTGTAGGAACACTAGGACATTTGTAACTAAAGTTCCATAGGAAGAAAAAGGAAGAAACAATTATGTCTTTCAAGGGCAAGTCCAAACTAGCCCAAACTAGTTCAGAAGGCAACTTTCCGTGAATACTAGTTATACAGCTCATTTCCTCCAATCCTGAGGGTTTCAGTGGTAGGGATCCTTTGTTGGTCTTGTTTGGGTACTTCTCCCCTTGTGCTATGCTGCTCAAAATACCAAGTCCCTGATTGCACAACATTGTGAATGTACTTGAGGTCACTGAATTGTGCACTTAAAAATGGTTAAAATGGTGGTGCTCCTGGGTGGCGTGGTCAGTTGAATGTCCAACTCTTGGTTTCAATTCAGGTGGTAATCTCAGGGTGGTGAGGTCAGGTCCTGTGTCGGGGGCTCTCTCTCTCCCTCTGCCCCTCCCCCCACTCACATGTGCTCTCTCTCTCTCTCTCAGATAAATAAATCATAAAGAATGGTTAAAATGACAAATTTTATGTTTATACATATATATTACCACAATAAACAAAAAATTAACAATAATCTTTATACAGCTGAATCCTGATAATTTCAGTAAAGTAATTTTAAAGCAATGAAACATTAATATATAGCTTTTAAACTTTTTAGGGATTAAAGGACACATGATAATATATAGACTTAAATAAATCTGATCAAGTTAAATAAAATTGATACAACTGTGTTTGACTTTGGGAGTAACAGAGAGAGACAGATAGAGTTAGAGAAACGCAGGTCACCAGACCTTGGCATTTCTTCTTTCCTCTGGTGAAGAGAATACTTTTTTTCAGGTGTTGTCAGTTTCAGTACTGGGCACTGAAAGGACTTTTACACATATCATTTCTAGCACAAAGCAATGTTTTCATCAACTAACCTATATTAGTCTAAAGGCTTATATTAGTAATACAAGGAAAAATATTCCTTGATATTATATCTGTAAGATTTGCTTCAAAAAAACTCTGGAGCCTGGAGGAAATGGAGAAGTGTATAGGTAAGTCAGAATAGCCATGTATTAATCATTGTTGAAAATGAGTTTGAGTTTATGGAGATTAACATATTGTTCCTTCCACTTTTGTGTATGTCCAAATTATCCACAGTAAGAATTTTTATTAAATCTTAAAAAAAAAAAAAAAAGAGGGGCACCTGGTTGCCTCAGTCAGTTAAGCGTCTGCCTTCGGCTCAGGTCATGATCCCGGGATCCTGCAATCGAGTCCCACATCGGGCTCCCTGCTCCGCGGGAGGCCTGCTTCTCCCTCTCCCACTCCCCCTGCTTGTGTTCTCTCTCTCTCTCTCTCTCTCTCGCTGTGTCTCGCTCTGTCAAATAAATAAATAAATAAATCTTAATAAATAAATAAATAAATCTTAAAAAAAAGAAAAGAGTTTCAGAACAGAAGGTGTAGTTGGTCTAGTTTATGTCTCATGCTCATCCCTTGACTGCACAGGGAGGTGAGAGGGAAGCTTAGAGGGAAACCCTAAGGGGCTCCTTTGGTTTCTGTACCCAGGGGAGCACTTGGATTTACTGTCCTGTTAGTGAGACATAATGGGGAAGAGGTAATTTCTCCCTCTCCCTCTGCCCCCACTCCCCAACTCTCTCTCTTTCTCTCTCTCTCAAATAAATAAACAAATATTTATTTATTTATTTGACAGAAAGAGACAGCGAGAGAAGGAACACAAGTAGGGGGAGGGGGGAAAGGGACAAGCAGGCCTCCTGCTGAGCAGGGAGGACGATGCGGGGCTCCATCCCAGGACCCCGGGTTAAGACCTGAGCCAAAGGCAGACACTTAATGACTGAGCCACCCAGGCGCCCCTAAATAAACAAATCTTTAAAAAAAGAAAGAAGAAGAGTCACCATACTTTGCTGTTTGCTTGCCACTGTCCCAGTTTACACACCCTGTCCTGGTGTAATTAGTATTTATATCACTTTTCACTCTTAAAATTGTCACGGTTTGGGGGCGCCTGGGTGTCTCACTCGGTTGTGTCTGCCTTCAGCTCAGGTCCTGATCTCAGGTCCTGGGATCAAGCCCCGAGTCGGGCTCCCTGCTCAGCGGAGAATCTGCTTCTCCCTCTCAGTCAGTCCCTCCCCCTGTCACCGATCGTGCTCTCTGTCTCTCAAATAAATAAATAAAATCTTAAAAAAAAAAAAACCCTACAGATTACTGGGCCCCACCTTGAGAGTTTCTAATTCAATATGTCTGGGGTAGGATCCCAAGAACTTGCATTGTTAACAAGTTCCCAGGTGATGTTGCTGCTTTTGGTCCAGGGACCACACTCTACGAACATCTGCTTTAGAGCACTGTCTCCAAATCTGACAACATCTCAGCCTCACCTATAGAACTGCTAAAAAATGTTGCAGGCCCACAGACTCAGATACTCTGAGAGTGGAATTTAAGAATTTGCATTTTTAATAGATTTCACAGAAATTATTTCTTAAGTGGTCCTGACACAATTTTGCCAGAGTGGCAAAATGACAGAAGAACCTAACATGTTGCTTCCCAAAGTGACAGAAACAGCTCTGAAAAAAGAGTGCCTTCTCACTGGTTAAAAGATTATTGGGGCACCTGGGTGGCTCAGTGGATTAAGCATCTGCCTTCAGCTCAGGTCATGATCCTGGGGTCCTGGGGCCGAGCCCCTTGTCAGGCTCCCTGCTCAGCGGGGAGCCTGCTTCTCCCTCTCCCTCTGACATCCCCCCCCACTCATGTGTGCCTCATGCTCTCTCTCTCTCACTCTCTCAAATTAAGAAAATAAAATCTTAAAAAAAAGATTATGTAAGTGAAGATGAACATTACACAAATATTCAGGAAGAATTCATCTTTGCTAGTAATTTAAAAATTTAAAAACAGATATCAATATCCCCCTCTTAAATGAGCAAAATATTAAAATAATTTAATAGATTAGAGACATTATTATTAAAATATTGTAACAGATTAATTTGATTAGATTAAGGGCAAGATGCCGTTGGCATGGTACACTGATAAGCTCTTTTTGAGAAGTGATTTGGCAATCTCCATCAAGAACCAGAAAATGTGGGGTACCTGGGTGGGTCAGTCAGTTAAGCATCTGCCTTTGGCTCAGGTCATGATCCCAGGGTCCTGGGGTTGATCCCTGCATCGGGCTCCCTGCTTAGCGGGGAGCCTGCTTCTCCCTCTCCCTCTGCCTGCCACTCTGCCTCCTTGTGCTCTCTATCTCTCTGTCAAGTAAATAAATAAAATCTTTAAGAAAAAACAGAAAATGTTTGATTTTGTTATTTTCATTCAGTTACCTTTGATTCAATATTCTCACTTCTGGGAATCAGTCCAAAAAATAGTTCATAATATATTTAAATACATTAAATTATATTAAAATTATATAAAATATAAGATATTAAATTAATGTAAATAAATATATAAAAACATTATTGTAATAGTAAAATGCTGGAAGCAATCAAAATCTCTAAAAATAGAATATTGGTTAAGTAAATATATGCACTTTATGGAATATTATAAAGTAATTTAAATGACTGGTTATTTATTCATTAATGCAAAAAATAAAATAGTTGCCAAGTTGTCCCCAAAGGGTTAAACTAATTTGTACCCTTCCCAGCACTGTACCTGTATCTTCAATGACAATGCACATTACCATTTTTAAAAAGTTGTCAGTAGTAGGGGTACCTGGGTGGTGCAGTTGGTTAAACGTTCAACTCTTGGTTTTGCCTTGGGTCATGATCTCAGCATCCTGATCTCAGGGTCATGGAATCAAGCCCCAAGTCGAGCCCTGCATAGGGCTCTGCACACAGCATGCAGTCTGCTTGGAATTCTCTCTCCCTTTCCCCTCCCCCCACGCTCTCTCTCTCTCAAATAAATAAATAAATCCTTAAAAAAAAGTTGTCAGTGGTATCATATTGTTTTATATATTACTTTCATACTGGAAAATGCTAAAATTATAATTTTAAAAGATTATGTCAATTAGGGAGGGATGTATATATATATGCCATTGTTGAATATCCATGTTTTTATTTCTTTTAATTTCCATAATTGTATGTGGCTTAAATTTTGAATTGGGTTAATTCAGGATAGTTTTTGCCCTTAAAAGAACTATTCATTGAAGGTCTAATCGTATCTAATATTTTTCCTCTTACTTAATCTTATATATTTGATTCACTTAATCCTGATTATCCATGAAGAACGAATTTTCATTTGTGTATATTTGTATTTGTCTAAATAAAGAAGCATATTTAAAAATATATCATGAGCCGGAGCACCTGGGTAGCTCAGTCGAGTATCTGCCTTCGGCTCAGGTCATGATCCCAGGGTCCTGAGATTGGGCCTGAGCTGGGCTCCCTGCTCAGCATGGAGTCTGCTTCTCCCTCTCTCTCTGCCCCTCCCCCTGCTCATGCACTTAACCTCTCTCTCACATGAATAAATTTAAAAATCTTAAAAAAAAAAAAACAACTACCCACCCCCAATATTGTGAGCCTTTAAAATGTTCCAATATTTAGTCCCAGTAATTATATTTTGGAAAATAAATGCTAGGGTTATAATCCAAAATGGTTATAATATTTCAAAAGTATCTAATAATAGAGAAAATTTTAGAAAATTTTATTTATAAGGTGGTTTAAGAACATGAGAAAGTGTTATAATATTAACTAGAAAAGCAGATTAAGCTTGAATATTTATTATGATCATAACTATGCAAAATAAATTTATTATGATCATAATTATGTAAAATAAGCATTTCAAATACTGCAAAATCTCTAAAATGCTACCCTGGTTATACTCAAAGCATGAGAGAATAATTTTCTTTTTTCTCTTTACTTACTTGTATCTTCCAAATTTCTTTTAGAGTGAGCATGCATTACTTTTATATCTAGAAAAATAAAAGTACATAAAGACTACTTTAGTTGAAATTCACAGAAACACAACTCAAATTAATTTAAGCCAAAAAGGAAAAGGATTTCAGTGGAGAGGGGGAAGGAGGGAAAGAGAAGTTCATGGGAGGATTTGGTTTCAGGTCCAGGTGGAAATTATACCATCAAGTCTCTCTCTTCCACCCTCCCCCCAAAATCTCAGCTCAGCCTCCTCTGTGTAGTGACCTCATTTTCTTCCCTCTTCTAGACTGCCAGAGAATTAGGTTGCCCACAGCTCTAGGCTCATAACATCTGCTTTAGGAATCTCAGTGCAAAGAGGCCTCTCTCCCCCCATGTCTGTGTATCAATCCCTGTGAGGGACTCACAGCCTCTCTGTGGGTCACATGCCCACCTCTATACTCATCACCATGTCTGGGGAAGGCAGGATTAAGATTGGGTGGGCTTCTGACATGTGCCCATATCTGTCCCAGAAAAGAGGATCTGGTACTGCAAGAAAGAAATAGCATGATGGCCATTCAAATTAAGAAAGGTATTGGGCAGCACAGTAATGCTATCGCAGTTCACTGTTATCATTCACACTCTTGCCTTTCTGAAAGGCAAATTCCAAAAATGTCCCATACTGAATTTAATGTAACAGCCCCACGTACTGTTCATCTCCCAACAAGACCACGCAAGGTCTTATCCAGTGACTACCTCGTCTTAAAGTCTAGTATCTCTGGGCCATATGCTTTCCTCCTGGTCCTGTAATCCAAACAGCATCCCAATGGCTTCCCTTGCAGTGAAGTAAGTCCTTTAGTGATTCAATCTTGCTGTCCCTAGGTCCACACGTGTGGGAAACAAGTCTCCCTTCCCCTGGCACATTCTCGGATGCCACCGCCTTTGCCACCAACTTCTTGTTGCTCTCATTAGGGAGGCTGGGTATTGCTTTAGGCTTTGAACAGTCAGGGCTTTGTTTCCAAGTTGGGTTTTTCTGGCAATACAATCCTCTTCACATCTCAGCTGGCTTTTTGTCAATTTCGTATGTGGCGATTTGATAAACTAAGCACCAATACCAAAAATGTTACCCTGTCCTCATAGTTTCATTTTCTTAGCAACAGATCTCAGCTTTGCCCACCCGATAGGCTCTCTCCCATGATGGTTAACCTGCCCCTAGGCTGCAGCCCAGTGGGTGGTGTTCGGCCATGGGCATGACTTCTGGTTATACCTGGCAGGGAAGAGCACAGCTGTATATGAGAAAGGGGCAAGGGAAACAAGGTTCCCTAATTTTTACCGAGTCTCTGGTGTGTTTCCTGCCTCACGCCTTTGTATTGCTTTTAGATTGAGACACAGGGTTCAGCTTTTTCAAATCAGCAGGAAGAATTATTATTTGACTCTCAGTGGTCCCGGAATGCTGGCTAGAGGCAGGAGGGGCCTCCCAGTCGGCTGTTGCCTTCGTGCTTTCAGACAGGTGAGCTTGGATTCAAGCTTGTCGCTTCCTCTTCGCGCAGCGGGGTTCTTCTTCGCTCTTCCACGTTCGCATCAACCTCGTTTGTTGGTATGTCCACAGAAACCGGGCGCCATGTTTGATTGGGCCGGGTCATGTGCCCACCTCCGCTTGTACAGGGCTTTCTGGAGAAACTGAGGAGGGCTGGGAATCCAAGCGGAGGTCGACTCCGAGCTACCATTTTACCTTTATTTTTAAAAGAAGTTAGCACTTCATATAAAAATTAGCCAATTTAAAACTGAAAAGTGTATGAGTAGAAAAGATTCTTAGGATCACACCCTAATGCTTAAAAATTGCAGGGTGATCTCAAACAGAATGAGAAAGAGCCAGAACCAGAGAACAAGGAAAACAGCAGCAGACTTTGTCACCCCGTTTCACAACATCAGAAATGCAAGAGCTGATTGTGTAAATATTCAGCGACTTCCTTAGCTTTCCACAACCGACAGCTTCCACATGTTTGACAGGTACAGTCTAAATCTCAAAAGTACTTGTAAAAGGTGCATCCGTCGGTGTTCCATCCATCATTCTCATCTACATATGTTTTGTGTTTATAAAATATTCTGTTATTAAAATCTCGCTTCTAGGTTATATTAGCATTAGTGACTACCTTTACTGACAACCTAGAGGATTTCTTCTCCAGTCAAGAGCTGTCTACTTTGAAACTCCTCACCCGAAAGCTGTTTCGGTTCCAGCCTTTTAGGTTTTGCATCTTGCTTCTTTGTCTTGTTTATTCCTATAGTCCCGAATCCAATCCGGATCCCTGGACTTGTGGGTATGCCCCTCTTATTCATGGAGATAGACTGGAAAATGTAACTTCAACATTCTGCTAAAATTTTTTTGAGTTAAAAAATAATCTTTTTATTGCGGAGCAATTTTAGTTTTACAGGAAAATCACAAAGATATAGAGAATCCCTGTATGTCCTTCATCCAATGTCACCTAATGTTAGCATCTTACCTAGCCAGGGTGCATTGATTAGAACTAGGAAATTAACATTGGTACATTACTATTAACTAAACTCCAGGCTGTATATGGATTTCACCAGTTTTCTACTAATGTTCTTTTCTATTCCAGGATCCAATCCAGGATAGTACATTGCATTTAATCTGTTAAATTTTAAAACAAGCTATTTTTCAAGTCATTTCCAGTTAAGCTATGACAATTATGAGGAATGTGGCATTTTAATATTTAAGATAAAATATTCATCAGCAAAAACAACACAAGTTGTTAAGATGCCACTTGTTCTGTGATTATGAGCTCCTCTAGGGAAGAGTCTCTATTATTTGTTTGGCATATTTTAGTTATATATAGTTTCATACATTCGCTTCAGGACGTAGTTTTCACAGCAATAAGAGTTGAGAAAAGTACAAGAAAATTTAAAACATTCTAACTTAGTAGAAAACACTTTCATTCTTCCTAATGGAATTAGTAGAGTTGGGATTTTATTCCAGTGACATGCTACAAAGGTAGTGGGAATATAATTTCTGACACTACAGATCGGATCCAATCATCATAGTGTAAGCCACAGAAACCACAGAAGACCACAGCAAGCGATTGCTGTCCAACCAACTTCTCTGGGGGAAGAGCACTTTTGTCAACAAAACCCTAAAGTTCTCTCTAGGAAAAGAAAGCTCTCTCCAGGAGTAATATCTGGAATAATTTGGAGGAAAGTTAAAGTGGCTATGCAATTTTACACAAAGATCTTTTCAGACCTATAGAAGCTATCTTGATATAAGAACCTTTTTTTAATTTGCATGTGTCTTTCATTTTAAGAGGACAGTTTTGTAGGTATTATTAAAAAAAAAAAAGAGCTATAAAGGATTCAACTTGAAGTCAATTCAAGGACTTTTCTAACCCAAGAGAAATATAGAAATTTGCTAAGTATACATTTCATCAAGTTCCTGCCACATTCAGTAGGTATTTTCAGGTGTTGTGATCAATCACAGCAATCACATGTAAAATTCCTGTAGAATCTCTCTCTCCATCCCAGAAAAAAAGATTCAAGACTTAATTATTTTGTAAAACCCAAAGAAAGCAAAGACAGGTGAGAAAACAATGGGAAACAACAAAATATTTTGCCAAGCATTAGTCTATAAGTAAAGGAGGCAAATGAAGATATTATGTATTTAGATTTTCATTTAGCAATTTGTTTTCTGGAGGAATAGGAAATATAGTAATTTAGCTAATTAATTTATAAAAGAAAGAAAAACCGAATATTTGCATAGCACCTTACTGCTTCTTACTCATTTCTCATTATAATTTATTGAATAGTTAAGGGCCAACTTATAATTTAGGGTGAATTTATAATTCACCCAGTGACCATGGGTGCTGGCACAATGTATACAATGCCTAACTGTCCTCTGAAGCCACTTCAAATGTACCCTCCTCCATAAAGTCTTCTGATTATTTCCAGCCCCTCCATCAAAGAAGAATCTGCCCTCTTTCTTCTCTGCTCCCAAGATATGTGACCAATTTTACATACTTCTATGATAGCACTTATCACATTGTCACCTGTTTTAGGAATAGCATCTTATCCAATATTTTATCTAAGTAAGTGGCAGTGATATAGGCTAAGTTGTTTCTTTCCCTCTTCCTCCAATTCATATGTTGAAGCCCTTCTCCCCCAGTAACTCAGAATGTGATTGTATTTGGAGATGGGGTCTTTAAAGAGGTGATTTAGTTGAAGCGAGGTCTTTGGGGTGGGGCCTAATCCAATCTGTCTTTTTTTTTTTTTTAAGATTTTATTTATTTGCTAGAGAGAGAGAGAGTGCACAAGCAGGGAGAGCGGCAGGTAGAGGGAGAAGCAGGCTCCCCTCTGAGCAAGGAGCCAGATGTGGGACTCAACCCCAGGACCCTGGGATCATGACCTGAGCCAAAGGCAGGCGCTTAACCAACTGAGCCACCCAGGCGTCCCTAATCCAATCTGTCTTTATAAGAAATTTGTGCATGCAGAGAGGAGAGAGGGCTCGGAAGAAACCACACCTGCTGACATTTTGATTTTGGACTTCCAGCCTCCTGAAATGTGAGAAAATGAATTTCTGTTTAAACACTCCACTCTGTGGTACATTGCTAGTTCTGGCAAACTAGTCCAGATTGTCACAGGTGAATGACATAGAGTAAGTGCTTAAAAAATGGTAGTTAAACTGCTGATTACACATACTACCATTTTATATATAAGATATATATTATATATATATGATATATATAATATATATACTTCTTGTATATAGATTATTCATGCATATGCTTGGCAAGTTTTAGGAATTTATGTGTCTCTGCATTCATGTCCCCTTTAGGGTTGCCTTTAGGTTCTATGGGTGTCTGTGCATTAGGCAGCTGAGTGAATTATTTTTCTAAAGCTTTGCATTCAAGAAATTTGGAAAGTATTCTTAGTCACTACAAAGATTTCTATCATGGATAAAATGGATTTTCTAAGGTTAATAATTTTGTTCTACAGCTCAGTTGTACAAACGTTTTCTTCAAGCAAAGAACATAGAAGTTTTTCAAGATTCAAATTAATTCAGGAGATAAGTAGCTCTGGAATTAATTTAATTTTTCCAATATTTTTTCATAAATTTTTACTTTTTTTGAAATTAATTTTTCATAAGACACATGGTGAGGAAATAAAGTAAGAGTCGATAATTTTTGATAAAACCACAAGAATAAAAATCCACAGAAAAAAACTGGGTCATAAAATTTCAGGTGTTAGCTGTAAGATTTGTGGACCCAAGGAAAATGTAAATGCAATTCTCAACACTGGAAGAGCTTCCACTCACTTGTCTTGAGGTCCTTGAACGACTGGGCTCCAGACTACCTGTTCTGATTTCACTTTCCACCTTGTTCCCCTTTCTCCCTGTTCTTCAGCCTCAGAAGCTTCCCTGTGGATCCTGAAACGTGCTGAACTAATTCCATTTGCCTGGAGGACTGCTTTTTCTGAGAGTCATATGACTCACCCTTTCCCCTTTATTCTACTTTCTACTTCAATATCAGTGATCAGGGAGGTCTTCCCTAATCATCTGGCTAGAGAGTATCCCCTGTCATTCTCTGTCTCCTTACCTCCCCACTCCCCAGCATCTATTAATACCATGGCATTATGTCTTTGTTTATCTGCTTATTGGCTCTCTCCCCTCTATCAGATTTTCAGCTCCATGAGAACAGGGGCTTTGTCGAGAAATGTTAGTTGGATAGAAATTTGTAGCATCAAACATTAAAGCTTTCCATAGTCCTTAATGATATAAGGATATTGCAATGAAGTAGTCAAACAATGCTGAAGAGATGTTTTCCACTACTGATTGAGTACATTGGGTTATCCCAGAAATCTGTTATTTTGTACTATGTAGTTGACTCCTTTGAGGGTGTCTGTTCTGCTGAGAATTTTTGTCTAGTATCTTGGAACTGCCCCTGGTCCTCAGAAATGGATCCTTCATAGCTATACAGAAGAATGTTGTCCAGGAGAAATATAATATGCACCACATATATAGTTTAAAATCCCCCAGTAGTAATATTTTTTAGAAGTAGAAAGAATAGCTAAAAGAATTTTAATATTTCATTTAACCCACGATATGCAAAATACTATAATTTCAACATGCAATAAAAATAAATACAATTATTAATGGAATATTTTACATTCTTTGTTTTTTAAAACCAGTGTCTTCAAAATCTGCTGAGTATTTTCCACTGGCAGCACATCTCAATTCAGATGGTAAATTTTAGTAATTAAAGTAAAAATGTAGCTCCACCCAAATAATGAAGTTGTAGGGTAACGGAAGTATATTTTGCACTGCTTCAGTTTCAAAATTTAAGCCAGTAACAAATAAAATGAAAAAATTCATTCGCTCAGTGTCCTAGCCACATTTCAGGTGTTCCATAGCCACACGTGGCTGGTGGCTCTGCATTGGAGAGTGCACATACAGAGCAAGCAACCCTGTCTCCTGGCTGTCCTGGATTGGAGCAGCAGCAGTGTTCGGACCTCAGCTCAGCCAATCAGATTTTCCCGCCCGGGAATTTGAATTTTGAACTGAGATACACAGAGCCGGTTGGCTCTGAGTCATGTTAATGGCAGAATTCCAAAGGGAGGGTTTGTGAGCAGCTGTTGTCAGGGTCCCCAGAGCTTCCCTGTCTTCTGCCTTTCCAGAGGCCTGTTTGGTAGTTCAGCTCTTCTTGGATTCCATGAGAGAGCCTAATAGATTTCCAATATGCTTTTATTTTCCCTTGAGCCAGCTCTAGCTGGTTTCTGTTACTTGTAATGACATTAACAACAACAACAAAAAAATTAAAATGAACAAAAACTCTTAAATTTCTTTAGAAGGAGACACATAAGAGAACACAATTACACAAAAGGGTATACATTTATGCAAAAGTGCTTTTAGTACCTTAGAAAAATCATAATTGTCCAGAGTGTTATCAACTCTGAACAGAATGGAGTAGGGTATAGATAATTCAAAACAGTAAATTGTTACAAAAAGAGCATCTATTTGATTTTGGAATGTATTTGTGTGAACTGGGGGTGGGGATGAGGACAGAGCAGAAATAAGATACAGCTTCCTAATTGTTTTACAGAGAATTTAATCAGCATGAATTCTCCAAGAATGACGTTGATCACACAGCAGGTGCTTGATAAATGCATATTGATTAATTGACTTAGAATACACCAGCTGTCGATGAAAGAATGTGATCCACAATCAAACCATTTGACAGAAGAAAGCCAGGATGGCTTTTAAAATTAGTAACAACATGGAATTCTATATGCAAATAATCCCTTCTTTGGTTCCCTTCCTTGATGAGAACAAGATAATCATACTCTGCTTTGGGAGGAAGGTGTTTAGTATTTAAGGCTGTAAACCTAGGTAAACACATTCTCCAGTTATTTGTTCCCAGTTTCCATTAAGAATTTGGAAGGCCTTTCGGTTGCATATATCAAATCTGTGTGTGGGTGTGTGTGGAAGGGGTTTGGAGGCTGGGGGAAAGGAAAGGCAATCATAAATGATCTCTCCTGATCATGGGGAGCTTTGATTTTATCTCTTCTTAGCATCAGATAATCAATATTTAAATTTCACAGCATAGGAAAAAAAAGTAAAAAAGTTTCAGAGTAACAGGTTTAAATGGGTGGAGGTGAATCTAATTATAATCTACCATACTCTAGTTATACTCTAGCATAACTACCAGTTTACAGAAAATATCAGAAATAAGAATACACACAGGGACACAATCAGCCAAATCCAGAATATGGCAAATTCTACCAAACAAATGACCTGGCTTTTTAAACAAATAAATATTCTATAATTATGTTGTAAATGTCACAACTACTGGAGGATAGTGCTACCTCTGGTAGAACATTATTTTATGGTAAGTTCCAACGTACAAATTCTGGGGGTGGGGGTGGGGGGAAGCTCCATGTAGAAGTTTATTGGACAGATACCTCTGAGCAAGTGAGGAAGATAAGACTAGACAGTGGAAAAGCTGACCTAGTGAAGTTTCAGCTGAGGCCTCAGTCATCTTATGGGGAGTTCTGGAGCAGGAATGACTCTTCAGAGTTGTCCCAAATTGAGACAAGGGGACCAGGCTTTGTATTCCCGCCTCAGCCAGTCACTTGATGGGCTGCCTCTTAGGAGGGGCTATAACTTTAGGAGAGGCAGTTCTTTGCGGCCAAGAGGTGATCCTAGTGAAGGATGTGGTTGTGAGCGAATGGTAGTTGATATTTCCAGCAGGTGGGGAATAGGAGTTTGGGCCGTGAGGAAGGACTTTTGATGGAGCACAATAGTATTCACTATAATAATGTCAAGTGGGGCACTGGATGGAAGAGATGTGGAGTCAATAGATGATTTTTTTTTCCCAAATGGGAGATACTACAGAATGTTGATACTAATGGGAATAATACAACAGGGAGAAAACATCAATGATGCAGGAGAGGGAAAGAACGATTTTCCGGAGAGAGAACCTTGGGTATGTGGAATGCAGTGCACAACTACAGGGGTGGCTCGAGAAAGGAGAAGCAATGTCATATTCACAGTACAGGAGAGAAGGCAGAAAATGTGGGCACTGATGCTGGTAGACCCAGTAGCTGTGGTGGTTGCGGTGGAAGTTCTCTTCTCGGTGAGGCGGGAGACAAAATCATCAACAGGGGGATCAGGAGATGTTGGAGGTTGAAGAGAGAGGAAAGAAATGAAACAGCCCTCTAGGAAAGGCAGAGAGGAATGGGCTAGAGAAGGCACTGGGACTTTAGTAAAGGCCCATTTGCAGTTGAGGCCATGAATTGACAGTGAGTATCTTCTGCAGGGTTGTTTTTCTGCAGTCCTATCTAGCTGCTGGGTGTGACAAAGGAAGACAGTTGGCTTTAACTGGGGTGGGAGTTTGGCCATGAAGTACAGTGAAGGAAGGGAGGAGTAAGGGATTTGAGCGAGTATGCACACGAGTCATTACAATGATGGAGCATGGAATATAAACTGAAGAAGGCAAGAAGAGAGGTGGAAAGGTGCTAATGGCCTGTAGGTTTCAGGAGAAGAATTGTGCGAGTCAAGGTATAGGGGCAGCGAGCTGGAAAAATAGGAGGTGGTGGTACATATAAAGCAAAAATATAGTCAAAAAATCAGGGAATTGGGAAAATAGGCAGTCTTATGCACTGATAGTGAGAATGTAGATCTGTATCCCTTCTCTTGGTGGAGGTAGTGGTGGGGTAACATTGCAATATCTATCAAAATGTGAAATGCGTTTGACTGAGCAATTTTTCTTCCTGGAATTCATCTAACAATTATAGTTGCACGTTTGTGTAAAGATACCAGGGTGTTCTCTGCAGCATTGTTTATAAAAGCAAAATACTGGAAACAACCTAAATATCCATCAATAGGGGACTTAATAAATAAATTATGATACATTTCTAAAGGCTGGTATACTGTGCAGTCATTACAAAAGAATGATTTAAAAAATTATCATTTTAAAATCTCACTGTAGGGGAGGGATGCCTGGGTGGCTCAGTTGGTTAAGGGTCTGCCTTTGCCTCAGGTCATGATCCCAGGGTCCTGGGATTGAGTCCCACATGGGGCTCCTTGCTCCGCAGGGAGCCTACTTCTCCCTCTGCCTGGCGCTCCCCCTGCTTGTGCTCTCTCTCTCTCTCTCTCTCCCGACAAATAAATAAATAAAATCTTAAAAGAAAATCTCAGTGTAAGGGCGCCTGGATGGCTCAGTTCCTTAAGCATCTGCCTTCGGCTCAGGTCATGATTTCAGAGTCCTGGGAAAGAGGCCTGTTTCATGCTCACTTCTCAGCGAGGTGTCTGCTTCTCACTCTCCCTCTGTCCTTCCCTCCCCCCCAGCCCCCCTCGTGCTCTCTCTCAAATGAATAAATAAAATCTTTAAACATAAATAAATAAATAAATAAATAAATAAAACCTCAGTGTGACTGATTCAAGCAAGCATCATCAGTGGATGCTAAAACCATCGAGTCAAAGGTGATTGGGGAACAGGATATTTACATTGTCTTGAAGAATCACTCCATAGACTATTTGTTTTTTACAAAGAGAGATACCTTTGCACTGGAGAAATTCTAGCTGATACCATCTGAAGAAGATGATCATTAGCATCATCACCAATGAGATGAACTGGCATTTTGTGTCTTCTGATGTGATGCAAAGGGAACTGTGTACTTCTACTATGATATTCTTACAAAAAAATGTTTAATCTTAAGAATCTAATCATGATGAAGGATTTAGATAAATCCAGAATGTAGGGCATTCTTCTATAAAGCAATTGCCTGGACTCTGCAAAAGTGTCAAATGTACCGAAAGACACCCTCCCTCCCAACCCCAAAAAAGCAAGGAACAGCAAAGGAGACTAGAGATGTTTCTGTTATATGTAATGAATGAGCCTTGATTGAATTCTGGATAGAAAAAAGCTATAAAGGACAGTTAGGGGGATAACTGGGGAAATTTCGGTATGAATCATGTCACAGTATGTTAATATTAATTCCTTGGGTCTGATAATGGGATTGTGGCTTTGTAAGAAAATGTCCTTGTTGTAGGAGAAAACTCAAGTGGTGAATTGTCATGCTGTCTGCAATGTGCTTCCAAATGACTCAGCAAAAACAAAAGAGAAATAAAGCAAATGTGGCAAAAATTTTTAACCATTTGTGAATCTAGATAAAAGATGTGCAGACATTTATTGTACTAATTTTTTTAAGATTTTTCTGTAGGTTTGACATTTTTGAAAATAAACTTTTGGGGAAAAGAAAGTAACATAGAGCTCTAAGTACTGATTGTTATGTTATTATCATTGGAACCAAGATTTTCAGCCTAAGTAAAAAGAGATGGAAATATAAAATCAAACCAGCCAAGTAAAACTCAAATCTTAAATTTGAACAGTCTTTTACATGATCTGTAACGGCCCCTGTGGAGAGGAAAATAAAATCTTAGTATCTAACATTTCTATCAACAATATTTACATAGTTACAATATATACATTGTTAGGTTATTATTGTTAATAATTTTCAATTTTTAGAAGCAGCCTATGAAACAAACAGGGAAAACTTAAATATGGTTACCAGAGAAAATATAAATGCCAACCTTTATAGGGGAATTAATCATCTCACCTAATGTAGTGATTTACCAATAAACCAAGAATTAGCAGTAAAGGCCCCTTATTTACAACTAGGGAAGTAGTCACCAAAAAGCCTTGAAACAAACAATTAAAAGTGCTTTCTTTTGGGAAATCAAATTAGGGGTGGGAGAGGATGGGGCAGTAGCCAATGGTTTTCATTAAAAGCCCTAGTATATTATTGCTTTTTCCCATGTGTGATTATTGAGATAAAATGTTTTAAAATAAGAAAATTTTAATAAAGCAAGGGAACAGCCTACAATTCATAGCACCTGTATGGGCATATTAAAAACCTGATGTTTAAATTTCATCAGTTTCACAGCTTCCAGGGTGGAGTTGATTACTGGAGGATCTATAAGCATCTACAGCGGAGGAGCCTCCTATAGAGGAGGGAGAGGAGCTTGGGAGAGAGGGAAAAGGGAAGGGGGAGGGAAAGGGAAAGGGGGGAAGGTAGGGGGAGGGAGAGAGCAGCTTTATTGAAATATAAGGTTTGGCTGTCAGAGTAATTTTGTGTATTAATCCTATTATTCTCTTTCCAGTGGTGTCCCATCAACTAGAAACTTGAGCCAAAGCTCTGGGGAAAGACGGCTATTAATTTAGAAAAGAGTGAAATCCCTGGAGCCTCTGAGGGTGTGAGCTGTGCAAAGCAGCTCTGCTCTGTAGACATCTGGAGGTGGCAGGGAACACTGGTCTCTTCTCAGCAGCCTACGAAGGCTGCACAGGTCCCAGGAAGGATCCTCCTGGGCACCAGTGGACTCCTTGCAGAAGCACATGCAGTGCTGGTGAGGTTTGAGAGAGAGATGAGGTCCTGCATTGCTGTGAGTGTAGGCTAAACTTGAAAAACACTGTTTTCCTAATGTTATTATGAGCCATGGTAACCACAGCCATGGGTGGCCTATAAAAACATGATCAGAACAACTGACTTTATGGCAAAAAGCATTAAGGGAGACAAACAGCATTATAGCGTGATTAAAGATACATTAAAAAGGGAAGCATAAATGCTATAATGGTAAGTCTCAGATATAATCCAACAATAAAATAGAGTTTTGAATTGACAGAAATGCAAGGATAAACCCTTCTGGTTTCAGCATTATGGGAGAGCACACAGGGGTAGATTATACCATTGTTCCCCATTATCTGTTGCTCTGCCTATGAACAGATTATGTTCACCACTGCATAGCCTTCAAGTTTAGCCTTATGACTTGCTTTGTCTATGGAATGTATGTGGAAGTGATGTATGCCCCCCACCTGAGCAGAAGCTTTAAGAAACATCCTAGGGTTTAGCCATGAACCAGCATGTCTCATATAGAGGCTGCTCCTTCAGTCTACATCCTGGAATGAAGATCCTGGAACAGAGTGGTTGTTTGTTTATAACATAGTGAAAGCTAACTAATGTATCACAATCTTCAAACCTTTTTGCTACCAACACCTAGAAAAGCTAGTTGAATTGTAACATAATTTTAAATGCATATGTAAATTCCTCTAGGACCTCTAAGTTAAGGGATACTGAAACAAACTGTAAGTGTTTGAAATAATGCTGCAGCTATAAATAGCAGTAAGAAAAAAAAAGGAGAAAAATCCAACAAATTCACCTAAAAAGTCTAGAAAAGGAAATGGGTAATATCTTAAAGCAAGCAAGAAAAAGTGAAATACTAAAATTAAAAGCAGAAATGAATAAATGGAGTAATAGAAAAGCAGAACACTAAATTCATGTACCCAATGACTATTTATTTAAAAATTGTTTCTAGAATGTATCCCCTCCTTGTTGTGGTCCTTCTCTCTTATTATGAGGCTTGATTATAAACTATTACAGGTTTGATGTTCACTTTGAGAAAACTAATACATTTTTGGTACATTAATAAATAAGAATAACAATAAATTAAGGTTACATATAGGAACAATTTAAATTCTGAACAAATGTTTATGCTTCCTTTAAAATAGAACGCATTTTCCAGCAGAAATTCTACATCTTGACCACAGAGTTTCATGATCTAGGTCAGTGTTTTTCAGTTGAGGGTTGCAACCTAATGAATCATGAAATCAGTTTAGTGGATTGCAATTTACATTAAAAAATGGAAGAGAATAGGGGTGCCTGGGTGGCTCGGTTAAGTATCCCACTCTTGATTTCAGCTCAGGTCCTGATCTCAGGATGGTGAGATGGAGCCCCGAGTTGGGCTCTGTGCTGAGCATGGGGGCTGCTTAAGATTTTCTCCCTCCCTCTCCCTCTGCCCCTCCCCACTCCTTGAGCTCACATGCACTCTCTCTCTCTCAAAAAAAAGGAAGAGAATAGAGCTGAAAATACCAGAGTACAGTGCCTGGAGTAAGGATAATTACTGTTTCATGAAACTTTGGCTTTGAATTATATGTGTGTGGGGGGAGTTCTGTATTAGGTTGACATCAAAATGTCTATCTTACTGTAGGTGGGTTGGAGTCAAAAAAGTTTGAAAGTCACTGATTTAGGTCCCTCTAATCAAAAGTTATGGTCAAAATATTTCACAACTGGTAAAACTTGGGCACAGCCCAGTCAAAGCTGGATGCGGTGTCAGAACGGGGCTCCAGGGAAATCTGCTATGCCAGGGGCTTCTCCTTTTGTTCTTGGCTTGAGAGTCTCAATGGAAGGGAAGGATGGCCAAGGCAGCAAGTGGGCTTAGGGCAGTGACTGCATTATGCATAACTTTCTATTGCTGCAATAACAAATTGCCACAAATCTAGCAGCTTAAAGCAACACAAATTTGTTATCTTACAGTTTTGTAGGTCAGCAATCAGGCTCAGGTCTCACTGAACTGAAACCCAAGGTGTCAACAGAGCCTCCCAGAGGCTCTAAGGGAGATTCTGTTTCCTTGCCTTTTTCAACTTCCAGAGGCTGCTCACATTCCTTGACTTGTGGCCCTCTCCTCTGTCTTTAAAGCCGTCAACGTTGCATTTCCTCTCACCCTTCTTCCACAGTCTCAGCTTCCTCTGATCCCAGCTGGGAAAAAGTTGGCTTGTAAAGATCCATGTGGTTAGATTGAGCTCACTGGATAATCTAGAATAATCCTGTTTCAAGATTCTTAATCACATTTGCAAAGTCCTTTTTGCCATGTTAGATGACACTTTCACAAGTTCTAGAGGCAGAGGGAGTGGACATCTTTGGGGACCATTATTCTACCCACCACAGTGGGTATGGACATGTTTCATTGTTCGAACAAACAGCATTGCCACACCTGTGCAGACGGCCTGCATGCAAGTGAGTACCAGTGGTCTGTGAGATGGACCTCTTTGGGTCTCTATGCAGTACTCTCTGTGTGTGTCTTTAATGTTCACTCTACTATCTCAAAGAGGACAAAGGGGAAAGTTTAAGTTACACAAACTAATACAACTTGATCCACTGCTTTTTCCTTTTCAGTATTTTCCTAGGAGGATTAATTATTAAATGAATCGACTACTTCAGTTCCATAAAAACTGGGAGAGCATTGTGCATAAACATAAGAAAAGTACCTGACCGAAATATTCTCCCTTTTATCACATGTGAAAAACTGAAATGCACATATATGTAAACTTACTTTATTATTTTTATATTAATTTTCATTGGTTATATAGTATGTATTTCATGATGAAAGCAAGTGGCACCTTAAAAAAAAAAGTAGTTCCAGAAATCCATTCCAACTTTTGTAATTCTAAAATATTTCACAATTCTGAAAGAAGTCTCTAGAACAACATTTCAGATTGATACCCCACAAAATATAGTCAATAACTTAAGGTGTCTATACTTATATTTATACACTTCGGCAAGGAGCAGATGAAGCTCATTTTAAGGGCTGTTTTAAGTTCCCAAGATTCTAAAAATTAAATGTACTTTACTAAAAAGAAGAATTTTTATTTTTTTTGATTTTTTGATATTTATTTTTGTAAAGATTTTATTTATTTATTTGAGAGAGAGAGAGAATGAGAGATAGAAAGCATGAGAGGGAAGAGGATCAGAGGGAGGAGCAGACTCCCTGCTGAGCAGGGAGCCCGATGTGGGACTCGATCCCAGGACTCCAGGATCATGACCTGAGCCGAAGGCAGTCGCTTAACCAACTGAGCCACCCAGGTGCCCCAAAAAGAAGAATTTTTAAAACAATCTTTGAAATGATTTATACATATTTACTCATAGAATATCATCCTGCTCAGCATTGCTCACTGAATGTTTTTTATGCCAACAAACAAAATAGAAATGAACTCACTTTTGAGTCAGATAAGGCACAAAATCCCAGTGAACTCTAATGAAGCATTTTGTGAATCAGAGTGAGGGCGGAGGAAATACAAATAAATTTTAAAAATTCCACATCAGGTATCAACTGATGGTAATGTGAGCTTTTTACAAATGCTAGTGGATATGCCTGGGTGGAATATGAAAGAAAGCTAATTTGGGGACATACGTTTATTATGCTATTTTACTTAGTTATCTAAAAACATGGAAAGATGCTAATTTATGTAGCTTTTGTATTTTTGGTGACTCATTTTTATTCTATTTTAAAGGAGATTTTACATATAATTAGGAAGCTAGATTTTTTTTTTCTTCTCATGAAACTCATTGGCTCCTGCTACTCAGACAAAAGAAAAGGTTTTTATTGTTCTTCTACCTCAATCCTCAATTTTAGAGGCAAAATGTTTTCTGATTGGAAAGATGGAGTCTTTTTCAAAATGCATGCTGCCCTCTCAGATTAATTACCCAGATGTTTGGCCCTGGACCTGTTCTATCCTGTCCATTCTTCCTTTCCTCTACCATCCTTGGCTCCCTATTTGTCTTGTGCTACTGCCACCTTAATAAGCCTCAACAGCAAGATTTCTCAGGAAATAATCAGAAAGTGATTAGTCCTTTACACTTATCCAGTCCATTCAGAAGTAATTTTCCACCAAACATAAATGATTAAAAATGATTAGCATCTACCTAAATGATGTTATTGTGCCAGGTTTTTTTTTCCTGTTGGCACAATGCCACACTCTCCCTTCTGTAGTCTATAATTGCAGGGGCTGGAAGCCTATAACTCCGTTCCCCAAATCCTTTACCAACTGTCTTCCAGTCAGGTGTGGCCAATGGGAGTCACTGGTGGGAGAAAAGAATAAGCCATTCTAGTCTGGTCCCAGTGGTAGAAATGTCTCAATGGCAGACTGGCACTGGCCACGGGGTGCCCCTTCTGTGAAGGTTGAGTTCGCCATGGGCCACACAGTAACTTTCTGGCAGCAAATGCACCTGGAGGGCTCCAGGCTGAGTGGTGGTAGCAGCTTGCTCATCTCTGGGTGACATTCCTTTCTTTCTCTCCCTTTCTCCTCTAGCCCTTCCAACACCTTTGTAACCATTTTCCAGAATTAAATCCCTTTCTGTTTGAACTATGTACAGTGGTTTCTGTTTTCCTGACTGGACTAATTGGACTGATTATAAATGATCAGGTAGGTTTTAGGCACTTCCTAGTCCTAGGCACGTGGAGCCCCACCCAAAAGCAATGGATCATGGAGTTCAACTGAGTCCCGTTTCAAGGGTACAGTTGAGATATACCCAGTGTGTGTGGTCTGGACACTCTGAACAGTGGCTACGGGCAAGTGAAAGTCCTTGGCCAATGGGCAATATAAATAGCTAGGTTGATCAGCTGCTCAGAGGTACTGTAGACTGAGGTCTCAGGCTCTGGTAGTTCCTTGAAAATTCAGTGAGAATATTTCATAATTTGCAAGGGGGGGACAAAGTTGGTCAGGAAAGAGAAGTTTAGTTATCTAACTGAAGTTGGGAGTGGTGGTTTTAGGGGCTGTCCTACCTAGTTCTTCATCTGTTTGACAAATGTGTCCAGTAGGATCATCTCAAAGTCTATTTCCAGGGTTTGTTTCACAGATCAGAGATTTCAGATGTGAAACCCTAAAAGGAAAAGCATTAATTAGGGTTAGATTTCCTGTGGTGGTTAAGGTCAAATTGAAGGGGTTCCTATGGCTGCCACAATTTCTGGACTCCTCAAATTCTCCATTCGAGGACCAGATGATGCATTTATCTTGGTGAGCCTTTATTTAATGTCTTATTTTCCCTTAAGCTCTGTTTTTGCTCATCACTATATCCTCAGGACATACAAAGTGCTACATATAATCATCATTCAATTAGTATTAAGTGCCGACTTTATTGCCAACACATCAACATAACAGTAACATCTTTAAAAGCTTCAGAAGTTTATGGCAACAAATTCTGAACACTTATAGGGTAATTTTTTCTCTAACAAAATCTTCCCTATGCATCCTTGAATCTAAGCAGAAATTGCTACTTCTTTTTTGAAATCTTTATTTTTAAAGACTTATTTGAAAGAGAGAGAGAGAACAAGCAGAGGGAAAGGGAGACAAGCATACTCCTGGGTGAGTGGGGAGCCCAACGTGGGGCTCTATCCCAAGATCCTGAGATCATGACCTGAGCTGAAATCAAGAGTTGAATGCTTAACCGACTGAGCCACCAGGTGCCTCAGAAACTGCTATTTCTAAATTGATTTGTAGATATTCTGGAATGTGATTTGCCTTTGTTATCCTAAATCTGCTAGAAAGAGCCTTCTGTCTGTATGTGATAGGCCAGTGCTCCCAACCCCAGTAAGTCTCAAACTTTAATAAACATGACATGTATGAAATGAGTAGGTTCTACTTTTGATTAAGAAAATAGACAACAAGGGGTGCCCAGTTGGCTCAGTGAGTAGAGCATGCAACTCCTGATCTCTAGCTCCTGAGTTCAAGTCCCACACTGGGTATAGAGATTACTTAAGAAAAAGATCTTAAAAAAAAAGAATAGACAACAAAAGAAACTTCCATTTGGGGGAGAGAAACATAGAATACTTTAAAAGTTTGGGTGAAATGCTTGGAAATATATAAATTGAAATAACATTCATATGTACCAACAATACTCAGTTTGAAATACATAATTAAAAAGGAATCCTGCTTTACAATAGCAGCAGACATGAATATATGTTAATGACTTTTAATGAAAAATATATCACTAATACGAAGAAAACTAGAAGATTTTCCCGAAAGATATTAAGTATAAGAAAAGTGATATTATATTTTAGAAGACTAATATTTTAATACTGTCATTTTCCCCAATTAATTAATATACTTCAAGTTATTAGGTAAAATCCCAATAAAAATACTTCTGGAAGAACTTAGCAAAATAATTCTCAAATTTACCTGAAAAAATAAACAGGCAAAGGGCACCTGGGTGGCTCAGTCATTAAGCGTCTGCCTTCGGCTCAGGTCATGATCCCAGGGTCCTGGGATCGAGCCCCGCATCGCATTGGGCTCCCTGCTCAGGCGGAAGCCTGCTTCTCCCTCTCCCACTCCCCCTGCTTGTGTTTCCTCTCTCACTGTGTCTCTCTCTGTCAAATAAATAAATAAAATCTTCAATAAAAAATAAAAAAAATAAATAGACAAAAATAGCTAATATTGTTAGCCATCATAAAAAATCATCTTAAATTACATTCATTTTTAAAATGAGGTAATCATGCAAATACAGATAAAAGAATCATCTCATGTTTTTTATTAGTTCCTGTGTCACACTATTATTTTGTTAGCAAAGCTTTTCCTAAGAAACAATGCAAACTTAAATTTGTGAGTTGGTGGGGACCCAGGGAATAAGATTATATTTTATCAAAATGCTGGACTAATCTGTTACTGATGCATCTCATTTCTGCTCCTTCCTGAAGAGTTTGCCACCTCTCTTATCCCTCTTAGAGATGGCCTCCACCATCAGTCTCAGCATCTTGATAGAAACTTGGGTTCTTCTTTTAAGTGTCCAGGCAGTCCAATATTTCAATGTTTTTTTTTTATTTTTTAAATTTTATTTTTTAAAAAGATTTTATTTTATTTGACAGAGAGAGACACAGTGAAAGAGGGAACACAAGCTGGGGGAGTGGGAGAGGGAGAAGCAGGCTCCCCACTGAGCTAGGAGCCCGGTGCAGGGCTCAATCCCAGGACCCTGGGATCATGACCTGAGCCGAAGGCAGATGCTTAACGACTGAGCCACCCAGGTGCCCCTCAATGTTTTCAGTATTTGGATTCTAGCCACAGGTAATTTCATTTAAAATTAGCCTTTGTTTTTTTATATTTAGGTAGCTACCATTATTCTCAACTACTGAAGATTATGACTAGAATGATGAATTAATTTATTAAATGATGAAGCTTTAGCTTCAAAAGAATGGTTGTTCCAACCTCCATTTTTGCAATCTGTTAATGAAATAGTACTTTGCAACCTGTTAATGAAAAGATAAGTCACTGAAATAATTCCTTGATCCTATTAGGTCATTTGGAACCATAAAACTTTTCCAGTATATGTTCAAATTGCTCCTACAGATATACAAGAAGCAACTCAATGCAGTACTGCTACAATAATGTAACCACCAAATCTTAAAATTTTAATAATAATGGAGCTGGGTGTGGAGACTACATGTAAAACTGGTATATACCGGTACAGATTTTTAGCAAGTTTAAAGTGTAATTACAGTAATGGATTCAGTAAAATAGTTTCATCTTTGAAAAGGAGTTCAATGATACGGCTGCAATTTCCATACTAAAGTGCCAATTCTATTCTTAAGTTCTCATTACATTTTTTTCCCAACTCTTCTTGATCATTTTTTTTACCCATGCCCAGTTTATTGATATAATTATCCATTATTATACATGTCATATCCATGTTCATGTCAGTATTTAAACCCAATCGCTTTATTTAAAGAAACTAACAAAAATTCAGATGCAAAATTACAGACACCTAACAGCAGAGCTGAAAGCATGTGAACAAAGAGGAGTAACAATAGCAAAATGCCAGTGAGTGGAAAAACAGATACTTCTCAGAATGGCAAAAGGTGTCTCAGACGGGAGAAAAGTATTAAACCAAATTTTTTAAATACAAGCATAAATGACTTTGGAGAAGACAGTAGAGACTGATATTGATTTTCAGTTGTCAAAATATTGGCAAGTGAAATTTATTTATGCATAATAAGGAAATGTTTCATGCTGAAAACATTCTGGGTTCTTAATGTATCCATACTGATTAAATTTCATGCTTTGAAGCTGCGTGGTCCAATATGGTAGCCACTAGCCACATGTGGCTACTTAAATTTAAATTAATTAAAATTAAATAAAAGTAAAAATTCAGTTCCTCATTGGCACTAGCCACATTTTAAGTCCTGAGAGCCACAGGAGACACAGGTATGCATTGCACACACAGAAATAGAACACGTCCATCATGCCAGAAAGTTCTGTTGAACAATGTTGTGATTCATCATGAGAAGGGTCATAATGAAGCTTTATCAATATTAGTCATCTGGAAGTTTACCACAACTACTTTTTTATTATCCAAGCCATTACTTACTGCCAGAGGCAAGTCATATAACTAGATAAAACAAGGGTCAAATTCTTTAGTGCTTCCCGCCCCCAGCCAAGAAAGACTTCCTTGGAATATTATTATCTACCAGAACCTGAGAAATGCAATAGCTTCTTGTGAAAACTATATAGGCAGCAACTTTTGACTTGGTATAACATTTCAGATGCTGAATCACTAGGCATAATTTTATTCTTTCCATGATTGAGCAGAACAGCTGAGAAAAATAAAGGATCTTGTCTGTTTTATGTAATAGTGTAACCCGCAGCACACCCAGAGATAATCTTTTATAATGGGTTTGACGGGCATTTCTTTTTTTTTAAATTTTATTTTATTATGTTATGTTAATCACTATACATTACATCATTAGTTTTTGATGTAGTGTTCCATGATTCATTGTTTGCGTATAACACCCAGTGCTCCATGCAGTACGTGCCCTCTTTAATACCCATCACCAGGCTAACCCATCCCCCCACCCCCCTCCCCTCTAGAACCCTCAGCTTGTTTCTCAGAGTCCATAGTCTCTCAGCCTTTGGAACATAATAATAATAAAACAGATAAAAATCATTATGTATTTATTCTGGAACATAAAACACAGAAAATTATTGGATGTTATCCAATTCTTTTATGAGCTAAATATAGCTCTAACACTATAATCCAATACAGATATGACACACCCCCCAAAATTTACAGACAACCCTTACTTATGAATATTAGACACAAAAAACTGGCAATATAAGGAAACATTAATAAAATAACCACACAAATTGATTAAATAAGAAAAAGCATATGATCCTCTCAGTAGATGATGAAAGGCCACTGGATGAAATTCAATACCCATTTATATTCTTAATAAAAACATACTATTATATAAATTTAAAATAAATGAGAATCTTTTCCAAATAACTCAATTATACATATCAAAGCTATATTATTTATCATTACTGTTAATTTTTTACATTTTTATGTCATTTTTAGCCAATATAATGACGCATGAAATAGAAATAAGAGAAATAAACAGTGGAAAGGCAAATATAGGAATTTTATGATATTCTTCAGATTACCTAATTGCATAGCAAGAAAACTAGAAAGAACTCATAGCTATTTTTAATTAAAAAAAAATTTAACCTGCAAACATCAACATATTTCTGTAAAATCATAAAAACCCCATTAGAATATACATAAAATAAACCCATCCTCAAGTAAAATTCTTTTTATTTATTTTTTATTTATTTTTTAAAGATTTTATTTATTTATTTGACAGAGAGAGACAGAGCGAGAGAGGGAACACAAGCAGGGGGAGTGGGAGAGAGAGAAGCAGGCTTCCCGCCGAGCAGGGAGCCTGATGTGGGGCTCGATCCCAGGACCCTGGGATCATGACCTGAGCGGAAGGCAGACGCTTAACGACTGAGCCACGCAGGCGCCCCCTCAAGTAAAATTCTTAATGAGTGATATGCATGATCTTTATAAGGAAAACTGCGATCCTTATTAAGGGATACAAATGGAGACCTAAATAAGTGGGGAAAGCATCATGTTCTTTCATGAGAAAAAGAAATACAAAGATCTTGATTTTTTTTTCAAATTAATTATAGGTTTGGTGTAATTCCAATTAAGACGTTGGAGGCCTTAAGAAAGATAACCTTTGGGGCGCCTGGGTGGCTCAGTTGGTTAAGCGACTGCCTTCGGCTCAGGTCATGATCCTGGAGTCCCAGGATCGAGTCCCGCATCGGGCTCCCTGCTCGGCGGGGAGTCTGCTTCTCCCTCTGACCCTCCCCCGTCTCATGCTCTCTCTCTCTATCTCATTCTCTCTCTCAAATAAATAAATAAAATCTTAAAAAAAAAAAAGAATGATAACCTTTATAGGGGAAAAAAAGCACAAAAGATATTTTATCTGATAATAAAATACATCACATAATAAACCACACTACTATCAGATAATTAAGTACATTATTATGGTTTAAAACAATGCCTCTGACTAATCTTCCCTGCCGCACGCCCCTCCCCCCATACTAATAGGAAACCAAGTTCTGTAAGACTTCTGGGTCATCCTGGAGCTGGGTCTTGGTAGGTGTAGATTTCTTCCTCTCCTTTTTCTTTTTCCCCGTGGTCTGCCCTCTGGTGGCCTGCCTCAGTAACTTGGTTTTCACTGCTGCAGGACACCTAGGGTTGGCTCTCACTACTTACTCCTTTAGTTTACACTTCTGGTTAGCCAAGGAATTAGAGGTGAGGGCCTGGGTCAAAGGGCACTAAACGACATCTTCAGTCTTACATGAAAGCACTCCTATATGAAATGACATGGTGTCTGAGTTTGGTAAAAATGTTAATAACTGTTGAAGCATGGTGCTTCTTCTGTGTACATTTGCAAATTTGTACAATAAAGGTTAAAAATAGAAACAAAACAAAGAATCATTGCTCTCACAAATATAAATGGCTGGTCAACATATGAAAGAATCCACAATTTCATTAACAATAAAACATAGGCAAATTAAAACAAGTAAATGAGGCACGTGGGTGGCTCAATCAGTTACATTTGCCTTGGGCTCAGGTCATGATCACAGGGGTCCTGGAATTGAGCCCCGTGTTTGGCTTCCTGCTCAGCAGGGAGCCTGCTTCTTCCTCTCCCTCTGCCATCCCCTATGCTTGTGCTCTCTCTCTCTCTCAAATAAATAAATTTTAAAAAACCAAGTAAATATTTTTTAGTTTTCAGATTAAAAAAAATCACCAAAACACTAATAGTTTTTAGTGCTGAAAAGGTGTGGAAAAACAAACACATAACCTTTTGGCAAGAGTATTAGTTGGTATTGCCTTTTGCAGGGCAATTTGGTAGTACTGATGGAAAATCTTAATGTTCCACAAATATTTCATATCTTTACACCTGGAATTCCACTTCTCTTTTCTGAAACTACTCAGGCAAGAATGCAGAAATACAGGTACACTAATGTTTATTATTTATTGTAGCATTGTTTATAAGAGCAAAATATTGGACATGAGCATGAACAAAATACAGATAGTCCTATATAACAGAATACCATGCATCCATGTAAAAGAACAATCTCTTCGTATTAATACTGAAAGATATCCTTGGAAAATGAAGTAAAAAATGTTGTATAAATGGAAATGGTCTCATTTTGGTTGAAGAAGACAATAATACACGTTAACATGTGCATTTAAAAAATCTGGAGGCCAAAATCTTCATTATAAAGTTCTATAATGTTTGAGCTTTTTTCAATGTATATATTATTACTTTTCCAACAGAAAAAGCAATAAATTTTTTAAATGAATAAATAAAAGAGTATTTCCCTGCCATCTTTAAGAATGTTCCATCATTAAGCTAATTCCCTACTGCCTCCCACATCAGCATGGTTCCCAGATAGGATGGTTCTACCTATTCTGAACGTGCAAGAGATGTTTATTATCATTTTTGTTTGAGAGTCTTGATCTCATTGTGCTGGGTTCCTAAGATGACTCTCAAAATTGTCTTTACTGTTTCTCCCAGAATATTCTAAAAGGGAATAGAGCAAACAGGATGCTCAGTGGCTTCCTTACAATGAGAGAAGACCAAACTATCAAGTTTATCAAACGCAAACTAGGGGCTTCTACAGGGTGCTCAAGATGATCCACTGGCACCCAGGGAAAAAAAATATTAGAATTTCAACCTATATATATATATAATTTAAAGATTTTATTTATTTGACAGAGAGAAACACAACAAGAGAGGGAACAGAAGCAGGGGGAGTGGGAGAGGGAGAAGCAGGCTTCCCACCAAGCAGGGAGCCTGATGTGGGGCTCGATCCCAGGACCCTGGGATCATGATCTGAGCTGAAGGCAGACGCTTAATGACTGAGCCACCCAGGCACCCCTCAACCTATATATTTTTGTCTCACCCTTTGTTAATTGCAATTTTTTTCAAGTTTTGTTTTTAAAATTGTCTATTATACAATTGTGTATATTCATATATGTGTATGTACACACATGTAGATCACTAGTAAATATCTATTTACATATTAAGTGGAGTATTCAAAAATTTTGTACTGATGGACTCTCTGGTCAAAAAAATTTAGAGGCATTAACCTAGGCTGCAGCTGCTTTTAAGAGAACAAAAACCAGATACAAGGCACATATAAACATGTTCCATAAATTAGTTACCCTCCTCAAAGTCAGTAATGGTTAGAAGAAAACAGAGAAATAGGTGAGTAAACGCAAAGGAGACAAATGTAAGAGTCAGCTTAGTAGGTAATAAAAGGTAGAAGGAAAGAGAAGGGAAAACAGATAGGAAAATTATTTACACACATACAAGTAAAACAGTGAAAAAAAAAACCCATAATGAATAAAGGGAGGTGAAATAAAAAGAAGAAATGCCACAAAAAGACCCTGAACATTTAGAGATGAAATGAAAATAAGCCATCTGTCATGCCCTTGGAATTTAGAATGTACCAGATCCAGGGCTCTTTATTCTGAGTGTTAAGCACAGTGGTTGGCACATAGTATGCACTCCATAAGTAAAGAAAGGTTTTTAAGCTATGCCATTGTATACCAAATGTATGTATTTAGCCATTATTTTAAAAGTCATTGTGTTTTTGTTATTTCTTTGCTATTTTATTAAAAAAAATTTTTTTTTCTAGGTAGACACCATACCCAGCCTAACATGGGGCTTGAACTCATGACCTGAGATCAAGACCTGAGCTGAGGGGCGCCTGGGTGGCTCAGTCGTTGAGCGTCTGCCTTTGGCTCAGGTCATGTTCCCAGAGTCCTGGGATCGAGCCCCGCATTGGACTCCCTGCTCAGCGGGAAGCCTGCTTCTCCCTCTCTCACTCCCCCTGCTTGTGTTCCCTCTCTCGCTGTGTCTCTCTCTGTCAAATAAATGAATAAAATCTTAAAAAAAAAACAAGTCAGATGGTTAATTGACTGAGCCCCCCTTCTTTGCTGCTATTTTAAATCAAGCTGCTGGATATTTTATAGATTATGAAGAATAGAAAACAAAAGACATTAAAAAGAGAATGAAAATTCTGTGATGCCACATCTGCACATGCAATAAAAATCTAAGAATTCATTGGAGAATTTGAAGATATGGAGGGTAATTATTTGCTAACCCATGGAAACCTCCTCTATCCCTTTGCTGTTACATAGACCAAATAATCAAGAAAAGATATTTGCAAAGAACCTATAATTTAGAACTTCTAAAAAGTCTTTCTATAGTCACAATAAAAGCAATTTATAGGATTAAAGCAGTGACCTTTTTTTCCCCTCTCTTTACTTGAAAGCTGAAATCATACCATTTGGAGTAGCAATTAGATAGTTCATTAGTGATGTTTTATATGTTCTATAAATTACATATGAAGATGACATTTCTATTGCATAGGTATTTTTTTATTATTTTATTATTTTATTTATTTTTTAAGTCTATTGCTAATAATAACTTTAAGCCATCTGATCTAGGATGGCAAGCATGATTCATTAATATTAAAAAAAACCCCACAGAACATCTGCTCTGCCAGTAATTGTACCTTTACTCTCACTTCCAGAGTCAGAAAAAAGAGATGGATTATTTTTAGGCAAATATGAGGCACTATATATTATGATCATCATTCACATATTCATCAAATATTCACTGTGGGACTCTTCGCACCAAGCGTTATTGTTGGAGATACATTTGTGAGATTAAAGAGTCTGCTTCCTCCAGAATTCACATTTTTCATACTTGGATTAAATTAGCAATTTCCAAAGTAACTGAAATATATTTGTGCATGTGTACGGATGTGTAGACTCATGGATGTAAAGGGTAAGAATTACTTAGCATTTAACCATGATTATTGCAGAATGCACAATACTTTCTCTTAAAAAAAACCTTCATAGGTACAAATTTCTTTGAAAACTCCATACTGTGTGACTTAGCAATTCTACTTGTAGAAATTCATCCTCGTAAAATGGTAACGATTAGGTGCAGGGGCACCTGGGTGGCTCAGTTAGTTAGGTGGCTGCCTTTGGCCTCAGGTCATGATCCCCGGGTCCTGGGATCAAGTCTGGAATCGGGCTCCTTGCTCAGTGGAGAGCCTGCTTCTCCCTCTCCCTCTGCCTGACGCTCTGCCTACTTGTGTTCTCGCTCTCTTTGTCAAATAAATAATCTTAAAAAAAAAAAAAATTAGGTGCAAAGACTTAGTTACAAGGATGCTCACTATAGAATTATTTTTTAAATACTGCAAGCAACAGCCTAGGTCAATATGGGATTGTTTAATTAAACTGTGTTATGTTTACACAACAGGAAAGTAGGTGCTATAGACTGAACTGTTTGTGTACCCCTAAAATTCGTTATGTTGAAATCCTAACCCCTAATGTGATGGTATTAGGAGGTGGGCCTTTGGTAGGTGATTAGGTCATGAGGGTGAAACCCTCATGAATGGGATTAGTGGTCTTATAAAAGGGACCCCAAGAGAGCTCCCTTACGCCTTACACCTGTGAGGGCACAGCAAGAAGACAGCTATCTATGCTAGGAAGTGTGCTCTCGCCAAACACACTGAATCTGCTGGATTTCCTGGCCTCTGGACCTGTGAAAAATAAATTTCTGTTGTTTATAAGCCACCTAGTCTTTGGTATTCTGTCATAGCAGTCTGAGCTAAGACACTAGATAACATTAAAAAGAATCATGCAGAGATATTTTCATTGATATGGAAAATTTTCTGTGATATATTATAAAGTGAAAGTTGGAAGGTACCTACAGGGAAGTGTAAGCCCTGACTTCGCTCTGACCCTGGCAAGAAACTTGACCTCAAAAAGTATCAGTTTTCCCACCTGTTGTGGGTTGAATTGCGTTCTCCCCAAATTCGCATGTTGAAGTCTTAACCTCCTACAGAAGAATTTGACTGTATTTTGGAGACAGGGCCTTTAAATGGGGGTAATTAAGTTAAAATGAGGCCATTGTTGCGGGGGGCCCTAATCCAGTATGACTATAGAGGGAAGGAAAAACCTCTTCCTCTGCCCGCTCAAGCTTAGTAGCTGGGGCCTGAGAATTAAACTGACAAATAACAGGAGAGAAAAACAGGATAAGAAAAATACTTAACTTTAAGTATTTTTTTTTTTAAAGATTTTATTTATTTATTCGACAGAGACACAGTGAGAGAGGGAACACAAGCAGGGGAAGTGGGAGAGGGAGAAGCAGGCCTCCCGCGGAGCAGGGAGCCTGATGTGGGGCTCGATCCCAGGACCCTGGGACCATGATCTGAGCCGAAGGCAGACGCTTAACGACTGAGCCACCCAGGCGCCCCACTTAACTTTAAGTATTAATAAAATTGTATGTGCATGGGGGCTTCACAGAAAAGAAGTGAAAAAAGTCAAACAGCAGACAGACTTGAGGGCTTACGTACCTTTCTTTTTTTTTTTTAAAGATTTTCTTTTTCTTTTCTTTTTCTTTTTATTTTTTAAGATTTTATTTATTTATTTGAGAGAGAGAGAGAACGAGAGATAGAGAGCACGAGAGGGAAGAGGGTCAGAGGGAGAAGCAGACTCCCTGCTGAGCAGGGAGCCCGATGCGGGACTCGATCCTGGGACTCCAGGATCATGACCTGAGCTGAAGGCAGTCGCTTAACCAACTGAGCCACCCAGGCACCCCTTACATACCTTTCTAACAAAAGGTGATAAATTGTGGAGAAGTGACTAGATGAGGAAAAGGGGATTTGGGCTTCTTGAGTGCATTAATTGTGCAAAAGTGAATAGGAAATATGTGTGGGGGGACAAAGATCTTTTAACGTAAGGTAAGGGTTATTTTAGTAAAGTCTGTTTATGCAAACTCATCTCATTATTGACTCCTTGTCTGCAGTGATAAGAGTGCTCTCCTCACCTCTCCTCTTCCTGGTACTCTCCCAGGGAAAGTCTCTTCTCATGGGAAATTTATGCCCTGCTTTTATGCAGATGGTGAGAGAGCAGAGAGTTCTCAGTTGCCTTCATTTCAGCTCAAAATAATCAATATTCTGAAAGTGGCATATTTCGGGATATCATATTCTGACTCCCCTTCAACTGATGTCCTTTAAGAAGATGAAATTTAGATACAGATGGGCAAAGAAGGGAGACCATGTGGACACAATGAGAAGGCAGCATCTAGGAGTCAAGGAGAGAGGCCTTAGAAGAAATCTTGATTTCAGACTTCTAGTCTCCAGAACTGTGAGAAAATAAAATTATGTCATTTAAGCTTCCTAGTCTGTGGTACTTTGTTGCTGCAAACTAGCAGTCCTATAAGATGGGGAAAATCTTAATACCATCTTTATTTAGCTTTCAAGGTTACACTGAGTCAGACAGATGTAAATGCCTTTGTAAACTATAAAGCACTACAAATATAAAAACCTGGAGGAATGCAGTCATCCTTGTTAAGACTGGACATTATAGGGACACTTGGGTGGCTCAGTCAGTTGAGTGTCTGACTCTCGGTTTCAGCTCAGGTCATGATCTTGGTATTGTGGGATAGAGCCCCACATTGGGCTCTACCCTCAGCACAGTCAACTTGAGATTCTCTTTCTCCCTCTCCCTCTGCCCCTCTCCTTGCTTGTGTGTACTCTCTTATAAGTAAATAAATCTTAAAAAGAGGAAGATTGAACTTTATAACCCTTTTGTAAGGCAGAGGCTCAGTTCCCATACCGAGGATGGAAATAAGCAGTGTGTATGTGTTATCTATTTTGGTCTCTTTTGTTACAACACATACCTTCAATACGAAAATCTGTTTATATGTAGTAGGTAAAAAGTAATAAAACCGCCAAAATAAGAAGTCATGATTTTTCAAGAGATGAATAGGCTTTGGATTACAGTGAAACGTGAAAACCAGTACCTGACTGAACAAAGTGACCTATGGTAAAATGCATGACACACATCCACTGTCTTCTTACTCTTACCCCAGCGCACCCACATGTGTTGTCCTGAGTACATGCACTGTTCTGTGGAGTTTGTGTTATAGCATGATGAACATGTTGAATATATTTTGTTAAAACTGTATGAGCATACTGGTTCTAAGATCCCAAGTAGTGAATAAAAAGAAAAGCCTGACGTGTTGAGGTGAAAGTTGAAATGTTTTGAAATAAATGAGAAAAATTCAAGGCCTGAGGAAATCCACACTGCCCACATTCAGGAATAATGCTGAGAAAATAAACGAAAGGAGAGCTTGTGCATCCCAGCTATTGTCCGCTTCTAGTGAAATGGGAAAGCACTTGGAAGAGACTGAAGATGAAGACTCTGATGCCAAGTAATGCCAAGTGCAGTTGAATAGCATTCTGTGGCCTCTAGGCTCATCAGAAACCATACAAGCAACTTCTTTATGAAAAGAGGAAACTGGCAGAACAAAAGTGGGATTTCTATTTTAAGCTGGTTTAGGAAACAGAAAAACAGAGTAAGAAACTACAGAAATCCATCTCTGGTGTCACAATAGGTTAGCCTAAGAATGATGATATCCTTCTTTCCTATTACCTCTACTCAGTAATTCAAAAACCACAACACTTTATCATACCCATTTCCAGCAAGTGGTGTTTGAAGCACAGCTATCCACTAAGGAAAAGAATTAACTTATAATCTCCCATTTAAAATCTACACGGAAAATGCAAAACTTCCATATAGCAAAAGGCACAACAAACTCAAAGACAAATGACAAGCATGTCACTGAAACGTGTCAAAGGGTGAAAATTCTTACAACGTATGAAAAGCTCTTATACATCAATAATAAAAAAGAACAGCCCAATAAAAAATGGTCAAAGGGTATGGAAAGATAACCCAGGAACAAACACAAAGGCTAATCCATGTCAAATAGTGCTCAATTTCAAATTAAAAAATGCAAACTAAATCTATGTTTTATTTTTAACCTAGTAGATTGGCAAAGACATTTTCAAAAAGATTTTAAAAATAAGTTCAGCAATTTCCCATTTGGGAATTTATTCAAAGGAAATAATGAGACTTGGGTTCAAAAATATATGTGAAGAATGTTCACTGCAGAACTGTTTGAGTTTTAAAAATTGAAGTACTTTAATGTAGCAGTTGAAGATTAGTCGAATAAATCAAGACATCTATACTTTCATTTAGCAATTCTGCTGCAATCTACCCCATAGAATAGTCCATAAAATCATAGCTCTTAGTGACACAAAGATGTTAATTTCAGCAGTCTGTAAGGAAAAAATGGTAGAGTACACCCACATCAGGAGGGGAGAAAAAGAAAAAAGACTGCACAGTAATGATATTTCGGCATCCACTAAGATATTGTGGATGTAAAAGTAAAAATAGACTAAATGGTATTTTATAGAATACTATGCAGCTGCAAAAAAAAGGAGTAAAATAGACTAAATGATATTTTATAGAATACTATGCAGCTGCAAAAAAAAAGGAGTTCTATATTTTCACATGAAAAGTGACCTCATAGTGAAAAAAGTTCTGTGACTGTACATATAATATGATCTCATTTATATATATTGTTAAAAAGAAAACCACAGGCCCAAAATGGTGTCACTTAGGTTAAGGCCCAGAACCAGTAAACCAACACTTAAAAAAACCTAACCTGTCATTTCAGCCTAGAAATGTAACCTCTAACCAGTCAACATGGGAATTTCTCAGTCAGCATTAGGAAATTTACCGATAACACCCTTTCTGTCCCCCTCAGGAGGGTGACCTTGCCTCAAACAATGGATTCTTTGCTAACAATGTCCTTTTTTCCATACCTTTAAAACCTTTAAAAACCTTTCCTTTCCTGTAGCCCTTTGGAGCTCTCCTCTACTTGCCAGATGGGATGCTGCCTCATTCATGAATTGATACAATCAGATCTTGAAAACTTAATATAACAATATATAAGGCTGTTTGAAGAGATTTGGGGACACCGAAGGCCTAGGCAATGACCTCTGAAGACCCATTCCACAATGGACCCTAATTTGAAAATTTGAGTAGGTGTTGTCTGACATAAGATTTGGTTGTGTAAATATTTATTTAAATGAACATTAAGTTCGATTTTGCCGTTGAAAATCTCCTAATTCTAGTTTTTTCTATCTACCCATGAAAGGTTAAAGACCCGCCTGGAGCTACGAGATACAAAGATAGAGCCGAACAGCAAGTCTTACAGAGCTGCGTTGCTCGGCTTTATATTTTCAAACAACCCTTTTATTACAAAGGTTTTTGGGCCAGTGGGTTTAAAAATGGTTGGCACTGAGGTGCAGGGTATACAACGGTGAACCCAAGCCTTTGAAGACCTTACAGGGGTAAGACCCGTCACCGCGTGTACCTCACAGCGCCATTTCTTCGCTCCCACGCACTTCTCTGAAGAGGGAACGTCGAATCCTGCTAGGGCCTCCAACCAATGGCTACACTTTTGCTCCCGGCCCTAGCAACTCCGGGCCAATGGACGGAAGGCTATCTTTTGATCCGTTACTGTCCTGTTCCAGCCAATCGGAAGCGTTCTTCAAATGCCCCTCTCTGAGATCGCAGGCTCCAGGGAAGCAGGCTTCACTTCCGGGAGGCTGTCAGGGGCGGCTGCGCGTGTTGCCATAGCGACCGTTTTACGTTAACTGGTTTGTAGGTTTCGTCCAGGTAGCAGGGGGGCACTGCGGGGACCACTCTTTCTTCTCCCATTCTATCTCGGCTCCCTGCGGCCCAAGAGCCTTACGCAGGCTCCGGGGGTCTGGCCTACGGTTCCGCGGCGCCCCGCAGAGCGGGATGGCTGCGGAAGAAGAGGATGAGGTGGAATGGGTAGTGGAGAGCATCGCTGGGTTCCTGCGAGGCCCGGACTGGTCCATCCCCATCTTGGACTTTGTGGAGCAGAAATGTGAAGGTAAAAATAAGATCTCGAACCGACAATTCTTTCTCGCCTCTCTCTGACCGGCGATCGGCAGGAAGGTGGTCACCACGAACCATCTCTCATGTCTCAGGTCTTTTACCCCTGTCCGCCAGGTTCAGAGCTGGTTTGTAGGAGGTATTGCTGTCACTGCGCCAGTGTCTTCCTTCACGGAACTGAAGACAGGGACTCCCCTTTCCCTAGGCCCAAGCACACATCCGAAAATCATTAGACTTCAATCCTATGTTGGGTCTCTCACCTTATCCTGCACGTTTCTTCCTTGGGCAGGTGCACTGTTTGGGTGGGCTTCAACAATTTCCCCAGGGACTGGGGAGGAGAGATGTCAGTTTGCTTATGTTCCTTCTGATCTAAACAGTTAACCTCAAAGGGAGGGCATACTGTTACTCCAGCAGGCCCAGAGCTGGCGACCCAGTGGCCTGTTTGCCTTTCCTGAGCACTCGGACTCTCGGATATACCAAAAATGGGGGTTATCTTCTAACAAGTGAGGTATATAAAGGTGGTATAATATTCCCTGTGAGGGCAAAGGACCCCCAGGCCCTGATCATTCACACTTAGAGTTCTGCATTCAGTTCTTGGAGACAAACTGGAGCCCACGTACGGAAAAGGAGCTAGAAACCATGTCATATGAGTGAATGCCCAACTGATATAATGATTGTTTAGCAGGCAGGACTTGCAGGGTAGTAATATCCATTAATCATTTGAACATCTGCCTTATGTTGGAGGGTTTAGACTTGTTTTGTAAGGGTCAGTGGGTACAAGCCATAGACAAATTTTTATGAAGGAAGTGCTCCATAGGGGAATGTATCCCAGTTAAGTTAGCCTACCTCAAAAGGTAATGAGTTCCCCAGACAGTAGCTGTGTTTAAATGGATTTGACAGCAACTTAATGGAGATGTTATAGAGGGGAATTCAACCATCAAATGATGAGTTGTCCTGGATGACCTTTTAAGAGTCCTTTCAACCCTAAGGGTCCATGAATCTGGTAAAGATAAAATTTAGTTTGACCATTGAATCATTTCATTACCATAATCAAAATTATGCCATAATCAAAATTCAGAGAGTATTTAAGTATTGTTTTTATGCATAATTTCTAAAGTTCAAAATAATTTTTGTTTATGATCTTTTTAAGAATTTAAAATTCTGAGACAGATGAAGCATGTGGAATTCTGACCTCCTTTGGGAGAAAAAAAGAATTATGTCACTTTTTTGATTCTATTTACACTGTTATATGTTATTCGTATAATATATAACAGTGTTTTTCCTACTTAAGATCTATTTCAATAGATCTGAGACTAAATGCTAAAATGAAAAAAATTTAAAGCATTGCTCCTTTTATCCCCAAATGTCAAAAGCGGTTGCATCTCTGATTGTGTAATTTTACAGGGCATATGTAATGTAGTAATTTGGTTTTAGAATTAACTGGAAACAGTTAATTAAGTTGCTGCTATATTGAGTGTATGCCCAGTGTTATATAGAGCAGATGCCAGTAGAAGTGGAAGTAACATCCTAGTGTCACTTGAAATAAGTGTTAATACTTGAGTAACTTTAGGTTGTCAGTGTGCTATTCTTTAAAGATGAGTTTTGTACAACCTGTGATATCAGCATTTATTTCAATAAACACTTACTGAGGAGTGTCTGTGAGCCAGAAGCTGGGGATAGAGAGATGAATGAAACAAAATCCTTGTGGTTGAGAAGTTTATGATTTAGTGGCGGAAGACAGGCAGGTAAATGGAATTTAAATCTAAAGTGTCAGGTGTTATAATAAAGGAAGGCATGTGGCACTATTTTAAGAGTTCAAAGGAAGGGATCTAACCAGCCCGGGAGTTGGGAGTGGGTGGCAGGTCTTGGAGAATGTGCCATTTGCAATGTCTTGAAGAATAGTTGAGGGAAGAGGATTAGGTAAAGGCAAAAATTTCTAGGAACACTTGAGCAAATGTACAGGAGTTTGAAGCACTGCACGTGTTATGTTTGATGGTATTCCAAGTAGTGGTGTATGTTAAGAGTGCAAAGTTTGGGTTTTGGAGTGAAGGGAGATGAGACTTGGAGGTTTTGTCTGGCCTTCTAAGGATTTTGCGTTTATTATTTAGGCAAAGAACAGTCATTGAAGAGCTTTAAATAGAAAGTTAAAGAAGTTAGTTTTGCATTTTAGATCATTTAGGGGGAATTAAAAAAAGTTTATTGTTAACAATTCATGAATTTGGCGTGTTTCCCTAATTAGATTGTAGCTTCTTGATGGAATATATATCTTTCTAATCCACATTGTTTGACATATGAAACATATGATCATTGAGTAAACATTTGTTTTGGTTTTATTTATTTTAATTTCATTACTGATTTATATGGAGCAAAAATGGCCTAGTCACTCTCAGTAAAATTTGCATCAGCAAATTTTAAATATAACATAATCTGGAGCCTGTTATAAAAGGAATTAATGTTTAAAAACTATTAATAATATTCCATTAAAAGTTTATAAAGAAATTGTTGCCTTTTATTATTGAAAATAGCAAATTAGCGTTTGTCTTACATATGAAATAGATCTTAAGTAGGAAAAACACTGTTATATGTTATACGAATAACATATATTATTACAAATATATGTATATATCATATATATATATACATATAGTTTTTTTTAATTCAAGAATTCAAAACCGAAGAGCTAGGTTATAAGAACAAGAATTCTACTGTAAGATGTAAGGAGTGCACTTCCATATTTGCATTAATGAAATGATTTGTTTTTGTACACTATATAATAATATTTTTCTTTTAAATTTAGTTTTTGATGATGAAGAAGAAAGCAAATTGACCTATACAGAGATTCATCAGGAATACAAAGAACTAGTGAGTATTTTTTTCCACTGAGTTTTAAAGGTAATTAAAATAATATTAATTTTAGCTTTTCTAAATTAAAAACATGGACTTTTTCCATTTTAAAATTCTTTAATTAAAAAAATCCATTCTTGGTACACCTGGCTGGCTCTGCTGTAGAACATGTGGCTCTTAATCTTAAGGTTGTGAGTTCAAGCTCCATATTGGGAGTAGAGCCTCCTTAAAAAAAAAAATAAATAAAATAAAAAGAATTAAAAAAAAAATCCAGTCTACCCTAATAGTACTACCAGTTCCATCAGGCCCTAACGCTTCTCTGAGCATTTCATCCTTTTGACTTCTTATCTCTTCTACTCTAGAATCTAAGAAATGAATTTAGGACAACTATTTTAAGGGATCTTGCATCTAATCTTTAAATTTTATTTTTAATCTTCTGTTGATGCATTTAGAGAAGTGTTAATTATTAATTTGCCATGGTTGTCTTGTGATTTTTAAAAAATGCCTCTGAGTAGCAGAAGAGTTGTACCACATTGACTGTCATAACCCTGACTTCAATTATTTCAAGTAGAGGAAATAAGATTTCATTTGATTCTCTGCAAAAATTTTAACTTTTCGTTGTTTGTGGGTTTTTTTAGTGAAAGACATTGTCATTGCTATATAATATAATTTTATGCAGATTAATAATTGCAAGCAAACATTTGAGTATCCTTTTCTAAACTCAACACTTAACATGAAAGTTGTCATTTGGAATTTTTCTATGTAAATTATACTTTCTGTTTTTAGGTTGAAAAGCTGCTGGAAAGTTACCTCAAAGAAATTGGAATTAATGAAGATCAATTTCAAGAAGCATGCACTTCTCCTCTTGCAAAGACCCGTACATCACAGGTTCTGCTTTTCTATCATTCTGCTAACATACAGTTTTAATAAAAATGCCCAGGGTTTCACTTAAATTTGCTATATTTGATTGTCGAAGTATACTATTTTAGACATTGTGTGAGTGAAAAGCTAATTCATCACATGTGCGTTCTTTTCTATAATTACCTCAAGAAATGATAATTTGTGGGGCGCCCAGAGTGGGTCACTTGGTTAAGCGTTCCACTTTTGATTTCAGCTATGGTCATGATCTGAGTCATGGGATCAAGCCCTGTGTGGGGCTCCCTGTTGGGCCTGGACCCCGCTTGGGATTCTCTTTCCTGCTCCCTCTGCCCCTCACCCCCCCAAAAAATGATAATTTGAGGCATTAATGAACTAATGCAATTAAAAAGGAACTTTCTGAATGCAGAACTATAATACATCACAGTTTTTATTTATATAAACTGTTCTATTTTATTTATATACTACTGCTTTATTTACATAGATCTCTGATGGTTTTTCAGTTGCCCCTTTTTTAATCTTAGCAGTTCTATAGTACACAGTTCCTGGGGCTTCCTTCTCTTGGAACTATTTTTATTTTTTTAATTAAAAAATTTTTTTTAGAGATCTATTTATTTATTTATTTTGAGAGAGAAAGAGAGAACGCAGGGGGCAGGGGCAGAGGGAGGGAGAGAGAGAATCCCAAGCAGACTCCGTGCCGAGCAGGGAGCCAGACATGGGGCTCCATCTCACAACCCTGAGATCAGGACCTGAGCTGAAACCAAGAGTCCGACACTTAACTGAGCCACCCAGGTGCCCCTGAAACTACTTTTATTGTCACATTAGTTCTGCAGTGCTGGTTTGAATTAGATGTTATGTGTATTTGTAACTAATATTTACTGAGGGCTCATGTTAGCTGCTGTTTTAGGCACTTGACATGTATTATCTCATTGAATTTGGCACTATTTTATTTCCACTTCGAAATGAAAAACCCAATGCACAGATATATTAAGTGACTAGTGCAAAGTCCTCTGCTCAGTAAGTAGTAGTGCAGGATACCAGCCGAGGCGCTCCAGCTGCAAGCCCTTGCTCATAAGTTCAGGATAGGGATATGTTACTACTACCTAAATAGCCTTCTTCTCTGGTTGCTCTAGCTTTCCATTTTCTACTAAATAAACTGTAATTCCTTAGCCAGATGATGGGGAGGATTGTCTATGATGTGACACTGAATTATATTTTCAGTCTCCTCCTGCTGTAATTTCCTGATACATTATGTACTATTGTCATTCCAGGCTCCTTGTTCTTGGAAGCATCCATGCGTCTGGCTTTGCTCATGCTATTCCCTAACCCTGGAATGTTTGGCTCTTACCTCCCCACCCCAGTATCTTTTCCTTACCAGATAGATCCCTCTTATCATGAGGGCCTTGCTAAAATGGTACTTCCTGTGGCAGCTTTCCCGGTCTCTGGTATGAGCACTCATTCTACCTCACTGGACTTTTTTTTTTTTTTTTTTAGGTTTTATTTATTCATTTGAGACACAGAGATAGAGAGAGAGCATGAGTAGGGGGAGAGGCAGAGGGAGAGGGAGAAGCAGGCTCCCCGCTGAGCCAGGAGCCCCATGTGGGGTTCCATCCCAGGACCCTGGGGTCGCGACCTGAGCCAAAGGCAGACGCTTAACCATTTGAACTACCCAGGCGCCCCCTCACTGAACATTTTTGTATTTTTTGGTACTCTGCCCCAAATTCTAGTTTCTTACAAGTCTGTTAGCCTTACTAGATTATAAATCCTTTGAAATGTTTTTAGTATCTTTGCATTCCAGTGTCTAGCACATAGATGAGAACCTAGTTACTAGTAGGTAGTTCTTAATAAATGTTTGTTAACTTAAATTATCTTATCATGGCCTAGAAGAGGGTGCTTTGACTACTGTTTAATCCAGTGCTTCCTGCTATACTTCTCTGTTGTACAAGTTTTTCTTATTTAGCGATCATCTCTAATTCTAGAGATAGAACATCTTTTTTTTATTATGTTAATCACCATACGTTACATCATTAGTTTTTGATGTAGTGTTCCATGATTCGTTGTTTGCGTATAACACCCAGTGCTCCATGCAGTACGTGCCCTCTTTAATACCCATCACCAGGCTAACCCATCCCCCCACCCCTCTCCCCTCTAGAACCCTCAGTTTGTTTCTCAGAGTCCATAGTCTCTCCTGGTTCGTCTCCCCCTCCGATTTCCCCCCCTTCATTCTTCCCTTCCTGCTATCTTCTTCTTCTTCTTTTTTTTTTAACATGTAATGTATTATTTGTTTCAGAGGTACAGGTCTGTGATTCAACAGTCTTACACAATATCTTTAATACAACCTGGCATTTTGAAAAATATTTTTAACTATTATTGGTATGCCCCAACTAATGTAAATAAATATCTGATTTTATTAGTTAATAATGCTATACAGTGGAAGTTATTTTACAATTCACCAGTAGCTTTTATTCTATATGCACCATAAGTTTAGTTTAAGGACAATAACAGGCATTATTTTCTTCTCCTTTTTAGGTGGGCAGGAATAATTTGAAAACTATTAACTAATATTTAGGTTTCTTTTAAGATGTTGATATTTGTTTTTATTTTCCTTGTTTTTCAGGAATATTTTCTGCTTTGGTGAATATTTGTCAACCTCTTAATTAAGTCATTGTGAATGAGCCTGAATTACTTTGTGAATAAAGATGTTCATGCTAATAGCAGACATATCCACCTTTTGTTTTCATTATTCGGATAACTTTAAATTGAATGAAGATGTTCAGAATTTTAAAATATTGCTTTCAGATCAAGAGTAACACATCTTTCTTTTTTGTTCTGTCATACAACACCTTTTGATTTATTTGGAATTGATTGGTAATAAGGTCTTGCTATGTACAAGGAGGCAAGGCTTTTGATACAGACAGACCTAGATTTGAGTCCTAGAGCTTTCATTTACTAGCTGTAAGATTGTTGTGCTGTTTTCCTTTCTTATCCATTCTGATTCTCAGTTTCCACATCTGTAAAATCTGGATAGTATCTACTTTGAAAGGTTTTTGCAAAATTTAAGAGATAATGATCATAAAGCACTTAGCACAATACCTGACATTTATAAGGTAGTCTATAAATGGAAACACCTCCTAATTAATACTAGCTATTTTGGTGGTTGATTAGCAGTGTGCTAATTAGGCCAGGGTCATTCGTTCAATCCCCATGTGGACTAGTTAGCTGTATTCTCTTCTGGAGCAAACACTTAGCATCAGATACTAAATAGCAAAATGACTGAATCAGCACAAGGCCATCATCATTACCAGAAAACCAGCTTAAAGCTATTTTATTTAGTGCTTTGCAGCAATGATCTAGTCTTTCTACAGAAAGATCAGAATGCTGATTCCATTATGCCAATATAGGGTGCCTAAGAATTAACTCAAGGAACCAGCTGCTTGCCCTGGGTTATTGAGGAGGTAATTTTTATTTTGTTTTGGTTTGCTGGTTTGGTTTTGATTGTTTAAACCAGCTCCCATTGAATTATACTGCTAAAGCCCACTTAACAAAATTATTTTCACCTGGTCTGGTCATAATTCTACCTAGGCCACTGCCCCTGCCATACTCTGTTTATCGAAGTTAGCAGGAATAGCAAGGAGTGCACCAGATGAAGAATTCTAGTTTAAGACAACAACAACCAAAAACCTGTAAGAGCATGTTTTTCTGTTGAATCTGTGATTTCTTAAAACATGCTCATGAATTAACTGTTCAGAAAATATGGTAACTCTAATAACTACTGAGATATTTATTATTTCAGTCATCTTCAGTTGAATTTTGTAATTTTGTGGTATTTTCCAACTGAAGTAGGCAAAAATGACTTCCTTCATTGTGACTTGGATTTTTTTTTGTTGAGGAGAGTTCATCATTGATTTCTGTATACTGTATTGCAAAAGACTTCTATATGGCAAGAGACAAGCAGTATTTTTTGCTTTTGTTTCTTGATTTGCTTTGACTTTTATAACAAAAATTAACATTTTCAGAAACATTTGTGTTATGATAGTGATTTGGCAAAATTAGGCTGTTTTTCCAATAATTTGTATCATTGAAAAGATTACATATGTGGTGTAACTTTCATTTTCTAAAAATACACCCAGGGTAATTAACAATATTTTGTGTGAGTACTAGTAAGATTTAAAAAAATTAATAAGCTTTATTTTTTAAAAATAGTTTATTTCTTTATTTATTAGAGAGAGAGTGCGGGAGTGAGAGAGCTGGGGAGGGGGCAGGGGAATCTCAAGCCGACTCCATGCTGAGCTGGAGCCTGACATGGGGCTCCACACAGAGCTCGATTTCACGACCCTGAGCTCATGACCTGAGCTGAAATCAAGAGCTGGACGCTTTACCGACTGAGCCTCACAGGCACCCTAGTAGGCTTTTATCTTTAGAGCCGTTTTAGGTTTACAGAAAATTGAGCAGAGAGTACAGTGTCCCTTATATTAACATCTTTCATTAGTGTGGTATATTTGTTTAAATTGATGAGTCAGCATTGAAACATTATTATTAACTATTGTCCACAGTTGATATTAAGGTTTACTCTTTGTGTTCTACAGTTCTGTGGATTTATACACAATGTCATATATCCACCATTACAGCATCTTACAAAATAGTTTTACTGTCTTAAAAATCCCCCTGTCTCCCACATGTTTATCCTTTCCATCCTTGCTCCTCGCAACCACTGTCTTTTACTGGTTCTCTAGTGTTGCCTTTTTCAGAATGTCATATAATGGGATCATATAGCATATACCTTTTCAGACTGGCTTCTTTTGCTAAGCAATATGAATTTAAGGTTCTTTCATGTTTTTTTGTTGTTTGACAGTTCATTTCTTTTTATTGCTGAGTAACATTCCATTATATGGATATACCACAGTTTATCTGTTTACCTTTTGAAGGACATTTTGATGTCTTCCAGTCTTTGGTAATTATGAAAAGGCTGCTACAGATATTCATATTTAGGCTTTTGTGTGGACATAAGGTTTTCAACTAATTTGGGCAATTAATACCTAGGAGCAAGATAGCTGGATCATACAGTAAGATTAAGTTTAGCTTTGTAAGAAATTGCCAAAGTCTCTTCTAAAGTAGTTGTACCATTTTGAATCTTCACCGGCAATGAATGGGAGTTCCTGTTGCTCCACATCTTCGGCAGCGCTTGGTATAGTCAGTTTTTTACAGTTTAGCCATTCTAATTAGGGGTGTAGTGGTTTACTTTTGCCCATTTTAAAATTGAGTTGTTTTCTAGTAGTTGAGTTGTAAGAGTTTTCTGTATACAATTTTTGATACAAGTCTTCTTTATCAGATATGTGTTTTGCAAATATTTCACAAAATTTTCTTCTGTGGCTTGTCTTCCTTTTCTAACAGCGTCTTTCACAGAGTAGAAGTTTTTCCTTTTTTTTTTTTTAAATTTTAATGAAGTCTGTGATTTATCAGCTTTCTTTCATGGATTATGCTTTTGGTGTTGTATCTTCAGAAGTCATTGCCAAACCCAGGGTTATCCAGATTTTCTCTATGCCATCTTCTAGAATTTTTATGGTTTTGTTTTTTAAAACATTTAAGTCTATGTTCCGTTTTGAGTTAATTTTTGTGAAAGGTATAAATTCAGTATTTAGATTCATTTTTTTTGTATGTAGATATCCAGTTCTTGTAGCATCATTTGCGGGAAAGATTATCTTTTCTCCATTGGATTGCCTTTGTTTCTTTGTCAAAGATCAGTTGACTATGTTTGTGTTGGTCTATTTTCAGGTTCTTTCCGTTCCATTAATCTATTTGTCTACTCTTTCAGCAATACCATAGTGTCTCTTGATTATTGTAGTTTATAGTAAGTCTTGAAATCAGGTAGCGTCAGTCCTCTGACAGTTCTTTTTCAATATTATGTGGCTATTCTGGGACTTTTGATCTTTTCATATAAATTTTAAAATCAGTTTGTTGATGCCTACAAAATAATTTGCTGGATTCTGTTTGGGTTGCATAAATCCACAGATCAAATTAGGAAGAATTGACATGTTAGCAATGTTGAGTCTTTTTATCTATGAAAGAATATCTCTCCATTTATTTACATTACCTTTGATTTCATTCATTGGAGTTTTTTAGTTTTCCTTATATAGATCTTCTGTGTATTTTGTTAGATTTATTCCTAAGTACTTTCTTTTATTGTGGAGCTAATGTAAATTGTATTGTGTTTTTTATTTCATTTTCCCACTACTCATTGCCAGTATATAGGAGACTCGGTATAGTAACCTTGTATCCTGCAGCCCTGCTATAATTACTTATTAGTTCCAGGAGTTTATTTAAACTGATTCTTTGGGATTGTCTACAGACAGTCCTGTCATCTGTGAAGAAAAACTGTTTTATTTCTTCCTTCCTAATCTTTGTACCTTTAATTTCCTTTTCTTTAATGCATTAGCTAGGACTTCCAGTATAATGTGGAGTGAGAGTGGTGGGAGGGAACTCGTTTCTGATCTTAATAGGAAAGCATCTAGTTTTTCACCATTAAGTAAAATGTTAGCTGTCAGTTTTTTTTATAGATGTTCTTTATCAGGTTAAGGAAATTCCTCTCTTTTCCTCATTTGCTGAGAGTTTTATCATGAATGGATGTTGGATTTTGTCAAATGCTTTTTCTGTATCTATTGATATGATCATATGATTTTTCTTTTTTGCCTCTTGGTGTGATTGATGGATTATATTAATTAACTTTTGGGTGTTGAACCAACCTTGCATAACTAGAATAAATCCCACTTGGTCATGGTGTATAATTCTTTTTATACATTTTTGGTTTCGATCTGCTAATATTTTGTTGAGTATTTTTGTATCTCTGTTCATGAGAGAGATTGTTCTTTCTTGTAGCGTCTTTGTCTAGTTTTGGTATTAGTGTAATGCTGGCTACATAAAATAAGTTAGGGAGTTCTCCCTCTGCTTCTACTTTCAGGAAGAGATTATGAAGAATTGGTATATTTTTTTTTTGAGGATTCTTATCTAAGGGCAAGTTTTCATATGCATGTTCAAATACATGTAAATCTTAACCTGAATCAGGCAGAGAGAGTTGGTGAGACAATAGCATGGATACTGAGTAAATTATATATAGAAGAGATAGTGGATTTCAAAGTCATACTTTTTTTCTCCTTAATAATTTAAATCAGTGAAAAAACTTCACATCAGTTCTGTAGGTTATGCTATTTAACTTTGGCAAATAAATACGTAATCATTATTCTTTTGAGAAATAATATGAATCTATAACTTTTCTTTAAAGTTTTGTCTTTTTTTTGGTGGAGAATTGTATAATATCTTCATTAAATATTGGGTAGAATTAACCAGGGGACCCAGCTAGGCCTGGTGCTTTCTGTTTTGGAAGGTTATTAATTATTGATTCCTTCTCTTTAATAGATATAGATAGAATATTCCTATCTATTTATTACCTTATTCAGATTGTCTGTTTCTTCTTGTGTGAGTTTGGCACATTGTGTTTTTCAAGGAATCGGTCCATTTCATCTAGGTTATAAAATTTGTGGACATAGAGTTGTCAATATATATATATTTTTAAAGATTTTATTTATTTGACACAGAGAGCACAAGCAGAGGGAGAGAGAGGGAGAAGCAGGCTCCCTGCTGAGCAAGGAGCCCAATGTGGGACTCAATCCCAGGACCCCAGGATCATGACCCGGCCCGAAGACAGCCGCTTAACCGACTGAGCCACCCAGGTGTCCCGAGTTGTCAGTATTTCTACATTATCCTTTTAATGTCTCTGGGATCTGTAACGATGCACCCTCTTTCATTCCTGATATTAGTAATTTGTGTCTTTTCTCTCTTTGTTTCGTAGTTAACCTGGCTAGAGGTTTTTCAGTTTTATTGATATTTTTGAAGAATCAACTTTTAGTTTTGTTGATTTTCTATTTTAAATTTAATTGATTTCTTCTCTAATTCCTACTGTTTTTTTCCTGTGCTTACTTTGGATTTAATTTATTCTTCATTTTGTCGTTCCTGAGGTGATAGCTTAGATTACTGATGTTAGATATTTCTTCTTTTTAAATATATGCTTTTTAAAAAATTTACTTATTTGTCAGAGAGAGAGAGAGAGAGAGAGAGAGCACAAGCAGGCGGAGTGGCAGGCAGAGGGAGAAGCAGGCTCCCCACTGAGCAGGGAGCCCGATGTGGGACTCGATCCCAGGACACTGGGATCATGACCTGCGCCAAAGGCAGACGCTTAACCAACTGAGCCACCCAGGCGTCCCTTAAATATATGCTTTTAATGCCATAAATTTCTCCTGAGCACTACTTTTGCTGCACCCCACAAATTTCAATAAGTTTATTCATTTAGTCAGAAATATTTTAGAAATTTCTCTTTCAAAAAAGATTTCTCTTAAGACTACAGTTGACCTTTGAACAACACAGGTTTGAACTGTGTTGGTGTTGGTTCACTTCTACACAGATTTTTTTTTTTTTTTATAAATACAGAACAGTACTATAAATGTATTTTCTCTTCCTTATGATTTCCTTTTTTTAAAATTTTAATTCCAATATAGTTAACATATAGTGTTATATTAGTTTTAGGTGTACAATATAGTGACTCAGCAATTCTATACATTCTCAGTGCTCATCATGATAAGTGTACTCTTAATCCCCTTCACCTATTTCATCCTCCCGCACCCACCTCCCCTCTGGTAACCATCAGTTTATTCTCTGTAGTTAAGAGTCTGTTTTTTGGTTTGTCTCTTTTTTTTCCCTTTGTTCGTTTGTTTTGTTTCTTAAATTCCACATATGAGTGAGATCATATGGTATTTGTCTTTCTCTGACTGGCTTATTTCACTTCACATTATACCTTCTAGATCCATCCATATTGTTGCAAATGGCAAGATTTCATTCTTTTTTATGACTGAATAATATTGCATTGTATCTATAAACCACCTGTTCTTTATCCACTAATCTATCATTGTGTACTTGGGCTGCTTCCATAATTTGGCTATTGTAAATAATGCTGTAATAAACATAGCGGTACATATATCTTTTTGAGTTAGTGTTTTTGTATTCTTTGAGTAAATACCCAGTAGTGGGATTACTGGGTCCTATAATATTTCTATCTTTAATTTTTTGAGGAACCTCCATACTATTTTCCACAGTGGCTGCACTAGTTTGCATTTCTACCAAGAGCACAGGAGGGTTCCTTTTTCTCTAGATCCTCGCCAACATTTGTTTCTTTTGTTTTTAATTTTAGCCATTCTGACAGGTATGTGGTGATGGCTCATAGTGGTTTTGATTTGCATTTTCCTGATGATGAGTGACATTGAGCATCTTTTCGTGGGTCTGTTGGCCACTCCGTATGTCTTTTGAGAAATGTCTGTTCATGTCTTCTGTCCATTTTTAATTGGATGATTTGTTTTTTGGTGTTGTGTAAGTTCTTTGTATATTTTGGATACTGACCCTTTATCGGATATGTCCTTTGCAAATATCTTCTCCCATTCAGGAGGTTGCCTTTAGTTTCCTTATGATTTTCATAATAACATTTTCTCTCCTGTAGCTTATTGTAAGAATGCAGTATATAATAAATATAACATATGCAATATGTGTTAATGGACGGTTTATGTAATTGGTAAGGCTTCTGGCTATCAGTAGGCTATTAGTAGTTAAATTTGGGGGAGTCAAGAGTTATACGCAGATATTTGACTGCATAGGGGTCAGTGCCCCTAAGCCCCACATTGTTCAAGGGTCAACTGTATTTCATTACTCACGTGTTTATTTAGAAGTACATTATTTAATCTCCAATTATTTTAGGTTTTTCCAGCTATCATTCTGCTATTGATTTCTAGTTTAATTCCATTTTGGTCTGAGAGGATACTTTGTATGATTCCTATTCTTTTAAATTTATTAAAATGTGTTTTATGGCCTAGAATGTAGTCTGTTTGGGTGAATTTTTCATGTGTACGTGAGAAGAATGTGTATTTTTCTGTTTTTGGAAAAATATCAATTTGATCCAGTTGACTGAAGGTGCTGTTCAGTTCAACTATGTCCTTTCTGATTTTCTGCCTGCTGGATCTGTCCATTACTGATAGAGGGTATTGAAGTCTCCAACTATAATTGTGAATTCATCTGTTTCTCTTGGTAGTTCGGTCTATTAATGGAGTAGTGTAAGGACATGAAATCACTTCTACCTTTCAAAACTATGGTATGAGGAACTCTAAGCAGAGATAATAATAGGGTAACCTTAGACTAAGAATGAATATATTTGAATATCTTGTAAACTCATGTATGTCAGATTCCTAAATACTCAGTGTTCATTTTTTTGTTAATATGCTCTTCTCAAACATAGATACCATCACATTTACCTTACTTCATAGTCTTCTGTCAAAGTAGTTTGGCATTTCAATCAATTTAATGGATACCTAAGATTATTGTTGTTTTTAAAGTACTTGCCAGTTTTTTGAAGTAACTCTTGTATTTAGTTCCCCTTAGTGCCTTTATTGGAAGCTCTCATCCATTTCCTTGAACCAGAAGAATCCCATTGCTATAAAGTTGTTAGGTTTATTAGTGCATCATTTTGATATTTAACCAGCCTCAACAGGACCAAAACAATTACTTTTATAGGTACTTTTCAGTTTAAAAAGTGCTTTCTCTTCTTATTTAATTCCAACACCCAGCCAGAAAGTTATTATTATATTTCTTTCATGCTAAAATGCAAATTTTTCATATCATAATACCTCTGAAATGAGAATGTATTTTACACTAAATGACATGTTATCATTTAATTGGCAGAATTTTTTTTTCTTTTCTAGTTGGTACAAGAAGTAAAGGCTTATTTTACTAATCTGGAGTCTTAGATTCAACCAAATACTGTATTACTATTATTATTATAGTACCAATTTGCAGATGAAGAAACTGAAGCTCGGAGGACTAAATGACATGCCCAGAGTCACACAGCTGGTACATGGTTAAGCTGGGAATGGCTTTTGGTATCAAGGGCTCATTTTCTTCCAGTGTGTCAACGGTTCTGGAGCTTTAATGTTACAAGAATTATCTGTGGAAATACACGGGCACCCAACCCGCTAGTATATGTGCTGCTGTAACGAGCATGGCACCCATCCTCTAGAAATTTAGATTCATTATGTTTAGGGCACGGCTTAGGAATATGCATTTCTTAGATGCATCAAGGTGCACTTTTAAGTATCATCTCAAACTTTGACTTGCTGTTAGAAGCTCCAGTTGGTACATTGCTATTAATAGCATTGCCCTTCAAGTGTTTATTATTGATGAGGATAAAGTTCCTTAGTGTCACTAATAAGAAGTCTAGGATTGCAGTACCATCAGGGAAAGGAAAACAGAACTCAAAGAAGTCTAGGAAGCCCCAGAACAAAGTTACGTGGGGGCGTAATCCCATAAAGGTGTCTTGGCAGACATCACTAATCTATCACGGAGACTGGCCACAAGTATTTTCAATACTGAGCTTTGGGCCTCAACTTTCAGTCAAGCCTATCTGCTACGCCCTGCTGTGGGTCTTTTGAACAGTGTATGTGAATTTAAAGGGAATAAACTTTCCATCTTTTTTTTTCTACAGTTGACTCTTCATAAATGTCACAGAGAGCTGCTTTTGCGTTTTGTTTTGCTTTGCTCTATACTGCGGTTGTCTAGGGTGTGAGCTGGTTGCTTGGGGAGGGCTCCTTCCTCTTTGCATAGAGCTCTTTGATAGAGCTTTTGTTGATGTGTCTGACATTGCTGCAGCCTGCCTGGTGAACAATAGCACACCCTTGGTTGCCTCTGCATGATTTTGTGTGCTCAGCTTTTACATTAATATCATGTAAAGCTTGAAATAAGATTTTAGTCAGGTGCATAAAATTTGAGTGCTTTCTTCTGGGTTTTCACACATTGCAAATCTTATTCTACTTATTATTAATTAGCTTGGGAATTGGTTTGCTCTTTAATACAGCAAATAGCTCCCTGAAGTTAAGGAAGTGTTAATTTGGGTACTCCAGGGTAGACAAGTCTTCATTTTTTCCCCTTAATTTAGCACATTTTTGTTTCATCCAGAAAATGATTTCATATCATAATTTCTAACTTACCTCTTATATGAAACTTCTACATACAGGACAGTTGTGTTCTCACATTACTAATATCTCATTACACTTATTTTCCAGACTCCATTTTTTTGCATTTACTTTTATTCAACTTGGTACTTTTATTAATTAAGGGATAATTTCGTAGTTACCGATTTATTATTCACAGTAAATTTCAGGTGATAGAAATAAAACCCATAGATATCATTATTTTGGCTGCAAAACAAATCCAGATACTGAAGTGGTAACCTTAAAAAAGTAAGCCTAATTTCTGTGTTGTTTTTCAGAGTTACTCAGCACTGGCTTATTTGGAAAATACATCACCATTGTCAGCCTTAGCTTCTTGGAGGCCTTGGGGTTGGGAGAGTCAACCTTACCTTAAAGGCTTTTAGAATCTTAAAATTTTCCATTTGAGTCATCTGACCATAAATAATAATACAGCATTCTTGAATTAATACAAATGATTGGCCATAGAAATTATCTGAGTGTGTGGAAATAGTTTTAAAACTTGAGTCTTTGTTTAGGGGTGCCTGGGTGGCTCAGTCGTTAAGCATCTGCCTTCAGCTCAGGTCATGATCCTAGGGTTGTGGGATTGAGCCCCGCATTGGGCTCTCTGCTCCATGGGAAGCCCGCTTCTCCCTCCCCCACTCCCCCTGCTTGTATTACCTCTCTCACTGTCTCTCTCAATGTCAAATAAATAAATAAAATCCTAAAAAGACAAAAAACAAAAAACAAAAAAAACCAACTCGAATCTTCGTTTAACTTCCAGACTTCTTTCCATAGGCCATTTTGCAACCTGTGTTGGCAGCAGAAGATTTTACTATCTTTAAAGCAATGATGGTCCAGAAAAACATTGAAATGCAGCTGCAAGCCATTCGAATAATTCAAGAGAGAAATGGTAAAATGTTGAATTTAGAAATCTAATGGTTTTTTGTTTTGTTTTGTTTTGTTTTATTTTAGTTTTGACTGTTCTGATTCTATTATGGTATTAAATGTAGCTGCTTTGTACAAATGTATTTCAGGTTTGTTGACTGAAGAGATTCAACAATGTAAACTTTCCTGATCAGTTTGTGTTGGCTGTCTCAAAGAAAGCAGACCAGAATTTGATTTAATGATGTTTTAGGTTGATTTTTCTTCCGAGTCATTTTATTTATGAAATTCAGTATTTTTGAATTGTCACAGTTTTAGTTACTGTTGAGAGAAGGTTACTTGTCTTTTCCTTCTGGCTTATCATTGTTAGGACCTTTGTAGGAGACAGGGGCTCTCCAGCGTTAGTGAGCTTTGGAAGTAGTCGGAGGGCTGTTGAAACACGTATGGTTGTTTCTCTCTTCTATTCAGCAGGTCTGGGGTGGGACCGAATGCTTTGCATTTTTAACAAGTTCCCAGGTGATGCTGCTGGTCCTGGGACCAAACTGAGAACTGTTCTAGGGTAATGGGCAGGTATGATTGCACTACCATCAGAAAAAGGAAAACAGAACTCAAAGCCCTAGTAGTTCTCTTTAGTTAATCTGTTTCCTGACTCTCTTGTCTAATTTCAGTTTGTCCCTAGATCTTCCTGCTTTTGTTCCCTTCTTGTGTATTTGAATTGCATTTGACATCTTGACTCAACACATCTGAGTTTCTAACCATACTTCTTATTGTACTATCTCCTTTTCAGTCCAGATTCAATCCAGATTCTTACCTCCTTTCAGATTTCTGGCTCTAGTAACCTACCTTAATACTTATGTGTTCCTTTGCTCAATTAACTGCACTGATAATCTTGACCATACCTATATACTCTTTAAAGGTTTGGCAGCAGGACCTTTTTAAAAATTGTTTCTTGAAGATGTGAGAGCTATAGTTCAGTTGTACTGTTTGCTTTTAAGGGTCTGGAACATGCAACAAGAGGCTTCTGTTGTTGCAGGGCAAACATTGCAGTGTTGCAGGGCCCTTGTGGATTCTCCTCTCATTAGTATGATGAGAGTAGAGACTGTCTCTGAGAGCCCAACCACCACCATAACCATCCTGTAAAATCCTAGGATGCTTTTCACAGCAGGTGAGAGAGCTGATGTCTCTGAGTAGGAGATAACATCACCCTAACCCTGAACGATGGATGACACTGTGCTGTTACTTTGGTGTAAACAAGTTTGGAAAACAGTCTATTTGTCTTTCTACCATAGTATACTTTATAAAATCCTTTTCTCTAAATGTTCCTGAAATTATGCTTTATTCTGACCTATGGGTTAGAGGATGTGAATAATTATTTTATGCTATAGTTAAAATTGTTTTGGGGGGATTAAAGCATAACTAGTGAACTTGATATTGGCACTCCATATAGTTTTCATTTGGAATTTAACTGGAAACTCATTTAGATTTTAATATAAAGGGAACAAATACATATAGCGCTTGTATCAGCTGGATGCCTCAGGCTGTCATTAGCAGAAAAAACCTCAATGAAAATGTCCTAAGCAGTAAGAAACGATCCTCTCACAGAACAAGAAGTCCAGAGGAAGGAAGGAAGGAAGACAGTCCATGTTGGTTAAGTTAGTGATTCATTGATACTATCAAGAGCACAGACACTTTTCATCTTTATACTCTGCTATTCTCAGGGTCTTCTCTCCTGATTGCACTCTAGCTGCATTGGCTGAGACTCAACAACATCTCCTGAAGAAAAGGGGTATTTCTTCCTGTACATCTCTTTTTGTTAGCAAGACAAAACTTGCTTGGAAGCCCCCAGGAGCTTCCCTCTCAGGTCCGATTGGTCAGGATGGGGGTCACATGTTTTTCTTAAACCCTCTGGCAGGGGAAATGAGACCATTATCATGAATCACTCTCCTGTGGTGGGGTAGGGCTCAGCCTCTGAATACTTGGCTGCCTGATAATTAAACAAATCTGGCTTACATTAGTAAGGGAGGTTGAGGCAATGATGCGGAATAGAGCTGGTATCAAACCACTGGGTGGGACTGTTGGCTTACATTTAAATAAAATCTATTAGTTTGTGCCATAGCATTTTTAATATGTGCATTTAAGAATGTTGCTTAACTTAGATCCAGGAGTTAGTACCTGAGAGCAATGTTGATTGTACTCAAAACCACAGACCATTTGAAAATTGTCTTTGTGGTAAGAAAAATTCAAAGGCTCTCTGGATTCTTTGTTGTATTTTATCAAAGAATTTTTGGGAAATGCAAATCAGAGCATTATTTTGATGGTTTTGAAGTTTTGCATACTGTTGCATCATTCTTTCCTTAGTTCTTTTCATTTTCCTCAGAAATACTATCAGAGAATACTAATTGTATATCTTTTGACTGGAAAAAGTGCAAAAATGCACTTGATAGATGTCAGTTTTCTGGTTGTGATACCATACTATATTTTGCAAGATGTTACCATTGGGGGAAAACTGAATAAAGGGTGCATGCATAGCATCTCTCTGTATTATTTCTTACAACGGCATGTGAATCTGCAATTATCTCAAAATAAAAAGTTTAATTAAAAAAGGTATTTAAACATCAAGGGGATTAGAATAATAAAGGTACTTTAATTTAGAGCAGATCCAAAATCCCATAGTCATCTGTGGATAAAGAAATGGAAGGTAAAAATTAAGAGACATGCTGCTGATGTTGTGGGAATATACTAATTATAGATACGAATAGAACATTGATTACCAGTCTACCTGCTTCTTAGGAAGATGTAGGTAATAAAGTAAATTCAACCAATACTTAAAATTACTTGCCATGAATTATTATTTGCTTTGGGCTGAAGTTGGTATTGCCTTGGTTTATAGTTATTGGGCCAATATCTGGATAGAAGCTCCAAGGGCAGATTGTTTTATTCATCTTTATGTTCCCCCCGAGTGCTTAGCACTGTGCTTTTTCCCATATAGTAAGCAGGGCCCTTTTCAGTAGCATTTGCTGTAGTATGAATGAAGAGTATTAACATGCTGTTTAAATTAACAAAGTATTTTATATTTTGTTTTGTAATCTCTTTTCACACTTAAGGGATACTTCTGAGAGCATACGTTTTTTTTTTTTTTTAAGATTTTATTTATTTATTTGACAGAGAGAGAGACACAGCAAGAGAGGGAACACAAGCAGGGGGAGTGGGAGAGGGAGAAGCAGGCTTCCCGCTGAGCAGGGAGCCCGATGCGGGGCTCGATCCCAGGACCCTGGGATCATGACCTGAGCCGAAGGCAGACGCTTAACGACTGAGCCACCCAGGCGCCCCTGAGAGCATACTTTCATTATTAGGAGCTTAATGATTTCAGTGGTCTATCCTCAGTATATGATTAAGGGAGGTGATAGTTTATATTAACTAATTTTAATTGCTATATTATGGTTATTTTTAATGGGTAATGCAAATAATTACTAACAGAATTTGTAGGTAAAACTGTGGGGTTTGGGTAGGGCTGATTCTGTAAAACAAGAAAAAGTAAAAAGACCATAATTAGCAAGATAATAGCTTAGAACATTTAAGTGAAAGCCATTAACAAACTGATTTGTACTTCTTGATGAGTTAGAATAGTGAACAATAAATGTTTTCAGCTGAGTTCATATTCTTTTGTGTGGTCTTTGATTTTGAACAGGTGTATTACCTGACTGCCTAACAGATGGTTCTGATATGGTCAGTGACCTTGAACAGGAAGAGATGAAAATCCTGAGGGAAGTTCTTAGGTATCCTTCTTTAATTATCTTTTGAATGAATCATTAGTAATATTGTGACATGATCTGTATATGTTTTCTACCCTCAAAATATTATGAATTAGTGAAAAATAACTAAATTCTCTACTGAAAACAATAAAAATGATTTGTCATTGTATTTGTTTATAACTATGTATAACATTTTTTAATGGACACAAAAAATGATTTTCAAGTGCCTCATACCATATCAACCTAAATGGGAGGGGCTTCGTCCCCTTCCATCATGGGAACAGGAAACCAGCCAGTAGACCCAGCCTGGTGAGCAAGATACTCCATGGCTTCTGGACCTTGGTATTAGAGGTGGCTCATTCCAGGTGTGTCTGACAGCAGGAGGCTGGACATTCACACTCCAAGGACCAAATAGCTGACAGGGTGGCAGGTAACCTGTAAGGGAAAAGTGGACAGTGGGAAGTGCCCATCCCAGATGACTGTCTTGCCGGTCCCTTCCTTGCCCCAGTTACATGATTCTCAGCCAAATGCCTGGCATGGAGTGTGCAGGCCACTAAAGGAACATTTTTTTTCCCTTGGGCCTGTTGTCTCTTGACCCCTCTGGGAATTTCGGAAGGGAGCAGCAATTGCAGTGCCTCATTTTTAAATCTCCTTTGAGAATGTATAGGGTTAGGGCAGAAGGATACTTGCAGCCACTGTGTCACCTGCAGAATGGGGACTTGTCCTTTGGGAGCCCTTCCCTTCTCTTCAACTCTAACCATACACATGATCGTCTTCTAGCATCCTGTAGTTCTACCACTATCCACCTTGTCCTCAACTCCAAAGCAGAAGCGAGGACAGGGAAGGATGGTGATTAGGAGGATGGGTCTAGTGGGGGACTATGGCAAGAGCTCCATGACTTAGTACTTAATTCCAGGGGATTTGAGTGGTTTGTGGGGAGGGAGGCAGGTGTGCTGGTAAACCCAACCTCTTCCGGCCAGATCCTGTTTTGCACAGCAGGGGCAGATGGGAGCCTGAGACAACACAGAATGCTTTGAGTTTATAGGTGTGAAGAGTTAAGGATATTGTTAATAGGTTTAGAAGACTGGTAGTTTTGACTTGAACTGGTTGCTTCTGTTGGTTGATTAGTGGTCTGAAAATTAATCAGCCTTGTACTTTTAGATTTTATTTTTAAGGGCTTTTGAGGGGAATGTACTCTTTAAAGTAGTAGAGCTTAGTTAATGAATGAGAGTTGACTTGGCTGTTTTCCTAAATCAGAGGCCCTCAGTGAGCAGTTTACAACAACTGATAGGGCTTTGGCATAGTGATACCAGGAGAGCTTTGAGATCGCTCTGGTGGCACTGGAAAAACTAAAATGAGGGGAGAGATGGAGCTTATCACTTTAAAGTGAGAGATGAGATTTGCCATTCATATTTGGGTTTAGGATTTCAAATCTGTAGGTCTTTGTTCAGCTAGGGGTCATTCCCATTTCCAGAAGAAATGGGTGAACCTGTAGTTTGTGTTACTATATTATGCTTTATATGCCTATTATGTGTGTCTTTGTTGATTCTAAGCTGCTTTAAGAAAAGCCTGATTCTTTCCATCTTGGTTTCCAAGATTCCTTGCACATATTGTGAGCTTAGTTTGGCATTTGTTAGTTGGATATTTGTTCTTTGACCAAAAAAGAAAATTTACTTTTCTACCTTATTTTTGTATATTTCAGAAAATCAAAAGAGGAATATGACCAGGAGGAAGAAAGGAAGAGTAAAAAGCAGGTGCCCACAGAACATATTAATATAACAGAAGTATTTCATTGTTGTTATCCTTTTTTTTTTTTGAGATTTTATTTATTTATTGACAGAGACACAGCGAGAGAGGGAACAGAAGCAGGGGGAGTGGGAGAGGGAGAAGCAGGCTCCCCACTAAGCAGGGAGCCTGATGTGGGGCTCAGTCCCAGGACCCTGGGACCATGACCTGAGCTGAAGGCAGACACCCAACCATCTGAGCCACCCAAGTTCCCTTATCCTTTGTTTTTTAAGTAAACTTGCCCAATGTGGGGCTCAAACTCATGACCCTAAGACCAAGAGTCACATGCTCTACTGACTGAGCAGCCAGGTGCCCCTCATTGCTGTTATCTCTTAAGTTTACCCCTAGGATTTGCTGCTTATGTGGAACTACACAGTTCCTCAGAGTATCATATCTCTTGGCAATTCTAAGCATTTATATGTGACTTTATAACCATATTCACTTTATAACCCATGCAGCAACCTACCTTTTAAGTACCCCAAAACACTGAGATTAACTACAAAAAACTGTAATATCATTCATATTATGAGGGGTTCCTTATAAAAGTTCCCCTTAATTTTATGAATAAGAGACAATTAAGAATAATATTTTACTTTCTCCCTCCCTTTGATTCCTTTACTGTTTTGAAACAGCAACTGCAGTTACTCTTGAGGGTCCTCTGCAGACTTTAATGTTATCAGCCTGAAGCAGAATGAGTCAGTTATGGTATTCCCTGGCATACTGTTCTTCCATTAAGAACTATTTCCATAAAGTGCCTAATCTTTCCTAAGGATAAATTAAACATGTATCCGGCTGAGGTGAAGGAAGCTAATAATTATTCTTTCCTCTCCTCTGCTCTAGCTCCCTCTCTTCCTGTGTTTTCCCAAATCTCTCTGAAGGGAAAGGGAAACAATATAAACTGTCTCTCAATCACTCAAAAGTCGTTTTCCTTTTTTCCTTCAATCACTATGATACATACTTGTATCATGCACTGTTTTTGAAGAGCCTTATTTTACTGCAAGGTACCCCATGAAGAGCAGAAGAAATAGAGATGTTTTAGGATTAAGAGGTGATTTATGTATCTTTAAGTAAATCTCCTTTTAGGAAATGGAGGTGCATTTCATAGATGCTGCTATTTTTTAATGTAAGAGTATAGAACAGGGGCGCCTGGGTGGCTCAGTCGGTTAAGTGTCTGCCTTCGGCTCAGGTCATGGTCCCAGGGTCCTGGGATCGAGTCACACCCGCGTCGGGCTCCCTGCTCAGTGGGGAGCCTGCTTCTCCCTCTCCCTCTGCCTGCCACTCCCTCTGCTTGTGCTCTTTCTCTCTGACAAATAAATAAATAAAACCTTTTAAGAGTATGGAATAGAAAGCAGCTCAAAACTGCTATCAGAAGACATTAGTATTAACTCTCTGATTTATAAGCAAACTATATTTGGCTTCTTGAATAATACTATATTTTAGGGGCTATATGTATGGGTTTTTATTATAGAAATTTTCAAACACACAAGAGTAGAGCTGATCGTATGATAATGAATCTTCCTATGTCTTTTACCCAGCATATAGGGGCTTATGACATGAGTTACCTAATAAGCTACATGTGATTAGATTTTCCTCTGTTTTTAAGAAAAACAAATTATCAGTTTAGTTTTTTCCAAGATTTAAATGATTTATTTGGTTTAAATATACTATCCCATTTTAGAAATGGGAATAAACCCATTTGTGGCTTCTTCAGGCATACCATGGTAGTGGTATATAGATTATTTTAAGTGGAAAAGCACCTTATAATTCAGAGGATTTCTTTCTCTTATTAGAGTATTTTTGGTGTCTTCCTCAAGGTCAGATGAGTAGTAAAGGTGAAGCCTGGGTGTGAACCTAACTTCTTGCTAAGTCCAAAGTCCTAAACATACTAGTTAGTTAGTTATTCTTAGCAGTGCATGATTTGAAATGAGAATGTTTATCTACCTCAAAAAGTAAAAGATATAAAATGCTGGAAACATCTTAAAAACTTTGGAAAATCTCTTGTTCATTATTTATTTAGTAGACAATACTTTTTTTTAAAGTAACGTCTTTGGATCCCTTAAATAGTGAATCAGTCAAAATTAATCTAAAATTTTTTTTTAATTGTATTATGGATTCCTGAAGTTAGCAGAGGCTAAAACAGAAGAGCCTCCAGTGCATGCTAATGAAACTGCAAACATGAAGAATTCCCAAGGAGATGGTGAACATTTTGCACACCCACCCTCAGGTACTGAACTTTCTCTAACAAGATAGATAGATAAACATCATAAAGAGTGTGTACTTTCTCATACCTACTTAACCTTCAAAACCCCTGGGAGGCAGTGTTGAATGGCCATTGATCTTTAAAATTCTTTTTAATTTAGCTATGGAGGTTGCAGGTGGGAAATACTCAGCTAACAGAGAGGGTGTAGTTCCCAGATTTCTAAGTGAAGCCTGGAACCCAGGGCAGCAAGTGAAATTTCCTTGAGGGAGCCGCCAAGGCTCGCAGCCTCCAAGATATGCTCACGTCGCATTTGTGTTCTCTTCCTTGACCACAGTTATATAGTGTTTGTGAGTTAGAAGCGGAACTTGGAAAGGTAATATTAAGTTATTTTCCTAATGAATTAAAGCATAACTAGGAAACAAAAAGTAGCCAGTTTATCCAGATGTTTAGTCGGGAAATATTGAAACTAAAATTGATGAAAATCCTTGTGGAAAACGTTAGTGGATGAATTTGTACAATATATGGCAAGTTCATTTTTTTTTAAAGATTTTATTTATTTATTTGAGAGAGAGAGAGAATGAGAGAGAGCACGAGAGGGAAGAGGGTCAGAGGGAGAAGCAGACTCCCTGCTGAGCAGGGAGCCCGATGCGGGACTCGATCCCGGGACTCCAGGATCATGACCTGAGCCGAAGGCAGTCGCTTAACCAACTGAGCCACCCAGGCGCCCCGCAAGTTCATTTTTAATATATTCTGATTTTCTTTATAAGAAAACAAGTAACTCTGAAACAGAACTTGAGTCATGATCATGAATTCAGTTCATTTTATCACGCATTTCTCTGGTTTTAAATAAATGTCCTTTTCTCATTTAAAAAAAAGCCACACAACTGTGAGGTAGATATGATCTTTATTTTTATGTTTATTATTTTTGTTTTAGAAGAAATTCAAGGAAGTTGAGTGACTTGTCTAAAACCAGTGAGCTTTTAAGTGGTAAAACTGTAACATACTTGGTCTTCTGCCTCCAAAATCTTGTGTTCTTTTGCACTTTAGAAGAATTTTTATAATTGCGATAAGATGGGTTTGATGTTTACCCATTTATTTTAAGGAACTGTACTCTTAGTTGATAAAACAATGGGGCATATGAAACAGAAGGAGGTTTATGAAATTACCTTGCTTCTTTCTTCCTAGCAAATTTAACCATTGTTCTTTTTTCATAATCAGATTCTAGGTAGAATAACTTCATCGGAATTATATTTATGAAAGCACCTGCTTTAGATTTGTCTGAACTCTTTTTTAATTTGCTGGCCCAGATTTAGCTTTCTGTTTTGTACAGACCTAAGTACACACGTTTCAGTCTTGTGTCTGACATAATTTGAATACATTTGCTTTGTCTAGTTCCTTATCTGACTATTAAGTGAAGTTAAACTTAATCTCAAAGCACATATAACTCAGATATGCACATAAGTGGCACAGAACAAATGGCAGATAATTTCTAAAGTAATGACTTTAGTTTTCAAAAACTATTCTATTTTTAAAAATGAGTGTATCTGATATTCCAGGAAATCATTTCATGCACAGTGATGGAAGTCCACTTTGAAGACCTAATTTGGGAAGAATCAAAAAGGAGTCTGACTTCCTTTTTAATTCCTTTTTTTTTTCATGTTTTTCCTTGGTTCCTGCTAGAAATGGATTGCATCTGTTCTCAAACTGATGCAAAGAGTTGCCAGAGATAAGATGATCTTTCTTTAAGCTTCCTGGTTTTCTAATTCTGTATTCCTAGATATCAGAGAAGCTAAGTATTTTGGTTTCAAGTACTTTCCTCTCTAGGTGTGAGTTAGAACATACAAGATGTTCATAACTAACAAACTCCAGGCAAGAACTATCCAGAACATGTACATGAATGGAATATAAATGCTTATGTGCCTAGGATCCCCCCTCCTCAGAAATGAATGGAATTGTCCCTTCTTCAGCCGTGTGCTTCCATATCTGGGGGGCTAAGCCTACCTCTGTATAAAGTCACCATCAGTAAGAATGGCATGTTTAACTCGTTTGCAGCAACCAACTTGCTTGAGCATTGTTTTTATTTCTAAGTTCTGTAGCTCCCTGTCTAGGCTGGTTGGAGGTTAGCTACAGCCTCATCTTTTCTATAGAGACTTTCCTTACTGTCCAAGAGCCTGAAGAGCATTTCTTCTTCCAGCCTCCCTGGCACTGCCAACAGGACACTTACTCCATGCTAAAGCAGTGGTCCTTTGGCAAGTTTTTTGCTCATGCAGAGTTTTATTTCCGGTTTTACTGTGCTATCAAAATTTTTAAACATTTTGAGACATGTATATCATATTTGCCCATCCTGTTTTTAGTTCTTGCTATTGTTTTTATCTGAGTCTTTTCTTGTCTCACTCTGCTGTCTTTCATAGTTCATGTACTTACCCTGAAAATGTTTTATCTTAAAAAAAAATCACCTTGTCTTATAATAAAAAATGGCTCAGAAGAGCAATTAGCATGTTAATCTTGTCTCTTAGCACAGTCACCAAAGAACTGGAAAATATTGAGTGCTCTGTTATATCTGCTTCTAAGTTCTACTTAACTTTAAAATCTTTACATTTTCTTACAGTGTTAGTAGGTTTATTCAAGTTACCTTCAGTATGTATTACAAACAAAAATTGATATTATTGGCATTTACTTGTCCGGTACAAAAAATTGTAGCTTTAACTTCACTGTTCTGAAAATATAGGGTCATTTACAGTTTCTTCTGTAAGTCAAAGTTTGACAACGAATTACACTACCAGTAAGGGGTTTTAGTGTCCTGTTTATTTAGTTTATGTGGCAACCTTGTGTTACAGTGTAGTGTAGTTTTACTCTTTAGACAAGAATTAGACTTCTTGTAGCTGTAGTGCCAAACAGCAGGAGCTTGGTATTTGTTGAAATGTCATTATTCATGAGTAGCAGTATTTCAAGCTCCTTGAGGACAGAGACCATGTTTATTGTTCTTACCCAGTGCTTGAGACAATATAGACATTGAATCAGTGTGTGTTGATTGAAAATGAGGGGGGAAAAAAAAAGACAGTGAGAAAAAAAACACTAGGCATTTTCGTGAACCAACCTAATGCTTAATATTTCTTATAATATTCTAATTGGTCTCTAATTACTGCCAGAAGTTAAAGTGCATTTTGCTAATCAGTTGGTACAACCTTTGGCAAGAAAGCTGGAAACGCTGCCTGAAACTTCCTCCTTCCCACAAAAAGGCCTGAAGACTCCTGGCTTAGAACATGCAAGCACTGAAGGACCAATAGCAGTAAGTGAAAAACATTACCTTTTAAGAACTATGAACAAAATGACAAAGTGCTAGGAACAAACAATGTAAAAAGGCATACACTTGGCTTTTGTTATTACGAATTTTGAGTTGAACCACCCCAGTGGTTATCTGTGCCGCTTATTATGTGGACTTGAATTTAAATAGTTCCTTCTCTTTTTTGGCTCAGAATTTATCAACACTTGGAACAGAGGAGCTCCGACTACGAGAGCGCTACCTCAAGCAGAAGAGAGATAGATTGATGTCCATGAGAAAGGATATGAGGACTAAGCGGATACAAAATTCCGAGCAGAAAGGAAAACCTGCTGGGGAGGTGGAGGTATGGCTAGCTTTAGTGTGTCAAACTTTGCAGATCTAGAGGTGGAATTGTCACAATCAGAATGTGTGCAAGACAGCCTTGATAATGAACGTTGCTTGTAGATGCAGTCCTATTACCCTCCCTGCTAGCGTAGCACCTGGTTAGTTTTTTCTAGGCAGTGAGGTAGTTATGATATGAAGATTTTGTGAGGTTGAAATGATAGCGGTCTCATTATACATTTTTTTCTTTACTTGCCCTGCTCTGAGTGCTTAAGGGTCAGCAGTCTATTTTACCTAAGCCCTTTGAAATATTTTACCCACAAAGCAGCAACAGTACCCTTGCCACCACCTCCAAGAGGCTTTCTTCCCTAAGAAGAGATTTTTGCCAAGAAGAGATTTACAGAGCCCAGTCCACATGTGGTTTTTTACATTTTTATTTACTGAAAATGCTCTTTGAGGCAGTATGTTGGGAATTTTAGACAAATGAACCCATCTTACACTATAGCCAATTTTTTTCCTGTTTTTTTGTTTTGTTTTGTTTTGTTTAAGGAAATGACAGAGAAACCAGAAATGACAGCAGAGGAGAAGCAAACATTACTAAAGAGGAGATTGCTTGCAGAGAAACTTAAAGAAGAAGTTATTAATAAGTAATTTTAAAACGATTTAGCAAAACAAGTTCAAATTTTCTTAAAAATAAATTATTTAATCCTTAAACTGAGCCTGTTAGTTTCAAATACTTGTGTTTGTAAATGCAAATATAAGCTCATTCTTAATACTTTATTAAACTTTTGAGGTAAAGGGTGGTGGGGAAGACAGCTACTTGGCTGAGAAAGAAGGTATAGAAACGTGATCGTGCATTTATTCATACCAACTTGGTTACTATTTATGCTAAGCACTGTGGTACCAAGGATACAGTTGTCAACTGGATCATCAGGGTCCCTGTCTTCAAGGGGCTAGTGAAGAAGGCCCTAAGAGCCAAGTGTACAAAGGGAAAAAGGCAGTATTAGAAGCAGGGTTGGCCAAGCCTTCTTGAGAAAGCCATGCTTATTAAGCTGATTGGAAGGCTAGTTGCAGGAGAAATGGGAAGGACCAACTCAGGTCCTACCACAGGAAAGGCAGCTAGTGAGGAGTGGGCAATGTGGTGTGTATACACACGAGGGCAGAAGGCTGGCTATGAAATTGGAGATAGGTGGGGTACTGATTTGCAGGGCCCTGTAGGGAATGTGAGGATTTTAAATTTTATTATGGCAGTGGGAAGTCACTGCAAAGTTTTAAAGCAGGGAAGTTACATTATCAAAATGTTCAGCTAAAAAAAAAAATGTGTGGCTGCTGTACGGAGATGGGTGAGTTAGAGTTGTGGGTATGCCAAGTATAAGGAAATCCAACCAGAAGACCAGTTATCCTAGGGCAGAAGCAAACAGCACTTGGAAAATGGATGAGGGATGTTAAAAATACTCAATTACTCTTCCTAGAAAAGCTACCATTAAAAGATAAAGGGAACAGTCGACTCCTGAGGGGAATGCAGCCATGGTGTAGGCCTTTTTTATGTGAAATGGTCCTGGATGGTTTTCTGTGGTTGTTTGCTTACAGATCGGGAGAAAAGATCCCACGTCCAGACCAGAATAGTAGGAGAGACCCTTCTTTCAGAAAACTTCCTGTATTGTGTCTTCCAGCAAGCACCCCCTTTTCTAGTTACAGGTTGCTCCTGAGGCTTAATTTATAATTCCATTTTATCTCTTTAAATCTACAGTTACAAACTTTTAAAAAAGGGGTACCAAAATTTGTTTAGTTCGTCTTCAACCTGCAGAGAAAAACCATCATTACATGTGTTACATTTTCATCACTTAGATGGACAAGAGGAAAAACTAGTGATTAAAACACAGAAATCTGTTTCATGTAACTTTTTATTAAAAATAGTTTTTATAGTGGATACATGTTTACAGATATAATTTTAAGAGAACCTCAGGCATACAAATGTGGGCTCTGGCTTGGTTCACTGAGTGATGATAGAGATAGAAAAATCCTGATCTGCCTGAGGGTAGTCATTAAGACAGCAGCTAACATGTGGAAACTTAATAGTTATTCTTTCAAGGGATATTTTAAGCCCTGTTTTATATCATTGTGGGTGAGCACATGTGCCATGAAAACTGTTATCCTGTAAGTCAACAAAACACATTTCTGCGGTAAGAAAGGTTCCTAGATGATGATGATTTAAATGTTTGACTCCTGGCAATTCTTCAGAAAGGAAAATTAAACTCTTCATAAGGTATAAAGATAATACTTCCTACTGGAACTTTAAAATTACTTCAGGAAGAGTCAAGAGTAAATAGGGAAATGCTTTAGGCCTGGGCTTCTTAGATGACAAGAAGAAATTAAGAGCTAAGAAGAGTGGAAGGGGCTTCACAGACTTGCTTGAAAAAAACTGTATTCAGATGGTAACTTTACTGATCTTAGTTTAAATTAGGGTATTCTGAGGCACTTGCCTTATAAAGTGGAAGGTCTTTTTCATTATATGTACTTTTAATCAAAGAGGTGAGACTAGCCCCATGCTGTGATGTATTGATGTTGAGACTTCATTTGCCCAAGGCACACCTTCTGTAAGTACAATCAGTAATTCTTAAAGTGCAGTCAACCTTCGTTTGTTTATTATTACTTCATTCCAACTGGTGTAGGACTTAGTGGTTTATAATAAATATCTATGGATAATTTATTGGCTTTTAAAAGATACTATAAAATGGACAAATCTCAAAATGGAGTTAACTTATATTTACAACAAACCAAACAAAAGCAACAATCATAGAATTACAGGGTCACATTTTAATTCCTGAATTTTACAGTTCAGCATTAATATCACCACATGTATACAAATGGTGTAAAACAAGTACAGTGGTATTTTTAATACAAAATAAACATCTGTTTTATGGAAAAACTATACTTCATATCTACACAGACAGCCCATCTTTTCCAAACAATAGCCAAAATTAAAATTAACTACAAAATCTCCAAAACAGGGGAAACTGCTTTAGTTTAAGCTATTCCAGGAAAAATGGACCCATAACACATTACAAGGGTGATCTGAAGATTGTAGCTGGAATTCCTGTTTTTAGTTTTTTTTTTTCCCAATGCATTGAATTGTAGTTTGGGGGGATGTTTTTCTCACTTCAGCATGATCTCAGATCATAGATGAGCAAACAAACATTAAAAATATTACAGTTAACTTGCTGTTCTAAAAATAAAACCTCTTAACTGTTTGCCTCAACTTATTTTAAATTCATTTACGGACATGGAATGTGCTTTTACTCTTTAAAAAAAGCAGCTTTCATATTAACACCCTTGTTTGTTTATGAAAAACTTCATGTGCTGCATACTGACTTTGATACTGAAGTAACTTCTTGGATCAAAATGGCCTCTAGATATTAAATGCCACTTAATTCAGCACTAGTCTTTGTATGTGAGTCTTATAAATTATACTTTAAAAACTTGCTTGCAGCTCTAGAGAGAGAGACAACTTTATGACAAAGCAGAAAGTGACTTCAAAGTATCTTGCATAAAAGATTGTAAGTACTACTGGGAGACACTTGGAAACATTCTGTTCAATCCACTCCCAAGTTTCTAGAGAAAATCATTTCAAAATACTAATGTACTGATTCTTGGCATCAGTTATCTCTAAGAGTGCTGTAAAGTTATATTAACAAGACTGTCCATTTTGAATCCAGCTTGTTTGTTTTCATCAAAATACATACTGAAAATTTCTGTGTAGAAAACTCAACATGTACTGTAACACAAAATGTACTTCCCTCCAACTACCTATAAGGCTGAATTCTGTTAAATCTCAAAAATTGGTCCCAAAAGCATAACTTCATTTTTATGACAGTTAAATTTGGTTTTCATAAAAAATTTTTTTAAAAAGAGGCAACTGATTAAAAGAACAACATGGCCAGTCACCATTATACAAGTAATGTTATTGGGTTTGTACTAAAGTTTTGTAATTGTTTCTAGATCAGATACCCCCTGGAGCAACCCTGCATTTAATATTGTTTTATCAACCTTGTTCCCTCCCCCAAGCCATCCCCAAACCTGAGAGTCTCCTCATGAAGAAGCTATCGCCCAGGTTCTGGTTAATAACTTTTTTTTTTTTTTTTGACAGCCTGAAAGGCAAACCCCTTAATTACTAGCAAGCAGTCAAGTTCCTGGGAAGCCTGGTTTTTTACAGATCTAAACTCTCCTAGCTGATAAACTGAGTATCTTTTGCTACTCCTCGTATATTTGTAAGTTCAAGTGAGAAAGCTTTCTGATTCAGATTTTCAGCTCATTGAACAGTTGCAGCATTTTAGTAAGACCACACATTGAGGGTCCTCACTAAATATTTTATGAGCCAAGACGAGGTCTTTTCCTGGAGATGTTTCTTCTTCTTCGTCTTTCCTCTTCATCATCTGGATAATCCACTAAACCGACCAAACTTCCCTGTTGAAGAAGAATAAGAATTTTTTAACATATGTAACTTAGGGGAAAAAAAACTTATTAGTATCAATAGTCACTTTTAAAGACATCACAAATAACTTTTTCTAAACTATCTAATCATATATATCTCAATTATATTTGAATTTGATAAAGGAACTGCGTGAAAATTATGAACACTTGGTACCACTGGTGGTACTCTAAGTTACCCTCAACTTTTCTATTTAGCTCTTGGATTTTAATGATACCTCACAATTTAATTCAATTCAGCAAAATTTCACTGTGGAAAAATGTATCTCCAAAAAGCAGGACTCACAAAATCACCATGATACGGGGAGCTGGAAGGACTGTGGAAATGAACTAGTTCATTTCTCTATGTTTTAAACTAGAGAGAGTAGTCAGTCAGCAACAAGAAGCCTCCTTTTGTCTCCATACTTCATGTAGTATTTCATTACTAAGTGCATACCACTGTTTCATTATGCTCTTGATATAATAAACAAATGAAATACTTCCTAAAACTGACAACTAAAAAATTTAGGGCTACCTCTCTAACTAAAGGAAGTAAGGATGAGGTAATTCAGGTGTTCGGCCCTTTATGAGTCATGGACCCCTTTAAAAACCTATTAAGGCCCTGGACACTACCCAGGAAATTAAATGTCGTCAGGTTTACACTCATTTTGAATCATCCCATGAAGTTTATACATACGACCCCACAGGTTAAGAGCGCTACTGTAAACACTGGATTTAGTTCAAACCCTTCAGACCTCAAGGGGGAAAAACAAATACAACTGAAAATCACTCATATTTCAAAGTTAAGTAGCTTCATATCTAAAGAACCCAGACATCTGGCAGTAACACTTGGCCAATATATAACTGAACCACTGTAATATCAACAAAGGCCACTGAGCAACTAGAAACCGTTATCAGAAAGTCTGGGAATTAAATTAAAGCTTATTATACCACATATACTCATGTGAGAATCCTGCTTTCTCAGCTTAATAACACACAAATCTTAAGTTTGATAAGAGGGCAGTATGGCTAAACTGGTAAGAATGTATTGATTGTAGTCTGCCTAACTTCAAACTGCAATGTCACAATTTTTTAAGTGTATGTCGGTGGGCTAGTGATTTAGTATAGCTATGCCTCATTTTCTTATCTAAAATTGGTATAATAGTAACTTAGATCTCAGTGAACTATTTTGAAAATAAAATGAAAAGAAAACATAAAAAGCACCTGGCACAGTCCCTTGTAAGTAGTGTTCAATAATTGCTATTAACTGCTACTACAATATCATTGTTATTCATTTGGTTTCTTAGCCAAACAAGTTAGATGGGAGGAGATAGAAGATGTAATTACCTTCTAAAAAGGCACCACCAGTCTGATATTCACAAAGATGACAAATTATCAAGGAAAGTTTTAATCCTGTTTAGGATTACAGATTATATATCATAATGTACAAACATTTCAGTTTCCATATGGGTAACATTTAAAATGCCTTTTGCTTAAGATTAATATTCTATCTGAAACACACAGCTACACAACTTAATATCAATTTTATCTCTATTATCTATACATATATGCCATAAACTATATGTTAAAACAATCATTTTTACTGAGAATAAAAATATAAAAATGTGAAATATTAGAAAAGGCCTGTAATCCAGAGATGCACTCCATAAAGGAATTTGACAGATTCAAGACTTAATATACAAACATACTTGTTTTAAAATAAGTATCAATTGCAATTAGACCACTTATGCCAATTACTCTTGAAAAAGTTTCCAATACGAAGGAAGGGATGAAAACGAATGATAACAATAACAAACACCTATGAATACACAATGACATTTTTCTAAATCAAACAAACCAATGAACAAATTATGTAGAATCTATTAATATAATTAATATTAAAAAAATGTAAGAAGAGAGAATTCAAGAATTATCCTCTACTCAATAAAATAAGGACAGAGGCACCTGGGTGGCTCATCGGGTTAAGCGTCTGCCTTCAGCTCAGGTCATGATCCCCAGGGTCCGGGATCGAGTCTTTTATTGGGTTCCCTGCTCGTGAGAGGTCTGCTTCTCGCTCTCTCTCTCTCTCTCCCTCTACCCTTCCATCCCCTGCTTGTTCTCTCTCTCTCAAATAAATAAAATCATGAAAAAAAATAAAGGACAGATCTTCCATAAACATGATTAATAAAATTTTTAAAAATCATAAGCAAAAGTGATGGTTTTTATATCTTCTAATTTTTTATAGCTTTAATTTCTTGATCTCCACTAACTGCATTGGCTACGACCCCAGAACAATGGTTAAATAATAGCAATCATAGTGGTATCCTACCTTGTTCCCAACTTTGGTGGGAACGCTTCTAATATGTCCATAAGTATTAAGCTAGCTTTTGGTACTGGCCATATATACCATGTTAAGGAACTATCCACATATTTCCATTTTGCTGAGTAAATTCAATAACTAATCAAAACTGTAAATGCATATTCTATATAGAAATAGACATGTATATGAAATATTTTGTGTAGAAAGTCACATACAATTGTTTTAACTACAAAAAGCTGGAAACAACTTTAAAATGCATTAACAGGGTTAGTTATAAATTAAAGTGTATCATACTTTGGAATCCTAGGAGAAGTTCTTTTATGTTCTAATATGGAAAGCTCACCCAGATAAGTTTGTTAAGTGAAAAAGCAAGATTCCGTGTTCTCTTCTGTTAATCTGTGGCAAAAGAAGTGCTTGTTTTAGCACCCACTAATGGTTTCTGATTATGATTCTGTAAGTATTTTTCTTTCCTTTTTTGGGTAAGTATACTTCTTTAAGGAAAATGTGGTTTTTATAGCTCTATAAGTTAAAAAAAAAAAATCTTTTTAATTTCATTAGTAGCTAATGTCTCACCAGCCTTGAAAACTACCAAGTTTGCCAAGAATGCCATTTTTAAAAGCATATTAGAGCTTTAGAAGCCTTGCCAAGGAAAACAGACAAGTTCACACCTGATCTGTTTAATTTTAAGAACCAATCAATTGGACTGTGGCACTCAACAGATAGTAAATTTCAAACTTTTGTCATAATCTAGAGTGATGAGCAATTTATTTTCCAAGAGCAATCACTGTTTTCTCCTTGTCCCCCCAAAAAGATGTAGTACAAATGTATTTAGTAATCTGCTGTTAGTGTCAAGAAGGGTGAAAAATGCGTTAGTGCTTGAACCTGCTTTTGTTGTTTTAAGTAAAAAATTATCTGAAAGGATAATGAATTAAGAACTATAAGAAATAACCCAGAAAATAGAACAAGAAGAGTAAAAAAAAAAAAAAAAGTAACAGGAGAGAGAAATTATGAAAATTATAAGATCAATACAGAGGGCCCAACATCAAAACAATAAGTTACAGCAAAATAATATAAAATGTTTCCAAACTGAAGGACATGACTGTTTAGCTGCTCCCAAGAAAATAAAAACTCACACACAGAGGATCAGAAATAAGAATGTCTTTGGATTTCTTGGAAACAATAACTTTTAAAAGTTAAGTTTTAAAAGAAAATGATTTCCGATTTGGTTCTACATTCAGTTAAACTGGCAGTCAAGTAGGATGGAATCAACACAGTTTCATAGAGGCAGGGGCTCAAATTTTACCTCTCCCGGGATTCTTTTCTCAGAAAACAATTATTAGAGGATGTGCACCAAAATGGGAGGGAAAATCAAGAAAGAGTATAGAGACATAAGACCCAGAAGCAATACAAGAAAGAGGCAAAAGAGTATTAGGATAATGGCCTCGGCAACCTCAAGATAAGAGCTGTGAGCAAGTCTAGAGAGCAACGGATCTAGGTCGGAACCAGACTGGAGACGTCAAGAGAACGCAGAAACTAACCTGAAAGGCACTGAAAGAATTAGTGAAAGGCACCTAACTACTGCAACAAATGAAAAAATGGCGGCAATTGTTTACTCTAAAAAGAGAAAAGTTATTAAGAAACATACAGTATAGAGAAAAAGACCAGGAAAAAAGTTGTGAATAAAGAATATTTATATTGTCACTATAGCTATAAAATTATCAAAGGTTACTTTAAACAAAAATTGTGATACAGGGAGAAATAAGGGTGAGGATGTGGTAAGGAGTGTTCACATGTTAAATTCTTATCTACCATAACAAGAATTTAATAAATTAGGTCTAAACTTGAGAGAACAATATGAAGTATTAATATATTATTTAGAAACAGAAGAAACAGGTACAAGAAGAGTTCTAACTATCTCTGTGGAGAAGAAAAAAGGACTGATTTTTCTCAACATTTTAATACTATTTTGACTTTTGGAAGTAAGCGCATGTATTGCTTTAAAAAAAGAAAAGCTAGTGTATACTGAGAAGGTGCAAATAGTGTTCTAAGCTCTACATTTATTAAATGATTTAATATTTATAAGCCTATAGAGTAGGTGCTTTTTTATCTTTAATTAAAATGAAAAAATTAAGGTCCTGAGAGATATAGTAACTTACTCAAGGTCAAATAGCCTAGGAAGAGGCAGAGCCAAGATCTGAACCTGAACAATTTAACTTCACAGCAAATATTCTTAATATAGTGCCATAAATATTATACCAAATTGTCCTATCAAGAAGTGAAAATTAATTTTAAAATTTCTAGTTAAAAAAAAATGTTTCAAAAGCAGTAGAATCTCACTGAAAATGCTACTTCTGTGATCTTTAGTCAAGAGCCTACCTCAATGCAACACTGAATAAAGACCACGTTTTTGTAAAACAATAAACTCAAATTGTATCATGTGTTCAAACCGAGAAGCATCCCTTCAGATTAGGTTTTCTACTACTTTGGCATTTCGGTCTTCTTGTCCTTCTACCCTTACATTAACAGTTGTCTTACATTTATGCCTTTTTATTTTAAGCCACTCCTTTTTGGAGAAAAGGATGGTTACATATAATAACAATATAAATGAAAGAAAAAAGTTTTATATAAAATTTAAACTTGTTTAGGGGCGCCTGGGTGGCTCAGTCAGTTAAGTGTCTGCCTTTGGCTTAGGTCGTGATCCCAGGGTCCTGGGATGAAGCCTTGTGTTGGGTTCCCTGCTCAGCGGGGAGCTTCTCCCTCTTCCTCTGCACCTCCCCCCACCTGCTCGTGCTCTCTCTCAAAATCTTTAAAAAAAAAAAATTTAAACTTGTTTATATAAAAAAGTAACCAAATGGAAAATACATTTGCTATGCAAATGACCAAAAGGCTAATATCCTTATAACTAGATTCATTCATATTAAGAAAAACGTAACCCAATTTTAAAAGGCAAAACTATGAAAAGACACTTGCAGAAGAGCAAATTCAAAAGGCTAATATTCAACCTTGCTACTAACAAAGGACATACAACTGGGAATGAGATCTATACTGTCTCCACTACCTAATGGGCAAGGATTAAAAATAATTATAACAACACTGGCAAAGCTGCAGTGAGCCAAGCACACTCATACAATGCTTATGGTAATGTAAACTGGTAGGAACTTCCTGGAGGTATCTGACAATATGTATGAAAATATTCTTCTACTCATCAATTCAAAAAGGTAACTTAAAATGCAACACCACCAGAAGTCCTACTATCAATGAAACATCAGCATCAACTTATGTGCTCCAAAATACTACTGGGTAGGTTACTTACAAATACTATGATACAGCTAAATAAAATGAAATTCTGTAGTCATCAACAGTGTTTTAGTAACACAGAAAAATTCTTTTTAACAAATAAATAAAAGCAGGATACAAAACTGTGTTTATACAAAGACCTCAATTACATGTCAGATAAACCCATATACCTAAAGAATCAATCGTTATTAGCAGTCATGTTCTCTGATGACAATGTGTACAACTTTCTTTGGAATTATTATCCAAATTTTCTTTAGTAAACATGAAATAATTTTAAAGATGGAAAAAGCAAAGTTCATGTATAGAATAATGTCACATACCTTGGTGGCTGCTACTGATGTGGCCAAGTTTGTAGTTTTGGAAGAGGATCCATTAGAACTTGCTGGTGGTGTCTGAGCCACTACAGATTTACTGTTTGTTCCATTAGCAGCACTGGCAGAGTGGGAGAAGGTAAATTTGAAACCACTAGATGATGTCCTTTTGGGAAGGTTTTCCTTGTCTTCACTTTCTTTTGCTAAAGTGAAAGTAAAATTTTTAATCTTTTTCAGTAAATATTCCTAATAAGCAAAGCAACTGAAAATAATAACTCAAAAAATTACAAAACACTGCCTTTCCTTCATAAGAGCTGAGAGTAGAGCATGATGTGTACAGTGGTTAGGTCTTTAATTAGCTGGAATCTTAGACACCTCAGGATTAGAAAGGACCTTAAGAATCATATACCAGAATCAGTCATCCTACACTAGAATTCTACACTGTTGTTATCTAGGATGCGTCAAGGATTCATTACCTGTCTGACTCTTTTATTGTCCCTCTGCAGCTTCCCTTCACTGAACTGAACCTATACTTCTATAGTCCTTGATAGACCTGATAATCTCTCCCATAAGTTAGTATTTCAAATGCCTAAAGACAATGATATGATCATGTCTATCAGTCTCATTTCCTGAATATTCCAGTTCCCTTAACTGTTTCTCTTACGACTTAGGTATCTACTATCCTTTCATATCTGGTTGCTACTTTTTTGTATATGATTCTTAAGTGGATGCAGTACTTCAAGTATGGCCTCACTGCCCCTTTTCATGGTAGTCAGGGCAGTGCCTGTAATGAATAAAGGTAGAAGAATTAGGCTACCAAAAGTTACCTACTCCTTAGAGGACATTTTGATGGGCTATTTGCTCTGCCAGGCTGAAGTAAATAAAACTTAAGGCATTAACAAGTACATAATGAGTGAGGCTAGGAACAAAAGTTGCACGAAAAATGTAATAAATCAATGAAACACTACCTAAGGAGAAATACTTTTAGAAAATCTCATTCAAAATCACAAATGCTTTTGCCTTTCAGGAAGTGCTTTTGCCTTTCAAAATGTAAATTTTTGGTAAACATTTATATGACATATGCAGAACAGTACTCCAATAATGGTGATTTTTCAGGCCATAGAATTAAAGTGATTAATTCTTTTGAAAGATAAGACCTCAGTTTTTAAACAAGTTTAACATATTTGAAAGATGGGAAATGTTACTTCTCTTGATAGTGTTTCTTTATGAAATTTTTATAATTTTAAAATTTCAAAGAGCAGAGTTACTTCTTTGAGCTTAGTTTCCTCACAGCTATAAAAGGCAGAGTGCTCTGGAAAGTTTCTATGGATCTATATGGTCTCTAGTATTATTGGAGATTTCAGTACAGAAATAAATCCAAGATTGTTCATAGAAGTCAATGTATGAGGGCGCCTGGGTGGCTCAGTTGGTTAGCGACTGCCTTTGGCTCAGGTCATGATCCTGGAGTCCCGGGATCGAGTCCCGCATCGGGCTCCCTGCTCAGCAGGGAGTCTGCTTCTCCCTTTGACCCTCCCCCCTCTCATGCTCTCTCTCTCTCTCATTCTCGCTCTCAAATACATAAAATCTTTAAAAAAAAAAAGAAGTCAATGTATGAGTAGATAGTGTAATTCTAAACAGCAAATGAAGAGCATCACAAAATGGCAAGTTTCAAGAAAAACAGTTTAAACACGAAAATAACTCCCAGGTTTGGAAAAAGATGTGGAAATTTTAAAAAGGTCCTGATTCACTATAAAATTCATGTCTTTCATGCTTTATATACTATGACCAAAACTTCACAAGCAACTGATAATTTCTGTACCTAATAAATGATACATTATTAAAAAATTCAAAATTTTAATACCTTTTTTAGTCTCCATAAATTTTTCGTAAGTATCTGGAAAATCATCTTCTGGCTTAGATTTTTCTACTGGTGCCACAACTGCTTTTCCTTCCTCCTCTTCATCTTCATTAAACCACATTTCTTCATCCTCTTCCAAGGCTTTTGCATCTCTGCGAAATCTGTTACTACGCAATATAGATGGTACACTGTAAGAAACATATCACAAACACTGAGTAATGATTTAAAGTTTGTGACCAGATTAAATTTGAGAATAAATATGTATAACCAAGAGGGGCTAAAGTAATTTTAACTACGTATAATTTACATCATAATCACCTCAACAGTGATACCAGATGTAACCAGAGAATACTACAAAATATTGCAAATTAAACTAAAAATTTATCTTCAGTTATGATATGGAGCAGTCATTTTTCACATAAAAGATTCCGGGTAGGGAAAAAAACCTACCCTTCTACACAACCCTGTACTATCTAATGATGGAAAGAATACTCCTGGGTAAATTTCAGATGTCAGATCCAAACAAAAAGTTTTGGATATAATTTTATAGACTATAAATGCAATATATTTAAACAATACCTGTTCAGTTTCTGATTTTGTCTGTCCTTTTCTTGCTCATATTTAGTCTTCAATCCTTTGAATGTCTGAACATATTCAATTGATTCAAGTGCTTTATAAAAGTTTTCAACTATATGTGCAGTAAGAGACTTGATATCTTCCTGTTTAAGGACAAAATTTACAATTCAAATATAATTCAATGACTGTTAGAAGAACTTTTTTATAGTTCCAAAGCTGATCAAAAAAGGTTTTTCAAAATCACATTACAAAAATAAATGTCCTAGTTTCTTTACACATGAGCCAGGCCTCCAGAGAAAACTTGGAATAAAAAAGGAGCCCTTTTGGGGGGCTACAAAACATTTGAAAGTGACTAGATTTAGTTTATGTCTTCTGTTTATTTTTTGCATCTACATAGCACTTTACAATTTAAAAAGTGCTTTAACATATAATTTCACTTGATCCTCCTAACAAGTTCTATGAAATAGGTTTTATTACCCCCATTTTACAGAAAAGGAAAATTGAAGATCTGAGAGGTTGAATGACCTGATGAAGAGCACAGAGCTAGTTAGAAGGCAGATGTTGAAATTACATTTTTAACAAATATTAGGTGCTACTTAATGACTCCTTATTTAACTGGTATCAAAATGGGATAAGCCTTACCTAAATAATAAACACAGACTCCTTTGACTATATTACATATACAGATCTGATAAACTATTAACTTAAATTCCACCTACTTCCACAGTCTTCCAATGGTATAATTTTTGTGAAACTGACAACAGTAACTTTTTAAATTAAATTCTTTTAAATTCTTTTAAATTCTAAATGAACCATTCTAAATAATCATTGCAAATGCCTGGGTGCGAAGTACGTTCATTATTAATAATAACTGAAGCTGTGATTCAGGAATTTAATATTAGTAAGAAATATACATGCCACTTCTTTAAAAGATACACCATAATCTGCTTCTTTTAAGGATTTTAAAGTCTTTAAACTAGTTTCTCTGGAAATCTCAAATAATATGCAAAGAAGAAACATCAGAAACCCAGGTAAAACGGTTCTGTGCTGTATACTGAACAAATAGATGAGTTAAGTTTTGGGGTGCCTGGGTTTTGGCTCAGGTCATGATCTTGGGGTCCTGAGATCAACAGCAGGGAGTCTGCTTGAGATTCTCTTGCTCTGCCCCTGCCCCCACTTGTATTCCCTCTCTCAAATAAATAAATCTTAAAAAAAAAAAAAAGATGAGTTAAGTTTTGGGATTCAATGTATTTATCAACCACTCAAAATTATTTTCTGAAAAACAAATTCAATCATAGGAATAGGGATGGGGTTATGAACCCTACAACTCATTTTATCAGTTTCTCACCAAAAATTTTAAGGAAAAAAAAATAGAAAAGTCAATCTCTGGTTCATTAGAACACTGCACTGTGAAACAGGGTTCAGATACTTGGTAAGGTAGTTAACTATGTTCCCTCTTTTCTAAGGCTAAAGGCAATACATCTATTCTCTTCATCCTTTTGAAAGCCATACTCTTGCCAAGTGACTACTACTAGAAAAGTAATCCAGTCAGGCAAATAATCTTTATATGAGAATAGCATGTCATGAGCAGAAATCTCATTTTTAAGAGCCAAAACTAGAAAATGAATTTCTAGCTTTACTTTCTTTTTTTTCAAATTCTAACCATGCAGCCATTTTCCCTGGTGGAATGATTTTAGTGTGTGGGAGGGGGTAAATTTATTGTACTGGTTCTACAGTTACCTATCTTAACCGTATTGTTCACAGAGTTCTCTCCAGATCTTTTTATGACAGATCTTCTGTTGCCCAAAACTGAGCTATGACCTATCTTCAAGCTCTGACTGTGCTCCTAACCAAATGAACGCTCTACAATAAATCACTTACTTTGGGTGTCTGAAGCCCCTCATCTATAAAATAAAGCAGTTGGAGTGGTCCGCCTAATTTCCTGGTCTCTTCAACTTAAAATTCCATGATAATAGCCTACCTTTTATGCATCTTCTATTCAGTTTACCAAAGTAATTATTTTCAACCTTCCTACTTATCAGTACCCCTACAAAGATCATAGAGATCTCAAGAATGGCATACTTGACCAAAATGTCTACATATGCCAAATACAATCCTGAAACATCTGCCCAGTAAAAATGGAACTGAGAATAATACAGAGTAAACATGGGTTAAATTTCACAATTTAAAATACCAACATCACTAAACATATAACTATTTTATTTTACTAAGAATCCTTTAGCATAAACTTACCACTCTTATAAATTCAAATAACTCAATAACAGCTGAATTCAACAGATTGTACCGAGTTCCATTATCCAGAAGAGCATTTATAACTGGCTCAAAAAGATTTCCCTTTGTAATGTAACGATTATAGAATTCATCTTTAAGGCCAATTATCCGCCTCATAAAACGAAGAGCACCTAATTAAAAATAATACAGGGAACAAATCGATAATCTCATTAATAATAATTATTATACAGGTATTTTTACATAAAGTAATGTATATATTCTAAAATAAAAACTGTGCACTAAAAATAATTGGGTTTTGAGGAAAAACAGAGTTAGGGAAAGACCACTCAAATCTGTGTAACTCACGTAGCCAGAGCTAGCAAAAAAACCCCAGTTAACTGGCACTTGGGAGATAAAGTACCCAGGCAGGTAGCTCCATGGTATAAAGATCAAAAAACCCCCACAGAAACCATCAAGTGCCAATGCTGGCAGTACTCAGAGCAGCGCAGGTAGACATGCAGACGATGTAGTGATGGCAGCTCAGAACCAGTGCAGGGCTGTCTGTTGTGAAGGTGGGCACAGGAGTGCTGCAACCTACCCAAGGCTGCCTCCCCTCTCTGCAGGGGGAGCTCTGGAGGGAGGTACCTCTTTTATTTTCTGAAAATAAAGCCAAAGGGGTTCCTGCTGCCAGCTTAACAGGAGAGCTGAAGTTCTTTTACTTTTTCTGAGGAAGGCTATAGTTCCACTCCCACTATTTCAGTTCTCTTTGCCTTGGAAAAATCATCTGTGAACCGACACTACCTATATATTGTAACATATACATTTTAACCCTATACGTTTTACCCCTTTTTTACCAATTGCTTATGAGCTCTTTTGCCTTTGGTAAACATGAACTGTGGCAGATCAGACTGTATTTGTAAAAGAACAATAGAGTAAAACAAGCAGTATAATGTGGCTTTTCATATTTTAAATACTGAAAAGAAATGTCTCCCATTTTAACCTACTATTCAGAGGCAAGTCATTAAAAGAAGTTGTGCCTGTCAAAAGAGGTTCCAAATATTATCTGAGAATAAAACTGAAATAGACCACATAAGGTATAAATGTATGATAACTGTAACACTAAACAAGTGTGAAGAAAAAAACCAAAAAAAAAAAAAAACAAGTGTGAATAGAAGTGCTAGACTTAGAACATCACCTCTTTTTGTAGCAGGACAAGAAATAGTAATTTAAGATTAAAAAGACTGAGTATGTGCACAAGCAGGTACTCTCATACACTGCTGGTGAATGGGTGAATGATATGATATAGTTACAACTGCACTACTTATAATGATGGAAATCTTAAAGCAATGTAAACATTTAAATACTAGAGATTTGTTCAATTATGATATATCCACACAAATAGGACTACTCTGCAGTCATCCAAAAGAACTATTTACAGAAAGCCAGAAAAGAATACCTATCATGAGAACATCAATCCTTCCAAAATTAATATAAAAATCTAACATAATCTGGTCATGATGAACTGGATAAAATTATTAAGTTATTATAGAAGAACAAATGTCCAGGAACCAAGAAAATTATGAAAAGGAAAAGCGAGCAGGGACTTAGCAGATATTAAACTTTACAAGAGAGAGGCTATAGTGGCCTAAGAATAAAGTTTCCTATTTATCTCATCTAATGAAACAATAGATTAGAAATAGAAATAATAGTTCAGAAAGAAGACACAAGATATATATGTCAGTTTACTATATAACCAGAGAAATTTTAATTCAGTAAGAAAAATATAGTTTATTTAATAAGGGGATTGGCACAACTTGCTATCCCTCTGGAAGAAAACAAAGCAAGACCCTCCAAACCACATATAAAAACAAACTTCAAATGTATTACATATATAAGTAAAAAACGAAATAATAAAAATATTAGAAGTAAATTGAGGAGAGTGTTTTATTTGTATAATCTTAGGACACAGGAGATGTTCCTAAGCAAGACAAAAACCCCAAAACTCATAAAAGGAAAATAGACATATTTTTCATCATAGAGAATCTTGAAACTGTTATATATTTAAAAAATACTATAAAGGCAAATGCAAAAGACAAATGAAACTGTGACATTTTTTCCCCAAAAATGTGATAATTAATATCTCTAATATAAAAAGAGCTCTAAGAAAAAGATAATAGGCAATTCACAACAGATAAAATTCAAAAGCCCTAAAACAGGAAAATATACTGCCAAGGAAAATGTAAATTAAAACATAAATGGAATACCACATTTTCCATCATCCTCTTCATAACATTTTAGGAATCAGTAACACAGTGCTGCAAGAGTGTCAAGTGCTTCAATCTTTTGGGAAAGTAATCTGGAGGCTGTATGTGAAACTCAAATTTAAAAGGATACATTACATTAAAACTATATAAACATTTTGTCCTGGCATTATGATTATTGGGAATCCATACTATGGAAATAAAGAAACCAGTACTTAAAAGATTTATATACTAAACTATTTACTACAGTGTTATTTGGAGGGGCAAAATACCCAAACAATCCATAATCTGTGCACTACAGAACAGCAGAATAAATTGTGGAAGAGCCACTCCATCAAGTGTTATTCAGCTACATTTAGTAAAAAAATTTAGTTGAGACCGTATTTGATCACCTAGGGTAGAAGCTGAGAAGCATGTTAATATGATCCTGTTTTTATAAAAATAAAACAACCTGTAAAGTGTGAATTTTTATATAAATTTGTATGGCTGTGGAAAAAGGAATAGGAAAAATCGTGCGTGGAGTTAATGGTGGCTACTTTTAAGGCCTTAAAAATAAAAGAAGTAGTTGGGAGATTAATCTTTTCTCTATATGTTAAATGTTTCAATTTTAACCGTAATTTTTATGCTCAGAAAAAACACACAAAGCTCTTTTTATTTGGAGGGTGAAGGAGGTTACTTTATCTCTATTTGCAGGTAAAATTATGAAGAGGAAAGGAAACTTAACAGTTTGCCAAAAATCACACTGACGCAACTCCTGGCATTTAAGTTTGATCATTGTTGGTCCAAGTGGTATACTGAGGGGGACTACTCATAAGTTATTTTACAAGTTCAATAACCCAAATTACACAAAAACATTTGAAGGCCCATATCTCAAAGGTATAAAAAAAGTCACTATAAATGACAATTTGATGAAGCAGATGTGAAAGACAGCAGGACTTGTTCTATTAGTGAAATGTCGTCATCGTACGTGGTATTTTATCACAACAGTTAAACTAATTCAATCTAAATGTGAGTAATATGTGGGTGGGAAGCACCATGACCTATTCCTCTTGCCCTTTAAATAAAAGAAAACAAAAGATTAGTACTTCTCATAATCATCTCTTTGATAGCATATATACTGCTAAAAAATAAATCAATTCACATGGGTAACTTCGGGTTTTATCTCTATCGATTGTTCCTTAAAATACTTTACAAGAATGTTCTTTTTAAATTGTTACTTACACAAGGCCAGGAAAGTGTGCTTTGAATTCATCAAGACCAAGACTCTTCTTAGCAAGTCCTTGTTCATAATATAGTTTTTTATGTGATATGTGTGATGTTCCACACAAAATGTGAGTAGTTCTAAAATTAAGGCAAGCAGCTGTGCTGTTTGATAATTATCTACAAAGAAAGTCATCACATGAAAATAAAATAAATATTGTAATTCACCTAAATAAAGATAATAAAGTTTTATGTCCCATATTTTAGAGCAAAAGTAAATTTGTATTTCTTCCTCATTTTTATATCAAAGAAGCTACAGATTTTTACTTTTCCATTAGCAGACTCTTCAATACTATTCAGTTTTATTGATTAAATGGATACTTTCTAAGGTTCTTGTATAAAATATTTATTAGTGTTAAGAGGGAAAAAAGCCTAAATAAAAATCTACAAACATGGTAAGAAAACCCTCATTGCACTGAGATCTTCTTAGTAATATTTCCTTAGTATGTGCTACTTTCATTATAATATTAATGAACCTATTAAAGGGTCCACAGTAAAGAGTAAATACCTCAAGCTTTTTGCCTAACATTGTGCAACAAAATTTCCCAAGAAAAATTAGTATGCTTTCTTTAAAGACATCTCTAAGGAAAGGACATTTTTGGCTATGTGAATATAAAGTGAAACATATTACATTGAGATTTTTTAACAATAATCTTTTTAACATCAAAGTGTAATACCCATGAAAGGCCTACTAAAATAAACTACCTTTTCTTCCCTCAAGAGGCCTTGGTGTATACATTAGTGAAATGACTTCAAATTGGTTCCTGAACATCAAAACTGAACGTATGTCAAAGGGCTTATGTCAATAATTACTGACATTTATTAAAAGTTTTAGGCAAAAAATATTAAACTGTGAGGAAATTTTGGAATCACTGCTTTAGAGAATAAATCTAGCCCGACTATTTTATTTTTCAAGAAGATTACACACATGAATATTTTGTGGAACTCTGATGCTATTGGGAATAAATCAGCATTCTTTTGATAATAGAAAAGCCATGAAAAATACAAAATATAGTTCTGGTATTTAAAAGATCCTTCCTAGGTTAAATGTAAGTAAAGAGTTTTACTTGCTTCAGACTAATCTGTATAACAGCCAACACCATAGCGAGTATTTGAACTAGTCCCTCACCATTAAAAAAAATAAACTCTCTTAATCCCTCAGTTCCCTAATTTTATTCACAAAAGATTTTGTAACAATGATCTACAGTCTTAATTAAATGTCTTGTTTTCACTTTCTCAAATTAGGACATGAAACTAATCATAGTATCTCTAACTAATCCAATCTCTGAATGGTCTCCTCATTTGAAACTGGCTCTCCTAGACCATTGATGAACCTGATAGAAAAGACAGGATGCTAGGTGCACAGAGCATATTTTCTATATTCCCAGGCCCATACCTGGTATGCATGTTCCAAGTAGAAGCAACAGTGCTTACGGTCAGATTCATAAATAATACCTAAGCATAATGCTGTCACGAACACTAACACTAGTTCCTAGCTGGCCTTAGTTTACTAGGTTTCAAAAATAATGAACTAAAATCCTCAACTTTCAGAGGTCTTTTCAAAAAAAAAAATCAGAAAACTAGCTCTAAATTTACAGTAAAAAACAAAAACAAAATTCCAACCAGTTTTCCATTTTTATATTAGAGAAAATGAAATGTTTTCCTTTACAATAGAGGAAAAGGTAAATTTTTAAAAAAAATATGCCTTTCCTAGCCTTGTATAAATAAATGCATTATACTCCGAGCAAAAAAAGCTTACAATTTATATTAGTTCATAAAATAAAAATTTATACTTACCAGGGCAAATCGTGCTGTTTTTGTTAGATCCAACTATATTATCTAATAAAAAAAGTTAAAGTCGGTTACTTCAGTAATAATTATTTCACATTTTCCTAGTCCTTTACAACATACAAAGGATGTCTTTGGTCATTATGTGATTTTACCTGCCTAATAACCGTTAAGAATTAGTTGTGAGGGGGGTGAAGGGATAGGCAAATGGATGAAGGGAGACACGGGATTCCAGTTATGGAATGTATGGTCACAGGGATTAAAGGCACAGCACAGGGCATATAGTCAGTGGTACTGTAACAGCATCATAGGGTGACCGATGGTAGCTACACTTGTGCTGAGCAGTGCTTAATGTATAGACTTGTCGAACTACTACACTGTCCACTGAAATTAGCATCGTGTGTCAACTAAACTTCAATCAAAAAAATAGTTGTTTCAGTCAAATATTATACCTGTATCTGCAATCCTTTACAGAACTGGGTGCAGATGAGGAATTGTTAAAAGACAATAAATATTGTGATAAAAAAGTGAGGTTACAACCAGAGAAGACACATTTTCTTTTATTTCTTAGTCATCCCCCAACAATTAGGATAGGTCTCTATATAGGAATTTCTTAAACTCCAGAATAACATGTTAACAATGATAATTTATGCCTTGAAGTTTTAAAAAAATAAGGAGGACATTGTAAGTTCTGAATTTTAGGCACATATTTTAGAGCACATTTGCATAGGGAAAAACACAAATGTCTAAGGCAGCATCATGTGTAATAGCAAAAACTAGAAACTTAAATGTACATTAGAAGCAGGATGGCTAAATTATAACATACTCATAGAGAATATTATGCAAGATTTAAAAATAAATAAGAACTCCAGGTATCAATATGGATAGATTTTAAAAACGCATTACGTAAGGGAAAAAAAATGCAGAATAATGTGTACAACAGAAATCAATTCATATCAAGCTTGGAAACATGAAAAATAATACATTATACTTGTCGTAATAATATAAACAGACATGGGGTGATAAACTTCAAATTCAGCATCCTTGAGAGATGGGGTGAAGTGAGAATGTGAAGGGGTGCACAGGAAACTAACAATATCTGTAATTTATTTTCTTTTCAAAAATATTTGAGAAAAAGATAGGGCAAGTTAGTTTTGATAAAGTCAACAGGAAATATATGGGTGTCTGTTATACAATTATCTAAATATTTCTGTACGCTGGAAGTGTTTTATTTTAAAATAAAGATTAAAAATGCATTTATTTTAATTTATACAAATGAAACCATTCTGTATGAAAACATTCTGCCAAATGCTTTTTTACCCAACTTTATATTTTCAAGAACTAGTTGACAGATTAAAATTCAGTTGTTTTAACTGCTATATAGTATTCCACTATGACTATATCACGTGTTCTTTATTTTCTTATATATTCTTGTACCCGTCATGTATATGCATAAATGTTCCCTAGGATATATTCAGAAATTGAATTGATGGTATTATGTAAGGTGTGCCCATTTTTACAACCTAATTAGTTTAGTAAGCATTCTCTTTAATTGACTCCCTTTTAAAATGACTCATCAGATTAACCAACACTCTCAGAGAAAATCCCCCCATCCCGCCCATTTCTCATTTCACCAGTTGAGTTGTATGCTTATCAAAAAGTCCTTTGTTTACACTAATTATCATTGGCAGTATGATTACATACTTTAAATATCACAGACTGATGAAATATAAAAATGTAGTATCTATGGCTAAGTTGAATACAGTCTAGAAACCAGTGTTGGAGCTGATGAATTATGAATGTAGTTTATGCATGAAAGATGACATGGAAATACAATAAAAAAATACACTAAAAAAAAAAAAGGCTTGCCCTTATACAAAATATCAGCAAATGAGTCAGCATTTAGAATGTTTACAGAGTTTATTTTTTTAAACTGTTCTCTGCTTTAACCAACTTTTTTGATTAACCCACCAACTTTTGATCCTTATGTTGTGAAATTAAAGAGCTTGTACTATATTGCCAAATTATTCTCCAAAATGATGGTTCCCTTGGATTTTCTAATGTAGGTAAAATACTGTTTACTCTTACCCCCTCTAGGTAATTAACAGTTTTGAGAATAATCCCCTTCTGTTAAAGTGTTTATATTTCTCTTCCTCAAGGTGTAATACTTTTTGCTACATTTTCTGTGTCATTCTCTAACATAGTCCCTCTGAAAAAAGGGAAATTATGATTTTGTACCGCAGTTTAAATTTTTCAGTAGTAATTTCCCTGTCATATAAAGCACTGAGTAGACAGCCTATTATACTACTTATTTCACTCTTTAAAAATGGAAATCATAAGCAGATAAGTAAGACACCCTACCCTTTTCACACTTGTCTTCTGAAGTATTGGTCAAAAGCGGTGCTGTGAGAACATGCATACAATGGTTGTAGAAGAAATTTAGAAATTCACTTTTTTCAGTTTTCTGAAACATACAGAATTAAAAAAATATTTTATTATCTTTTAATAAAATATCTTTAAGAATTAATGCAGGTCATATACAACAGATACTTTAAGATACCATGAGAGCACCAAAAAACTAGTTATATTCATCTTAATCGTATTTCTGCAGAACTGAAAAATCAAGTCTATTTCATATTACTAAATTAAAATGAAAAGATATAAAAAATTTTTCTGGAGAAAATTATTCAGAAGAATTTTTTTCTAATATGCTTGTGACCTGAAATGCAATGAAGAATCTATCAAGCAATGTGAGAGGAGCAACTTAACTGATGAAAATCTGAAAGTCCATATCCACACATATTCAAATCTGAAACTCCATTCATAGCATATCCAAATATGAAAAAACACCAAATTGATTTATCAAGTCATCTGAAACAGGATAGAATTTAGATCTATTTTTTAAATTTTAAAAATTATTTGGAAATTTGGAAAACAGTCCCTTTTTTTGGCCACTATTTTTTATACAATGGTCTTGAAAAAACAAGTAATGATTTAAAAACAACATACATATTCTTCTTTAAATATGAGGGAGTTTCCCAGCATTTTGAGACAACAATTATTAATATTTTGGAATACTTCTATAAGTCTTTCTGAATGACTTCTACTATGCAGAAGGATCATTCAGTATGTATTAATTTTTTTCATTATGATTAAAGAACATGTAACTTTATAAAATTTACCATCTTAGCCATTTTTACTGTTTACATTTCAGCAGTGTTACATATATGCATCCTGTTGTGTATTAATTTTTAGGAATGAGGCCAAGGACCATAAATAGAAATGCTAACGTTTTTCACTAAGATTTTCGCAGATTACAATCTTGTATTTTGCCACAAATAACTGCTACAGGAACACCACAGCTACTTGGATACCAAGTGTACAAATACTCAAGTATTCATTATTTTTAAAAATTGTACAAATTTACAGGACACCTGGGTGGCTCAGTCGTTAAGCATCTGCCTTCGGCTCAGGTCATGATCCCAGGGTCCTGGGATTGAGCCCCGCATCAGGCTCCCTGCTCAGCGGGAAGCCTGCTTCTCCCTCTCCCACTCCCCCTGCTTGTGTTCCCTCCCTCGCTGTATCTCGGTCAAATAAGTAAATAAAATCTTTAAAATAAATAAATAAATTAATTAATTAAATGTACACATTTAAAAAGATTTTATATTTACATATAATTTATGTATTTATATATAATTTATCATATCTTAAATCCTCTAAAACTGACTAGACCAAAACATCTTTATCTCAGAATAACTTCTTACATTAGTTGTAGCCAGCATGTTCTCTGGATCAATTAAAGTACGAAGAAGTCCCATTAACTGAACAGCACCTCCTAGCTCAGGATCAGTATCACAGATCATTTGTTCAATTACTACATTAATGAGAAGGATATCCTGAAAGAAAATGCATTTCCATTAGAACTGGTTTGGATATAAAACAAATATACCAGCTGAAAGAACAAAATCAGAACCAAAGTATAAATGAACTTACTTAAACTTTCATGTTTCTAGTATTTTTCAAAGTTCTATAAACACACTAGAGTGAAAAAAGCCCACTAAAAAAAGCAGAGCACCCTACAGCTGCAACATGAATGTAGGGAAGTGGAAAACAAAATCATTCACCAGTGATTCTTGTTCACTGGAGATTCTGACAGATTCTCATTCTAGGTTTCAGCCTCAGATACGAATTTACAAGTTGACTGAATAAGGAAGATCACACATCATCTGACCCTAAAACACAGATTATCTGAGCTTCAAATGAGAAAATCCTTTCCAGCAAAAAAGTGGGAAAACCCAGTATACAACTCTCCACAGGAGGCAAGTGCGTGCACACTGTGTTACATAATAATCTAATGCATCTAATCATAATAATCTAATGCATTAGGTTGCATGCTTTTGGGTCTTAACTAAGAAACTACAAAGCAGCTTGCAGACACAAAATTTGCCTTTTTGCCTGTATTTTTAAGAAATCTTGGAAACTGAAGTACAGTACAAAGTGACTGCTCAAGTCAAAGAAAAAAGTTTTGACAGCAACTCTGGTGATTTGAGAATATGTTTATTATTGGGGGAAGAAAGGTAGTAACTGAAGGAGATGAAATAAGGGAACTGCATGCAATGAAGATAAATTTCTTAAATTGGGAGAATTCTGTAAAGTAATAAAAATAAATCTTCGGTATAAAGCACTTAAAAAAAGATTTTATTTATTTATTTGTCAGAGGGAGAGAGAGAGAGAGTGTGCACTTGCACGAGCAGGGGGAGCAGACTCCCCGTTAAGCAGAGAGCCCGATGAGGTACTCCATCCCAGGATCCAGGGATCATGACCTGAGCAGAAGGCAGACAGAACTGACTAAGCCACACAGGTGCCCCCCACTATAAAGCACTTTTTGTTATTATTTTGTTGTGCTAGCCCCTCTAAACTTAACATACTGTGGTTTTCAAAAATATTTCCCTGTAAAGTTGTTTGTGTTCTTCAATTCCATTAAGAACCAACAAAAGCACGTCACAGTGACTTAGCTGCTTAAAATTAGAACCCTCACCCCTACCATGTTTCAAAATTTGAACACCAATGAATCAATTCTGTCATGGCATTAGAAACAGAATAAAATGTCTTCAAAGAGGAATTACGAATTATGAAATAAAATTCACAGAGCTAATTAATAAATCCAGACACAAGCCTCATTTCAATTAGAAGAAAAAGGTAGATTCCACATTAATCTGCTGTTCTTTTTTATTCTGGCATGATCAGCAAAGCTTAACTCATGAAAAATATTAAGATATTACAAAAAGGTGTCAGCCAATAAACTTTCTTCAGATCAGTGCTATGGCATTTACTTTACATTTATGTCAACGTGTACTACTTACATTCTACCAGTTAATTTGCTGGTTTGGATATAAAACAGATATTTTGGAATATCTGATAATTTGCTGAATTATATATAATCATCTTTCATAAGTTCATTCATTCAAAACTAGGCACAAAAAATAATAAATGATGAATTTAGGTTACAGCTAAATAAAATCAGAGTAGCAAGAAATACTTCTTAAGGTATAGCTCATACACTGAAATGTCATTTCATTTCATTTCAAACTTTTTGCTCTGGTCTTCTCTTACAGGCAGTTTCTCATAAACCCTGCTTCCATCAGTATCAATGCCAAACTCAGTCCCATAATTTAGTGACTTGTGGAACTGAAAAAAGCTGATTTATATATTTCATGGTGAAAGAGGTAAGAAAAGAACTGCCTTTCTCAAAGGCCTGTAAGACTTCCCTGCCAGAGAGAGGTATATGCACCATCGAATGCTATTCTTTAGAACATTTTAAGATTCTCCCAGGCTTCAGATAGGAAGGGCACAGAGGTCAGTAGATAAATTGACATCTCTAGGTTCAAAGATTATGCTTGAATATGGGGCACCTGGACGGCTCAGTCAGTTGAACGTCTGACTCTTGGTTTTGGCTCAGGTCATGATTTCAGGGTTGTGAGACTGAGCCCCCCAGCTGGGCTCTGTGCTCAGTGGGGAGTCTGCTTGAGATTCTCTCCCTCTCCTTTGGCCCCTCCCACGGCTCGGGCACGTGCTCTAATAAGTAAATAAATCTTAAAAAAAAAAGAGATTATGCCTGGGTAACATCTTTAAAATCCTTAAGAAGCAAATAGTTTGGAAGCCTACTAAATAGTTGAGGAAGCTTAATTGTCAAGAAAGTTTTAAAATAAACAAAGGTCCATGACTTCCATCTTTAAGACCACCACTGGGCGAGAGAACTCACACCAATAGAAAGCAGACTATGAAGATTATATATATCCTTGGAGGAAAGGCATCTTCTATTGCCCAACTCAGATGTGGCCACAGCTGATAATATCCTGAGAGAAGAAAGGCTTTGGAAAAAAATAGGCAAGGAGGAATTCTTTAGAGACAGCTGGTTTCGTTAATCAAGGACCTCGTGGGACAGAGTCTAAGCTACTGCTATTCAACAAATACCTGATGGAACAGTGCATCATAGTTATGAACGAATGACTGCTATATGTATGCTCTCCCTTTTCCCAAACAAAAGCAGTTTCGTTGTGATGTTGGGGGCAGATAAATAATCTTTTTGTTTATAGGTCACCGAAACACTAGGAGTCTTATCTGGACTTGAAAAGGACTACCTAATACTCTAAATATTCTGGATGTGGCACTGGATACAAAAGGGAATGGAAACTTGATTTATCTCCCTTGAGGGAAAGGTGAGCGAGGAAAGAAAAGTATGTATGAAAGTTAGGTAGCTAGAGAGGGGGACTGTGTGGCTGATACTACAAGATGCCAACTTAGTCTCTATTTTCTTTGTTTTGCTAGCAGAGCCCAAATTTTGTTCAGAGGCAATGTACTCAGCGAAAACACAATTTCCCAGCATCCTTCACTGCTAAGGGTAACCTACTTTTGGCCAAAGAAATCCAAGTAGAAATTGCTAAGTGGAACCTCCAGGAAAGTGCTTTAAAATAAAACACAAAAGCTTTCTAGCCTTCTCCATTATTTTGCTGCCTTTCTTATTCCTGGAGGTGGAAGAGCAATCTCAAAGTAACAGACATTAAAACCAGAAAATGAGGATGACTGACTCAAAAGATGAAAGTCTTTTGGCATCATGAGCTGTATAGTTAAGGGCATCATGGAGCTGCTTCATGACTTGTGACATGAATAAAACTTTCATTAGGTAAAACTGTTCTAAGTTGGTTTTTCTTTTTTTGTGTGACAAAAGCACTTAACATAATACCTACTTTCTCAGCAAAATTTTAAGTATATAATATTCTTGACTATAGGTACTATGCTGTACAGTAGATCTCTAGAACTTACTCATCCTGTATAACCGAAACTCTATACCCTTTGTCTAATATCTTCCCCATTTCCCCCATTCCCCATCCCCTGGCAAGTACCATTATTCTCTGATTCTATGAGTCTGTATTACTCATATAAGAAGTATCACGTATTTTTCCTTCTGTGTCTGGCTTAGTTCACTTGGCAAATTGTCCTCTAGGTTCATCGAAGTTGTAAAAAATGGCAGGACTTCCTTTCATTAAGGGTGAATAATGTTCCACTGTACATATATGACAAATTTATCCATTCATCTGCAGATGGACACTGAGGTTGCTCAGATGTCTTGACTACTGTGAATGCTGCTGCAATGAACATGGGAGGGCAGATATCTCTTTAAGATCTTTTGGATTTATGGACAGAAGCAAGATTGCTGGATCATATGGTAGTCTAATTTTTAGAGGAACTTCCATCTGTTTTCCATGATGGCTGCTCCAATATATCCCCATCATCAGTGTACAAGGACTCTTCTTTTCTCCACATCCTTGTCAAGACTTGTCATCTTTATTTTTTTATATTAGCCATACTTTTTTTTTTGAGGACATGTTCCACATTTTATTTACATTTTAAGACTAACTTTAATCTCAAAATTACATATCCATTTACCTATTTCCTTTCTGCTGATTGCACTTAAATGCATGGTTTGTCAAAGACTGTAAACAAATATTTACCATGTTTGTTACATGTAACACGCAGGAACAGCTTTTAACAGAAATTCATCGACCTCCCCCACAACACTTTTTTATTATAAATACAGTTATAGAAACAATCCTGGACATGTTTTTGATACTACTATAGTCAGCACCCATACCACTTCAAAAATTAACACAATTTGTGAAAATATTCATTGTACCTGCTACTTCAGACAGTTTCACCTGAAGCTCTTTCACTAAGCAAGATGGATAAAGCATGCCATTTCTGTTTTTCCTTCTTGAGATTTTTTACTTTTCAGAAACACACATGCTTCCACAGCATGACTCTTCTCTCCATGCTTTCACCTTGTAAACCTGAATTCTATTTTGGATACTCGAGGTTTATGTGTAAATGACAGTGCCATTGCCTACTACCTCTTGTCCTTCAAGTTCTTCCAACAAGCGAAAATTACAAGTAACTTTAACTCCTGTGGAGACTACCTTCTCCTACAACCCTGATACTAGCCATCCTAATAGATGTGTGTGTACTTAGGAGAAATGTCTGTTCAGTCCCTTTGCCCATTTTCAAATTGGTTTGTCTTTTTGCTACTGGGTTGCAGGAATTCCTTACATATTTTGAATATTAATATCTCATCAGCAATTGCAAACAAACTCTACACTTTTACTTCCAACCTACATACTATGTTATTGATGTCAGAATTTATTTTATATTTATTTAAAAAAATTTTTTTAAAGATTTTATTTATCTGTCAGAGAGAGAGAGTGCACGAGCAGGGGGAGCAGCGGACAGAGGAAGAAGCAGGCTCCCCACTGAACAAGGAGCCCGATGCGGGACTCGATCCCAGGACTCGGGGATCATGACCCAAGCCGAAGGCAGACACTTAACCAACTGAGCCACC